>NC_086336.1:42216838-42841838 GCF_032445375.1 Bacillus rossius redtenbacheri
ATAAAAGAGTACCTCAAACATAACCCCTTCAATACGAGTGTAGGATCAGAAATCCAATATGCAAAAAAAAACAAGATAAGAAAGAATCATTCAACCCATTAACTTGTAATTTCAAAAATAAAATTTTAAAACATACTTATATGCTTAGGACATTAAATCATTTCTTTGTGCCAAAAACAATCCCGACAGTGCTGAACATTTCCAGACCAATAGAGCTGGTGCCAGATAAAACATTCCTTTTAATGGCTTCTGTAGAGATAAATAATAACAACCTGCGTTAACTGCATATTTGCTAGTGGTGTTTTAAAATCTGAATTTTTCCTGCCTCAAATATTTGTGTTTAAATATTATTTTTTCTCAGATATTAAAATATTTCAAATACTAAATATTCGACTGGCCCACTCCTAGCAATACATAAAAGAAAAAAATATTTTTGTGCTGCACACCGCAAGCCAGATGTTACAGTAGATTACCGCTAATCCCCGTTTGTCCGAACATTGGTTCATTCAAGATTTAAAAGAGCAGGATTTTTGTTTTGGTTAACTCTACAACAGTCCATAGGTTAACAACTAAGTCTGTGCATACAGTAGTACTGAAACTGAAATTAAGCGGCAGGAAAAGTTATAATTATGAAAGAAAAAAAAGTTAAATATTATTTGTATTTTAACGTAAATTCCGCCTGATCCGGACGTGGACCATAGCAAGTGTTTCGGGTACCTCTGAGGCCGCCCGAGGTCTTGCTGGGCGGAGTGTGCTGCACCACCTTCGTGCCCCCGAACAGGACGTGCAACTTGCCGTCCAGCTCCAGGTCCAGGGTCCTGCCCAGGTCGCAGTTCTCTATCGGTTCCTTCATCTGCGGGACGGACTCCCCTGGAACACAGCGGGGCTTCTTGTGGCGTCGGCCGCCTCTTTCCGTGTGCTCCGACCGCAAGTTATACTGTTCCCGCAAGTACATTCAAATGACGACGCGTACCTACCCGATCTAATGGGTTTGATTTTATTCAGTTATTGGTTTATAAATAACAGTACATAATGATTTATAATGCTGTATGTTGATTAAATTTGATTTGTTTACATGTAGATTACACTTGCATATATGTAGAATGTAAACGATGCAACTAACAACCATCATGTTAGTTAAACAGATTGTTAATAGATGGCACCTCCCACGTGTTGGTTGAAAATGTGGTTTTTATAAAAAAAAAATTCTGTAGTAAATTTTCCAAATAAAATTATTTATTTTAAAATGTTTGTCTATTTTCCGTCAATAGTGGGGAACATAATCTTTAAAATGATTTTTGAAACATTTAAGAATTAAGGGAGATATGTAGTTGCCACAAAAAAAAACACCTTTGAGAAATAATATACGTATATGATTAACTATAGTGTTGAAACATTTAACCCTTTAAACTAGGTTTCCAGAATATCTACATATTGTAATTTTAATCATATAATTACATGTTATAAGTACAATATCTTGGAGAATGGTAACAGGATAGGTATGTAGAAAAATACTAACCTTGTAAACTTCAGAGATTATCAGTGTAGAATTTTAAAATTAACTTTAGTATCTTAAACATTTTTCTCAGAATCTTTTTCCTCAAATATTGAATCCTTCGAATACTAAAGATGTGATGGTTTTTGAAAATTAGATTGGCCCATCCCTGGTATACTTATATAAGAAAGTTACAGTACTATACATGAAACCTAAGTCACTCAACGTTCTGAATAGCTGCACGTTTGAAACTTACCTGTAAGCATGCTTTCGTCTACGATACACGGTCCTCGCAACAGCAACAGGTCACAAGGCACCAAGTTGTCGTGCTGAGACCTTGCTATCGACACAATGTCACCCGGCAGCAGTTGATCTGTGAATATAGGACGCCACCGCCGATTGCGATAAACCTGCGGCGCAAACCAGATGTTAGTTTCCATATACCTGACCACAGGGTACAAACTGCATTCCATCAATGGCAAGCCAAGCAATTTTACACTGTAACTATTAGAAATTTAGTGAAAGCTACCAGGGTTGGCTGGTTTAAACCACAAATGGTTTAAACTACAGTTTAAACCATGGTTTAAACCAAGTGGTTTTTATAAAAAACCAAAGGAACAGCAATAAAAGTCAGCTCATTAATGTTTCATGTGATTTACAGGAACAAAAAATTATATAATAATCAAGATTGTATCATTTAAATTAATTAGTGAATTGTAGACAGTGTAAAAAAAAGAAAAGAAAGAAATGAATTTATTACTTTAAAAAATTCCTATTTTGTGGGAAATCCCAGACTACTTTAAATCCCTATTCTGTGGGAAACATGCTTTCTATGGAGAATACTCTTCATGTAAGGAAATAACCTCAGTCAGAAGTGCAAATTTTCTGGACTTCAGTTCTTTGATGTTATAACTTTTTTTGTTCAACATGAGTGGCAGAAAAGGAATGTTGTATGGCTTTCATTTGAACATGCTGAGTACCAAAATAACTAACATAATACTGGTTTAAACAAAGAAGAAAAAAAACCCTCATCAAAAAAAAAGTTTTTTGACACATGTTTTTTTTACCTGGTAGATACTAATGTTAGATATAAAAATTACAACCTATTGCAACTGCTTAAATAAGACATGGTGAGACAGACCGTTGTAAAGGATTATATAACTATTCACCAAAGAAGTATACTTATAAAAGTAAAAATATTCAAAACAGGACTGAAAAAATTCTGAATAAAATAATGGATTTTAACGTTAAGCTTTAAGTGGCAATAACCAATAACTATAAACAAGATTTTATGGATATATTTTCAGGCCAATTTTGTTTGAAAACAGGAGATTTCAGTGTGATTGTTTTCATTTTATATGAAATCAGTTTATTAAAAAATAGATCATATTACTGAACAATTATGATACTTAAATGTTTCACGATAATTATTTCTCCAAAACAGTGTCATTCTGACTGATACATGATGCACTTTATTAATATAATGATTTGTAATAAGCATGTCTAACTTTTTGGAACAAAAAATAATATAAATCTGTTAAGAATTCTGTGTTTGGAAAATGTTCATGGTCATAATGTAAGAATTAGTAACTAATGATAAAACTTTTTTCCAATTTTTTTTTTATTAAATTGTGTTATCTATGCCATGCTAAATAAATTATTGCTTTCATTGAATTTAATTACGTATTTAAATGATAGGGTACTTGTCATTAAAGTTATATTTTGATTGAAAATGCAGATTAGTTTAATTATTTTGATTGCATTTTGGTGATTCATGGTTATTAACTTGAATCTGGGTGTTATATGGTATACTGACATGCTTTGTTATTTCGGTTATATCACAATTCACCATATAATCTTGTCCCTACCAATAAATAACTTACAAATACAAAATTCTATTTAATTTCTTTCCAAACACAAAATAAGCACTGGCTGGATAGTCCTTTAGTCTATTGTTTAAAGAAGTTTACACAGAATGTTAATAACCAATAACACACACACATATATATATACACATAGTATATGCTCGTTACTTAAAAAAGAGAGAGAGAGAGTGAGAAATGCTCTAGTCTATTGTTTTAAAGGAGTGTGTTCCGTTCACATGCCTGTATGGTGTATGGCTTGTTGCCCATCTTGCGTATCTCAGCCATGTTTCGCAGCTGTTGCTGCACCAGAGTGCACTCGAACAATATGAGCATGACGAGGGTGAAGAGGGAGTAGTACCAGTACTTGTCTAGACACCACAGACCCACACACAGAACTTGGAACACAAAGAACGGGGCTGTCGCTCTCTCTTTGAACAACTCCATGAACTCTGGTACTACCATGTCTAGTCTGCAAACAAAAACTCCAAACATTCACGTCAAACAATAATAACTTCCTTTACAACAAAAACTTAAGTGTGACATACATGTCAATAATAAGGTACGCACACCTTTACTAAATGATGAAAATAAATGTGTACATAAGTATTAGAATTTGTAAATAATTAGTAGGTGCAAAGTGTGAAGACTATGAAGATTATTAATTAACTTAATATAGATCACTTCTAAGCAATTATAATGATAAAAAAGTACACATATACAGAATTAACTTTTTTAAACATCACAACAAATCACCTAAATTACATAACCAAACAAACACCTACATTTTTCAATGATGAGAACCATTAAATAAATTTTTTTTTAAAAATCCAGATTTTTGACATTTTTGTTTATGATAATGTAGGTACAATAAAAATTTGATAAGCAGTCATTATCTGGACCAGGGCTGTGACAGGTAACAGAATAAACGGATAACAGACATATTTTAATAAAAATGTACAATAATGCGATTTCACTGTGAGTTTGGAATGAAAAAAGTAAATAATACATAACTATTGTATTTAATTTTACAAAAGATCAATATTGACTGCTTTAGTATGGGTTTGTGGACAATTAGTCATTTACAGCTTTATACAGTAGGAGTAGGGTCTAAAAATAATCCATGAAAAATTTTGAAGACGTCCATCTATATGTTGATACACTTTTTATTTTTTATTTTTACACAGACAGACATATAACAGATACTGGCAGTTAAAACGAGTTACGGTTAACCAAAGTTTTACTGTATAAGCAAAGGAACATGAAATCAGTAAAATTACAGCTCTCTTCTACAGCAATGAAAAACATAAGATTACAAAACTGAAATTTCAGAATATAAAAAAAAACACCAAGTGTTATCTTTTTTTATTTATACACATTTAGCAGACGTGTAGTGAAAGCCTGTTAGTGTGGCTGGCCATTGCCCAAGCCTTGGCCAGTAACCATGGACCGAGTAACAAAAAAAATGTTGACGAGGGCAGAAGTTTGTGGTGATGCCTGACCCCTTTTTTTAAATAAATAAATAAAAAGGCGGTTTGGACATATTTTGAGGCACCCCAGACTGGTTGGCTGGGCAGCGGAGGACACGGCATAGGGTGTTGCAGATACCACTCACTGGTTCCTGCTGTACTTCATGTCTGCCGCTGCAACCTCGTCATCGTCCTGGTAACCCTTCCACTCCATGTAGTCCCCGAACCTGAGGTGAATGGGGAACTGCAGGCCACTGAACCGTTTCTTGTTCTCGTCCCAGACATACTTTGTCTTTTGGAATATGAACCAAATAAGAACACTACCAGTTGCTTCGTTCTGAAATTAACCAAAGGAGAAAGAAAAAAAAAAGTCACGTTTACCCTTTCAACTTCCGCGCCGAGCCAGGTTTTTCATCTTTAAATTCCTATTACAATATTTTGTTGAGTCTGGGTTTCCAAATACCTGGAATCATGTAATACTGTTCTATTTGAAGTAATTCAAGAGATTCAAGATCCAGACTCAACAAGGGACTGAAACAGGAAATTAAAGATTATCAGACTGGCTCAATATTGGTGATCAAAGGGTTGAAAAAACACCCAACAAACAAACTCACTTTGTTACCCACATAAATTTAATATGAATAGAACCTCTATGTGCAGGCATGAACATTCCTGTTACTATGTTAAAAATTAGTTGACACAATCCATCAAATGGGGTGCATCTCTAAGCAGCGCACTCCTTTTTAACTCTGGTTTACACAGTTATTTTGAACTGGATGTTAAACTGTTTCATAGTTTTCAGTGGACCATCCAAGAATATGATAAAATTGATTTATACCTAGTTCCCGTTTAATTTAACTATAATTTGAGCATGATTTTAATTCTGTAGGTTAAACAAATTTTGATATTGCTTCAGACTTTTTTACATTAAATAACTGGTACACTACTACATTTTTTGATGACTGTTTGTAAAAGTGAAAGTTTTAAAGTAAGAGTATTATTTTTTATTATTTATTATATATTTGGTTTGTATAAAAAGGAAATGTAATTTAAAAATGTATCTGAGGTCTAATTTTGGTGCATAATGAACTCTGAAATTTCATAACGAAACTAGGGAACTCGCACTTTTGGACTCGTGGTGTGCCAAAGATTTTTGATGAAGCGGCGACAGTGGTGTGGTAGTGTCTGAAAGAACTAGCACGGCCGTGATCAAACAAGGATTCTCTCTGGAGCCACCGTGGCGTGAGGGTGTGTGAGTGCCGCACGCAAGATACCGGAGTGGGCAGCTGCCCTGCTATTACGGACAACAAACAGCAATGATCCTGAGACATGCTGCGGGCATGTCGTTTATGCAAAAGGCAACATTTTTTTAAATAAGTTATGAATAATTATTCATTTCGGGCTCTAGAGACTTTCCAGTTTCTCAGCGGAAGGGAGCACTTCACCGACAGTGGGTGTGTAAGTAGTTTATTTGATTGTAAATGGAGTTACAGGTGCCTAGAGGGCACAGCCTGTGACATCTAGAAAGCTGCGCAGAAGTTGTGCCTGGTGTACTTGGCGTGTCCAGACAAGAAGCCAGTGCAACAATGGGCAACTGTACAGGCGTCCCATTTGTCTGTTTCGCACAGTGGCGAGCTGGGTATTGCCGGCTGCAGATTTGCGGAAATGTTTCAAACGAAGAGAAAACTATAAGTTTATGAAAGAAGAACTGGCAATTAGAGTAGTAAATTGGAAGGCAAAACGATCTGCGTGTACCCTGCCCAATGCAGGTAGGGATAAGGCAAATCCAGCGAACTATGAACCAGCTTGACGTCCTGTACAGGGAAAGTTATGGAGAGGCTGGTGGGCAGGTACACGGTCGGAGTAATGAATGAGTTAGGTTGGTAGGACGATAGACAACATGGATTCAGAAGAGGGTTCTCATGTGAAACACAGATGGTGGGGTTGCTGAAAGATCTGCTGGAGGCAATGGACAGAGCGAAGCGGATTTTCTTTGAAAAGAAATTTGATAAGATACCACACAAGAGACTAATGGGGAAGCTAGAGATGTTGGTAGAGGATAAGAGGGTGGTAGGTTGGGTAGGAAACTGAGGGATAGAAGACAGTGGATGAGGGCAGGAGGAGAAAAGTTTGAAGAGGGGGAAGTAGCGTCAGGGGTGTGTGTTGGGGCCCCTGTTGTTCACTATGATGAACGATATTGGATAGGGGATGGAGGCCAGGATGAGTGTATTGGCGGATGATTGCACAGTGTACGAGGTGGTCGGGGAAGGGGTACATCTGTAAGGTGACATGAGCATAATGGAAAGATTGAAAGTGGAGAATAGGATGTCGCTGAATGTTGGAAAGACAAGGTGGTTAGATTCACGAGGAACTGGAAGGTAACATGGGAACGGTATAGCTGGAATAGGCAGGTATAAATAAGGCAGAAGAGTATAAGTATCTGGGGGAGACGCTACAAATTAGCCTGGGATGTGCGAAACAGGTTCAGAGGGTGGAGATATAAGGGGAGGAGGGGGCTGGGGCTGCTTGGCCGGACCTTACAGGAAGGAGGTTAAGAGGTCAGGCCAATGATGGATTACCGGCTGTGGTCTGGGATCCCAACCTAGTGACTGAGGTAAGAGAGCTGGTGAAGGTTCAGCGCAGAGCAGTGATGTGGGTGATGGGTACGTGGAGGGGAATGAATGGACAAGAGGGGGAAATGAAGTAGCTTATCTTCTGGATTCTAGCCGTGTCCTTGGCCTCCCTAATGGTGGCGACTCCAATGTTGACTGAAACGTCGGTGAATTATTCAACAAGGACACGGCTACAACCCAGAAGCCAAGCTACTTCAGACAATGGTCATGAAAGCCTGCAAACATGCATAGTCTGATGAAAATGATTAAGGAGTTGGGGTGGGAAGCATTACAGGGTGGAAAGGTTAGGCAGACTGTATAAGGTGATAAAGCTGGGAGCTGGGAGCAGCTGGGAACTAGGAACTCCATCATAGAGGACAGAGAAATCACAGGTGGAAGCTCCAGAGGAAATGGAGCCAAAAGGAAAGAGGAAGGCATGCTTTCCTTGTAGGGCCAGGGAGGGATTGGAATGGGCTGGAGGAAGGAATGCTGGGGGTGAGAGATGCAAGGGATCTGAGGAGACAACTAAAGGGGTGGATGGGGGAAGCAAGAGAAAGGGGAGGTCTCCTCGCCACCGAGTGAAAGCCTGATGGCAAGCGTAACATATCAATCATTCAATCAATAAAAATGTACACAATATTAACCTACCTTCATTGAATTTATGTGATGAAAAACCTATCTTAAATGCTCATGTTTGATGGTACATTTACACATATTTTTGATATGCCATGCTGGGATTAACAATGGATGGGTCTTAAATAGGGCTTAAATAATACACTTGCATTGATTAGATTTTAATAATAAATAGTTCTCGAGCCACTCAATCATTTTAAAACTAAAAAATTTTCAATTCCTTCTAGGGTTACAATATAATCAAATAAATATTAAATCATTGCAACGTCACTTAAAAAAGTTTTCTTACCTTATGATGATGGATCCGCACCAGTTCTGATGAACCATTATTAGCTGTTGGAACAACTTTGGCAACTTCTGCTTTTAATGGGTCTTTAGTCTGGAAAAGTTTACAACAGCATTACTACCAAATACTGATTCACTCCAAGCTGCAAACCAATAAAAGAAAAGAAAAAAAAAGTCAGGATGATTTAGAGTTTAGTTACAGATATAGATCTTATCTTCTTGGATTTTGTTAAATTAGCTGAAATAAACATTTAAAAAATTAAAATTTTCATCTTATACAAAACTACAAAGCAAATGATCAATCCCAAACCAGGCACATAAATGTCGTCGGGGTAAAAAACAATCAGGTATGATATAGTACTTCATATACCTACTCTTTTGTTTTGTTGGTGACTTATGGCATCACAATAGCGTAGTGTTGCTTTGTCAGAAGTATTGATTGATAGACGTAGACAAGAAGTAGGCACATGGTAAAAGTTCTATCACATATTTAAGTTTATCCCTTGATACTGATGGCATGATTATATATACATTAATCCTGTGGTAAATGATGCTTGCTATTTTGATTTATTACGTTGAAATATCCTGGACATCACAAAAGATTATGATATAAGAATGAATTATTATCGTAAGTTGAATATAAATGAAAAACATTTCCACAAGACTTGCCAATTTGTTTATATTGTGAGCATTACGTACCACAGGATCAAAATTTTCAGGATCATTCAATTCGGATCAAGGGATAAAATTTGATATGTGATATGGAACTATTACCAGATTCTGTTATAGAGAAAGGTGGGACAAGAGAAAGTTGCATAGAATGCAGAGGAGAATGAAGAGGGTAAAGTGCTTATTTCTAGTGGAATAAGACAGAACAGGCAGATGTTTGAGATTAGGGATATAAGGACATGTAGGAGGAGACAGTGAGAGAGATGTAAGGGATTTGAGATGGGTGGGCTCCTTGCCACCAGGCAGTAGCCTAATTGAAAAATAATCATAAATAGAATATGACTTAAATGCAAACCAAGGTGTGTATTTATGAAGTAGTAAACAATGGCCAACATAAAAGGAAGTTTGGCAAAGCTAACAAGTAGGTATTTAGATAACAGTTACTCTAATGCCAGTAAAATATTTGAATAGAAGATGCTAATTTAAAATGCAAGTTTCCATTAATTAATTAAGATATCTGTAATTTTAAGCATCTAAAGTGGAAGTGCATAGATTGTTCTGCAAAAGACCCAGAATTGAAGTAGCTATAGTAGAAGAGTAGCTGCAGTTGTATATGTATACTGTAGAGTCCCGAAAACTCTGCACTCGATAACCTGGCAGTCCGGAAAACTCGGGCACAGCCTGGCAGGGTGAACAAACCAAACACGCAGACCCTTTAAGGTCCGCATTCATTGTCTCGCACCACACTCCTCCACCAATGGATAAACTTTCAGTTTGGTACCGCAACCAGTCACATACCTGGATGAGCTGTGCAATTTTCAAAGAATGGTTCCATAAAGTATTTGTTAGATCAGTTGAGCAGTTTAAAATTTAAAAACCTGCCAAGGATGGCTATTCTGATTTTGTACAATGCATCTTTGCACCCAGACATTGAAGAGTTAAAAAATGGGGGCATACAAGCAATGTCACATCGTTATGCCAGCCAATGGAGCAAGGAGTTTTGGTTAGTCTCAAGAGAAGATATAGGCGCAAGCTGTTATCCAGAACTTAAAGAAAATTAACTTATTGGATATTGTTGGATGGGAGGCGGACGCCTGGAACGATTTAGTCATTAACAGTAGTTCATTCCTGGCTAAAACTCCTTGATCAAGAGGGAAATGAGTTTGTTGAACATGGTGATGCAGAAAATGTAAACTTAATTGACCTTCTGAAAAGAGTTCCTGGGTGTACAGAAGATGATGAAAATGACGAACAGTTGTTTCAGAATGATACCGAGGAAGACATAATGTCAGATGAAGAAATTATAGCTGCTGTCACAGTTAATGAAACAAGGACGGAAATGATGAAGACGTTGACGTTGAGGAGTCCACTGTACAAGATCCTAAAATATATCATTGTGAAGGACTAAAGGCTGTCGAAACCACCCTTCAGTATATTGAACAACAAGGTGCGTCTGTAATGGACTTGCTGTTCCTTCATCATCTTCGTGATGAAACAGCAAAACACAGAGTGTAGTGCGGAAGACAATAGGACATTACACGTTTCTTTAAAAGAGGTAGCCAGTTTTTGCAAAGTCGGCTAGTTAATTTCCATAATAGAGAGCTTTATGCCTTCATAAAGTTTTTTTTCTGAGGTCTGTCTTATCAGGTAAATTATTGTACATGATGTATTCATTAATTTTCATTTTAATGAAGTAAAGGTTATATGCCTACATAAAGTATGTATGTACTTTTTCTTTGTTTAAGGCTATTTGGGCAGTTTATTCTGTGTTATATTCTCAAGCAAACATTACATACAAATACAGTAATGTATTTGCTGAGAAACACTCATACTTATTCATTTTTAACAGCATTCTCAATAATCCGGCATTTTCACTAACTTGGCCCCCATTCAGTTCACATTAGGCTGAGTTTTCAGGACTCTACTGTATTAATATTCATGAAAGAACATATGGAGGCACACTATATTGAGACCATTGTAGTTATAAATCTCATTCTTATGGGTGACATTGTACTAGAAGCAACAGCAAGCCTCGCACATCATTCCAACCTAACAAACACACTTAGCTAGGCAAATTCTAAAATATGAACTGGTTTCTTTGTTCTACTTTGTTAACATAGCAACCCATGGAGCAGACACTAGAAACTGCCCCCTTGAAAAGTGTATTGCCATTGAAACATCAGAATGGAGAGGGAGAAAAACTTGATGGTAATTATAACAATAGGGGAATGGAATGTATTGGATGAGGATTATGTAATGGCAAGGAGTGTGGCTGAGTTCAAGATAAGAGTGAAATGAAAGTAGGGTGAATACTTGCCATTGGGCTTGTACCCAATAGCAGCATTCTCCACACTTATGCTGGAATTACAATGCCCCGACGGGTCCGACACGACAGGCCTGACAAGTTCAATAGCCAATGAAATACAAGCTCGCCGTGACGTCAGCCCGACAAAATACGCAACCCGACGGCCTGCAAGGAATAGATTCTATTTCTAATTTCGTCGTTTCGGGCTGCCCGACAGAAAAGAAAACTGCAATGGAAAGGAAACAGTACAGAACTAAATTTCAATAATATTTACCTACTTGGTAAATCTTTTTGCTGAAAAGTGAAATTTCATTTTACGTGTGGGTGAATTGAAAAATTTGTAGCTTGCCTTAGTCTGTTTGTATAAACATAAACAGATATAATCGTGTTTATGGTTAAAGACGTTATTCTTTCCGTTTATTTTTTATTCTTCGCACAGCTAACATCAGGAGTATTTTTCTGTCCCTCATTGACATATCTTTATCTTGTTTCCTTGTAACTATAATAAACTACTCTTTGTTTTACGAATCAACTTAACCTTACTTCGTATCGCAGACAACTAAATATTTTTTTGCACTTCAACCGTCAATAATAAATAAAAGAGCCTACTTTGTTTTTAGCGCATTCTATAATGCATTTTAATTGAAGTATTTAGCTTGGCACGATTTGCCGAAGGCCAAATTGAAAATCATCGGGTTATTTTTGTCGTGGTATTGTGACCCTACGCTTTTAAATCTGTTGTGCTGAGATGCTGCACGACAGTTTGTCGGGCCTGTCGTGTCGGACCCGTCGGGGCATTGTAATTCCAGCTTTAACCTTGTCTGTATTCTTAATTACCAGGAGACAAATTCATTCTAAAGCCATCCCATATTAATTCGAGGTTTGCTATAATACACCTCTACTTGTTTTTGTTTATTCTCACATCGGTTCTCACAACCTTTACACCAACACCTTGACTTGTCCCTAGGAATGGATCCCAATGACACCTAAATATATATAAACCCCTCCGCCACACCTCTATCTCCTGTCCCTTCTACGCATAAAATGTCTTTAAAACCGTCTTTTTTAAATTAACCTTAACTATCCAATAACCTCAATCTGGAATACACAACCATACTAATTCACGACATGTATTTAAAACTAAAATTAAAAAAAAAAATACAACTGGAATCAAAATTAACTCAATAACATCTCAATATCTGACAATGTAGCCAGTTGGCACACATACTTACACTTTGACACGTGAAGAAACACTGAACATGTACCGACCAATGGCAACAGAGACAACTTAGCACTTGCAACAGGCCGATCACAGCAATTCCTATAAAACCAGCTTCATAATGTTCTACATTATACACATTTATCCACAAATAACCCCAAACGCCATACAAAATTACAAATGGTAAAACGTATCCATGAAATAATAATTTACGAGGAATGTGTAAAGAGACAGATTGAACTAAATCATCAACACACATTGCACCCGCCATCTTTACTATTTTAAGCAAAGATTACTAACACAAAGCAAGAAACTCTCAATGGGAATTATTGTCTTAATAATGTGAAGCCTGCTGTCGTTGGACACAAGCCCAATTATTGGCAGTGCCTCTTATTTTCCTTTTACTCTTCTCCTGAACTACATCCATACTAGCACATTCTCCTCATTTAAATTATTTCTTCCCTGTATCATCATATTCCCGGCCGGCGAGTGTGTGACTTCGACATCAGGAACTATTCCTTCCTTTTATTTTTGATTTGTTATGTTACGCTCGCAATCGGGCTTTCACCCAGTGGCAAGGAGCCCTCCCTTCTCACATCCTATTATTCGCATGATAAGAATTAAAAAAAATATACTTTTACACCTCTAACTGAGCTTTCGCCCTGTGGCAAGAAATCCTCCCCTTCATTCCCCCATGCCTTTACGCATGTTCCATAGGTCCTTAGCACATATCATTTCCAAAACCTTCCCTTGTAACCCATTCCACCCTGTCCCTGTCCATATTATGAATGAGTGTTTTCTTCTTTTCACCACCACTCCTTTTTTATCTTCCACCCATGGTCTCTCAACCCTCTATAGCCTCTTCTCTGCAACCTGTCTCTCAGCTTCCCCCAGCTATTTTCACATGGATCACCTTGAATTACTTGATCAACTTTCTACTCACCCTCTCCAGGGGCGTAGCCAGCGGGGGTTTTTTTAGGGGATCAAACCACCCCCCCCCCCCCCCACCCTCCTGAGCAATAATTTTTAATTAAATTTCTTATTCATCACTCAAACAAAAGGGGGGGAAGGCATGCTTCAGAACACCCACCATACAAAAATCCTGGCTATGCCACTGACCCTCTCCCCAGGAGACTTTTCCATCCTAGTTCCCTAATCATCACCAATAGTCTATGCTTCCATATATCCCTTACCTTATCCTCTAAATACCAATGCCGTCACCCGCGGTCTCGTGATCGAGACCCGGGGCGGTCCTAGTGGTTTTCAGTGGCTCTTAATTAAATCTCCGGCGGGCGCCAGGTTAATTCGAGGATTAACCGAGGTGGTCGTGGGTTTTTTGCCCCTGCGTGTTCCACTAGGATCGGCGGCTGTTGATGGTGGGAGGGAGTCCCTGCTTTTAATACGCACTGGCCCTAAACAGTGTAGAGGACTGTTTCCTACTTGTTCGGGAGGCGTCTACGAAATGAAAACGGTATTTAGTTGTTGGTTTTAATTCCGCATCTCACAGAGTGTGGATGGGCACAAGTAACACAATTACACTTGACAAAATACGCTGGCACTATACACACTCGCACTGAATAATCAATTACGTGTTACGTTGTGGTACTTGCAAATAAGATCCCTACATGGGTGTGAGGGTCGTCGAAGAGTTTGAGTGGATTAACGGCCACTCCCGTGATGAACTGGAACTAGCTTCGTGCCCGGGCTCACCTGTGTGAGTCGCGGGCCCACGAAGGTAATATTAAGAGACAAGTCTTTAAGTTTGTAGTCGGCAGACGTATGCTTGAGGAATTATATTAAGTTCTGTTCACGGGAGTCGGCCCGGACCGTAAAGTGACTGCGTCGCGAACCGTTGTTGCGCGACGAGCAAAAATTAATGTGGCCTGGTTAAGCCCTGCACTGGAAAAGGGCACGGGTGCACGCGGGGAGAGGAAAAAGAGGTTTTAATGAATTATGATATTTACCACTATGATGAATCAGGAATACAAAAGTTGAAGTCTCCCCACGGGATCACACGTCCGCCCCGGCCCGTAAGTAAAACTCTACTGCCGCTTTGTGCCGGCTTGGGAGGGGGGAAGCGTCACGACGCGCCGAACTTTCTAATGTGCCGTTATTCCAAATTTATAATTATAATTAGACATTATTATTTCTAGAACCCTCGTAACTTAATGACATCTGTCTGAATTAGTTGGCGGAAGGCCTATAATAATAATACATAATAAAATTGAGATTAATAATATTTGAAAATCAAAAGTCAAGCTGGATACTGTCTGTCACTTGTTGACTACTCCAGTGGCTATTTGCAGGTGAAAACAGGGAGGTGAATTAGGTTGATTTATGCTGTGGTCAATTATTGGCGGAAGGCCGCAAGGGATGTTCCGGACGTTTATTAATTGTGGTTTCCCACGGGGGAAACCGCTGCACCCCTACGACGCACTTTCACTCTTAAGGGTTGTTTTGTTAATTAAAAATCACTTAATTACTCCCAGTAATTAATGATGTAAAAGAACTGTTGTCATATGGGCGTAATACGTATAAACACTCACCGACGTCGACGGCTCGCTTGACTCACTTGACCTGGACTAGGGTTGCGTTCCGTTAGCGGGGTTTAATACTGGCGGGTGGAGGCCGGGCTTTATGGCCTTCGGACGGATGATGACACCCATTACCCATCTCGCTGCACTGCACAGTACATTCTATAGCTCTCTTTTCTCCGTTACCAGGTATGTGTCCCAGACTGCTGCTGTTTATGCCATCATCGACCTCGTAAATGTGGAATATGCCTTTGCTAAAGCATTACATATTCGAATCATTAAATACGATGGCAGGGTACGAAGGGTGTGATTTTAAATTAAGTAGTTGTTCTCAGTCCAGTAAAATGTAGTCAATTATGCCATTTCTCTATCCTTCTTAAGTCCAGCTAGTCTTTTTTCCTTCCCATTCTCCTCTCTCTAAAATATTTTTGGTGTTCTCTCGTGTTTTCAGATTATCTCTTCTCTCTACTCTATGAACCAGTTTTCTCCTCATAACATAACAGTATGTTATGTGTGCATTTATTAAACTAACTTGAAATATTTGCCACCGGAAAGTAAGGAAGATAAAGAGTCACAACTCAATGTTATAACTAACACTCTTATTTTATTTGAAAATGAATTAATTGTACGCTATTTATCAGCAACCTAACAACCTTAAAGTCGTTAATTTTTCGTAAGATGTTGGTATTTCACAAATGCACAAATTTTTTAGTGGTCCAATTTTGTTTATTCAGATGTGAACCCCCCCCCCCCCCCCTTGGCATCTTCCAAATTAAACAGATAGTTTAACCAAATACTGTATTTGGTTTAACACAAAGCTATTTAACTAGTTAGCTCTGACTTTTACAGAAGTGGTACCTCATGTCTCCTATTTTCTATGGAAGCCTACACGTGTTTACTTTTTTAACGTAAACCGAATTTGCCATTTAGGCGTGTAACAGGCGTGTTTATAGGCTAAGATGGGACCTAAAGTAGAGTATTTAATAGCTGATACAACAGCATTTATTAAGAGTTATTCTCTACAGGTAGGCAATTCTACTTTAAGAGTAAAAATATATAAATTTCCTGAATGCCTTGCACGTGGTTTTAGTTGGGATACAAATTAATATATTTCGTATACAGGAACAAATGTGTGATATTTACTTTTTCTCGTAATTATTTAGAATTATATAATACTTCCAAGTTCTTTTACTTTTCCAAAGGTGCCCACCCCTTTCACTCTTATTGAATTGGTAAATCTTTACGCCCCAAAGAAACATCAATTTTACCATATTTGTCGTATATTATATGCGGGAGTAGTCTTAGATACAGATTACATAACAATATTTCTGTCACAAACATGATGTCGCTTAAGCTCCGTTGTAATTATTTCTGGCCTATTACAGCTGGAACATTTACATATTTGACCTCAGTAGTGTGTGGTAGGCAACTCGAGGGAGGTAAGCTAGAAAGAAGTATTTGATCTAAATATTCAAACAGTTATCATTTTCACCAGTTGAGAACTCAACCTGCTGAAAAAAAAGGTTCATTTTGATTTACACTAAGACTATATATAAAAAAAAAAAAGCATTATGACATTGAATAACTTTGCCTTGCGAATTGCTACATTGTGTAGTGTAGATAAAAAATGTTTAAGTTAAACTGTCATCATGTGCAGTGATATATTTTAAACGGTTCTTTTCACATTTTTGTGGTTGTGATGAAAGAACTACAGATAGTAAACGTAGTCATTTAAATTAAGTACAAATTATATTTTTATATGGAAAAAAAATTATTCAATTAAGTTGAGGTAAATTTTTTGTGCTGCTTTTCTTCTCCGGTATTTTAGTATGTTCAAATAGGTAAAAGTTACCTGTGCTATGTTTTAGCATTAATGAGTTATCAATATAAGTACAAGATGTAATTTACCTGTAGCACACTAATGTATAGGCTGTAGTCACTTTATGCTTAATGTGGGCATTGTTTTATTATTTTTCAGGAACTAAGTGAGAAGATATTTACTGTCCAAGAAGTTGTTGATGAAATAAAAAACAAACGACAATTGCGCAGACTTGTGGTATTACCATATGACCTTCAGATCAAGGATGTCTTTACAGAAAATATAGCATTTAGTAAGTTTAACCATATTGTAGTCCAGGTAGATCTGGGGGATTCATTGAAGCAATATCTTTTTCTTGCAAGAAGAAATATTTAAAATAGCAAAAGTTATGCTATTCCAGTTTATATTAGGAAGAGGAATTTAATTTAGTCTACACAACTCATCAAATGTAAAACAACCAAACACACAACATTAATTTCATTCAAGTTGCTTTACCCAATTTGTTGCAATTAAGAGTTTATTGTACTTATTTTGTTTAGTTTACGTAAGTTTGGTACATGCATAGAATCCAGTTGCTTGTTTTAGTCTAAAAGTTTGCACATATTTAACAGACAAGTCATATGTTATACAAAAATGCAATGTTACAATAACAATAAGTTAAAACAAGTATATTTTATTATTTTTTATTTCGTTTGTCAAACTACCACCATCTCAGTTATCTACGTGTGTAAAAAAATAAGTGAGAAATATGCTGTGATCACTAAATTACGAGTACATTTTGTGTATTCTGGTATTATATTGAAAATATCCTGAATCGCGGCGTGCAGTGAGCTTGGAGCGGACGAAACTCGTAATTAAAAGCGTCGTTAACGAAAGAAAGGTGAGGTGGCTTCGGCTCTTGAACTGAAAGGTTCCGAACATTACCGAGGTGCTTGTCGAGGAAGGCAGACTTTGATATCTTGAAGTTGTTGGTACTGCCCGATGTCAACGCGACCTACTGAGGTGTGGCTGAACTGAGTATAGATCGACTCGCGTGGGTTGCTGGTAGTAGCATTGCACTTATGGGGCTGACGGAGCCAGCGCTCTGGTGGCTTGTAAAGTAACTACGTGGACTGGTTACCGCGGGAGACGCCAGAGGGCAGTGTTCCGCAGGCGTTCAAACTCCCAGGGGAAGTGATTCGCAAAACTACAGGTGGCCTAAGTATGTACTTCATATACTACTGTCGTGGCCTAGGGGACAGGCCGAGCCTGGCTGGGGTTAGTGGCCGGTCAAAGACCCGGGGCGGTGTTCCCATGAAAATTTGGAGAGGGGGGAGGGGTTAAAACTGCGATGCCAGTGGGAACGATGCTCTACAGGACCTGGAGGCGTGACTATACTTTGGCGAAGATGATTCGCGATCATGCCAAAAAGTGCTCACGTCAGGCGAGGTCTAGGAACTGGCCGGTCCTAAGAGCTTGCAGGGCCTAGCAGTTCTCGTCACGAATCGGGGACGAATTACAGGAGACATCCGTGCATCAAGGCGTGAATAAAAGGATCGCCATGCTGGGTCATTGAAATGGTAAGGCTGGGAAAACTTGAGGAGACAAGTCTGACAAAGGTTGGATGGGAGTGTACAGGAGGAGGAACAAATTTAAGTTCTTGCAGCAGAGGAATAACAGGTGACATTAATTAAGTTAAAAAAAAATTGAAATTTAAAATTCTGCTGAAAATACTAGTTGGCGGCACAACTCTTGTGTTTCGGAAACATGTTTCTTGTAATTCTCGAAGCAGCTTATTGTTCATATATTCTGTATCTTTCTTGCAGATTTAAGATTATAGTTGGTCTCGAGATGAGCAGTTCCCAGTTTGTTTTCTGCCAGGGAACCCTATGATCGAATTTTTTTTTTTTTTTGCAGAACCTCAACTCCTTCAAAGGAAGTTATTTGAAAATAATCGTGCCTGCTTTATATGACATTCGTCCTGACTCACGGAACCCCTGTGACCCTGCCACGGTACCCCAGGGTTCCGCGGAACTCCTTTTGGGAACTGCTGGTCTAGATATTTAATGAAGAGATCAATTTTTCTGAAATAATTAATCGATGCAAATTTAAGTAATGAGTAGCTATAATCATTTGCTAGGTATAAGATTTTAGAGGATTGAGTTCACAGGAACAAGATTCATGAAGTTACATTATTCTGACAGCTCTCTTTAACATACTAAACCCTTTTGTTGTATTTCTTCATAACAGTAATTTTGTAGGCATAATGAAGCCACTTTAACTATAATTACACATTCATATGAGTTTTAGGTAGCTGAGCATTAACATTTTGTTTGATAGTTAATATGTTGTGTCTTTTGAAAATTTGAAAATATTTATAAAAATTTAAAACTTTAACTTCATTGCTTTTCTGTGTGAGGGAATTTGATGTGAACGTAATGAATGGACAGTTACAGATTTTGCAAAGAAGACAGGTGACTACCCAAGTTTGTCAGCGACAGATATTAAAGTGATGGCTCTTACGTACCAGCTGGAGAAGGAGAAAGTTGGCACCGAACATTTGAAGCTAGAGCCGACTGTAAATCGAACAGTCAGCTTCTCTGCAGCAAAACC
Source organism: Bacillus rossius redtenbacheri (assembly GCF_032445375.1). Taxonomy (NCBI): domain Eukaryota; kingdom Metazoa; phylum Arthropoda; class Insecta; order Phasmatodea; family Bacillidae; genus Bacillus; species Bacillus rossius. Next base: position 42,236,333 of record NC_086336.1, read on the forward strand.
AAGCGATACTTGCCCAGAAATGCAGGCAGGTTTTTATCTTTCACATAAAAAGGTAAGAAATACTTTTCAGGACTCTCGTAAAATGCTTATACTGTTATAATTTCAGTTTAACCATTGCATCAAAATGTCTGCCTGGCTGGGCTACGAAGCTTGGAGCACAGTCATTTATAAATTGCTCAAGATTTATTAAATGGTTCTCATTACAAATAGCATTTAAGAACTATTATAAAATATTGTAGTAGAACATTAAATGATACTCAGTCCTTTTAACATGGCTAATGCTGGCGACACCCGACTACAATGATCCTAGCGGCTTGGCTTGAAGAACACCTGTGAAATTCATTTGCCAGTGTATTACAATGGGCAATCTCGGCACAGATTTTCTTTCATAGTTTGAAATCTTGTTGTCGTAGAGTAATGTATTAAACTCCATATATTTGTATGAAAACAGTTCATTCATAATCGTAAAAAGTTTTCGTAATCTACAAAAATACATTGACTGAATGATCATGGAAAATGACATAACTTTAAATGTGAGATAAATCATACAACTGTTAACAATGAATCATACTTAAATTTAAACTTTTTTTTTGTAAATCTACTATTCCGAAAAACAATCCATGAAATATGATAATATTTATAAAATTTCAATTCCTCCTAATATAGGTGCTCATTTTTATATAGATATGTGTGAAAACTGCAAAAAATTCTATTTTTGATTATTTTTGTTGTTAATATCCCGGTGAACATCATTAAGTGCTTTTACTGTCTCTAAACTATCGAACCATTTACAACATTTTACAGCCTTTGAAATGTAGCTAACCTAATCATATCAACTGTTCAAAATTGTGAACTATTGTTAAACTACTTCAAATATTGGTATGCTGTTTAGCAGTCATCAAATAGAATGAGAGGTACTCAAAAATACAATTTTCATTATTTTATTTAATTTTTTTTTAAAAAGAGCACATGTTCTATAAATTGGTATTTAATATTTAAAAAAATGCTTTTAAAAACGTTATTATGTACAAAATAGTTCACTCTGAATATAACTAATGACTGTTTGAAAATGTAAATAAATTTGTGTTTCAGTGGTATTACAATGAAGTTTTAAGTTACAGTCTAATGTCATTTACACTCTTGGCTTCATTTAAGTTCTCAATAATGGGAAATGTAACGTAACTTAAAAATTACTGCGTAGATTTATCACTTAAGTAGCAATTCTAAGTAAAATTCCGTAAGAAATTGTCCTGTTTATTTCAGTTTATCATACATACCTCGGTAGTTTAACCATCATTTTTGTGATGGTAGATTACAATAAGTAGCTAACACTACTGATATACCTTAAATACATAATTTCAGTATGGCATCTGGTCACAGAAGAACATCTTAAGTTAAAATGTTTAAATTTGCCATAAGATGTAGAGCTGACATTTGATTGGCTGGCAGCTACGCCGACAAACTGTCTCCAGATGTAGCAGACCTAGAAACCAAACATAAAAATGAAAATACAAGTGTCAAAAGTTACTGTTTTTACAACAAAAATATTTGCTAATATTATAGTATGTTATAAATAGTTCATTGTTTGAATCGTAACCCATTTCATTGACTCCTAGAGGGGTGTGGACAATTGGCTTGCAACAGAAGATCTGTATCCATAGAGCGTGGGTCCATAGATGTGCTCAATCTCTCATCATAAAACTGCCTTTTGAAATAGAAATAATAATTAAAATGTCAATATTTAAATAAACAAAAGCGTTTAAATGCTACTGCTGTGTCGGTTTCGGCACAGAAGGAAATTTTTTTTTACATAGTATTGTTATTGTAGGCAGTATAGCTACATGTGAGAGCCTTTATTTTTAATATTCCACCATAAAATGATAAGGTTACCACTTAAGTTTCACAGAGGCACACATTTCAGATGTGAAGACTGCACACCTAGCATGTCGAGGTGAAGAGGCATTTGATGCACGAGCAAATGTAGCCCTTAGCGCACCCATGGTTTAATATCTTATGTGGCCAGCCGGCAGGGACTGCAATACTGCACCTCCTTTTTTCTGTTCTGAGATTTGAATAAAATTGGATAATGTTTTAGCTGATAATGTCAAGTGTTCTAAATATACTGATGGCAAATTCTTGTGGCAGGTTTCAAAAGTCCTTGATGAAGAGGTAACCGATAAAATGGCTTCATTGAACTGTGGGACGAATGAGGATCATTGCACAACTGAACTGGAAAGTCGGAACTTGTCTGAAAGCGATGGTGAAGAAGGTGCCCCCTATGAAGATGCTGAAGACAGAGTTTTGGAAAGTGATGATAGCTTTAGAGATTGTCGTGAAGATTTAAGTGGTTCTGAAGTTGAGGAGGAAGATAGCTGCTTTGATGTGAATGACATTTTAATCCCGGTCACCTCTCTTGATGGTAGCTCAGACGATTACGACTACGAAGAAGAAGATAGCGATTCTGATGGTGAAGATGCATGGATTACACCAGGAAACATCAACCAAGTGAAGAAGGGTATGAATTTTAAAGGAAATGAAGATGCAAAGTCTTATGTTGTTGCATGTATTACTTCAGATTTTGCCATGCAGGTATGCATATTTTTAACTTGATTTTCTTTTGTCTTTAGTTTTTTAAAATATTGTATGGATAAGGTTATTTGCTGGGGGATGGTAATGACAAATAATAACAGAAAACTCTACATGTACATCGTTTAAAAATCACGTTACGAAAAAATGATTGGAGTGAATTTTCATGATAACGAATGCACCATGCAAAATATTTTCACAGGATAAAAAAAGACTTATCCAAAAAAAACATGGCAGACTCACGAGTTGCAGCATAAACCCATATAGTATTTCCAAATTTATAAACACTGGGGGACACACCAATCATATTGGTTTACCAAATGAAAATTTTTATTAGCAAAATTATTCTCAAATTCAAATTTGTAAACTTAAATAGTCATAGAAAAATGTAATCGTAACTTAAGAAATATTTTAGATAATTTAGCATTATTATATTCATTACACATAATCTCATTCAATTCATGTTGTGCTTCTGTAGCGCAGTGACGAAGTAGCGTAAACAAAATATTGCTGTTTTGATTTGGTTTAATTCGGCCTTCGTAAAAAAAAACTTTTTTTTATATAAGTAAATATTACAGCATACAATTTGTATTTTAAACAAAAAATAATTAATGCATTTTTTTCCTTGTATTTAATTGCTGTAATAACTTTTAATACATAGTTCAGTTATTTCATACTGTGAAGTCTTTATTTGACCCTTATATTAAAAATAAGTATTATAAGCTCAAAAACCTTGGACAAAAAAGTTAACTCTATAATTGAACACCTACATTTGGAAGTACATAAGTTTCTATATATTATTCATGGGCTCATGGCTAAACAAAAATAATAATTGGAACTGAACCCTTGTTAAATGGAAAAACGAGCTGGTTTTATTTCACCAAGGATTTAAGAATGATGTGAATTAATATTACATTAAAATGTCCATGTTGCTTTGTCTCAGTTGATCATTTTTTTTTACAATTTTTCGAACTATTTTAGTAAGTAAGTAATTAGACACAATTCTTAAAAAAATCAATTTGGTAGCATTTTGATCTCGTAACATTAAATGAGCACGATTATTGCTGTGAATGATTTCGAAGTGACTAATTGCATGTAATGTTATAGTTAAAAAAAAAAAAAAAACTACATTAAATTGGACCCAATTTCCTCTAGGCACGTTATGAAAAAATGATGAGAGTGAATTTTTACAATGTGTGCGCATCATGCAGGAAATTTTCACAGGAAGAAAAAAAGCCTGCATACAAATAAAAATTATTTATGTGCTTTTAAATCTTATACTGGTCCGTAAATTTTAACAAAATATATATTTATTGTGAATTTTAGTGAAAGAAATTGTGTTTAAGAAAGTATTCGAATGTATTTTCAAGTTATGTTCCTGTATATATAATTTATTGATATTATAAATTAATACATTTTTTAAATATGTAATTAAAATGAATAAAATAGAATAAAAATTCATCATATTTATTGGTTTTCATAAATTAAAATTTATCTATATTATTTTACTAAATTTAATTAGTAATTTTATACATGTGTGTATATTAATATTGAAAATTTAGTATTTATTTAAATTTTTTAATTTGATTAAGTTTATATTTTACTAAGTGTATTTATATAATAATTCTAGTCCTAAAATTATTTTATTTAGGCCTATATTGTTTTAAGCAAAATTAAAGTTAGTTTTTTATTATGCCATGTAGGTATAATTTATAATTAGTATACATAAATTCATGCACCCATTTTTTTTATCATGTGAGCTCTCTTAATTAATTTTTTATTTATTATTTATTTAGTTAGTGATCGCTGACAATTTTTTTTACAGAATGTATTGATGCAATTGGGTTTGAAAGTAGTATCGGTGGATGGTAAAATTATTCGTCACCTACGCACATTCATTCTTCGGTGCTACGGATGTCATAAGACCACAAGCATTATGACAAAGCTTTTCTGCCCTAACTGTGGCAACAAGACTCTGAAGAAAGTAGCAGTATCTATCAAGGAAGATGGAACTCAACACATCCATATCAATGCCAGAAGGCCTCTTACAGCAAGAGGTAAAAAGGTAGGTGAAGTTGTTTAGGTGTTATATAGTTTCTGTAGGTCCACTTTATATTGTTACCGTGTTTTCTCGTATAATCGTCGCACATTTTATTCTAAAATCAAGTTTGAAAAGTAGGGGTGCGACGATTATGCGGAAAAAATTTTTTTGTTAGGTAAAGTTATTCATAAAAATAAAACCTGTTCATGGAAAGTAGGTTTATTTAAAAAAAGGTGGAGTATACAATAACATGCCAAACAATCAATATTAATAATTCCTTAAACAAAAAACTTTCTTCAACTTTAAATAGAAAAACCAAAACTCTAACGCGAACGCAAGCCACTTGAATCTGACGTGAACTAACGTGTCGTAGTACACACTTGCCACGAAAGAATGCGGGCTATCAAATGTAGTTAACTCGGCACCTGACAAAGAGTGCGCGTTGCATCCAATCGGCGAGATATCGATATTCGACTACGTGCGCGCGCTCTATACGGGAAGCAACATAACCAAACATGAATGATGCGCTGGCTACATTGGCTACATTGGCTACATTTTTATAACGGTACGCTGTGGTAACGCAGACAATCAGATAAAGGAAATACCGTTTAAAAACGTCTTTAAAAGAAAATTTACACGTCAGACAACTTTGTATTTCCGTTAATTAAATAAATAAGTGGTAATGACCGAAATTAAATTTTAGATTATACCTACACCGCGGCGACGGAGATGATCAGATAAAGGAAATAATGCTTAAAAACGTCTTTATAAGAAAATTTACACGTCAAACAATTTCTTATTTTTCCGTTAATTTATTTAGTAAGAGGTAATGACCGAATAAACATTAGATTTCTACTTTAAAATACATCGTTTTATACGGAAAAGATACCTAGACACAAAGCGCTTGGCATCTACTAGCGGGACCAAAAACATCATGCGACGTTTACGCGAGAAATTTTTTATCCCAATTTTGACAGCCTAAAATATGGTTGCGACGATTACGCGCGTGCGACGATTATACGATAAAACAGGGTATTCTTTTTTTTAGTCTGCTTTGTACTTTGCCTTCTGAATTTTTATTTCTCTTTGGCTGGTTACCTAATACATACATTTGTACATTGTTTGTCTATCTTGAGTCACATTCGTAATATTAGTCTCTCTATCTTTGGAATCAGCAGAGGTAATTAATAGAATTACTGAAGAATTACTTAGCATAATCTGTTAAAACACACAACCAGGGATTAAAATATTATTAAGATTAATAAATATATGTAAATCAATAAAAAAGTTATTTCATTCCATTGACGGTACTTATTTGTTGTCTTCCTACCTACCATGGACCAAATCAATCTTCACAAGTACCAAATTGATTATGATACATCGATATTGATTCAGTGATTTTATAATCGTTTTGAATCTATAATGAACAGGTTAATTTTACAAATCCATAAACGTTAATCTTTTATTACTGACTCGTAAAATGCTTTAATGTCATGTGAAACTGTAACCACTGGGTCTTTTCCTTGTAGCTGTGTCTGCCACATGAATTCAGCTAAGTAAGATGTCAGGAATTCCCTTTTTGTTCCTCTTCTCTTTTTGTTGCCCCATTTTGCGGTGCCCCGCAATCTTTAAATTGTTTGAGTGTGTTTTAGCGTTTTCGGATCCACGGAGCTGTAACTATGATTCACAGCATAATGTATACGTGTGTGTGCATGTGTGTGCGTGTCACAGTGCTGTTGTACATGTCTTGGATCTGGTACCTAAATAAACCTAACTATAGTATGGACCAAACGTTGTGGGAGTACTTAAGAATTTATGGTAAGAATTAGTCATATGATTGTCAATCATTACACTCGTTTACACAGTCATGTTTTAAGGACAGGGCTAATTCTTACTATCGACTCTTTAGTACTAAGTCATAAACTAGCTTTTGCTCATCTTAATGTGAGTCGCGCGTTCATTCTTTTAAAAGCAGCTGAGAATTAAGTCCCAGTCAGGTCAAATGCCGGGATCCCAAAACACTTTAAGGGGAGTGGTTTAAGGTCAACGGGCAAACTGGCCAAAAGGTGACTGAAACAATGTTTTATATATTATAATTATTTATATTAACCTATGACTCATAACTCCAAATCGGTTACCTGCCATCGCGTTTTAATTAGTCCCATGAAATTAAATACACGGTGTGAGATTGAGGAGCGTCAGAAGCATGTGGGTTGGAAGGGTAAGTATGGGCAGGGAATACGTATCGGTGGGCATTGCCAGGGAGGTTGAAAAATCTCCTTGGGTGCGACATTTTTCTTCTAGAGCAAGGGTCTGCAGGCTTTCAAGTGAGATGAGTCAAATATTAAGTAAACAGTTTCTCCAATTTCTTAGAGAGCAGCAACATGCATTTTATCTGTATCTACGTGGAATTTTAATATGATAAAAAAAATATTTTATTCATAATTTTCAACATAAAGTCTTAAATATAGGGTACTTAAGGAAAAAGACACGTAAATATAAAAAAAAAATGTAGTAGTCAATATTAGATCTCTTCTGATAAACCAAGAAAATCTAAATTATTTCAATTAATTAATTATTAAAATAAAAAAGCACCTGGACGAGTGTGGTGGAAGTTGCGAACGCACAGGTAGAGGACATACCTTGTGATTGTGCTGTTTGATATTGTTCAGCATTTTTGTTTGTGCTATGGCAGTGCAGTGAGTTGTAGAGCTGTAAAATCCTATGAAAAGAGCCGCATGCGGCTTGCGAGCAGCGGTCTGCCGACCCTTGTTCTAGAGTTATACCATTTCAAAATATGTTGACCATGTATTCCTTAACGAGTGATACTTAAGATATACGCACCAGCGTTGAAACAATTTTCGATGTATTTAGAACAGTTGGTGTGTAACCAGGCCGTGTTGAGTCGGCACTTTTTGGTTCAGTGGGGCTCTGCCTACTGTTTTGACTACGTCGGTCTGTACCAATCTTCTCATTTCCATAAATTTGCCCTGCACAGACATGACTAGGGATGCAAAATCGCTCTTAAAAACATCGATATCACGAACATCGATGTTCAAACGAAAAAGCATCGATGTAAAAAAACATCGTTCTGAGAACCGATACATCGATGTTTTAACCGATGTTTTTAAATATCAGGAAAAACATGCCAAAATGATTTAAATTATAGTATGTAGCGAAAAACCATACCTACTACAGGTTCCTGACCATAGGCGTGCGCAGGACTTCAGTATTGGTGGTGCCAGATTACACAACAGCCCTGTCATTCACGGACCCCGAGCCTAAAGCGGGTGGTCCGGGGGTCCTCCCCCGGAAAAACTTGGATTTGAAAGCGCAAAATGGTGATATTAAAGGTGTTTCCGAACAAAAACATTAAATACACAGATGTAAAAATTTTAACATTTTTTATGACAAATTATGGCTTTGAATGTTATAATCACCAGGAAAACTACTAAACTATTTACAGTTTTAAGCTTTGTTGAGCCATAACGTAGAGGTGGGTCGAAAAGTATCAACCTGATACTTTGTCACTGATACGCGCCTGTATCAGGAACGGCAAACGAGTATACTTGAAAAGTATCAAGTATTTTAGTATCAGTTCAGAATTCGCCTGAAACAACACCACGGCCAATGTGCGCAGAACCCGATCGCAGATGACTGTCACTTGGGCGGAGCTTGTGAAAGGGGAGGGAGCAGGAACGACGAATAAGGGATAAAGAAGGGAAATAATGTAGGGGAGGAAGCGCAGGGGAAGGCGTTGAAGGAGAGGCGCAAAGCGAAATTGTTACGAGTCGTTTGGTTATTGTCCCACATCAAAGTACGCTCAGTGCGCAGTGCGTGCACAGTCTCGTTCAAAAATAAAACTAATAAAATTTTAATATTAAAAAGTACATTAATACAAGATATAATATTTATATTTGTGCACCTAACAGCTATGAAAATGCAAATAAATTCTTAGTTGACACTAATAACAGATGTAATCAACATATGGACTTTTTTTTTCGGAAACAATTAGTAACTAGTGTTTTCATACATTAAAAGATTACGATTTTATCAAAAATAAAAATAAAAAAAAGATACGTACATTAGTGAGCATACTATATCAATGTTTACGTTTCAAATGTTTCTTCAGATTAGTCGATGATGATTTATAACTCAGTTTTTGTTTACACAAATTACAATTAGCAAACTCATTATTTTCCGTAAAAAAATTCCACACAAATGAAGTCTTTATCCTGCACTTATCCATTCCTTATTTCACTATAAAGATACTAACTACAAAGCATGACAGCCCGCAACAATGTACACGGTGGTAATTATTAATACACGGCCAGGACGAACTGCAGTGAATGTTGAACTGATTGATACTGGCTGTATCAGGCGGGCATGAGAGTAACAGAGGTAGAGAATTACCGGGCGTGGTGAATAATGTATCAGAAACACCGATACCTTTTTACGCCGGTGACGACGGCACGGAGGATGTGTACCCTGTAACGAGAATGCTGATACCTTGTCGCTTTCTGGGACCGCTACTGCTCTGATACAAAAGTATCAGAGACTTGTAACTAGGTACATTACTGTATCAGTATCAGGTTGGAACAGATACCGAAAATTGCTGTAACAACCATCTCTACCTTAAAGTAAATTGCACAAATTGTTTGCATGGAATTCATGCTGGTGGCTTTGAAAAACCTTAGGTACTTATATGTTTTCTGAAGACACCAAATAAATGCTAGAAGAAACATTCTCAAATGTTAAGTTTTAAAATCAACAAATCAAGGGAGTTTTTGTAACATACCTAAAATATGTAAAATATTAAAATAATAAAAATACACAAATAAGAGTGGGCAAAAGTTTTAACTTTTGGAATACAACAAAAATGTTTTGTCGGCGACTGCATATAAGTCATTGAGTAAGCCTATCCTTTTAACTAACTAAACTCTCTCCCTTTTTTTGAAATAAACCCTGGCGGACGGCGGCTATTATTCCGTGCGCCTGCCGAGTGGAGTGAACAGTGGACACCGAGCGCGCATTATATGTAATTCGAGGAGAACTAGGAGAAGTATTTACATTTCAGAAGTTTCGTAGCCGCTGCCCGCGTGTACAACACGAGTAATTGCAACTGGTTTGTTTCCGTGTGTATAGTTGGTTCGATTGATAATTGATATACTGATTGTGTTATGAGCACATATCTGTAACTCGACACGATTGGAAAACATATTTTTTTTGGAAATAATGCGGATTTTTGTAAGTATGTATTATTTGTGCTTGTAAAAAACAAAATAACGTTAACCCTAATGGTGGTGCCAAGGCACCTGTGGCACCTACCGTGCGCACGCCTATGTTCCTGACCACAATATAGCTGTGAAAGTTGAGCGGTGACCGTAAAATTATATAGCGGAGAAATAACGATAAAGGTGTACTGCACTGCCCTTAAGTGGTTTCAAGATTCTGTATCGGTTGTTTTATGCCTAAAAATTACTCCAAAAACACGCCTTTTAGCCATTTTCACTCTACTAAAAACACAGTTTAAAAACTTAATCCGCATTCAAAAGTACCTTTCGGCATTCAGCGAACACTTAAATGCTTTTCGTAAACATAGGCCTACCCCACTCGGATATCTTGAGTAGTTTTCAAATCACGTTTTTCCTGAAGCTCTGTGCACCGTATGCAGGGGCGTAGCCAGTAGGGGGGGGGGGGGGGTTAGGGGTTCAATCCCCCCCTTAGCACCAAATCTTTAATTAAATTTCTTATTCATCACTCAAATAATTTCATATTAAAAATTAATAAAAATTTTACCATTACAATATTTAAATTTAAGTACCGAAAACTGCTGAAATAGCACTATTTTACACCTTAAAATCCAAATTTTCCCGGGGGAGGACCCCCGGACCACCCACTTTAATACAGGGGGGGGGGGGGGGGCCTAGCTTCTTAACACCCCCCATACACAAATCCTGGCTACGCCACTGACCGTATGTGTGCCCGGACAGCCTGCAGTTAAGACACAGGCTTACTTAAAATAAAATTACCCTTATTTTTTATGTTTTTAGTTATCATTTCGTGAATATATTGTAAATAGTACAGATCATGAGAGATCTATCCATCCAAAAACCATTGCGATACGACATTTAGTTTTCAAGAAACTTTTTTTTTTAAATTTTCGATACTTATAAAACTTACATTTTTAAGTATAAATAAATGTTGTAAACGCTAAACCATTTTGGTTGGTATCCTTATTTTTTTACAGTATTTGAAGAAGTCTATATTCATTAAAAAAAATAACTATTTTTTTACACAATTTATTTTTAATTGGAAAAAAATTAGGGAAAAAGCATGAAGTGTATGTGCAGGTTTAAAATGTAACATTAATTTTCTCGATAGAGCTAGCGAGACCGTATCGGTACCAATTAATAGCTTGTATGTACAACAAGCTATGAAATTGTCTATAAAGTCTCGCTGCTTTTATCCTTATATTTTTCAAAATTTGAAAGAAAATTCGTGTGTAAACAAATTTTTTTAAAGGTACCTATTTATTTTTTCCAAATGATTTTACACATCTTAAAGTACTGGAAAAAAATTGATACTGAAATCAACCAAATAGTTAAGTAGGTATTTACAACATTTTTGATACCTACTTAAAAATGTAGGTTTTTATAGTAAGTATAGATAGTTAAAAAATTGTATCTTATCTATCGTAATGTTTTTTTATATATTCAATAAATATTCATGAAATGATAGCCAAAATATCATAAAAAACTAGGGTAATTTTAATGATGAACGATGTCGATGTTTTAGACTTTTTTGTCGATGCATCGGTGATGTATCGCTCTTCAAAACATCGATGCTAACATCGATGTTTCATGAACGATACATCGATGTTTTGAAAACATCGATGTATCGTTTGCATCCCTAGACATGACATGTATGTTATTTTATAGAGCTTAAAGGATTGTGTAAGTTACTATGTTTAAACTTGTCGGTTAGATTACTGAATGTGTTAACATTAAAGGAGAATAACTTAGAGTCTTTAAAAAAATGCTACCACATCTTTGAGACAGCTATATTAAAACTAAATACTTCTTTTACGCAGCCTGTAACAGTGAAACATAATAAACCTTGTTCTAACAGTGTGGATGGAAATTAGAATGACTATGATAAGAGTATAAATTATGTCCTGAGACCTTTGGTGAGGGTTTAAAGGCATGGTGTTGCACACAAATGAACGATTACAGAAGAAAGTATTCAGTAAAATGGTGCAAACAAATAATACTTGTGCACAAGTCCGTCTGTAGTGTGCAGCAAATTGTGTGTTTTGCTAGTTCTCGCTGCCCATGCCGAAAGGTGGAAAGCATGCCAACAATCCAATCCTGGTTGAGGATCAGAGGCTACCCCAGCAGCATGCCTCCCGTCTGGCCCGTCAGAAGAATGATCCCTTGGCCCCGGACTACATAGCAGGTATGCCATGGCATTTGTGCCTAGATTTTTTTTTTTAATTAAGGAAGACTGCACCTTGTTAAAACCTTAGTAGAACCCTGTTATAATGTTTCTGCTTACATTGATTTACTGCTTACAACGTCATATTTTTCAAGTCCCAACATTTTCCCCATAAGGACAATTTATTTATTTCCTGCATATAACATTTCACAAACGGTGAAAAAAAAGTTTTAAAAAACCTAATAATTCCAACAGTTATTCCATCTGTGAAGTTTACTTTACGTACCATAGATGTAATTGTTCAAATAGGATTGTATGCAAAAACAAAAAAATGTAGGTGTGCCAGAACACTAGCGCTACATGATAGTGCCGGCTAATGCTGTGCATTCAATATATCGAAGGTACATAACGTTCGTAGTTACATGTCTGTTGGCACCCTTGGTTTGGAAAAAAAAACCAATACTTCCGTTCCTTGCCATTCTAGTGTGTTTTCAGATGTACGTAGTCCTACAGTTTTAGTTAGAGAACCATTCTGTGATGGCAAAACAAAAAGTTTTTTTTATTGCTGACAAAGAGTTTAATTTATTTTTTCATAGGTAGGAATTCCATACTTACACATTTTCAAGTGGCAAAGGAATTGGAAATAGGCATTCCCACTATAAACGTCATCATCATGAATTGAGACCATTTTACAGAAATGTGTTGGTGTGTCTTTAAAGACATATAAATTAGAAGCTGGAAGTGGATTGAAGTTGAAAATTGTTGGCGTGGTTAAATAAATATGAGCATCAAGTGTACCCATCAATTTTTTTTGTATTAAATTTGGTTAGAAGTTCAACACTGGCAAGTGCTAAATTGATATTTCCTTATATGGTTTTTTTCTTATGCCCCCTTGAAAAATGTTATAACAGGGTTCTACTGTATCAGTTTTTTTGTGGTTAAAACATCTACTTTGTATTATTTATCCTGATGAATCCACGACTAAGCAATAATTAATATCGTTTCAGACTTTTGAAGTGATGCGTCTTATAACTGGTAGGGTAAGTCGAGGCATTGACTCATTAGAGTGTAACCGAAAGTGCATTTCTCAGGACTAGGCTGCTCAATGGTGTAAATGGGGAGGGGAAAGGGGAATCTATAAAAATAAAATATTTTTTCTGTCAGTGGTTCTCGTAACACGGGCGGAAAGGCCTAGAGCGGTGATATTTGGTTCATAGGTTCTCAAGGGGGGAGTTCATATGCACGTAGGAGCATTTGTTTTCAAAACTCAATTTTGTTTATATTATTTAACATTTTAGTGATTTTCAACATGTATAAAATGAAATTCCTTCTGATTTTATAAATTTCAGTAATTCTTATATTTTAGGTGAAATTTAATAAAAAATTCTGAAATCCTTTTAACACAATCTTCATTGAAACTATAAAGTTGAATATATTTCCTTTTTCTAAATTCCAAGCCTGAAAGTTTTTTAATGAATGGAACCTAATAAAAGATTGAACATTTTATTGTGTTCATTGATTTTCTCAAGGATGTTTGTAATTTATGACATACTTTTCTTACAATCCTACAATTTTAGCACTACCCTTGAAACTTGCTTGAGCTAGTAAAAAGCATTATAGAAGCTGCTGGCTGGTATTATTCAAATAAAAAAATAAAGTTTAGAGGCAAGATAGCTGTGAGAGACATTGTAGGAGTTTCATCACCAGAGTATTTGTTACTATTGTGAACCTCCATTGCGTTACTTTATTGTTTGTTTTAGTCCAGTGACTTATTGAAATGCGAAGTTTCACTTTGATCTGCATGGTGACCACTCACCATTGGTTTTTTTTTTTTAAGTTGTTTGGGTTTTATTATCATTGTACCAGTACTGCCTGCTAAAGCTAATATATAAAAAAAGCCAGAGTTTCTGTAACCCATAACCAGTTATAATGGAAAACATCAGGGCATTTGATAAAACTGATTCTCTTATTATATCTTTGTATCCATTTATAAAATGTAAAGTCCACTTTGTAGACCTACTTGATGTGTAGGAAAGAGTGTACATCAGGTCTCAAAGTAGGTCATGTTTTCCACAAAAAGTCACTTGAATTTTTAAAAAAATTACTTATGGTCACTAAATTTTGATTGAAGTCACTTTTGTTACCTTTTTACCAATAATGAAATTGCTGCTAGTACCAAATTAAAGTAAAATTAATTGATGTTTGATTTTAGTTTGGTTTATTAACTTCAATAATGGCATATGGAGACCATATCCACGTGTATACTATCTACCTAAACAACTTGACATAACTTGCTGTCTAGCAGTGATTTTTTTTGTGATGCTGTGCAATTAAACAAACTTGAACGTATTCTATTGTGTAGCTGTAAACTCGATTTTGCATTGAAAGAGCGTTTTGTTATAATTATTGTAATTGTAACCATGAAGATACATGATACACACCTAAATCATTTTAATAATTGTTTTATTACATGATTGGTACTCCATTCACTTAGGTGTTAATGGGTAAGGTGAGTTTATTTGTGACAAGTGTTTTCATTTGTTTCTTTTAACCTAACTTTGATCATAATGCTGAAAAAAAAACTGTGTTGTATTTAGTAAATGTTAGACATCATTGTTATCATCTCATTTCGAAACTTGTTTAGGGAGCATATGTATCATACATGTATTTTTAAATATTTGTTGTGTTTTATTTTTTATATATATTTATTATATAATTTTGTTGATATTTTGAAAGAGAATCCCTTTGTGAAGTTTTTATGTTCACAGGTTAGTTTTTGATAACCACTTTTGTAAATGGTAGTCACTTTTATAAACTAGAAAGTCACTTTTTTTTTCACTATTTTAGGGGAGGTAAACTACTTTGAGGCCGGGTATTTAGAACAGCCCTGAAGTTATTTATTAACTAGCTGTCAATTATGTAGTTAGGTTATATTTTAATTTGCTGTTTTTAAATTTTACTTTTTTTGCTCTAACTTAAGTTAGTTCAGAATTTCAAACACATGTGCTAATTTTACAGGATTTTCTCCCTTCATAATGCGAGATGTGAGCTCCAGATCTGCCATGCTGGGGATACGACCTTCAGAAACAAAGCACTGGATGCGTAAAAACCCTAACGAGGCTAGAAGAAGATCCTCCAAGAAAAAGAAATGACGTGACTTTTGTACCAACTGTCTTTTGTAAAAAAAATATTACGTGAAATAAATTATGTTTTTAAATTTGTGAGTTTTTTCATACTGTAAATGAAGTTTTTTTATAAGATCTTATGCATACATAGGTAACAATTTTGCTGTTGCCTAGGGATAAGATAGTAGATTATAAAAATTGGATATGTGTAGAGCCAAGGTTTTTAGTCTTATAACAAGTTTAATTTTATCAATAAAATATCAATGTAAAAAATTAAAACACATGTAATTAATAATTATAAGTACATATCAAGCACAATTACATTCATCAACTGGCTCTATAATTCATGTGTTCATAAGGTGTATATAAAACAATGCTATATAATATATAGCCATATTATAGTGGTGAAAGTTTAACAAAAAAACTGCAGCTAAAACATTCAATATACTTCTGTAATGTTTCTTAGTTCATGAGAAAGATGTAAAAATATAAAAAATAAATATTACCAATAAATGCAATGTCTAAGCTTAGATTTTATGGTTTTATGTTCTTACAACTTTTTTTGTTATTTTAATTTTAAAGTTGTGTGTATTAGTCAACATAACATCAAATTAAAATGTTACTCTCTTGTCTCTTGTCGTATTCAATTCAATGCTTTTAATGTGATTAATAAAATCAATATGCATTGTTAAAAGCCAAAAATAATTTTATTTTCATGTTACTCTTTAGGACTTAATAATGTCTGTATGTTATCAGATATAGATTGCTTTATTTACATAACTTTTAAAAAAACCATACATAGTTTTACAAGGGGAAAAAAAAGTTTAAAGGTTTTTTTTGTAACAGTTTCAATTTAATGTATAATATTGAAAAAAATGTGTGTATAAATTAGTTTTAAACACATTAATTTTATGTGAATAAATAAATAAACAAACACACTTTTGGTTATATGCATATTATTACACATATTTTTTTTTTTCATTCATATTTAAATCATCAAGAAAGTTTTGAAAAATAAATCCATAATGTGTTTGAAATAAACACCATTAATTTAGTAGGAAAACCTTTTCAAGATTAAAATAAAAGGTTTTGATTAAATGCTTACTATTGCATAGGTATATGTAATCCACAATTAGTATCAAAATTATGTGGGTAGTTAGATGTATGATAAATTTTAAATAAAAAAATATATTTTAGGAACAATTATTTCATAGGGAAAATGAAAAACAGTTTTTATTTATTAATTAATATAGTGTTATGAACGCGAGAGACAAGACCGCGATTTATGCCAGTTCGGAGCGGGCTGATGACCACACACGGCCACTGATGTCACGCGCCGTTCATTGACATAAGGCATGCCACTCGTTCCTGGCCGGATGTCAAGGGTCCTCGCTACCCACCCCTCTCCGCTCCCTGCACACTGCCCTTCCTCGAGCCAAACTCTAGTGGAAAGTGTTGATGTTTCAAGGATCAGTGTGAGACTAATGGTTTTGGACATAAATCTTGAGTGCAATAATTAAATTTATAGTGTATACATTAGTAATGAATAAAACTGTATAATTAATTAATTTGGCTATCCCTTATGAACCCAGTTTTTTCCCCTTCATATGTAGTGATAATTGCATATAAGTACCTCATTAAAAATTATTGTATAATTATTTAATACAGTAATTCAGAAGTGTTATTTTTAGTGAAAACTGGTACTTACAAGGAACATGGATGTTAATAAATAGAAATTTGTTTCAAATTAAATGTTATTACATACAAGTATTCTTCCATTAGTGTTCAAATTATTTAGATAGTATTTATCAATAGTTTCAGGTGTATTACTTTAATAAAATCCATTATTTTACTAACAAAATCATTTCAACGAAAAATTTAACAATGGTTTTGAAAGGTGTATACATATTTGGATATGTGTATTCTCTTATAAGTGTGGACATTGTTTCAGTTGTTTTCATCAATTATTCAGAAATTTTATTTTTAATAAACTCTGCCAGGTGCACAAATGTGTAGGGCTTACGCGGCCCCCGAGAGTAGTGCACATGGGGTTAACTGACACATCTCTGGATAGGGTGCTTGTTTTATTTGAACATATTTTAGCCAACATGTATGCAATAAGCAGAAAAAAACATTGTTTAGACATAAGGAATAAAGTATTTTCGAGGGGGGTTGATAAATAACAATTTAAATCAAAAGCATCATACTTAACACATGTGTTCCTTTATTAGGTGTAAACTTACTTAGATAGATTTTTATGTATAATTTTAAAAGTTTTATTTAAAG
This sequence comes from Bacillus rossius redtenbacheri, assembly GCF_032445375.1. Classification (NCBI taxonomy): domain Eukaryota; kingdom Metazoa; phylum Arthropoda; class Insecta; order Phasmatodea; family Bacillidae; genus Bacillus; species Bacillus rossius. The sequence continues at coordinate 42,253,808 of NC_086336.1, forward strand.
AAAAATGTTATTTTAAGGAAACAAACATTTTAAGTGTGTTAATGGTTACCAGTTTAGATTTAGGTAATTCATTATGTTGTACATATCTGTTCCCTCATTAGTGCCAAAATTATTTATATAGCTGTATGAACAGTTTGAAAAGTGTCATCTATACTAATATGAAACTTTTTAAGGTAAAAAGTCTGTTGAGTAGGTGATAGTGCAAAAAAAAAAATCATTTGGGAATAGCTATTAACATTCTTTAGAACTCAGAAATGGAGTTTTTAAAAATTTTGTTGTGTTAGTTTGTATTTGTTTGGGCATAAATCAAAAATTTCTTGACTGATTTTGATAAAATTTAATTGAGCAATAAATATATTGGGTAACAATAATAAACATACCAAAACTATCAACTCCATTTTTTACCACTACGTAAAATTCTACCACGAAGGTGTAAGTCAATTTTAAGAAGAAACATCCATAATTCAGAAAATGCTAGAATTAGAGGTAATACACAAAGAATGGGATGCAGGCATATAGAGTTATGTATTGTATATTTTAATGTTTTTTGTCCATAACGGGAATTAAAATATGTAAGCTTCCTTTTATTTAAAAAAAAAAAAAATCTTAAAAATTAATTAAGCAGGACTTACAGTATTGGATAAAAATGTTAAACTTAATAAATCTAAACATTTTTATACCATTTTACGAGATCCCACCCTTGAGGACTGTAAAAGGGGTAGGTATATTTTAAAGAAGAAAATTGTATAATATAAGTTTACAAAAAGTAGAGGTAAGTACAAAGTTATAACCTACACGCCTACATTGTAAAATCATGGCCCAGATACAAGGGCGCCCATATGATAATTTGAAGGGGGGGGGGGGGGGCAGACTTAGGGGTATGAAGTATTTTTAATATTTTGGAAGACTAACTGCAGCTTGTTACTAGCCATAAAATAGTTCCAGTTCTGACCCTGTTAAAAATTTTTGTCCTGTTACTAAAATACTTGACCACAGTACTCATTCGCCATAAAAAACTTTATTGGCTACTTTATCAATTAAATATTAACTATTTTATTGAAACAAGTGAATTTTTAGCAACACAAATGCAGGAATACAGTCCTTATACTTTTGCAGCGTCTCGGGTACACAAATATCAAGAATATAGTCCTTCAACTTATTGCTCTCTTTACCCCTAAATAAATGTTGCGTGCAAATTAAATTAAAATAATTATAAAGTTTAAAACGTGTTGGTCAAAAGATTTAACTTTGGGAGAGAAACAATTTAAATATGTTATCACAGTAAGAAAATAGTTGTTTTTAAATTTAACGCCTGAACTATGCTTATAATTATAGTCAAAAATTGTTTCAAACATTTTTTTAAATTTTCAACTGTTGTTTACCTTTACCACGGCGATATTGTATCACACAAAATATTCCCTCGTTCACAGTTAAATGAATATTAGTATGTTTCAATATGAATCATAATTGCTTATCATTTATAATTAGCACAGATGGATTCAGTAGTCGAGGAATAGAAGTTTATTTAGTGATAGTAAAGCTTCAAATTACAAATGTGAAATCTGTTTACAATATTCAAATAAGATAAAGTTAGGTACTATCACAAGGAATTGTTTCAAATCATGTAACTTCAATCTCAATTTAATATTATCAACTCAAATCATATCAATGAGTGCCTTTAAACAGTGCTTACGGCTATTTTTGCTCAATGGTGTCAGCAAATTGGACCACTGGATATGAACTACACTTAAGGGACAAGGTAAATTCTCAAAAGTAAATTGCAAAGTTAAGTTATTATCAAACAGCAACTTCTAATTCCATCTGATCAGACACAAAATCAACATTATAGTTAGAACAAATTAAAATTTAGTTCATGCCAAAAATTATTCACAATAAAATTAAATCGATGATGAACTTCTGGAAAATTAGTGTGATCTCAGATTATATGAAAAGAAAATAATTTAGTTACCTACTTGATAATCGATAGTTCAAGGGACTCTCGAAAATTGTTCAAATGCTATTCAATACGACGATAACCAACCTCCGTCAGTACATGCGAAAGTATGACGATACAGATGACCTCTGGCTCTGCAACACAGCTGTGCGTGGTCCGGGAACTATGGCTGCTCACTGCCGCTGCTTCCTTCCTCGCAGTGGGAAAGGTCTTGTTCGGTACGCACCAATGGTCGACTTCGAAGTTCTGTGTGAAACACGGCGCCCTCAACTGCTTCTATATCACCATTGCCGGTCAATCGTTGGCCTTCCTTCCTTCCGGCTGGAGCGGTTTTGATATGAACTTGCAGAAATTCTTCTCCTCAGCTCGATTCTCTTCAGTCAAAAATGTTGATCGCTGGCATTACAGCACGTTGAACAGCGTCAGTAATCAGTCTTGCAGGCTGTAAACTTAGTTGACTGGTTTCATTCGTTTCCGTTGTGAAAATTTTATAGTTCGTTTCAAAGCAAGCAATATATCGTGAATAAACCCAATCGTGGTTGCAGTTTATCGCATACGATGATTCAAATTTGATGTCACAATAATCTAATTCATTAATACTACTTCTGCCACATTGATTTATTAGTAAAAACTTGAATGTCAGTCGAAACTATAATAAAATCTTGCAAAATTGATATCTCGTGGATAATCAGAAGTAGCTAGGCTAAATAACGATGTCTCTACAAAACCGTGGTAAAACGAATACTACTCCATTCTAAAGAAAGTACTTTTCCTTTGCTATTTAAACGACTTTCAGATGTCAAAACACAAAACAAGCTGAATGTCCTAGCTATCGCTATTCACTGGATATGCTAGCCAATCATTAACTTTCTTACAAGGTCATCTTCTTATAATAATTAAATTTATTGTTTAACACATGAATTTCAATGGGTTATTTATAAAATATGAACATTTTATGAAACAAGCAAAGATAAAAAAGAGGAATTTCATATCAGTGTCTAAACACAATCATAGAGGATTAACCTAATTTAAGTTAACAGAATTGTTAAGTAGGAATAAAGTATAAGAATTTAGTTTTCAGTATCTTATGCTTCTCTACCTTCATAATTTAATACAGAAAACAAATTAAAAATGCACACATCACACGATTTTTCACTGGTATTGACATAAAAAGCAAATTTTAAGATACATTATTATGCATAAGTTTGATTACGGATTTGACTCTAATATTTATCTGAAAAAGCAAACTGTAAATTTATTTTCTTCTTGCCGAAAAAGTCAAGCACTTTGTCCTCGAAACCAGGGTTTTTCACTCTTTTCCTGTGGACACTTAGAAGGCACAAGCTGGACAGACGGTCCTCGCCAGTAGTACTTCTCAGCCACGTCTTCACTTTACGCAGTGTGCTGAAAGAACGCTCTATTGTGCAAGTTGTGGGGGGTATGGTTTGGTAGAATATAAGCAGTCTCCTTACTGCTGGGTAAAACATTGTTTCTGAAAGTATATCATGGAGCTTTGTTTTTTTTTCAAACATTCCTTATTCGTCCAGACGTCATACCATAATCTGGCTTCTGCTTCCAAGTTGTCGATTTGATAAAACTTTTGCAAACTTTTTATGTCTCTCATGAAATCTTCTTTCGTATCCTTTTTCATCAAATGTGGGTGAAGAATTCCACCTTTGAAAGGTATGCCTTTATCTCTTTCAAATCTTGTAGTAAGTGACATAATTATAGAATCCATGTACGGATTGTAAATTGCAACTTTGAAATAGTCTTCAGGTGATGAGCACTGGACATTCACGTTACATCTGTGGGTCTACCTTCCAGCCAATATTAGGATTTTTATATCTATGTCAAGCTCATTACAATCTTCTTTTACTGCCTTGAAAATGGTTTTGAATTCGTCATTGCTTTCTCTCTGCTTTTGAAAATTTTCTAGCAGGTCAGTATTGATGTATCTGTCACCACACAATAGTTAACATGATGCAATGCGTGGTGCAACTGTGGTTAGTCGCTGTGAGGTCACTTTATATCACTCGTGCAATGAGGCAAGTTATGGAATGTTAAAAAATAAAAAGGGGAACGCAGGGGAGGGCAGAGGGCAGACGGCAGTCATTGTTTTTACTATTTAATATTATATATATTCCGTTCAATAAATTATAAAATGTATCTTCAGAGGGTGGGGTGTTTAAAATTTTATGAAGATAACGATTTTACGAATGCAATCCAAGCGACCATGAGCGTACGTAAAATCGGGATTCCAGTGTGAATTGCTTCCGAGTCTACTGAAGGTAGCGGAATCCTTATCCTTTTAAACACTTTTGAAGGAAAAAAAAAGGTTTTCCTCTAAATTCAAAATTCCAACATAAATTTTACGTTGTAGACTTTTCTCAACAATAATTCTTATTTGAGTAACTTTAATGGTGTAAGCTTACCTTAAAAATTGTGAATATTCTGAGCGGATGTGACGAATGAGGAAAACTATGAAACAGTAGAACAGTACATAGGCTAATAACAATGGTTTTTATCTTTACACTTTTCTCTGATTTATTTACACTTAAGTTATTTATACTGACTGACTACACTAAACTAAATCTAGACCAGATGCATAAAACTGTAGACCTAAAGACTATTGAAAAATCTCTGTTTTGAGATGTTATTTGTGAACATACACATTATTATGACGAAAAAGTAGCAAAACATTTCGCCGTCTGCAAGCACATGTCAATTGTCGCGTCGTCTAACTCTGACTGGTCTAAATCTGTTGTGTTGTGTTATCGCGTGAGCTTGGGCAGGATTACGAAGGGGAATGACTCGCCACGGGCGTTGAGCTTGCCCGCATTTTCTCCCTGTACACAACACCTTATATTGCAGCAGCAGAAACTAATGCTTCAACTAACATAAAAAATGAAGTAGACATGTAAAAAACGATATACAATAATATCTTCGTGTTGAACCACTTCTACATAATACCGAATTAAATAATTTTCTTTAAAGTAAAACACCTGACTACACTATATATATTTTTTCCTTCCCTGAAAGCTAGGGGGGGGGGGACACCACCCCCCCCCCCTGCCACCGTGTATGGGCGCCCTTGGCCAGATACACCACCCGACCTTAAGTCGTTTAGAAGGTTTTCGATTTATTTTGTCGGGATGAACCTGAGACGGTCGATTTCAGACTCGCTCTGTGAAAAACAGACGAGACCAGCCCGCGGATAAACGAAACCCGCTAAACAATCGTGGCTCAGACCACGACCGTGGTTGCGACGTGGCTAGCGTCGCAAAGGGGAAAGTTGCCTGTGCGGAGGGGTGGGGAGAGGGTAGCAAATTGCACGTGTTGATCAGACCGGGGGCAAACAGTCACCGGCAGATGGGGGTGGAAGGAGTATGGGGGAGATGAGTTTGCGCTCGCTGATTGAGATGAGCCAGGTTTCATTAAGCCAAGGCAGTTTCACGTTGCCAGACCACTTACCACTCAAGGTTATTCAAACATTGTACTTTTTTTTTTTACACAGAGACGCCTTCTCCCTCATTCTCCTACTCCCCTAAAAAAAAAATACAAAACACGTGCGGGAAATCCCTTCCCCCCTTTCCCAGAAATGGTTGTTATGTGAATGCGTAGATTTTACATATTATGGATAGGCATCATTGTCACTCTATCCTTTCTGGGGTGAGGCCCGATATAACCAGCCCCCTATTATTTACAACATTATTGAGTTGATAGTTAGTAATAATTCATAGGAATTTAAACATATTTAGTTGATGACTTTAATTTAGCATCGTCTTTACTTACCTACAGGTTTCAGGAACTGACTGGACGCTGACCGGCGATAGCAGTCACCCACCATCAGAGGCGCATGCGTCACTAGTTACCAAACCCAGCACCGTCCAAAATATCAATGCGCATCCGACCGTCGTATGGCCGTTACTATTCCGCCCAGCCAAACTCTTCCTTCGGACCATCTACCTGACCTGACCCGTGCCTTAACTAGCAGTGCTAAACTATAATTAAGATGGAGAGTTAAGCCGGAATTACAATTAGTCCGTGGGTCCTGTATGTTCGGTCACCCTCCGTCGATCACGTGACCATCAGTCAAACCTGTGGCCCGAAAAATTCCACCCGTCCGTCAAAAACCTGATAATTTAAACCGTTTGACGGACGAACATGATAATTTCAAAACCTCTTGGTGTTGCTAAAACATTTTACAAGGTCTCTTGGTCCTTTAGTGTTTATAAAAATTTTCACGATGGTCTAATTGACTGTAATTAGCTAACGACGAAGAAGTTCATGAGGTCCGGAAATGACTAGCCTATACGTCTGATATTGTTTATGACTCGGTCTCGTGATCCTGAGACACTTGGCCTTTATGTAAGACTTTGTACATGAACGGTTTAGAGGTTATTCAGATTATAAAAAAACTAGACTTACATGTTAGGTAATGCGACAATGTACTTAATTCGTCGGACAGGTATATTGTCTTGAGTTTTATTTATGTAGAGTGAATGATTAATAAAATCCGCGAAAGGTAATGGAAAACATAATCTAAAATTTATTTAATATTTAGTTACACTTGTCACTGGTCAAGTATCGAACCAAGGACAGGAACCGATCGAATTAATTTGTAGATTCGTTGTAATTTTTTTTTGGTGAATTTTGGATTTTTTCCCGAATTTCTAGCTAAATAATTACACGATTCCAAGATGGCGCCCCAAATTTCAAGATGGTGGGCACCTCAGTAATAATAAATGATTACTGCGTTCTAGCAGGTTAGAATAAAACTAGCATGATAGTAATTCACTCTATAAGAAGAGTACACACACAAGATGGTGTCTCCAGCAGCCAGAAACAATTGGTGGCAATGTCCTCTAGCAGGTGGTAGCTACTGGTAACATGTACTGAACACAAAATGTCGGACCCATGATGGTCGTAAAGGTCAAAGTCAAATTTCAAGCTTAAAGTAAAATTTCAAGGTCAAGGTCAAATTTCAAGTTCAAGGTCAAATTTCAAGGTCAAGGTCAAAGTTATATACCAACAGTTGAGGTCAAAGGTATGGTGAACATAAAATAATACTAACATGGCATCAGCACACTCTAGCAGACGAAGGCAAGATGGCAGACATGACATTATACCAGCTGACGATATATAGGGCCTACCTTGTTATTGGTACTGGTAGGTTAGTCTGTAGGTTGCTTCCATGGAGGAAGGATCTGTAGTTTTTTATTTTTTGCTCTTACCGGTTTCGAACCAAGGACTGGAATCGATATAATCAATCAGTATTCTAATAAGTTAATTATTTGATTAATTTTGAACTTTATTTCATTAAAATCGTATAATAATTAAATATTTTCAAGATGGCGTCTGTAACGATAATGATACAGTGGTGACATAATTCAAAATGATGGGTGTGCTGTAAGAGGTTTTTATTACTTTTTATTGAGAATTTTTTAAATACATTAATTAATCACTGGTTTACTCTCGATGGGAATCGAACCGAGGATCAAAAACGTTTAAATAACTAAACATTTGAAGTAGACAATTTTTAAAATAATTTTTGGATTTTTTTCGGAATTCCTAGCATTGAAATTACTGATTTTCAAGATGTCGGTCGTAACGAAATATGCAACGTTTTTTAAAAAGATTTTTTATTAAAAAAATATTTATTTATTTTATAAATTTTAAAACTTTTTTTCATTAAAATCGGATAGTAAATATAGATTTTCAAGATGGCGGACATGTCATATTTGCTGACGATACATATACCTTGACATAAGTGGTGGAAGATCAGTCTGCAGGCAGCTTCCGTGGAGGAAGGACCTGACATAAATTTTTTTGACCTCGTCGGGTTCGAACCGAGGACTCCAGGTGTACATTTAATTTTTTCGAAATAATTTTTTATTAAATTTTTATTATTAAATTCGATTATTTATTTTTTATAAATTTGAAATTTTTTCCCGATTCCCTAACATAATAATTATGGATTTTAAAGATGGCGACCGTAACGTAAATTGCAACGGTGACATCATAATCCAAGATGGCGGTCATGGTATCCTTATTCCTAGAAATGGCTTATCGGAGGATTTAGACACGAATGCTTAAGCCGTTTATAGGACATTGTGTTCTTTCTAAGGCAAAAAGTATTTTGAGGTTTTTCGAAATCCTAATTTTTGAATTTTTTGAGAAGTTTGGACGGTTTTTTTCCAAACAAAATCGAAATTTTGGCGATTTTTGGTTAAATTTTGGCTAATTTGGGCTAATTTAAAGATCAAAGGTCAAGGTCATCCAAGATGGACGCCGTGACGTCTCAATCCAAGATGGCGGTCGGCTCCCGGCTCCACGCGCCAGCGCCAGTGCCCGGACATACTACTATACACCATATGTGTAACATTGTTAACATGTTTAACATCGAATGAGTATCCTTATTTTATCAGTTGATCTCTGAAACTCCTATTTTATGGTTCGTTGGTCGTGGTCAAGATCCCTGGGGGCTGTGAACTATAGTAGTAAACTTAAGTGTCGATAAGTTTTAACTTAATGCGTTAAAATACATATTTGTGAATAGAAAAAATAAGCGTACATAGTACGTTATATCAATTAGCAGCATCGAATACGGCTGCTAGTGACTATCAAGTTTACTTCTTGTCAGTACTCCATGATTTTTTTTTATTGAAAATAAGAATAAATTATTTTAACTTTCATTGTTTGCTCAATGTTTTTTTAAAAACAATTCTTCTTTAAGCTGCATAAGTCAATTTTATTCACGAAGAGAATCCTAATAAGTAGAAACCGTTGATACATATATATACCCGTGCGGATACAAATGCATATAAAATGTTCGATCGGTAGCGCGGGCCCTGTGTAAACAAGGAAGTTGTTAGCACCCAATTGATTGGTTTGATAACACGAATTCATTTTAACTCCTGCCGCCATATGTGTGTTTCGATGCCCTCCCCCCTCTCCCCAGCTAACGGGAAAACTGAAGAAAAAAACTAATGAAAAGTTGCAAAAAAAAAAGTACGTTTTTCGCTCTCTTCACATACATAGTGGTTGAAAAAGATTGGACTACAGCTACAATACGGCACAATCACCATTTTGTTTAATCAGATCCTACCTGCTCGTATTCATTCGCAGCGAGCGCATGTACGTACGTGTACGTGATTCATCGAATAAAAATAAATATGAGGGGGATTCTTGTGTGAATAGCAAAATTCTTTTTTTTTTGCACCCCATGAATGCGCGAGAAAAAAAAAATTACAAACAAACAAAGCACATCCATAACCCTATTTCTCCCCTCCTCTCCAACAAAATGTGCCCCGTCTCATTTCGCACATTTCGTTAACGATAGATACTGGCACTGCCGAAATGGACTTACTTATCAGTCGAAACAGTGAAAAAAACGATCGAGTTGCGTTTTAAAAGCGCTATTCACAAATGGTTGTAATTGCATTTGTTCTCGAAAGATTTATTGGTTAAATATGCTATTGTGAACGCGTTAAACCTGCAGCTCCTAAAAAAAAAAAAATCGCATCGCCGTTTCAGTGTCCGAATACTCGGATACAATTGGTTGACAGAGTCTCATTGACTATTTTAAGCAAACAAATTTTCTCTTCAGTGCATTCTTTTCTTTAATTTTAGGATGAAGCATGCACATAAAAGAAAACTATGTCCCCTTAAAGTACGTTAAATAATTCGAAAATAAAGCAACAACAAAATTGGGTTGTGGTTTAAAGAGAAATAATGTGAATGTTAATTGCGTTTTATGTTTTTTGAAATCCTGCTTAAATAACCAGATTCTTACGACTTATTTTAAACTGGTGTTTACCACTACCTGATGTCGACCTACCTAAACCTTCTCTTAAAACTAACACACTAATATTACTCTCTCGGGAATCTAACTCGGGACCTCCAAAACCTACACTCGGCTGGACGTGTCGTGACATACTCCCACGTCTTCATTTCAAGTATCGCGCATGCAATTTGTAAGGATCGGTGTGATTTTTAACATTTTTTAAAAAATGTTTTGTATCCACAACATATAGGTAGCTTGAGATATTTTTCAAGTTGTACTTCTCTAGGAGCGTTATGGAAAAAAAAAAGAAGAGAGTGAATTTTTACGATGCGCACGCACCATTCTACGAAATTTTCACAGGAAGATGGCGGGTTCACGTGTTGAACATAAACCCAAAAAGTAACTTTTTTTTAATTTATAAAAATAGGAGACATGCCAAACGTATTGGTCTGCCAAATTAAACTTTGCCATAGTGAAACTACCCTGGAATATATTTTGTAAAACTCAAATAGTCATATTAAAGGGCAATTTAAAGTTAAAAAAACCTAAGGATACTGGTATTACAGCAAGTATAATAATATTCTCCTTTCAACTTCTTGTCAGGCTTCGTGGCGCAGTAGTATAGTACGTGATTAATAAGTTGAAGGAACATGTTACGAAACTCGACGGGTAACATTTTGAATTTTTTTTTAAAATTACGATTAGTGTTTTAAGCAGATATATATGAATACATTTTATGTGTTTATAGTATTGCTATAATATTATTAAATACATAGCTCAGTACTTTGGATTGATTATTTCATACTAGGTAAGCCTATAGCCTCTATTTTTACTTAAAGTAATATTAAATAAATTACGTACTATGTTAGGAAATGTATTTCCACGAATTCGCGTAGGTAACAAAATAAAATCTTATAGTAGAACGACTACCGTTTAGCACTTAATTATTTAGTCTATCTTTGTCATATAACGTGCGAGGTAACTATATAATTTAACTTTTTAATGAATTTTAAAAATTTTAATACAATTCCTTGTCAAAAATTATGTCCAAGCCGGGGTTTGGTATTTTTTCAAGTTTTTGTAGTTTTCATTGGAGACGTTTCATTATATAATCTTTCGCTCTGCAAATCGAATGATTCGAAGTCAACGCAGTGGCTCCGGTAGCGAATTCTGGAGGCGGGTGTGGAACTAGGTGTGAGTCGCGTTCAGAAATTTAGGGATTGATATTTAATACTTTTCCATACAATTAAAAACATTTATTTAGTGCAAATATTAATGATATAAACTGTGTTTATATACTTTTTAAAGTGTATTTTTGAATTTATTTATACAAGTTACGTTATGTTCCCATGTGTATAATTTATTTACATTAGAAATGATAAATTATTATTTATTATGCATTTAAAATTAACAAATTAGAATAAACGTTAAGCATTTAATTTATTTTCAGTACTAATAAAATTAATTCCTATTATATTAATGAATCAAATAAATTTATACACATTTTTGTATCGATATTGAATTTTGAATATTTATTTAATTAATTAATTTTTTGTTACAATAAATTTCAAAACAGTTCAGTGTCTTAAATTAAAAAAAAAGAATTATAACTTTTAAAGAGCTACATACGTAAACACAGATTTTTTTTTTTGAAATATTTGTCGCGGAATTCTGTTTGAAAAATTAATCTGCAGGGAGCGAACAGTTCAAAAAGAATCGCTCGACGTTGTAGTGAAACATGAAAGCACCGATGATGACAATAACCGCCGCGCTTGCGGGGGGGAAGGATGTCCGTGTTTCAACAGGTGGCAAGCGTTGTTCCGTCTGAGACGGGATGACGGATACTTGTCCAGCGGATGAAGAGGGGGGGGGGGGGGGGGGGGGGAGAATGGCGCATGGGCGGCTCGTCAGAGACGGATGATATATACACATCCCGACAACGGATGGGTGTCGGATGGAATCGGGGACGGCCTGAATAGAAGGGAATTTGTGAAGTTTGTTGTAAGGAAAGCGGATGAATAGCCGGTGGTAGGCAAAAGGAAGAGAGAGCGAGAGAGAGAGAGAGAGAGAGAGAGAGTTTGAATATAAATTCGGTGCTCCAAAACGTACTTTTATCAAGATAGAAAAGAAAGAAGAAAAAAAACAACCCGTCTCCATCCATCAGCCGGAAGTATAAAAATTCCAATAAAGCGCGCACTTCGGTGTTTGCGAACGTATTTTGAAAGCGAAACATCTCTTACCCAACTGGCCTTTGAACTACGAGTCTTCCTTCTTATACGTTTCTTCTTTTGGACGTTCGTTGTACCGTGACACGAATTCCAACTGCTTCGTAAACAAATCGAGCCACGCGTTACTTTCAGGTCCCGCGTGGTAGAATGGCGTTGAAAAAAAAAAAAACCCTTGTTGACGAGCAATGCTGCATCGCTTCGTTTGAATGCATTACAAAAAAAAAATAATAATATCCAATTTTTTTCATTCTCTTGCATAAAAACTGTTCCGTTTGTAAACACATCATAGGTTTATTATATAGTTTTATTTGCGCTATCAACTGTCAAACCGTCATTTTCGGTTGACACATGGGATAAGCAAAACCACTTTTAACAGCTGTACCAAGTTCAGTGTAAATTTGTATGACAGAAAAATTACTTTGGGTAAGCGACCCGCCTAGTTATGTGTTTATTTGTGATAGTGAGACGGGATGATACATAAGTGCGACGCTTGTTGGTGCTTCTAGCACGATATCGCCTCTAAGAGCAAGACTGTGGACTTACGCGCAGTTTTTACGTCGTGTATAGGGCGAATATGTTATTTGAGCGGTAACCATAACATTATTTGGCAGATAAATGAATATGAAGTTATAATGCAAGTCCCTTGAGTGCTTTCAAGAATCTGTACAGCATGCCATGCCTAAATATTACTCTGAAAATACGCATATTAGCCATGATCACTCTTATAAAAGTACAGCTAAAAATGAAATACAAAAAGAGGACTACTTAAACGTCCTCAGCGTATTCTTAATTGATGTTACTAAACAGACACTATGATATTTTGAGCAGTTTTTAAAAAACGTGGTTTTATCTGAAGCTCTGCTGTATACCACGGGGCTCAATTCACGTACTTTGTAACTCTCGCCTTTTGAAATTTAAAATTAAAGGAATAATTACTGTTTTGAAATAAATTAATAACAAAAAAAATCCGTACGAGGATAGCGGAACATTTCCCCCCCTCCACACTTTTCCTGAACAGATACAAACGGGATAGCTCAAATAACTTTTCTGTTTCGAAAATTTGGTAAAACCAACAGGTGTTAAAAATATAACTCTTTAAACAACAAATAAAACCATTAAATATTCTGTACTGTACAGAACTCTCGGTTCACATGTGAAACTCTTACTCGCTCGGTTTATTTAGCTACATACATTCTAACTTCCTTCAACGCCGCAATGAGCAGCGCACTTATGTTCGGCAAGTTACCTGCATCGCAGGCGTTAGCAAGCAGTAAATTAAATGTTGGGTAAACACTGAATAAAGGGGAGAACAACGAATTACTTAGATAGACTGTTAGCTATAGTCATAAGTAAAGCCAACTGCGTGTTAAAATTTTGTAGCATTGTCTTTGTTTCGCGGTTGCCTCGGTTTATTTCTGGCACATGTCTACTGTCATCTCACCAAACCAGCGTGGAATCAAATGCGCCTGACTGGCCGAGTTAAATAGGGCAAAGGCTTCTATTGCAGACGGACGCCAATTACAAGGAAATAAATGTTAGAGCAGGCATACTTTATAGCAATCTAATAAGCGATTAGAATTTTTCGCAAAAAAAATACATGCCCCTAGTCATACAGCCGGTTATACAATGACATGGAAACGGAGACGGGTTCACGTAAACGGAGACGGATCTACCGGTACAGAGTTTCTACAGCGGCACGCATACGTAGACGAACCCGTATGGATTAGCTCGGAAATACTGAGCTCTTCCGTTTACGTCGCTCCGTGCGACCAATAGAAACCGAGTACTTGGCTGCGGTTGTAGACGTGTTTGTTTATGTTCTAGATACGTTCAAAATTGTTTCAAGTACAAGAATGTCTTGTGTTATATTATTAATTTGTCGATTATTTTTTATTATATATGTAAATTCTGTCCGTGCTATGATCTCGAAGAATTTTTTTTAAAATTTAAATTAATATTTCGTAATATTTAAATGCAATCTCATTGGTTGCCATTTGTTATGTTTCCGTGCTTTGTGCAAGCAGCAGACGCGATAGTGAAATGTTCAGGTGGATCCGTCTCAGTTTCCGTGCCGTTGTAGAACGGGCCTAATGAAATGTGTGAGAAAATGTAACGTGGGAATGTACATAACGCATTAAAGTTAAACAGCTTATATAAAAAATAATAAATCTGTTAATTTTTTCCGAGTGTAACAAAACTCTTGTGATATGTTTTCGACTTGTTTGACAAAGGTATGACTCCGGTAGAAACAGAAACCGTGAATGGTATTTAATCCGTCTCTTTTTTGGGGCTACGACAATGCCGGATTATCGATTTTTCCGTGTAATCGAACGCCAAAACAATTTGAAGGAAATACAAAATGTGAAAATGTGAAGTATAATCCACTAGAAAAAAAAACAGGTACCACTGGACTGAAATATATATGTAGAGCACCACTACAATAATTTAATTATTTTGCGTAATTCTGAATGAAATAAAGACAATCCAGCCTCCACCATCTCCATATAGCTGTACTAGGTCAAACAGAACCTTGCATACGCCATTTTACAGTGTGCTATGCTTTGAAACACCACCTGGAAACAATAATTATTTCTTTAAAGCCTGGGTGACGGTATACCAGTGCATGAAATTTACTCACCAAATTACTATCACTGAGGAATTTCCATATATTTTCCATGTTCTATAGTAAATTCCCTGACTTTCCCTGGCCACTTTCAACTTCTCTGACTTTCCAAACTGTATAGAAACACACACATATGCACATATACACACACACGCTTCACGGCAAAGCAACGCGTTAAAAAAAAAGGGGGGGGGGGAGGGTGAAGTGCGTGACCAACACTTGCGTTACAATTGAAGTTTCACAGAGACGAGGGATAGGAAATATTAAGGGTACTCTAATATTTGAAACACGCGTAATCATGCTTTAAAATATATATTTATTTACTAGTGCCTGTCCATGTCTTCACTTCATGGGATCATGCCAGCTAAAATATGATACATAGCTCTATTGGAAATGTTTGTACAATTTACCACAACTATGATTTTAACACCGGATCCTACTTCAGAGTTGAGGGTTTAGAGTTGAGAATTACGAGTTGCAAAACTATGCAAAAGTATGAGCAAGTATATAGACGTCTACAAAAGCATTGGAAAGTAGACGAAATCAAATGCTGCTTCTGCCACCTGTAACCGGCTGTAAATATGTTTCAATTCAAAACATCCCCCCCCCCTTGAAATTCCGTGCCATCAAGCGAAATTCGTTTCACACGATTCATACTTTACTCACGTTAACTCCGTTACCTACTCACTTTATTTACCTACCCTGTGATTGAGATTTTACTCTTGCGACAGTAAACTACTTTACTTCAATAAACGTTTAGCCATTCGCAGGCTGATTCTTTTGAAAGAGGCCCTGAAGAACACGTGTGAAAAGAATGAGTGAGGAAATACAGAACCTACCTATAGGTGGTGCTGTAAACAGGGACGCAAATCTCTGTAGGATACGCAAGGGTTGACCAGCCGTGGGTCGTGGGCGAGGATGGGGGGGGGGGGGGGGGGGGGGAAGGCCCGCGTGGGTCGAGAGTTCTGCACGTGGGGTTTACCGACACAAGACATCTCTGGATGGTGTGCTTGTATGTTGTGCACTGGCCATATTTTGGCCTACGTGCACGCAATAAGCAGAACACTTTAACGTATGTAGGAATTTTTTTCCATGAAGCATAGTTTCGACATCAAGCCCGTTTCACAGTCAGGCTTTTAAAAATGAAACCGAACCTCCTCAGTGAGGGGCTTCTTATTTCTTCCCCCCCCCCCCCCCCCCCGGATCTACGCCCATGGCTGTAAATATCCTCCCTTCTTGGTAGGTTGTTGTCACATTTACTAAAAACTTGTTCCAAGAGAACCTCTTTTAAAAGACTCATATTGTATAAAATCTTTGAATATATATACTGTATAGAAGTCGCCAGCCCAGGTTAAAATTTCTAATACGGTTTTGAGGTAGTTGATTAATTCACCGCCGCAATCGCCACCATCTCCAGGGCATCGACTTGTGGTGGTCCCTAGCGGACAAGTGTCGAACTCTTCAAACACCCCTTCCCCCTCCCACTGAACGACCTCGAGATGCAGTGTATGATAGGTGAGGGGTGCGGGGAATGACAGTGGGCGACAGAGCTGCGATCTAACGTGTAAATAACAACTAAGACGATGCAGGGCGTTACGGCAGCGCACTGCAGCGGTGAAGTTCCCAAGCTGCTCATCATACGCTTCTGAAAAACGTAGAGTTAATCCTATCCACTCACGACTTCTATACAGTATATATATTCAAAGATAAAATCTTTCTTGCCATCATTGCATACGCACAACATCATCGTGTCAGGGCAACTTGGGAAACCCTAGCTAATTAGCATTGGTGACGCGCGAGTCACGTTCCTGCCATGCTTTCTAGCTATATTGTATCTACTCCACACCGCTAGATGCCACTACTGTAAGTAGTGTCAAGTACTTTGAACACATGTTTTACGAAAACGTAGGGAAATTCCACGCCGCCAAGTTCACAGACATCACTACACTCGCGGTTTTTTTTTTTTTACAAATTTCCTCTATTGTCCCTATTAAAATAATTTATACGCAACAATCGTTCAACCATTAAAGTTTACAATTTTTTTTACACATGCAGTTTGAGAAAAAAATATTTTTAATACAAATTTAAAATGCATCCAGTAAATTTCCTGTGCGGGAACACATTTTGGCGAATTCACAGATAAAATTAGTAAACAAGAGCTTAAGAAGTACTTGAATGATAATAGCTTTACCATTTCATCACTCTAACCAACTTTCAAAATAGAAATTCCGAATCTCATTTCAAGAACGTCGCGCCCGCGAATTTCGTCGCGTCGAAGTCACAGACGTGTCGAACGTGACTGGTTGGAAAATTATTATTATATCCACGTCGCGTCGATCGCGACGTCATCCGTCTCATTCGTCCGTCACCCGTCCGTCCGATGAATCACGTCACGTGCAGCCAATCAGATGACCCGGAAAGTTCCATCCATCCGTCCGTCAAAACCGTACCTAGCTTTAACGTTCGTCGAATGAAATAACCTCCAAAATGTTAGCAAGATACCTATTGCCGGCAACCTTCGCTATCTTGAAAAGGTTTTTAAGTATATTTATTGTTTTTAACTGCTTCCATTAAATGATTTTAACTTTCGTTGAACATATTTTAAACAATTAAAAATATATTAATAAATATCAGAGCGAAAAAAAATTGAGGTTTATGATTTATTAAGTGCTTTACTTTCACGTTCGTCAAGATAATATATCCATACAAGATCAATTTTCACCAGTATTTAAATTTATAGTCTGTTGGCAGCACTGAAAAAAAGTATTTGACGGACGTGCGGACGACTGTGAATGGCTCGGCTTGTTGACGGACTGACGGAGGGTGACGGACAATGACGCGGAAACGGAGACGGATCTCACGGAACATTTCACAATCGCGTCTGCTGCTTCAACAATTCACGGACACGTAACGAATGCCAACCAATGAGATTGCATTTCAAGGTTACGAAATGTTAATTTAATAAAAAAAAAAGCTTCAAAATCATGGCCAGAGTGAAATTTACATGAATATTAAAAATAAACGATAAAGTCATAATAGGACACTAGATATTATTTCACTTAAAAAAATTTTTTAACGAATTTTTTTAAACATAAAAAAAAACGTGGCTACGACTGCAGCCAAGTCCTCGGGTTTGTATTGGTCGCAGGGAACAACGTAAACTCGGAAGAGGAGCCAGCATTGCCGAGCTAGTCCGTACGTGTCCGTAACCGTCTGCGTGTTGTAGTAGTGGGAGCGCTGTTCCGACGAGATCCGCGTCTCCGTTTATACGCGCCATCGCGGAACGGAACGACATAGCGCGGGCGGGTGAGTGCGCTGCCGCGCCTTCGTGCGGGTAACGGATCACCGTCCACGAACGGCGCCGCAGAGGTCGGACGAGAGCTTGCAGAGTGGGGCGAAAGGTATGAGAAAAAAAAAAGAAGATGGGGGGAGGGAGGGAGGGTTTATGCATCCAGCCTCGGCCGGCGCGAAGCCACCCGCTCGCCTTGACATTTCGGGTCGTCGTGGGGAAAAAATGAGAAGGGTAGGGGGGAGTGGGCAGGCGAAGGAGCATCTTCAGGCGAAACGGTTAACGGGTCACGTGGGTCAGCGGCCCACGTGACCGCGGCTGCGTCCCTCACCGCGCGCCATGCCGGGCTTCGCTTCGTTCACAACATATTGACTGTTGGTAACGTCTCTTCTAAACGCACAGTTTAATGGCGAAATCAGCAAACAGAACTACTCGTACAATTTCAGTGTATTTTTAAATACTTTTCATAAACAGGCACCTCTAGGATATCTAGAACAGTTTTCAAAACATATAGGCTTAACCCCACCCAAGGTCATTAGATACCAGGTCATCTCATCCCGCTATTTTACTGTTATTGGTCAATCGCGTCTGACGTACATGCTAGACCATATTGCCGCGGGAATTCAAATTAATCACGTGTCTAAATGGCACTTTCTTAAATTTTCCGATTCACATAGACTGATGTAATTTATGTACATGTTAAATGTATCACGTGTTTCCGCTAGTAATATATTTAATCTTTGTTATGTTGTCAGTTATTTAATCGTAAATTAGGCTCAAATGTGTATTTTAAAATCTAAACTGGTGTTGTTGGTAAACATTGTGATGCGTGCTGTTCTTGCAATATTCACAACATTGTGTTATTTAATGCTAGTTTGTTTATGCTTGTTACCATTGATAAGTAATTATATTCAATATTAAATTTAGCTTCCTTGCTAGATGTTTAAGTGTCAACATGTTATGTTCATTTGCAGTAGTAAACAAACTTTGTAAGTGTATTAAATATCATACAATATAACAAGTTTTATGGTAATGACTATCCTCCAAAAAATATTCCAAGAATATTTAATGGCCCTTTAACTACCAAATTTCATATTTGTGTGCAGTAATATGATTTTGTCTAATCCATTGCATTCTAACCTGTGGATCTTCCACATGTGATCCCTCTGCCCTTTACCTATCTCTGAGCTTTCCAAAATCCCCTCCCTTTGATTACCTTAACCTATTTCACCATTCTTTCTTTCTCCTCCTTTACAGTGTGTCCCACACAAGCTCCATCATCATCACTGATGGTCTATGCATCTTCCTTCTTCCGTCATCATTTCTCCTCCGATATTTGTCACTTATCTCACTACATTGCATTGTACCTTTATAACTCTTAAATGTCCATCGCTAGGTACGAGTCCCAAATTCCTGTGGCGTATTCCATATCTGGTTATCACCAGCATGGAAGATGCCTTCTCATTGACTTTTATTTCTCTCCTTTAGTGTCATAGCAGTTAACCCCAGACCCCTACTCCCTTCTTCACCGTCCGCTATTTTTTTATTTTTATTTTATCTACTCATCATGCTTTCCCAGACATATTTCATTATGAACAGCAAGGGCCCCATGGCACTCCCCTGTGGTACGTACTCCATGTCACCACTCCCTCTTCCTACCATTAATTTAATATTAAGTGAGCTAGTAATTTTGCATAGAAAATTTTATTATAGACCTGTCATTTATAATTATTAATTTAAGTAAAAAAAATTAAACTGCACTCTAAAGCTGTCTGGCCTACTATTAACCATGTCCCTTTCCATCACCTGTAATTCTTAAGAATGGTAACTCCTGAGTAACATGGTAAATGATCACTATGTGAAAGGTTTGCTAGGTTAACTAGGATCTGTAATTCTGAAAATGGTAGCTCTAAGTGAAAGATTTATTAGTGTACAATAATAACACAATTATTTTTTTAAAATAATTAATTCTTTAAAAGATATGTATTTCCCTGCTTAAATTCTTTCATTTTAATCCTTACTCAACTTATTTACCAAAAACTAATAGTCTCCAAAATTACCACATATACTATTAAATTTTGATATAAAATCTCAAATTAAAATTGCAAAACAAACTCCCAGATCATTTACCATGATAAAAATATTTTGGTATTTTGGCATTCTTGGCAGGTACATGTTTCCAAGCTGGTATTCCTAAATATGCTCCTTTCCCACTACGGCCACTACTTACGCACCATAGTGCAGGCAGTAAGGCATACTCAGTTTCTGATTTACCTGAACACTTATTCTGGAAGAAAACATGCCTAAAACACTGAAACACTTTATTCCTACCTTGTGATACTTTCCAACAAGTGGTCCGCAAATATGTGGCTTAAAACACAAATATCACAGACCATTGTTCAAAGTCTTTATTACATGATACATCGCTGGGTAATTTTATTTCATCTCTTAACATTGGAACGTAAAATTGTACTAAGCCGTTAATGAGAAACAGTATCACATAAACATCATTTGCAGTTTAGACAAACATAATTTTTTTTGAACGAGAGTAACTAGAATAAAAAAATATATTTTTTTTAATTTGTCAGAAAATTAAACTACTGGTAGAAGATGGAGCATGAGAATAGTTCTTTTTATTTTGTGATCAGATGTTCACAGTAGTAATCATATTTTGAACTGTTAGTTACAAAAAATTTCACCACAAAATGCCAAACTTCTGCTGTAAGAGGTAGAAAAAGAGGCAGGTTTTTTAAATGTGTAGACAGTGACATTCCTCTAGTTTCAAAGGTTAAATGTGCAAAACTTTATTTTTGTAGAATAAAATTGTACATTTGTATATAAAAAAACAGCATGCAAACAAACATATACACTTAATTTGTATCAATATAAATGTTTATTTACATGTTCGTAATTAATCTCCTTGATTGTGTTTGTAAGATTAATTTTTTGTTACAAGTAAAAAATATATAAATTTTGTAAGACCACCTAGTGAAAAATGACCAAGCTAATAGTAATTACAACAATTATGTGAACAAATAACCATCAATAATATAATCCACTATAACTCTAGTGTGTTAAAATGTAGTAAAAATTTATGTACCTACTTAAAATAATTCTTAAGTGACAGGATTTAAACCTGGAAACTTGTAATCCATAACTACGTACAAACCACTGAGCCAAATAAACATAATAATTTACTGTGAAAAATATTTAATTGTAGGTAAGTGTTTGTATCCTAGGAGTGTAACATCTTTTAAAACTTGCAATATTTATTTTTGTGACTATTAAATTTATTACTAAATGTACTCGTGATTATATTGATGATTTGCATTTCGAAGTCACCATTAATTTAACAGATTTTCATTATTTTTCATGTACATAACACATTTCTCCATATCTTAAATTGTTTTCATTTTATTAGATGCAGTCTGTATACTCTCATCATAATTCTTTACTGCTAGAAACAGTAACAAGGTAATTTTATTCAAATAATTCATCAGAAATATTTCAACACTCCAAATCTGATCCCAGAACATAATTCATTACATCAAAATTCAGTATTTAACAAAATATATTGGTAATCCATAATAATCTACATTTACTTATGCCTATTATAAATTGTGGTGAGTAAGAAGCTATAAAAGAAATACAATTAGTCACTATGTTCTGTCATACAAACTACATCAATTGACATGATTTTTCTTTCTAAATATTTCATCAACATAAATAGGCACTTCAAGTATGTTTTATAATGAACACATATTTGAAAGATAAATAAAAAGCTGACAAAAAATACACAAAACTTTATTTTTTACTACAGGCATTATCTCATTACTATTTTGCTTTAATTGCTTTTTTCAATGCAGATGTGTAGGAATTGTTTTCCCAACTTGTAGCTGATCATTTATTACATTAATTTACATAAAAAGTAATTTAATATTTTTTCTGTAATTTTTCATATTTGCGAAGTTTCAAATGGTTTAGCGTTAAGTCTTTTGTTACCAAGATATTTATGTAAATGATATAACATTATTTACATGTTGGTTAATACCACCTCTATTAAATGTTAAATTTATTTATTATACTGTTGCCATTATTTTTTTTATAAAAGTCATTTCGCACAAAATCCTGGATAAAAAGAATTAGTGTGGCAGCTAGCCATGAAAATTAATACCATATTTTCTTTATCTCTGAAATTTATATGGCATATGTATGTATGTGTGTGTATATATATATATATACATACACACACACATACATTACTATATATTTGTACGAATAAAATATAAACTGCAAGGCTTTCAATATCATCACACTTTAATGTGATTGTTAAATGGACAAAGTCACAAGACCCACTTGGCTGACCCAGCCACAGGCTGGAAACAGTGGATGATGATGCTTAGTATAAATTTTGGTGTGTGGTAGACAAATACAGGTTATAAATTGAGGTAAAACTAAGCATGACTCCCTAAATACTTCATTTGGAGCTAACAAGACATATTTTACATCACTAGATTATTACTTGTTACCATGGGCACCCATACCTGGGGCAAAGCACCTCCCCCCCCCCCCTTGATAGAGAAAGACAAAAATGTAGTTACGTATAAGTCGTCCAACACTGAAATATTTTCACGTAGAAGATTTTAAATATATGTACCTACTTACAAATCACCATTTGTCTTCCAAAATATTTAAAACACCATATACCTCCAGATCTCACTTCCCCCCCCCCCCCTCTAAATATCACATGGGTGCACTTGCTTGTTACATAAGTATACAAACACATTTGTAACTTTTCCATGCATCTGAATTACTTAGTTTGATATGCTACATATTTTCTATTCATGTTGAAAACAACTGTGGTTAGGTTCAGGTTTTTTTTGTTAAACTGCATTAAATCACTGTGGCCCAATTATGACCACAAAACATATTAAAAATTATAAAATGCACAAATATGTAAATATAATAAGAACATAGACAATTACTTGTGAATGTAACAAGGGACAACTCTTTGCAATATGACCAGAGTTATTTATTTAGTTTCAATTTAGTGAAAAACCAGAGAAAGAAAACAATACAATGAAAGAATGAGTGATCTGACAAGCTATGGAATGTTTGCTATTTAAAGATAAACAAAGCAATGACAAATTAATTAAACCAGAAAATGAAGTTCATTAGGTGTGGTTCACATCAAACATGCTTTTATTCAATGAACGCTGAGAAATATCAGGAGCCTTATTGTTTTCCTACAAACATAATACATCCAATAACATTTAGTCCTGTCAAACAGTTTTAGAAGTTCTATCTTGCGAAGTCATAAGTTTTTGTTAAACAATTCTGTAGCAAACACACATTCTGAAATTATCCATGACTGCAATTCACATGTAAATTATTTCATATGAAATACAAAAGATTACTATCACTCCAAACACACCCCACAATTTTTTTTGCTAAATCTAAATTAAATGACACTTCCTTCAAAAAATCTATAAGCCTACTATTTATGTTACAATTTTTTTCATTTTCTTGCACACTTTGTTGCTGCTTCTTCCAACACGTTTTTTACTTAGCTGTCGATTGAAATTATTCAATCTTAAAAAAGTCCATATTCTTACAAATGAAGCAACCAATTTCTTCTCAACAGCAGGCATTTTTACATTACTAAACCACAGCACGAAAACAAAATCAAAACATGCACGCAATTTCACAGTTTTGTTTACTTTGAAGGTCTAGCGGATACGTCATATCACGGAAACACCCGAACGACCAAACTCGTTTTTCTTCTGTTGAGACGACCTGGTATCTAATGACCTTGACCCCACCCAACATTTAGGATAACTATTTACTATATTGCCGTCTTAAATACATTTCCTACCGATGTTTCACCATTCAAACATTGCATATTATCTTTTGTCGCAAACTGCAGCGAAGGCATCGCAGACAGGGGCTGCCCCAGAGGCCTGCCAACCGCCCAGACCCGTGACGATCAAGGCCCCACACAGAAAATTCTTTTTTTCTGTTCTCTTACAAAAGACTCATTTGAAAACCATTTGCCAAGGAA
Source organism: Bacillus rossius redtenbacheri (assembly GCF_032445375.1). NCBI lineage: Eukaryota > Metazoa > Arthropoda > Insecta > Phasmatodea > Bacillidae > Bacillus > Bacillus rossius. The sequence goes on from NC_086336.1 coordinate 42,277,749, forward strand.
TAGTTTGTAATGCTACCAGAAATATATAGAATATATATTTGGATGTTGGTATGTATGACGTCGATAAACTCCAACGCCGTTTGACCGATCACCATGAAAGTTGACACATCGAAGTGTTTTCTTTCATCTTTTTTTTTTTATGTAGAAGGTTTTTATGCTATCCGTTTTGCCGTAACTCGCCGCTAGATGGCGCTGCAGCGCATCAACTTCTACACAGCCGTTCGACCGATCACCCTGAAAATTGGTGTGCATAGATATTTGAACACGATCCATAGTTCGATGCCCGCTAACTTCCAGGATGGCAATACGGTTTGCAGCACGCCCTGTTGCGGCGTTGTCTCTTAATTAGCAACTGGTTCGAGCCAGCAGCTAGTTTAAGCACTGAGAAAAGCTGACCTAAATGCTTAGCGGAGAAAAATCTATTTCTCCCAATAAATTGTACACCACTTGACTTAAAATTAAAAGTATTATATTTTAAGCGTCAAATTAAAGCTGCTTCTGGATGTCATACTTCATAAGAGCGTTGAAGGGGGAAATCTTTGTAAGCAACGAAATGTCCGCACAAACATACAACGGAAATTTAACACGATGAAGTATAATGCGGATGTGCGTTTCGTCAATTTGTAGGCTATGCGAACACAAAATTTACAAAGTAGCACGTAGTTTATTTTACAAGTTACGAAAAACAGTTGTAAAAACCAAGGGTTGTATATAGAACTAATAGCTACAACTTAAAGTTCCTTTTTTTTATAAGGAAATACATTATGTCGATTAGATAACACATTTGTTTGTTCTCTTTAATATAAATAACACTTAACTATATCTTCCTTCAGTGTTTTATTTGATCAAGCCACAGAAGCGTAACTTCCAACGTGCGCACATAAGCACACGCACCGCTTCTATGTGAGTATAGGGAGCGAGCAATTTTTTTTTCCTAACCTAACTAAAACTAAGTGTATTTTGTTTGGGAGGGTCTGGGTTAGGGAAGACTCTAGGTGCGTCCCAGGCCGAAGCCCTTACGCCTAATCATGCTGGGTTTAAGCCATGCAGAAAGGGAGGCATGCATCGTGTGCTTTGCACGGGGATTGGCCAGCCATGGCCGCAATTGGCGCCATGGCTAACTCCCCTATCTTAACTCTAGACTAATTACTAGATAAGTTGGGCCCAGGTAAAACCTCCATAGACAGAGGGAAAACCCTGGGCACTTTCATGCGGGATGCAAAAATATCATGCATTAATAACAGGCAGGTTGAGTACAGGAAAAGAAGGATGGTCCTGGAAGAAGAGTTGGACAGATAGAAAAATTCTACCAAGCAATTTGGGAGCTTTGACCTTTTGTCCGCATTGTGTTTGGTTGGTAACTGGTCTTTAGGAGCAACATGTTGTTGTTCCCACCAAGCTGCCAGTCAGCTCGCGTACCTAAACTAAAGGAAGAATGTAATATGTAGTACGTAGTGTACGTTCGTGCTCGCGCTGGGAGACTTCGACGCACGAGTAAGAACGTGGCACCGCCCGGGGAGATTTGGAGAGGGTTTGGTAGGGGGGGAAGGGGGGTTTCCGGTCGCCCGCGCCGCGGTGGAATGCCGGGAGTGAGAGTGTCTCGGACGAGAGACGACCTTTCACCCGATCCCTCCAGGCGGGCGTGCAACAACAGGTTACCTCACCGCGGTGTCGGAAGATGCCCTGACACGCAGGTGACTGCGTTCCGAAGGAAAGGATCACACGGGGTGATTTGAGTGGCGTGCCCATTTTTTCCCCCCACCATAACTAAAACTCGGTGTACTTGTTTGTGGCGTGGGTTAGGGAAGCCTATACGTCTAATCATGCCGGGTTTCAGCCATGCACAAAGGGTAGTATGCATGCAGCGTGTGCTTTGTTCGGAGGTGGGCCAGCCATGGCAGCGGTTTGACGCCATGACTAACTCCCCTATCTTAAACTCTAGACTGTAACTAGTTAAGTAAAGCCCAGGTAAAACCTGCATACACACAGGGAAAAACCCGGGCTCATTCATGCGGGGTTAAATTATTGCAAGCATTAAGCAGACAGGTTCAATACAGTACAAAGAAAAAAAGTTGGTCGTGGCAGAAATTTTTAACGTGCTGGGGTCGGTAGCTTGGACAGATGAGGTCCACACGGGTGTTCTTTTGTGCGTGTCTGGGTTGGTACCACTGGCGGTGAGCGACCTCATTCGTCGCCCTACGGCTGCCAGTCAGCACGCGTGCTTAAAATTATTGAAATGAAGACGACGTTGAGAGTTTATTAATAATACTTATTGTAAGTTCAATTAAGTTAGTTAATCGCGAACTGGCGCATCGGGTGTAGCATGCCAACCTCAGTTACGTAATTGTACGCACTGCCGGCTGTGAGTGCGAGGCTCGATTCCAGGTCGGGGGGTTGAACAAGGATTCTTTTTACTAGTGGGAAACGTGGCGGATGTTGCCATGAGCCAGCCACGGGGTACACCTGTTTTTTTTCCCCTACACTCATGCATTATAGACATATTTTACGCGGAGATTACTTAGGTTTCTTAACTATATTAAATTGATAATGTTTAACGTGTTTTAAAGAGCGATTAATTTGTCAGTACTAAACTTTCTCTTTCCTCACATATTCATAATAATATATTATAACGCAGCAGCATCAGGTGACTGACAGTTAAAATTTAGAACCTTTTGTACTATATTAAACCTATGTTTCCCAAACATTGCTTATAGAAAACAATTTAATTACTTATTCATATAGCACTATTTAAACTTCAGAAAATAACATACTTAAGCACTTCTATATCAGCAGGAAAACATTTCCTGTGGACTTTTCTACTAAACGTAGGATAATCACTGATTCCTAAGTAATGATATGTGCTATGCAAACGCAATTTATACCCCCAGAAATCTAAATGATAGTCACACGTCCATCAAGAAATGATAACACTTCACAGTGCAAAATAATTTTGAAATTGTACAACTGGCCTTGGTAGAATTTTTTTTTCAAACAATTCTTTTCTTTATTTAAAGTGTTCGATTTGCGTTTGAAGTTAGACTAAGTATTGAAGGAAACAATATGTTACGATTATAAAACTAAGAAACATTTTACTGCTTCCCTGACTCATTCGAAATTATGAGATAACGAATTACCAGAAATATTTCCCAAATGCTCTACTTATTTTTCAGCACCCAGTCACAGGCTCGAAAGGCCTGAGACGAAAATAATTAGTTAGTTACGTGAAATACTCGAAGAAAATATTTGCGAACATGTTTGCACTAAAAAGGAAGAAATAAATTATATGATCTTTAAATTAACCATTAAAAGCATAGGCGTACCCAGGATTTTTTTTCGGGGGGGGGGGGGGGGAGGGGGCGGGTTCTTCCAGATATTTCTGGGGGGGGGGGGGGGGTTGGTGAAGGGGGCTTCTGATTTTTTAAGAAAAACTCCATAAACACCAAAAGATAATTGTTTATAATAAACTTTTTTAAGCCTCCAAACGTTTTACAGAAGAATTCTTCTATTATTATTATTATTTTTTTTATTTATTTTTTTGCAAATTCCGTAACCACATTTTCCGAGTCGATGTGGATGTTGTAGTGGACATTCAGTAAGACCAATCCATTCAGTCTGTCCTGAGATGTGGTGTTCCGCAGATATGATTTTAATCTTCTTAAGCAAGAAAATGTCCTCTCCAGAGTTGCCGTTGAGACGGGAATGGTCGCCAAGACTTTCGGGGGTGGGGGGGGGGGGGGGTGGTTTCAACCCCCAAAACCCCCCCCCTGGGTACGCCTATGATCAAAAGTAATTTAAAATTGTAGGCACGCACGCAGTCTTAATTTTGGAGAAAAATATAACCGTATTGCAAACATAATTGTAGAATGCAGGCTTGTATATTTTCAAGTGTTATCATAAATAACGAGTTGCAAGCGTCAACGTACCTAAATACTACACTTTTGAAGTCTGCGGGAAGAAAAATGACATACTACTGAAAAAAAGTATTCTATTGATTTGTTTCTTACGTTATTAGGACTTGAATAATTTAAAACCATAAACCTGGAAAAAAACTCCCTTTTTTAGGATCTTTTCGGTAATTTTTTTTAACAAATAAGGATTAAGCACATGTTCCATTAAACTCAAATATATCTTATTCATTTTTATATTTAACAGACTATCCTCCTGCAACACGAAAAGCTACATTTTAATTATTCCGCGGGAACTATGATTTTTTCATTGCTTGTGAATTCCGTCATAACTCATGCACACAATTTTTTTTAGGAACGCTGTAAATATAATTTTACCTCATCTTTCCACAATAAAGAAAATATACCCGTCCATCAAGAAGAACAAGAAGATAATTTCTTGGAACACTGTAGGACAATTATCATTTATTAACGAAAATAAATCGTTTTATAGTTTGATTTGGTGGAAATGTAGTTGGTACGACAGCAGCTAGTGCCATGGTTACTAGCCTTTTATCGCTGGACGAGGATGATGTTTAGATTTGACCATCAAAACAACTGTTGAAATATACTTCTCACTAAACTCAAGATAGTATAACAGGGCAGGAAGAAATTAATCATTCTGTTTATATTGTTACAACATACTGTGAATTATATGTTAAAAGTTTGTTCGGTAACAACAGAATTGTTTTGTGCAATGAATTAAAAAATTCTAACAATACATTAATGTTTTGTTAGAATTTATTTTAAATTTTGTGTGTATTTATGTTATGTACATTTAGTCAAACATTTAAAGGCTATTTAGATCCTTATCACATATGGAATCAGTGCCATGCTAAAATAATTCAAGTGATAATTCTCTTCTTTATAAAACATTCTGCTGACACACAAAAAAGATTACGGAGAATAAATGGAATGTACAAATTTTAGTTTGGATTACTTTTAGTTTATAACTAACTTCTTGACAAGTGAACTAAAATTCATTAAACCTAAATAAATTATAGTTTTCTTGCGAAGCTTGCTGCTGTGATAAAGTAATCTGTAAATATTTCAGTTATAAAACTAGCACTGCTAAGGGTAGGAAAAATCTCACAAAATAAACAAAGTGTTATTTTAAAACACAATAAAAAATATATTTTGCACGGGAAAAAACTACCACCGCACGTAGAAAAAGCGGGAGGATATTTAGTTAATAATTATTTGGTCTTATACGTTAATCCTATTTTCTCTTTCATTCGGTTTTCGGGATGTTCATCTTAGATGCCACGATTTTTTTTTATGCTTTAAACGTTAAATTTAACACCAACGTGCAGTTAAATTGTATCTGCGTGTCATATACGCTTTAATGACATGGGTCTAAAACTATTTCAAACAGGATAATACTTAGTGTGTAAAGATTTCTCCTACAAAGATTTCCCCCACTGCATTCGTCACCCAGCCGTTATATCGCATCATTTAACAAAGTTAAATAATAATAATCCACTGACTGCTGTGACGTGATATGTGAGGACTGTATAGCGAGACAGAAAGATAAGAAGATCAGTTGCAAGAAAATAACAAAGAACAGCAAACAGCAAGTAGTTGCATCGCTGCGAAACAGCAACGCCGGCAGGGTCGGAGCTTTGAATATATATACTGTATAGAAGCGTATGATGAGCAGCTTGGGAACTTCACCGCTGCAGTGCGCTGCCGTAACGCCCTGTATCGTCTTAGTTGTTATTTACACGTTAGAGCGCAGCGCTGTCGCCCGCTGTCATTCCCCGCACCCCCCATCTATAATTCACTGCAGCTCAAGTTCGTTCAACAGGAGGGGGAAGGGGTGTTTGAAGAGTTCGACACTTGTCCGCTAGGGACCACCACCAGTCGATGCCCTAGAGATGGTGGCGATTGCGGCGGTGAATTAACCAACTACCTCAAAACCGTATTAGAAATTTTAACCTAGGCTGGCGACTTCTATACAGTATATATATTCAAAGGTCGGAGCAAAGGACAGTTCTCGATGACGTCAGGCGCCTAAAAGCAGGCCTGGGGTACGGGTTGGGGGGGGGGGGGGGTGCCGCGGCCCCGTCGCGAGGCGCGACCCGACATTTGGTGCGCCGTTCCACGGCGGGACTTGCCCAACCTCGGAGGTAAGAAGTCAGGGAGTGGGCATGTGCCGAACCTTGCTGTCTTCATAACTGAAGCCAATACCCCGCTACCTACCTTTCCCACCTAGGTAACAAAAAAAAAATATATCGTCTGTGCTGTAATGAAGTGCATGTAACACTAATTCTTTGCCGACGTGGTGTTGAAATCAGGGCCAGCCACTAGGCGAGTCAGGCGAAGAGAAGGCCAAAAAGGAAAAAAAAGGGGAGGGGGAAATCCAAAGGTTAGCAGATAGATGACACCACTATATTATCACCTTTATTTTTTAAGTTAAATTTAATTTATGACGTTCGAATGCCATATTTTCATAATATTTGCCTACACAATGTATTATATTATATATATTTAATTTTTAGTTGATACTTGAGATAGCGTTTTTTTTTTATCGAATTTGTATTGAGGAATTGTGACTTTTTGTTCACGTCTAAAGTGTCCTGTGTTTTGAATTCGCAAAGGTAGTGAGTGACCTTAGTTATGGGAGGGGCGGCAAATGCGACTTTCGCCTAGGGTGGCAGACCTGGTGGCGCCGGCCCTGGTCGAAATCACTGTTAGATACAGGCATGCTTAGGTATATCACGTTTGATGTACAACAAAATCCACGGATGTTTCCGTGCCAGCTGATTGACCGTGCGCGCGCCCCGCACCCGACCTTCAAAATCTTCGTGATTGTTTGCATAAAATGTTTAAACATAATGGGAATCCGTATTTTGTTAAAGTTTGTTTTAAAAAGATAATTTTAATGCCAAGTGTTGCCGCTCACACCGCTTGCAAGCTTGCTTCCATTGTGATTAGTAATGACTAGCATACTTTATGGGGGCTTATAACTATAATTATTCCTACAATGGTAAAACCAATAGTCATCTTTATTCAACGACAAAAAAACATCGTTTGCATTTTACTTTGTATAAGATAGGTAGGCCATGTGTTAAAAAATGTTTCGGTAAAACATAAAAGAGTAACATTTTAAGCTTATGTATAAAACTTCAAAATTTTAAAACGATTCGGAAACGCAAAAAAAAAAAAAAAAAAATCATCACTCTGACAAATGCAGCTCAAAACATTTCATGCGTATGCCTTGCGCACACAATATTAATTGAATCTCGGCTAACGATCACCGCAATAAACTCTAACGGGCGGAAAACATCTAGGAAGACGGCCAATATGGCTGTCGTGACATCCCACTGGTAAGAGTGATAGGAGTAATATATTTCTTGGTATCAGTAGTTGGGATCTGTCTGCTGGTAGTTACCACGGAGGATGGGTAGGTTGATACTTTTTTTTAAAGTGATATTTTGAATAGAAACGAGGACTCCAAAGGTCCATGCTATATGTACTTTTAATTTAAATAATTTTGTAATTTTGTAATTTTTTTATTGGTATTGACAGGCTGTAACTGGGGACTACAAGCTCAATGGAGAAATAACGTTTTTATTAAATATTTTATATAATTATCAAAGGGGATTTTTTAACAATAATTCTGATTTTATTGGATAATTTTTAATTTTATTGCCAACCGTGGTGTTTGAACCGTAGATTATTGTTGTGATGACGTAAAACTTTTTTTTATTATGCTGTTATTAAAATTTTATTATAATTATTTGTATTTTTCAGTTTTCTTATTTTTAAATTTTTAATTCAGGATGGTTGCCAGGATGATACCAGCTGGTTACTGGTTGCATGCAGGTCGAATTTTTATAATTTTTGGTGAGAGCTTTTCCCTGGAAAAGGGAATATTTTTCTCCAATTGGAGCATTTTGAGCCTTTATCTATGGGGAATATAATGTCTTCTTGGGGACTATTGAAGGTCAAGGCCATCCAGATGGCTGACTCTTCACTCTGACGCCTAACTTTTGGATCTTTATGGGTAGTTTTCAAGACTTTTCATGGCTGGCAGCCCCAACGGATTTTCTTGGATTTGTCATTATATTAATAGATAGACGAATAAGTTTAGTACCTATATTTGATATTATTGCTGTGTCTATCTCTACGAAAAACAAATAGGTAAATAAAAGTAGGAAGCACTAAGAAAAGTCATATATAGTTGTTTATATGACTTCGCGAAAAATCAACAGTTTTGAAAATGTTTTTATTTTTTATTTTTGTTTATCGTTACTTACTTCCTTTTAGTCGGCGGCTTTTCAAAAAAAAAATTTTTTTAAATTCTTTTTTCGATTACAACGTTTACATCGGTCGTGGATTTTTTCAAAAATTTGAATTTTGTTTTTTATTACATGAACATGCAGTGAAAACATTGGTTTTACTGATTGCTTTACTAAACTAAGAGAATAGATTAATTTGATTCAATAAGAACTTTAATAATATAAAACTGAAAATTAATTTATTTAAACGATAGGACACGCCTGTTAAAAAAAAAATCGTATCAGCTGATTCCGACAGTTTTGATTGGTAAATCGCAACGTAAAGTTGGGGTCATGTGTAGAAGATAAAAATTTGGTAATACAGCCATCATTACTCTATGATTTATGCACTTTGTCGATTTCTTGTAGCTTACTTGTACTTCATTTATATATTAACACATTTCAATAAGGTAACTTTATTTCTGTATTAAAAATAACAGTGATAGTTCTAGATACCATCTTCTATCAAGATTGTTCTCCTCCAACGTGGCGTATTCGCTAAGCGTTTCGAAACGCACGCTCCCGAGGAGAAAATAATCCTCAACATAAAAAAATCCAGGAACCGGTACCATTCGCGATGGACATTCCTCATCCTCCTGGGTTCTCGCCAAAGAGGTGCAGCGACTCAAGGGTAAGGCGATGCTCCTTGTAGTCGATCCATTAGCCATCCGTGTTTTATGGATGTAACTTAATCCGTCGACTCCACGTTAGCTGTTTGACCGACAGAAAGCGAAAGGTGAAGGCTGTATATAAAACGGCTATAAGGGGCCAAACCGGGCACAAATACGGCGAGAAGAGCTTCAGGTAAAAACCACGCGTTTTGGAAACTGATCATGACGTCTGAGCGGTGTTTGTTTAACGAAAATCATTTAAGACTATTCTGAGGGTGGATGAGTAGTCTATGTTTTCGGATCGCGATTTTAAACTCTATTTTTAGAAGAGTAAAAATGGCTGAAACGCGTTTTCCCCCCCCATAGAGTATGAAACATCCTCTACAGATAATTTAAAAAACACTCAAGGTGATTGCATTACACATTCATCTTCATTTCTCCGCCATATAATGCTATGGTTACTGCTCACTTCTTTTAGTTACCCTATGTACGACGAAAAAAACTGCATGTCAGTCCACAGCACTGCTCTTAGAGGCGTCACCGCGCTAGAAGCACCAGCGAGCGTAGCACTTATCATCCCAACTCACTAACACACAAACACATGACCAGGTGGGTCCCTTATGGTGAAGAGACCTTAAAGGTCGAAGTCGTTTGGCCTACTGGGCTGTAACAGAGAGGAACGAGGGTAAACCACAATAAAAAAAAAGTGAACAAGACTTTCAGTACTCACTAGTGATATGTATAATCTAACTTCGGATAACGAGCATATTCATGTGTTCTCATGTCGCAAATAAACTTTATAATACGAAACTCGGACATGAGATTTAACGTATAATTCTTTAAAATAATGCTGAACGTGATAAATATACAAAATATGTGTTTTCAACTACTGTACATTTCTTGGCGCGAATCACACGTAGTTTCCACACCCGCCGACAGAATTCGCTGCCGGAGCAGCTAAGTCGAATATTGCATCATTTGATTAGCAGATCGAATTTTTAAACTATATATTGAAACGGATCATATACAACCGATAAAGGCTAAAATAAATACATAACACCGGCTTTGAACTTGATTTTAGACAAGGAATTTGATTAAAATACTGCCCATTTTATTAAATTTCATTAAAGAGTAAATACTTTAACGTTTCACCTTGTCAGTGTGAATTTTGGCGGGGTGTGTGGGTGAAGGTGAGGGTGGGGGACGGTACGAATCACACGTAGTTTTCACACCCGCTGCTAGAATTCTTTGCCGTAGCAGCTACGTCGAATATCGAATCATTCGATTTGCAGAGCGAAAAGTTAAACTAAATAATGAAACGGTTCCAATAAAAGGTTAAAGACTTGAAAAAAAAAATACTAAACCCTAGCTTTGGACTTGTTTTTCGACAAGGAATTTAATTAAAATACTGCCCTTCTTGTTAAAGTTCATTAACAAGTACAGTTAATACTATAAAGTTTCTCTTGTGTCTTTGTGAACTTCGTTTCACGCCCTTCGCCACAGATGGTAGCACCGTAATTACACATTCCGGTTCCATGTGACTGCCTTTCCATTGTGAAATTACTCCTACCAGATTCCATATACAAAGAGCTAAGATTTTACAAACTAAAAACCTGACAACAGCAGAAATTATTTACTCGTGAAACGAGTAAAACAAAAAGTATACTCACAGTAAAAAGATATGACAAAGCCTTTTGCAGCGTGTGCAATACGAAATTGTATCAGATATAAAGAACGTGTAAAATTCGCGTTAATTTTATGGTACAAAGCAACACTACACACCTGTACTCAAACATGTCAAGGTCTTTTGTTCATTGGTTATTGCCACAGTTTACTTTCCATCCGGATTGCTCACAGTTCGATCTTATGAAGGGCTCTGGAATAAAGTGGTGTAACTCAAAATTATTCTGCTTTGAGTTAGCTACATATTTTACTGCCGAAACGTTCAAATTATAATTTGGTATGGCAAACTCAATCCTGCAAAATTCAAAATTCACGTCTTATACCTAGGGGTTTGTAATTTTCTTTTGCGAAAAAAATTCTTATTAGACAGTAATTAAGTGTGCTCACGCTAGCAATTGTTTAATTGAAATTGGCGACCGTCTGAAAGAGAAGCCACTGCCCTACATATTTGGCCTGGCCATCAGGTGCGTTTGCTTCCGCGCTATGATTAGTGAGCTGAACAGTCGACATTTACCTGAAATAATCCCAGCCAACCATAAAATACAGACAATGGTTCAAAGTTTTAACACACTTTTTTTTCTGGAGCGTCTCATATAAATTTGGATAATTGATTATTGGTTTCTTGTGCTTATAGACGTGTCGATCTATCCATGACCCAAAGAAAAATAGCCAAGATAAAGTATAATTAAATACAAACTTTAAAGACATAATTAAATACATATGGGTTGCGATTACACAGAAAAAAATATTTCTGTACATTTACAAAATATCCCTTTGAAAACCAATTTACAAGAAATTGTTCGTAATATTATGAGAATTACCACTTTTTACAATTCATAGCTATGGTTATTTTTGCATGTATGAGTATTTCTTACGAAAATTGGCGCAAATTTGTATATTTTTAAACCATGGAAAAGATAACAGAATATTCAATAATTTGACTATATTTTGTTTTTTTATTATGCTTATTAATGTGCGCAGTAAATACTGGAAAGCTATTCAGGGAACGGTTTACAAATAACTTTAATTTTATCGGAGGTACTTGTGACAACATAAAAGCATAACTGCCCGGAATAAAAAAAAATAATCGGAAATCGGTATTTTGTTTTCATGTATATGTACGAATATACATACAAACATCTTTAATTTTTTCCATGAAAATCTTTTGTTTCATTTACAGCGTGTGAGAGAACGCAAGAGTCCGTCACAGGCAGTGACGTAAACTTCAAGGAGAGAATACGAGAGATAGCATAATCGCGTGGGTAGGGGAAAAGGAACCGTGGAAGATGGGGGGGGGGGGGGTTTATCCTTGCTCTCTCTTTCCGGGGATAACTTTCCCTGAGTACGCTTGTCCGCCGTTGCACCCTCGTCTCGCCTTCCTTCAGCGATGCGATCTGCGGGGATGCTGCAGGGGTTGGGGGGTGGGGGGGGGGGGGGGGTCGGAGGGCAGCGGCTCCGTAGATCCGCGAGTCTGCACGAGGTTCAAAACCTTCCAGGTCGCTCCGCGGCTAGGTTCGCCAGACAACCCACTTCGGCCTTCTCTCTCACTCTCTCATGATCTTCATTTCACGTCGAACAAGACTTATCACGATCCACGGCACTGCAAGTCCTCTCACAGCCTGCCCTATACAACACATCATCATCATCATCATCATCATCATCATCCCAATCTCGGCGTGCTCTCGGTAGCCCGCCTCCCCCTTTCCCCTTTGACACGACCCCGCATCAGCCATCAGCTAAACAATCGCCCCTCTTACGATGGCATTCCCACCGAATATAGGACCCTAGCTCAATGCTACTTTGTTGAGCCACAGTCACCCACAGCTACACTCCGATCGGGAAATATTCACGCCTCTTATATTTGAACTTAACGTATTTACGCGCTCGTGGGTTCATAATTAAAATACGGTAGGTGATTTGGTTGATAAAATAATAATTCTTGACGAATAATTACCCTGTCACACTAAAGCGGGGAAAAGCTTTATACCAGGAAAAATAAAATTAGTTAAACAGCTAAAGCGAAACTCATAAACACTGTTTATCAATACACAAGCAATTACACAAGTAATTAAAATTATACGTACTTGAAGAACACCATTTTCTTCCAAATTTGCCCGTGGCGCGGTGCACAACAATAAGCCCAAACCCAGTTGTGTTGCCCTCTGCCCAAACACTCCCTTACTAGATGCCAGCAAGTCTGGGTGGCGTTAGGCGCAGGCGGGTCCCTACCGCCGTGACCCGCCTATTTCATAGAAGTTTCACTTCAAAAACCTTTATTCTACTTGGGATGCCTACTCTATTTAGTCCGTAAGTGGAAGCGTTAGTAAATTAAAACTCAGTTCAAATAGTTGAAAACGACTAACTTAAGTTTTAAGTTAAGACGATATTTTGTGTCTATTCAACAGTGCATCAAAATTATTGTTGATTGTTATAAAAGATTTTGGGAAAGAGGTTGGATACTAATATGTCGAGGTTACACGTCCCCTATCAAAAAATAAATTTCAACTCAAATCGTTTTGTTTCATTAATATTGGTTTATTTCGATACCATTTTATGTAGTTTCACTAAATTTCATTTATTTCGAATTTTAATGCAACGTTTTCGTGAAACATGGTTGGGAACGGTTTCTGACGCGAGAAAGACAGAGAGTAGGCATTTGGTCAAACAGATATAAAGGGATAACTATGCCTAAACGTATCTGGGCTCGTTTATGTTCTCCTAATTGTGCGATCATTCTTTTCTCGCCCCCCAAATAAAATAGAACCGAGAGAGATAAATGAACAAAAGAATAAGACAAAGGGTGTGCGCATTTGTTTGTTTTATAAAATAGGTATAGGTATCCTATACAGTCAGCTGTGAGTGCCTTGGTATTTTATATTTGCTACCAGTGCGCTTGCGTTTCTTCTGGTTCAACTAACAGCGTAGAGGGCGCTGTTGATACAGTCCCTGTATTTACCGCATGGATAGCACTAACTGTTATGAATTTAATATTTCGTTCAGTGATTTGGCGTGTTCCAAATGGCAGAATTGTTTGAAGAAACAAACAATAACACGAACAGTTTTTTCTCTCCATATGGTATTAGTATTTCAACAGTGAGTAATATCTATCGCTAATGAATTATTATTGATTGATCAATAATTATTGATACGAGCAGTTATTTTTGTTAATTCATGTTTATTTAGAAAATTGTCTTCTTTCTCTCTTCCTTTGAATTGCCAAAGAAGTTTCACTTTTATCACGTGTACTGAGTTACACACACACACACACACACACACACACACACACTTTTTTGGTTGCCAATACGCAAAACATATTTGCAGGGGATAAAATACTTGACTTAACATTACACTGTCAGGGGGGAAAAAAATATTGCTCTTATTTTTAGATATCTGTTTCTTTTAAGTTTCCTCTTTTTTTTTTTGTGTTTTAATCATCTGGTGACTCTATAGTCATGCTAGAGTGTTTTTATATTGAAAAGTTAGACTTTAATAAAGCGCAGAACTGTCGCTGATGACATCCATCGGCTGTTCGGTCTCGGGAGCTCAGGTGGACGCAGTCCCGGGTGCTGACGTCACGCGAAGAGTTCCACGGGCGAATGTGCACTTCGCGCGACAGACGCGACACTCCGCGATTTGCGCGCGACGACCGCCGTCGTCATCCGTCGTCCGCCATCGCCGGAGCCCTTCCCGCACTCCTCTGACGACCCGGGGCCTCTCGAGCGCGCGCCTGCGTCACTGCAAGACCCGTCCCACAACGGCACGTGAACGGAGACGGATCACGTGAACGGAGACGGATCACGTGAACGGAGACGGATCACGTGAACGGTGACGGATCACGTGAACGGTGACGGATCACGTGAACGGAGACGGATCACTTGAACGGAGACGGATCACGTGGACGGAGACGGATCACGTGAACGGAGACGGATCACGTGAACGGAGACGGATCACGTGAACGGAGACGGATCACGTGAACGGAGACGGATCACGTGAACGGTGACGGATCACGTGAACGGTGACGGATCACGTGAACGGTGACGGATCACGTGAACGGAGACGGATCACTTGAACGGAGACGGATCACGTGGACGGAGACGGATCACGTGAACGGAGACGGATCACGTGAACGGTGATGGATCACGAGAACGGTGACGGATCACGTGAACGGAGACGGATCACGTGAACGGAGACGGATCACGTGAACGGAGACGGATCACGTGAACGGAGACGGATCACGTGAACGGAGACGGATCACGTGAACGGAGACGGATCTCCCGACACATTTCATCATCGCGTCTGCTGCTTCTGCAATGCACGAAAAAGTGACAGTTGGCAACCAATGAGACGTCATTTAAAGGTTACGAAATATCACTTTAATTAAAAAAAAAATTACTTCGAGATCATAGCACGGACACAATTTACACAAATAATAAAAAAAAATGAAAAAATAATAACAAAACACCATATAGTATTGTGTTTGTAACAATTTTTAACATATTTTGAACTTAAACAAACATGTCTTCTATTGGTCGCACGGAGCAAAGTGAACGGAACAGATCAGTATTTCCGAGCTAATCCTTACGGGTCCGTCTCCGTTTGTGCGCTGTTGTTTGAACTCTGTTTCGTGGTGTCCGTCTTCGTTTACGTGCCCGTCTCCGTTTCGTTGTCACTGTAATACAGGCCTTGGGCCGGGTTTACGAACTACGCAAGAAACGCAATACGCAAAAATTTCAATAGCGGCGTTTTCAAATACCCGTTTATAAACTACGCAAGACGGAAAAAAAAAAAAAAAAAAACCCGCAAACATTGGCCAGATTTCAAGATTTCAACATCTTGTGTTTCGACATGCTTTTCAGCTTTCCATATTTGAATTGAAGTGTTCCGAAAACTTGTAAAGACGCAGACGTGAAATGCATACAAGGCTACGTTCTTGATTTTACTATGTAGGTAGATATACCACGTTTTCACTTGTTAAACTTTTACACAGTGAAATTAATTAACACTTTTAAATGAAATTAATGAAAATGATATAAGCCCGGGGAGGAAATGCGTTTCTACTGTTTAACATTTTCATGTTTTTCGGTTGGTGACAACTGCGAATTTCTTGCGTTGGTTACGTGTTGCGTTGTTGCGTTCCTTGCGCAGTTTATGAACCCGGCCTTACAGTCGCTGGGATGTCGCTAACCCATTCCGGGAAGGTGCTTGTGTAATTTGGGAACGGTTTAGGTGGAACTGTCAACTGGGAGGAGAGCACACAATCATGTATGCAAAATTTGTTTAGCAATTCAAATAGCCCTCCTTACTGCCCTCGCCCTATCACACAGTCCTCGAGCAAGGAACTCAATGGAAACATCAAACAATCTGTTTCACTTTCACGCTCGCTTGGATTTTACCTGCCGATCAGTACCGAGTGTTTTGGGTGCACATGTTGCTGAAACGTAGGTTGGAACATTTTCCAACAAAGTAATGTGCAAACGCAGTTTGGTGCAGGATGCTACAGACATTGTAATCACGAGTCCAACACACCTCACTTCTCTGAATCCAGCCTGAACCTTTATTATTTTCTGCTCCAGAATATGCGTCGAAGAAATCACAGATCTTATATAAGACGTGTTAAACTTAATTCTTAAGTGCAGTTAATTGATATGTAAAAAAAACCCATCAGGGGCGTAAATCGGTAGGGAAAAAAGGGGGAAGAGATACAATTTTGCAGTAACGATTCTGCAAGTGTAAGCTGGTCCCCCAAAATAGGAGATATTTAACTTCGGGGGAGGGGGAGGGGGCATACCCCCGGGATCTACTCCCATGTCAACTAATATGTCAAACTAAGTATCAGAGTGATGGCAAGTCATTGAACAAATATGCAGATAGCTGCAAATATTGGATAATTTATGGTTATAAGGTTCTTTTTATGTCCTACTAATCGTAGCCTAAACTTACAACTTATATATAAACTAGCGACCCACCCCGACTTCGCACGGGAGCAATGCTGATACTAAATATACTACAGAATGTCTTTATATACAACGTTCACAGGTTTTTTGTCATTAGACAATACAAACATGTTTTCTTTAGAGGTTACTCTTGAAAGAGAAACATATAATTGTCCATGTGAAAAACACTCAACGCTCAAATCTAAGCCTGCAACGTTGAAAGTTTGACCTTTTTAAGGTGTACAATACTGTAGTACATTATTTCGATCTATCTCGTAGGGTTCAGCCAGCGTTTGCAATGTAAGCGCAAAAAAAAATGTGTTTATTTTACGACATCACATTAGAAACCTCTGAAATTATCAGTGTATCTCTCCTATATTATGCATGTATTATACATATAAACCTTCATCTTGAATCACTCTATCGATTAAAAAAACCGCATCAAAATCCGTTGCGTGGATGTAAAGATCTAAGTATTCACACGGACAGACAGACAGCGGGAAGCGACTTTGTTTTATACTATGTAGTGATTAAAAAAGTTTTTATGTATGTTGCTCAATAACGTCTGCATTACTGAAACGATTTTTATGATTTTGAAAAAGACGCAGTCCGTTCAACAGATAAACTTATATATATATTTACTTGTATTTAATTTAAAAAAAAACAAAGTTATTTAGGGAATAGTTATAAATTCCATTTAATCAGTTATTTTCACAGTGATATAAATAAATGCGGAGCTAAGTGCATCAGAAAGCTCTGCAGGAACGGAAATCAAACCAGTCAACGATGCGTACCACAGATAGTTATTCATACTTTTTTTTTGGTGGGAATGCCATTATAAGAGGCAACAATGTTAGCGGAATACAAGCAGACAAATGAGTCAAAAGTGGCCAATTTTCACGGAAAATTGAAGAAAGATGAGAGAAGATTGCAGCTCGGTACATACACAAAATGTTTTATGTACTTTTACAAAAGATTCCTTAGGAAACCAGTTACCACAAATAGTTCGTAATTCCACAGGAAATATATTGTAACTACGTACAACACAGGGCTACGGTTATTTTTGCATATATGAAATACGTTTTCCGATATAAAACTGGGTGTTTATTACGAAAATTGGCACAAAAATTTATATTTTAATTGATGTTTCATTCAAACCTAAATATTTTGAACCATGGCAAAGATAATCAAACAATAAATTGGATTTTATTTTGTTTTATTATGCTTATTGCGTGCATAGTTAATACTGGAACGCTATTAAAGGAACAGTTTTACAAATACCTTTTGGAGGTACATGGTCAACACAAAGCATAAATGCCCGGGTAAGAATCCAAACCCGGTATTACTGCGAACGCTATTTTGTAGTGACACAGTTGTTTTTCATGCAAACGTACGAATGTAAAAATATCTGTAATTTCACATGAATATTTCTGTTCCTTTTACAAAAAAAAAAAAGACCGCGTGGTCACTCTTTTTTCTTGGCAGAAATACTCGGGAACGCGAAGGAGAAGAGGAAGGGAGACATGTGGTTATTTGTCTTCACTTAACGGGTTACATGTTTACACCCGTTCAAGTCTCGGTACATTCCAAATCAAACTTGTTTCATTCACGCCAGAGGCTTGTGAATAATCGGTGTGTTTTGCTTGGGAGCTGAATGACATACCGCACAGATCTCAAACTTGGAGGACCAGGGAAGATCATTGTACCCTACTAATGACTTTCTGGGTGTATGGATATATATATATAATTATATATGTGTGTGTGAGTGAGTCTTTCAATACCGACACTGATGTTTAACATCTTAACTCGGTATCGAGAAAATTCATGTGTTCGCACGCTGCAGACAAACTTGCAATACGAAACTCGGACACGTAATTTAACGCAGAATTCTGTGAAATAATGCCGAGAGTGATGAGTATACGCAAACTGTGTTTTTCAGCTACCTTTCTGGACGCGAATCACACGTAGTTTCCACACCCGTCGCTAGAATTCGCTGCCGGAGCAGCTACGTCGACTATCGAATAGTCCGATTTGCAAAGTGAAAGGTTAAACTATATAATGTTACTGCTTCGATAAAAAGCGAAAAAGTCTTGGGGAAAAAAAAATTTATGACCTCGGCACTGGACATGATTTTCGACAAGGAATTTTATTTAACATTTAAAACAATAAAGTTTCCATTTTGACTCTGTGAACTCAGGTTCGCACCATCCGACACAGATGGCAGCACCGTGGTTGTTACACACTTCCGTTCCTTGACCTTCGTCGCATTCACGAAATTACCCCCACCAAATGCCGCATGCCGAGTTCTAAGATGTTACACATGAGAAAAAAAAGGGTGGGGGAGGGGGAAACTCATATTTCACTTCTTCAATAATGATGCAGGCGATCTTTGGTCGGAAAACTTCCCGATATTACCGAGAGTCTTATAGTCCGCATTAATGCCCCCCTTGGGATCCATTCGCCCGACCTCCAACCTCGCCCGCGCTCGATATACCAGCAGCGATGAGCCACGAGAGATGCCGCTCGGCGTTGTGAAGTTCTGCAGAGACAATCTCGAGTAACCTCGCGGGCTTTTACATAAGGAGGCCGCCCACGGGGGTCGCTAAGGGTGACAATGACTCGCGCAACGCACGTCTCTTCGCCTCTGCGCGTGCAGTCTTCTCGTCGGCAACGCACCCCCTTATGGGACTTCAAGCAGCGACCCTTATCACATTATGTCGGGAATGTTAAAGATAAAGACTACCCGGGTTTTTCTTTACCACTTGCAGCACCGCGTTTAGAAAATTTTTCTCACATAAAAAAGTCCGCGAGAACACCCTTTCTTTTTTGCCTTTATCGCTGTCCAAAAAATACATTTTAAGGACAAAACGATGGAACGATTCCTGTAGAGACGAGTGCACTGTCTCTAATATGCTATTCGTAATCAAACAATTTTAATAACTTTTGAGTGGTTTTGCAAATGGAGCGGATCTCTGCACGTCGCTTGGCGGACCAACTCCACTGTTGAAAAAACTTTCACCTCAAATTTACGAAGAACGCTGGTTACAAATTGCCCAGGTATCTTCGTTAATATACAGTTATCTTCGTGTAAATTAAAGGGTAATGAATTCACTTACATTAAACACGAATCTACAAGAATAATCTTGGTATACAAAAAAAAATCAAAAAAACATGTTAAGCCAAGAGCAAGAATATCCTTATTCCTTATACCTGCCTGTTTACCTCTTTACGGAACTTGGAATTTGGAATACGGCGTAGATTTTAACGAAGATTCAGTTATCTGAAATTACGAATAAATAAATATTCTTTTATTTCAGAAAATTTTCTTCGTTATAAGGTCCATAAATTTAAAGTAATTTCTAACAGTGCAGGTGGACATCTTAAAAGCGATCTTCAAGCCACGCGGGAAACGGTTTAGAATTAAAAGTCCAGCTTTTACGCCAGAAAGGTATCATCAAAAAAAGGTTAACACTTCAGACAATATAGCCTGGCAAGAGACGAACTCTTAGCCGCGTGTGAAGTGGGACATCGCTGTTTTTGGGCATCCTGAGATGCGTTTTTCCTGTTCACGTAGGTTTGAAAAAGGGGGGGGGGGGGAGGGGGGAATGCTTTCTGCTGAGTGCGAGCCTTCAGTAGCGTAGGTAAGGGAGCGGTGGTATATAAGGTATATGTATAAACCCCCCCCCCCCAAATTTTATGAAGTTATGAACAAAATTGCATGGCTAATGTAAGTGAAGCACGCCTAAAATGATAATATAACCGACAAAATCCATTGTTACCGTAAGTTTTTGAAAATACTAAAATTCTAATTTTATTTTGTTCAAATATTTCCCCACACCCTCCCCCGGAAAAAAATTTTCACTATACGCCACTGCGTGTCTTCTCGGGTCATTACAAAAAAAAAAATACACCCTCGGGCGGGAATGTGAGGTCGCCTAGGGGAATTGCCACACGCTGAGCGAAACTACAATAACGCATGTACGATTTTAAGAACGAATATTCACTGAAATACATATAATGAATTTTCACGGAATTGTTATTTTTGTATGTTTTGGTTTTATAATTATTATTATTATTATTTTTTGTTTACGTGACCGTGGTCCAGGCGTTTGGTATAGTGGTCCGCACCCCTGATTGGCAAAGACAAATGTTCTCGGGTTCAATAAGTGGGATGTTCATTTTCAGCGAACAGGAGAGGCGATTGCGATGTGCCGCGGAAGGCAGCGGGAACCCACCGCGGAAGACGCTACCCGAGCAGATGCTGCAGCCCGGCAGGCGATGTCTCGTGATCGCGCGGGGCTGTCACGTGTTCGTGACGCCACCCTGTCTGGCCCTCCCCCCCTCCCGCCAGGAGCCGGCCTAATTGGCGGCGGCGCCGACCGCAGCCCGCGAGGAGCGAATCGGCGATCAGCGGCGTCCTCGCGGGCCGGTCTGCAGGCAAATGTCGTTATTTTCACACGGCGCGGTGCGGCGCGCGGCCTTGACACGGTCGGCGGCGAGTCGCGAGTCGCCCGTGGGAAGAGTGTCGTCGAGCTGTCGACGTGTCGAGGCGTCGGTGTCGGGGTGTGGAGGGGTCGATGTGTCCAGATGTCGTTGTGTGGATGGGTCGAGGCATCGATGTGTGGAGGTGACGTTGTGTGGAGGTGTCGAGGTGTGGATGGGTCGATGTGTGGAGGGGTAGATGTGTGGAGGGGTCGATGTGTGGAGGAGTCGAGGTGTGGAGGAGTCGAGATGTCGATGTGTGGAGGTGTCGAGGTGTGGATGGGTCGAGAGGTATCGATGTGTGGAGGTGACTTTGTGGATGTGTCGATGTGTGGATGGGTCGATGTGTGGAGGGGTCTATGTGTGGAGGGGTCGAGGTGTGGAGGTGTCGATGTGTGGATGGGTCGAGGTATCGATGTGTGGAGGTGACTTTGTGGATGTGTCGATGTGTTGAGGGGTCAATGTGCAGAAGGGCCGAGGTGTCGATGTGTTGAGGTGTCGATGTGTCGAGGTGTCGATGTGTGGAAGTGTTGATGTGTGGAGGGGTCGATGTGTCGAGGTGTCGATGTGTGGAAGTGTTGATGTGTGGAGGGGTCGATGTGTGGAGGAGTCGAGGTGTGGAGGATTCGAGGTGTGGAGGAGTCGAGATATCGATGTGTGAAGGTGTGGAGGTGTCGAGATGGGTATTGGGGCGTTTCGTCCTTAACAGCCTCCAAATCGCGAAGAAATGGATTATCCATTTGCCCACCGGCTCTCGGGAGCTCGTGCTGTCCTGTGTTGTTCCACCTCTGCAACGGGAGCTCATGCACATGCTAGGCGCGTTCGAAATATATTGTGGTAAGGTAATGTCAAAGTCGAGGTGTCGAAGTGTCCAGAAATTGCCAATATTTACACTCTTTCCTCACTGTGGCGTCAGACCATTTTCGAATGCTGTAAAGGTGTAGTATCAATTTTTGCATTTTAATACATTAAAAAATTCATAATGCAAATATTATTATTTGTTATTAACTTAAGAGGTCATTTGTTGCTTTGGAAACCTTAAATTCAAATTTACATTTCACTATTAGAATGATTTCCGACCATGACGTACCAATCGTAGTTAGCCTTGTCGTAAAAATCTTTATTATTTTTATACCAGTAAACTGTAAAATCCAGGTTTCTGCAATTTTTGGTGGAAAAAATGTCAGTGATTTATGGTCACCATCCTAAAAATAATTTGATGTTTAAGGCTGCATACGAACGGTTAATTGAAAACAATAAATAACCCACGAATTTATCTTTTACGAGCTCATGCTTGGTTTTAAATATAAATTAGTCTTACACAGTTACTAAAAATTACTAAGTAACCATTTTCTTAATTAATAAAACGTTTAATTATAGTTTTTCCCTGAATTTATTAAATATCTTAAACACATGAAAATATCGAAGCATAATAATGAAAGACGAAACCCCCGTAGGGATGTTTCGCAACCAGCAACACATTATTTATTTTTACACGAGACTGCTCTTTGAAGATTTTTTGAGAGAAAATAATTGCTACGTAATAAGCGGTCGTAATTAATTTTTTATCCCTTTTGGCTGACTACTTCTAAAGGAAAACAAACTGGAATACAGGACTGATTATTTAATTATATAATTATAATGTATATAAAATAATTAATTTAATATTATCAAAGGGTCAAAATTCTTAAAATAAAATAATAATTATTTTTACGCTAAAATATACATTATGTCATGAAGTTTATTCACCTGTTAAATTTCAACTATTTAATTCGTTTAATTATTTACCCGGAACGTACAGAAAATGGTGCTCTTGACAGCTAATTATGCAAAAATAAAAAAACTACGGTTATATTTAACGTCAAAAAACATGCATTGGTAAAAATTTTACTACAAGCGCATGTTCCAAATAAATATTATATAACTAGTTGTGATGTCCATCGCTGATGCATTTGATTCCCGTTTCTTCACAAAGCACTCTGATGAACTCGACTCCTGTACTAATAATAAAACTATCCGAGGCAAAAAGTTGTTTATTTAATGAAATTATAACAAAAAACTGTTAGAATTACTAATTACAAACATTTAAAACTCAAAAATATAATTTAAAAAAATTGTCTGATTGTTTGTTTACTTATGTCTTTGTTCCGATATCAATCAAAATTTACATAACAGATATTGAAGTAACATTTTTTTTATTGAAAAGGTTTTTGACTAACTTAAACACTAGACTATATATAGTTACAGAATTCCACCCTTAAGATGATGAAAAATGGGTACATAGAGTTTTAAAATAATTAATTATAATACCGATTCTAATTAAAAAATAATAAAATATTGTTACAATATAATGTGGGGGAAAAATGGTTTCGTAAGGGATAGCCCAATAAGTTTTAAAATTAATTTATATTACAATTTTATTAATTACTAATATTTACATTAATAATAAATCATTGTACTTAAAAATGTCCGATCACAAATCACTGGCACTTAAAAATGTTTATTCTCGAGTCACTCGATGTCTGTCAAGATCCGCAGTTCGCACTCCTCACTGGAGCTATGTAGGCTCAACTGTGGTTCGCCCCTTACCTCGAGCCTGACCACACACACAGTCTCGCGCCACTCAGTAGCACTATCACGATCCACTCGTTCCACGTCGTATAACTTCCAAGGGGGTCTCTCACCTTCTTCGCCGATGTCACACTTCTCTTCACTCGCCGAATTCTCCGAGCTCTCCGAACTCGCTCAGAACTGTCGCGGAACTCAGCGCGTGACTCGTCGCGAAACTTGCGTCACTGCTTAAGTACCTGGGGCGCCCTTCTCGAACCGACGAGAGCGACAGTGGCGAGTCGCGTCATCCCAGGCCGACCTGATGCCCGAAACATCAAGAAAGGCGGTGTTTATTCTCACCACTCCGCGCGGCGGCCCACGGAATTCCCGAGGCCACTCAGCGATAGATAACAGTGCCGAGGTGGGACGATGTGATGGGAGCGAAGGGGGGAATGGGGTAGCGATAACCCTTGTAATCCGGCCAGGCGCGCGTGGTATGCTTAACGTCAATGGACGGCTCGTGACACGGCGTGTGACACCAGTGGCCGTGCAGAACCGCTAGCCAGCTCCGAACCTGGCATCACGGTCTGGTCTCTCGCGTTCGTAACAATATATTGGGTATCAATATCATCCCAAACTCTCAACCACAATTTTACCATTTTGCGAAATTCAACCCATAACGGGTGCAGAACGGGCAAGTTTTGTTTTACAAAGGACATACTTCCGAATCTATTAGAACTAAAGGTAAGTAAGTTAAAAAAGAACAAAATGCATGTAGAGTTACGTATCATATATATTTTTACATTTATTGAAATTCGTCTTTTAAGAGAATGAAAAGGGGGAAGATTTGATTTAAAAAAATCATAACTCCGAAAAAAAAGTAGTACATAAATTTTTTGGTGAAACAATAACCATAATAATAAAAATATTATTAGTTACTATTTTGTGACATTCCACGCCTAATGGGTGTAAAAGTTTAGTTTTAAGGGGAAAAAAATGCATACTTCCGAATCTACTAGATCTAAAGATAAGAAATTAAAAATGAACTACATGCATATGAAGTTACGAATTGTATTTTTTCCTACAATTTTCTAAATTCGTCTGTTAAAGTGTTGAAAATAAGATAATTAGTTTTAAAAAAACTTATTATCACTGAAGGAAATCCAGTGGAAAGTAAGAAACGGAGCATGACTAACCTACATTATATGAATTAATGGCAAGTTTTTTTTAATCACTTTTCTATATTCGACCACAAAGAGGGTTGGTTAAAGGTGCCCAAAGTTTTTCGTTTTAAATCTTACAAGTATTTTCGTAGTTATTCAAAATTCACAATCACAAATTTTCAGACAAACTGTATAGGGTTAGGAATCTGTATGGTGTTAGGAATCTGTACGGGGTTAGGAATTTGTACGGGGTTAGGAATCTGTACGGGGTTAGGAATCTGTACGGGGTTAGGAATCTGTATGGGGTTAGGAATCTGTATGGGGTTAGGAATCTGTATGGGGTTAGGAATCTGTACGGGGTTAGGAATCTGTACGGGGTTAGGAATCTGTACGGGGTTAGGAATCTGTACGGGGTTAGGAATCTGTATGGGGTTAGGAATCTGTACGGGGTTAGGAATCTGTACGGGGTTAGGAATCTGTACGGGGTTAGGAATCTGTATGGGGTTAGGAATCTGTATGGGGTTAGGAATCTGTATGGGGTTTAAAATCTGTATGGGGCTTGGAATATGTATGGGGTTATAAATCTTTATGGAGTTAGGAATATGTATGGGGCTAGGATAAATTATTTTATATATTTAATCCGTTAAAAAGGAGGGATGCAATTTTTGAATTCAACCTTTATCGTGGAGGAGGAATGTCTGTGATGTCATACAATAACAAAAAAAACAAAAAAACGACGCGCGGCTTCCACGCGCATTTGAAGTGAAACTTCACAGATAAGAAGGATGGTTATCTTGCATTGAAAATGAATCGTTATTTACTAGTGTCTGTTCGTGTATTCAATGGAATTTAAGAATGAATCAGTGGGTTCGTGATGGCTAAAATATGATACATAACCCTATTGGAAATATCTATACAAATTGTCACAATTCTTATACCAACACCTGATCCAACCTCAGAGTTGAGAGATTAGCGTTGCAAATTACGAATTGTAAAAGTATGCACAAGTATGAGAAAGCATGTAACTTATACGTTTTCACAAGTATTGGAAAGTACTAGAAATCATTCACTGCTGTTGCCATCTGTAGCCGGCTGCAAATATGTTTAAATACAAAAAACTATTTTTAAACCCAACGTCATAGAGCAAACGCCAGTTACCTCCACCAAAAGTTTCACTTCAAAACTAGCAAAATAATTAAGACAATTTACTAAAAACAATTTTGAACGATAGTTTGTGAGTAATTAGATATTCTCTAACTACAACTCTGTGTTATTTTTCCCCCTTACCTCTCCCTTGATACGCCCTTCACTGCAAAATGTGTTGTGCTTTTTACAAGGAAAATCTGTGGAAACTCAGTTGCCAAAGATATAACGTATAAAACTCCATGTCAGAGCTTTGTAACATTGAAATCTGTACATATCTCTGCCTTGCAATCTTACATGTGATATTGTAGGGAACTGAGTTTCCAAGGACGATCCTTGTAAAAGTACAAATTTTTTTTCCAGTGCTGTACTTCACATTTGCCTGGAGGAAGTGTAAATATTCACAAGATAAATACCTTCAGTATGTAAATTCATGAGTAAGTATTCCATATGTTTAGTCAAGTTTAAATAACTTACGCTTAAGTCTCGTCCAAGCAAAATTAAAACTTCCACAGCTTAATAAAGATAACTTCAATTACGGTACGGTACATAAAACACAGTAAAATAACCTTAAAGAATTTCAAAAGTTAATTCAGCTATTAGTTGTTGTGCCTGTCGTTATCGGTGTTGAGAGTCCATATAGTAAGATTTTCAATGCATTCCGCCACACCGAATTATAATTTGTCATTTTTGATTTATTTATTTTTTCATCAAATCGGTGAAAAATTTCCTGTACTCACATAATTCATTATGAAAAAAAAAAAAAGGAAACAGAATCACCAAAATGTCGAAGAAACAAAATACTTAGTAAAATTTTTTAAATTAGTCTTAAAATTAAATGTTCAAAGCTCAGTCTACATTTAATCCCCAGGTAATGTATGGTTAAAAAAAAATCTCATACATATAATATTATGCACAGTGTGAGTATAGTACTGCTCTCGTCTCTTCATACTGTCAACAATTATTTTCTTTTCTTTATGAATAATAATTTATCCCTCTTAAGTTTCGATTTTGATGTGAAATGTAATTACACGCGCACACACAAACACACATATGTAAACGTTTGACATCATTACACTTGCAGATGCGTCATGTTGAAGTTTGATGGAGTTTATAACAAGATGGCGGGATCGTGGTCTCTCGGTGAAAGAGTGCCAGGCCTGTGATGGAGTCACGTAACATTTTAACCCCCCCGCGCGAGCGAAAAAAATGCTACTTCTTTCGGAACAGGACGCACCCTTTCTCCTGCGTGCTCCCGCCCTTGGAAAAACTCGTCCGGAATTCGGAATCTACCCCCCTTCCCCCTCCAACAATTCCCATCCGACGCGTGAACGAAGTGCGTACCGGTGGCCCTCTCTTAAGGCCCTGCCACACCACGAAGACGCCGAAAACGGCACTAGCTCAGCCATAAAAAAAAATTTTGTATTCATATAGGGCCGGTTCTAAATTTAGTTGGGTATTTGACGTAATCAGTCGATCAGAATCGTGCTTAGCGAAAACGGAAATGGCTTGAATTTTCATCTGAACCAATTGGCGAAGGACACACAGGGGAGATTAAAAATGTCATAAATGTGAAGAAAAAAAATTGTTAATAAGAAAGTCGTATATAGCTGACAGTATTTTATAAGTAAAATGAAACTCATATGGCTGTGAAATTTAGAAGATCCCAAGGATATCCATTTTACTACGCAACATTTCAGATGTTTTAAATCAGATCGATCGGGGGAGAAAAGGATTAGACGTCGCACATATTTTTTTTCCATGCTTACAAACTGAAAACAATCCTCTGATTCGGCGACGGACTCTACAATCGTCAACGTGTTCGGCCGAATGTCGCTTGATCATCGGCCGGCCGACTTGCAAAAAAGTCCCATCCAAACTGGGCTGCCTGCTATTAGATATAAATACATGGGTTCAAGTTTCCCACCTAGAGATACTTTATGCATCATTTTGATTTCGAAATAAAGAATTAAATCCGAGAAGTTTTAGGGCAGCTGATTCCCATTTCGAACTTGGATGGCGCGAAAAAAAAAAAGGATTGGGAACATGTTTGAGGTTATCTTTCCAACTTATTTCGATGGATGAATTTTGTCCACGGATGCCGCTGAAACTTCAGTTGTCGAGTGTAGCGGGAGACGGAAATTCGGCAGCGTGGAGGGGCTTCGCGGTTGGTGGAAGGTAGAAGGGTGAAGGGGGTTGATGGAGGGGGATGGCGAAAGGAGGAACGGGGGAATGGAGGAGACCGCACGGCACAGTCTGCACACGGCGTGTCGTTCCGCGGCAGGAAGCTAACTCTGCAAACACAGCCCACTCCTGAGGAATGTTTGCCAAGAATGCCGACACGCACGTCTCGTTTCCCACTCCCGCGCTGAGAGGTGGGAAGGTGTTTTTTTTGAAGCGAAACTCTTTTACAGCCGCCGGCGCCGGTAAAGTAACGTCAGAACCCCAGGTCAAAAAAGGAAGTGAGAATAGGTAACCGAGTTAACGCGTGTAACTTACGTAACGTCTTATGTACCGAATTTTGCTCGGTCACGCGGGGTTAAAAAAAAAAAAGTTAAATTGGTTGTCTGTAAAGTCGGTTTACGGTCGATAGTTTAACGTGACAACGTCATAACAAAACATTGATGAAATGATTGCATACTTTATGAATAAAATTGAATCATTTTTATTTTAATAATAAAAGAATAATAACTTTTCACTTCACTTTATAAACAGTCGAGTTGAAGAGAGATAGATGCGGCGCAAGCGTACAATGAGCGTAACGGGACACAACGTAACGGAACAATGTGCGTAACGGGACACTTTTTCGTGCGTGCAGCTGACGTTCATCGATTTATTAGACGTTGTCACGTCAACAAGTTTTTGAATTGAAACATATTTTGCAGCGTGTTATAGATCCAGCAGCAGCAGCAGCGCATGATGACGTATACTTCCCAGTACTTTTGTAAACGTTTAAAAACTTTCTGCGTACTTTTACATCATTTGGCAACTTTTAATTCGCATCTCTGAACTCTCAACTTTCAGGTTTGACGCGTGGTTAGCATTGGAATTGTGACGATTTGTATGAATATTTCAAATAGGGTATGCATCATTATACAGCCATTAAATAAAACACACTGGTTTATTCTTCCGATTCCATTGAAGACATTAACAGACACTAGTAATTTAAGGTCTAATTCCAACCCATGATTACTCGTGTTTAAAATATTAGAATGCCCTAAAAATTTCCTATTACTCTTCTCCGTGAAGTTTCACATCTAATGTGCGAGGAGGTCACGCACCCATATTTTTGTTTCTTGTAGTACCTTAGTAACCGTTTGTTGATCTAATTCTGACTCATCGTGTAGAAGATAATTTTATACTATTCATGGCCCTTTGAAGTAACGCCCAAATTCGTCACAGGAAAACAGAGTGATAATCAAAACAGAGCCAATAAAATACATTTGTTCTCATAAGACTGCACTTTAATAAAAAATAATTCGTTTTTCAACCATTGAAGTCGGCTTGTGGACTATTCTTCAAATCAATATAATACTCCCGTTAAAATCAGTATAAAGTACATTTATTTAAATGCTATAATTACATTTTTGTTTTTAATAAATATCATAAAAAATTTCATGGTCCACGTTGATTGTATACATCGGGCCAAAGGTCAAATGTTAAGTTGAGCTTTGTGAGAAATGTACTGTGAATTAATTTTTTTGGTAAAATTTTAACGTCGCGGCTTTTCAGTAAATAAAATAATACATTTCCGACTGTTTTTTTAACACCAAGGACGTTCCGCTAATTATCCTGAAAAAAGCGTTTCAAAATTCCTACAGGTTTCTGAGTAATTACCGTTTATAGGTGACATGAGGTAGCATGTGCAATAAAGTTATTAGCATAACCGAGTCTATTTTCCACGATAGATTGTTCTAATCGCCTGTGCTTTATGTTAACAGATTTTTTTAGGAATACAGCGTAACTGAGGCTTTTTGTTTTTATAAAATACAGGAATGTTTAATGTCACTACGTTACAGCTGGGCCCAAGACTGTTTTCCACCCTTTTTAGCACAATTAGGGTAAAATATCAATTAGTTTGGAAAACAGTGTTGGCCCCGGCCGTAACGTACTGACATTAAACATCCATGTATTTTAGAAAAGTCTCGACTACGCTATATTCCTCAGGATCTCTAGAGAAACACAGGTTTAAGTTATTATCTTTGAAAGATTTGTGCAATGGGAGTGCATGACTTGATGTAAGATTTTGGACATACGCCATTGCTTAGCAATGGCGTA
Organism: Bacillus rossius redtenbacheri; assembly: GCF_032445375.1. Lineage (NCBI taxonomy): Eukaryota > Metazoa > Arthropoda > Insecta > Phasmatodea > Bacillidae > Bacillus > Bacillus rossius. The sequence continues at coordinate 42,307,819 of NC_086336.1, forward strand.
TGTCCAAAATCTTACATCAAGTCACAGGTTTAAGTTGCAGTTAGAATCAAATAAACATTAGGGTAGCAACAGCAACCAGGTCAATCTCTCGTGGGAAACAGTCTTGGATACGCTAGCAGAAAAATTAAGCACAACATCGTGATGGTCGTATCATTGCACAAAATATCTAATACAACTTATATTTAAATGGTAATTTCTCAAAAGCCAGTAGGAGTTGATTTTTTTTAGATATTTTTTATTTTTTACGAATAAGCCGTGACATTATAAACTGACCAATTTTTAAAAAATATATTTAGATATACTTGACTCGAAATTTTATGTATCCTAGTTTAGCGTTCAGTGAAGTCGCTGACACTAGTAAATAAATATATTTTTTCAACGCAATAACACATGTGTTTCAAATATGTGTGTACTCTACAAATGTCCTATCTATCAGTGAAGTTTACTTTTACGGTGCTTGACGGCAACGCTAAAATAAATTTCCAAGTGATTTGCAAAATATCGTATCTTTGATCTTAACTGGTACTACTACCTAAACTTTTGTTTTCATTTTTTTTGTTAGTTTTAAAAAAGGTTAACCCTTTAGTATATTGTATAATTGGGCGCAAATATTAACGATTTGAGAGCTTTATACCAACCACGGAAAAATATTTCCTCCTTCAAAATTTTTTTGTGATTAAACCGACGTCTACGTGTACAAATACAATAAATTACAAACACGATTCCCCTGGAAGTCACACTCGATAGTGGTAAAGCGATGGTTTTGTAAGTGCACCTGCTCATATATTCTACATTGTAATTATGAGTTTATAAGCAAAAGTAAGATTTACTCAAAGAGGTCCGAAAATTCTTATTTAAAGGTGAATCAAATGTGTGTTTGTTTGGTTATGCATGAAAAAAAAAAAAATTGTGAGCTACTCTTTCAGCACTCGCCAGAGGCTTGTAACATCTAACCTCGGCAAAGAGCAAATTCATGTATTCTCATGTTGCAAATAAACTTATAATACGACACTTGGACACGAAATTTAACATAGAATTCTTAAAAAAAAAAAAAAATGTCGAGCGTGATAAATATACGAAAATTCTATTTTCGAGTAGATTTCTTGTCGCGAATCACACGTAGTTTCCGCTCCCGCCACTAGAATTTCGCTGCTGGAGCAGCTACGTCGACTATTGAATCATTCGTATTGCAGAGCGAAATGTTAAACAATATAATGAAATGGCTCCGATAAAAGCATAAAATACGTTGTAAAAATATACTAAATTCGGCTTTGTACCTAATTTTCGACAAGGAATTTTATTTAAATACTGCTAACACCTTGTTAGACTTCATTACAAAGTTAATACTATACAGTTTCGCACACGTTTAATGACTATAAATTATTTAGTAATAAAGAACAGCTATACAATTATGAATTTTTAGTTTTTATTACCTATGGGAATTCATGGAAATTCATTTCCTAACAAAAGTAAATATTTTAATATTACTTTAAGTAAAAAGAGTGGATGGACGCCTACCTAGTATGAACTATTTAATCAATTCAATAGACTGAACTATGTATTTAATAGTATTATAGCAATTTAAATAAAAACATTAAATTTAATAAAAATATTCATTTAAATTTTTTTAAAATAAAAACGCACATTATTGAGTTATCGGTTCGGACGAGATGAGGTCATTCGATTAAAAATGGCGATGGCTCCTTCCTCCAAAGAAGCTACCGACAAATTGACTTCCCACCACTAATTCCAAGGTAGATATTATGGAAGCTATTATAACACTATTACAGCCATCTTGTTTTCATCTGCTAGAGAGCACTACCACCGTCTTGGATACGACATATTGTTTTCGTTTTCTAGAGGGAGCTGTCGTCATATTAGTTTAATTTTTAACCGCTAGAGTGCAGTATTATTTAGTACCTGGACGTCCATCATCTTGTCGGACATTTTTCCCGCCATATTGGAAATCTGTAATTTTTTAGCTAGATGTTTGGAAAAAAAATTGATTGTCTGTAAAGTCGGTTTACGGACGATAGTTTAACGTGACAACTTCATAACAAAACATTGATGAATGATTGCATACTTTATGAATAAAATTGAATCATTTTTATTTTAATAATAAAATAATAAATACTTGAAAATATAGCTACTAGTAATCAGATTTTTAAAATGCAAGAATAATTAACCTTTATTGCCGAAATTGTTGTTGTAATAAGCAATGAAAACCACATTAACTTATCACTTCACTTTATAAACAGTCGACGAAACAGTTCACGTGTAGATGACATGTAATTAATTTTAAAAACTGACGTTTAGCTATAAAGTTTAAATATAATTATGAACAAGTTTTCATATAAATAAACTTAAATCAACTATCTATCATCAATTATATGAATCACCATAATTTTTTAGTCAATTGTAACATAACCTATTATTACTGCACTTGCCGACAGATGCTACTTTTTTTTTAATAATAAAAGAATAAATACTTGAAATTATACTAGTAATCAGATTTTTAAAATGCAAGAATAATTAACCTTTATTGCCGAAATTGTTGTTGTAATAAGCAATGTAAACCACATTAACTTTTAGTTTAAATATAATGATGAACAAGTTTTCATATAAATAATCTGTAATCAAATATCTAACATAACCTATTATTACTGTACTCGCCGACAGATGCTACTTTTTTTAATAATAAAAGAATAAATACTTGAAATTATACTAGTAATCAGATATTTAAAATGCAAGAATAATTAACATTTATTGCCGAAATTGTTGTTGTAATAAGCAATCAAAACCACAGATTAAAATTCGTCGAGAATTTTTTACGCTCTTATATCTTCCAGTGCTCAAAATGATATGCAATTGTGGCCCCGGGCACAAAATTTTATTTATAATTAATTAATAATAACGCCCCTCGCGATAAACAAAGGAAAATATGTATTGACGAGTGCCTGGTTCCCGCGGCAGCTAATAGAGAGCACGATTCATTCGGTTCGCGTCCGTCACCGTAGATATAAGCACCATAGGGGAATAATATTATTTTGTTTTTATAATACGATTTTATAACAAATACGCATCCCAAATACACCAAACTTATTTATAATGTGTTACAATATTTTTTAAAACATTGTGCAAAAGATCCCGGGTGTAATTTTAATTATTATGTGTAACTGTAAAACACCATTGTTCGTTAAAAATGTATATTTGAAAATTCAACATTACTTTTAAAAAAACATACCGATTATGCTGAAAATCGGTGGACGATCGTTAAATTATATAATATTAATAATTCAAACGACGAAAACATGATTGAAAAGTCAAATCGATTTTGTTCCAATCGAGTGGAAGAGAGATACGGCGCATGGGTACAATGAGCGTAACGGGACACTTTTTCGTGCGTGCAGCCGTCGTTCATCGATTTATTAGACGTTTCCACGTCAAAATATTCCAAACATCATCAAACAAATCACTTATTAATCTTCTGATTGATTCGATATATTTTTGTCCTTGGTTCGATTTTTGCTCGATGGAAAAAAAATATAGTTTTAGGTTAAAATATTTTAAATTAAATATCACATAAATTTACCAGTAAAGTGACAGGTTCGAGAAAAAACACAAGCTGTTTACAAAAAATTATTATTATGTAAATTCTACTCTACTATAGGAACACTTGCGAAAGTTAGCAATATAATGAACATTAAGTTCTACATTGACCTGAACTGACTGATTCTTAGCCCCAATAGGTTCACTGAAGACAGAGACCAGCCAGATCCTTTACTAACACACCTCTTCCAGACAGAGTTCCTTGATACTGTGTTCAGCGGACTGCTTCACATCGTCTGAACGGTAAATGTGAGTATTCATAGTCTTTAAAGCGCACTTCTTCACTTGGTCCTCGAACGAATATGGTTTACCATGTACGCAGACCAGCCACAAGTTGGATTTTAAAGGCCCATGCGTTGCTACTTCATCAATAAGCTGATTGATGATGTTCTGCCTGTTATCGTCAAGAAAAATACGAATATCTTTAGACTCACTAAGTGTATTTAGATAATATTAGTCTTTTCAACTTCCAAGAAATGCAGATTGCGACAAGTTGAATCTACTACTATAATTTACCTGTAATGCACCGAGAACAGTATTGGGTTTGGTTTCATGTCCAGGCGTCATTGCAATCGGTTGCTGTCCAACTGCTTGCGTGCTTGTACGCATACGAGTCTCTAACCTAAACCGTGTAGTCAAAATGTCTGCAGGTAATTAATTATACAGTAGGCTAATGAACTTTACCTTTACAGTTTTCCGCATGTCATTTAAAGCTGTCAGTACGTGCGAACGATACATGACACATATCGCAGCGAGATCTCATATGAAAAGGATTTTTCGTACATTTACTTCTCACCGACACGTAAGCAGAGCTCCGTGAGAAGAACGCAGAGAAAATCTTACGGAAGATTAAGTGGCCTTCCCTAAATTTACTTCACTAAGTGACGTTTATTTATTACGTGACTGCGATTCACGTCGTAATAAATTATGCAGCATCTTTGGGACAAGAAGAAGGCAAGCCGGTTGATTTACCTTGGACGCATTTTACTATCGGCCTTCAAGGCACGATTTTGTGAATAAATTAAAAAGAAAAAATTACAGCGAGGAACAAAGTGATTGACTGCAGATAAAATATTGTGTCGTTACGTTGTGACATGTTTAGTTTGGTCACAAGGCTTTAAAAAGCTGATTTCGTCAATGAACATCAACAAATGAAGCTATATATTAAGCATTAAAATCCAGGTAAATGATAAAAAAAATTCGGTAGACTTAAAAAAAATGTTGACGTAATTTACGATGCATGAGATTCTTTATACAAAACCAGACCCCAGTGATGACGAACGACCTACGGCGCTGAACATACCCAACCGAGTTTCTTGCATCACGTTGTTTACGGTCAGCCGTGGAGCACTGTTTCCATCACGTGATTTACCGAGGTTGAAGATGCGCGCCGTTGAATACCAGATGGGGTTCGGCTGCTTCGCCCGTGCATGCTTCCACCGTGCGACCTTCGCTTCGCAAGCATGCCCTCACGAGGCAAGCACGTTGATGATCCAGCCCCGCAGGCGAAAACACGTCAATGATGGGGTGTTCGGCCAGTCGGAAGTGTTCGTTTGCAGCCGTATTGGCGAGTAAGGCCCGGTCCACACGAACGGGCAGTATGCGGGACGGGAGCCGCGCGGCGCCCGCATAGCAGTTGCGTGGTGCAGTCCACACGAGCGGTCAGTGTGCGGGTTGGGTATGCGGCTGATGTCTGCGGGCGTTACCATTTTGGAGTTCAGTCATTAGATGCAATGGATGCACGCCAGCGTGCAGTACTCGTGTACGTAGTTTATCAGGTGTTAAAAAGAAGAGGTGCATTCATACAATTCTATTAATATTGTTATGTACAGTACGCACTGGAAAACAAATATGTCCTTAAGTCTAAAAAAATTCTTTCGCACAGCTATTCACGTACAATAAAAAATGAAAGATAATAAATATGAAACTTGATATTCAAAGTGTTTATTTATGGTATGCACATTAGGAGTCATCCGAGAATGCAGACAGTTCGGTGTCAGATAGTGACACGATGGAACGACATGAAGTGAAAAGCCGATTTTCTGTAAGCTCGCTGTTTTGGCTTCCTTGTATTTGTGAAAGATGCTGGGTATACATAGGTTTTGCACTTTGTACCTGGAGCTGTCCATACATAGGTGTTGGAGGTGGGTGGTACACACTTGTAGGTGGTGTCTGGAAAGCAGAAATGTGGTTTGGGTGTGCGGAAGTACTTTGCAGTGGCTACATAGGAGCTGTATTTAGGGAATCAATTATTTGACCTGGTTGCAATGTTGCCCGTCTAATTTTTTGGAGTAAACGCAACACCTCCACTCGGAATTCCAGTTTCTGGTCTGTATACACTTCAACATCAACTTTTTCTACGTCAGTATCATTCATGGTGGAAACCAATTCTTACTAACTTGACAGCACACACAAGACGGTTCCCCCGTAAGACTGGCGCGACCGCTCGTGTGGACGACTCTATATCTCACAACAGCCCGTGACAAAGTTGCGGCTGCCGCGCGGTGCCCGTCGCGCTATGGGCAGTGCGGGTGGCAGCTACAGCCGCACGGCTGCCGCGCCGCTGCCGCGCAGTGCCCGCCCTGTGTGGGCTGCTCTACCTATCTTACTGTCCGTAACAAACCGTGCGGGCGCCGCGCGGCTCCCGTCCCGCACACTGCCCGCTCGTGTGGACCGGGCCTAACGTGCTCAAGAGGCTGTGCAGTTTTGAGAACTTAATCTGCCGTTCTCGTGACGAGGAAAAAAAAAACATAAATTACACGCTTGCGTGGAGAAACCCCCTCGTCATCTTGCTCGCTTGCTGTGAAGTTGAAACAGTGGCGATTGTAAATCTCTGTTCGCAGGTCCCCTCTCGTATTGCAGAATTACGGAACTGCTTATTACTCCAGCTACAAAATATCCCTTATTGAATTACGACGTATATTACGTAGTATTTTCACGTCAATTTGGGTGTACCTACTTATGTACGCGCGTTAGAAGGTAATACATCTTTTTTTGATTAAAGACACCGAACTATTTTGAAATTCACTGTAACAAAAATAAAATGAAATAAATACTCAGTATTCAATATTAAAATAAACACTCGAATAAAATTATTATTTAATTTTGTAAAATAATTGAGATAAATTTTAATTAAAAATAATAATCAATAAATATGCAAAATGTATATTACAATTTATTGAATTCAATTATTTATTTAATAATAACGTAATAATTTATAATTAATAATGAAATTAAACTATACATACGAGAACATAATATCACTTATATAAATACGCTTAAAAAATTAAAAAATACAATTTCTATCAGAAATATTTACAATAAATAAATGTACCAGTATTCAATATCAATCACGAAAGTGTAAGATTTAAAGGCACATGTATAATTTTTATTTGTGTGCAGCCCTGTTTTTTTTCCATCGTGTGAAAATTGCGTTGTATGATGCGCGCGCATTTTGAAAATTCACTATCATCATTTTTTCATAACGCGCCTAAAAAGCATAACTTAAAAATTAAAGAACTTGCATCTAAATGCAGATACACAAACGAAACAATGGCTCAGTAAGTAAATAGTTCGAAATCTCAAAAACTAGATTTAAAATAAAATGCATTAGTTTGTGGCTGCTGAAATAATTTACTTAATGTTGAATAATAATTAGAATATTTATTGGCGCAATAATAATACGTTATGTCTCTGACTATCTCAGAACTTCACATGATCAATTTGTGCATACAAGTTGCTAGTCTCACTTGTAAGTTAGATTGGATTACGAAGAAAATACATTTGTAAATATAGCTTAAAGTATATCTATCGTCAGCAGGTCATTGAAAAATTGTTTGTATAAACGCCAGGTCAATTCAGACTTAATATTTAACAACGGTTTGTAAAAACATACTTTTACAAAAAGTACTGTACTTTTACAAAAAGATTCCTTTGGAAACAAGTTCCATGCTATAATTTGTAATTCTACAAGAAAGATATATGAGATACGTTATCCGAGATAATACTAAATTTATTTTACAAACATTGGCACTTAATTTTATATTTTAATTAATGTTCCATTAAAGCATAAATTATTTAAACCATAGAAAAGATAATCGAATATTAAAAAAAATGGCTTTTAATTTGTTTAATTATGCTTACACAGTTAATATTGAAAAGCTATTCAGAGAACAGTTTACAATAAAATTTTAACTATTGGTGGTACTGGGACCACACAAATCATAAAAGCCAAGACAAGAATCCGAACCCAGTATTACTGCAAACACTAGTAATACAGTTGTTTTCATTTACTTGTATGAATGTACAAATATCTGTAAATTTGCATGAATATTTCTTCTCCATTTACAAAACAAAAAAATTACAGTGTAGTTAACAAAGAACAAACAAACACCGTATAAACTGTTCAAATGGTTCATCTGTTTTACTTTCGAATAGCATACTCCAACGAACGGGAGTGAGTTTGGCTGAATACTAAATCGGCGGACTCGCAATCGGGAAGGATCCACCATCTTGAATTAGGGTTGACCTAAGTTTTCCCGAAATCACACCATAGTGCATACCGAGGTCTAATTCCTTCCCCGAAATCCCTTAATTTTTTTTGTTTGTCGTGGGCGTTTCTGTCTTTCGATTACCTCACAGTCACCTAGAAGAAGAAGAAAAGACGAAGAAGAAGAAAAGAAGAAGAAAAGAAGAGGAAAAAAAGAAGCAGAAAATGAGAAGAACAGAAGAAGAAGAAAAGAAGAAGAAAAGAAGAAGAAGAAGAAAAGAAGAAGAAAAGAAGAAGAAAATAATAAGAAGAAACAAGAGGCTGTTGAAGTGCGGCTGCTGTTCATAACGTTTTTCAGCGTGTCTCATGTTCAATTCCTATAGGCATTCGGTGGATGTCGCAACAGGTTCGCGCTCGTCTCACGAAGTACAATCCTACGGTGTCAAATGCGCGGTGAGCAGTGCATTCTTCGCGAGCGATCGTGACCCCAGGTGTGTCGAACGAAAGGAAGGATGGCATGTGGGGCACGGGGGCAGCGACTCCGCCCCCGGCCGTGACCTTCCCCCCTCCCGCCCCCTCCTCTACACCCCCCGGGTCGCGGGCGGCGGCGACATATAGGCACCTGCATTCCCGGGCGGTGGGTGTCGTCGCGGTGTCTCGGCGAGAAAAACCAAACATTCTACCGGCACCGGTAAAGACCACCCGAATGATATATGCGTTCGTGCATCTCCGGATTTTTACTCCTTCAGGTGCTTCGAAGGTGAAAATTTTTTGGTATGCGACGGGTATGAAACGAAATGCGCGCGCATCGAACAGGTTGAAAGTCCAGTGCGCACGCGCGTTTCTGTTACAGCCACGGGCCGAAGTCGTTAAGATGGCGGACCTGCGTGTGGCCACGTGCACCCGTATGTATTAGCTTTCGTGAACATGGGGTGACGTACTAAGCCTAATGGTGTGCCAAATGAACCATTATGATATGTTAAACTATCCTGGAATACACTTTGTGAACTTCAATAGTTATAACAAGACATAATCGCAACTTTAAAAATATATATATCTATAATTTACTGGCCAAGAAAATTGGGTTTGGAACAAACATGGCGTCAAAGGTATTTAACATTTTGTGTGTTCTCTATAATATACGAAAGTGTTGCTATCGTTTAAGTATTTTTTAAATTAAAAGTTGAAGTCCAATAGCTGTGTAATGCCTAGCGCGTGTACACGCTCAGTTTTTTTTTTGCCATTGTAAGACCGGAATTACAATAGCCAGTAACGTCCGTCTGTCGCGAACGTGACTGGCTATTGTATTTTGTAGAAAACTTCTCTTGTTTAATTAGATAAGTTTGACTATCTTTTAAGTAGTTCACTTATAACTAATTAATCTCAATTTTTTCCACTATAGTATAATTATATTAAAACATATTTAAAGTTACTACGCTTAATAAATTACACTTCATTGACTCAGGAGAATTTCGTTTGAAAAAACTAATTTTTTAAATGTGTTCGAATGTAAGTTAAAAATAATTATGGAAGCTGCTTAACAATTTTATAAATTTCAAACCAAAAATATTGGACACGGCCAAACCTTGCAGACATTTGGAGGTTTAATTCCACCCGCCGGTCCATCAAAAGGATGATATAACCAAAACAATTGACGGACGAAGTTAGATTAGTTAGTTTAGGCGTAATTCATAAATAAAATGTTTCTTATTGTTACATACGCACCAAATATACGACAGCCGTCAATGCTTGCAGGATTTTTAAAAAATAAATTTGTTTGTTTAATTCAAATTTCCCAATAAATTGTAAAAAAAAATCACTGTGCATGAACACATTTAAGAATTTGCACGGATAAATTTAGTAAATAAAATCTTAATCAATACAAAAATTTAACAATCTTTCGAAAATAAAATTCTGACACATTTCAGTAACGCCACGCCGGCAACGCCATGGTTTTATAAATAAAAATAAAATGCTGTTCGTTGGTTGAGTGCATCACATGAGAATGGCTGGACCGATTTGGCTATACTTTTTTTAAAAAAAAATTTATAGTCCGAATAAGGGTTTTATAAAAAAAAATTGAAAAAATTTCCGGTAAAATTTTCAAATTAGTGGAAACCTGGAATTTATTTATTTTTTCTATGAGATTTTTGTGTGAACTTAAGACCTAACCCACGTTTCGAACGATGTGTATACGTAATTATATTTTCGTTTTGTTTGTTATGGTCCTGCAAAGATTACCGGGAAAAAAGGAAAATCGAAAGATTTTGACAAACTGTAAAAATAATAATTTTTGTATGCGCTCTCGATCATAACTGATGTTGGGAACGACATACGTGGTTAAATTTTTTTGTTCTTTTAGTTCCCGGTATTGAAAATAAATAAGTTGAATGTTATCAATTAAAAAAAATATTTGGGAGACATAAAAAAAATTAAGAATAAAAGCATTTTAGCCTAAATAATAAAAAATACATTTGTTTTCAATTATTTTTTCTTATTCGCGATATTTAGTTGTTTGGTTCAGTTGAATTGTGAATTGTGATTAGTTCATCGCAATCGTTTTTTGAAATGAATTAAGTTTCATCGTTTTATTTCACACAAATTTATAGATTTACTTACGAAATACGGTAAGTTTCGAGGAGACAAACGAATCTATAGTTATAAATAAAGTGAATCAACTGTCCATTTTAAATTTTAATTGTAATTCTTCGCAAAGCTCATTGTGTCGCAATTGAAACAATTTCATTGAATTGATACATTTTAATCGAATTGAAATGCCACTAATAAGACGGAACAGTTTAGGTCGCCGAACTCGCAATGCTACAAACTAAACGAATTTTTCTTCTTTAAAAATAATATTTGAGGTTTACGTTTCGTTGACAGCAAAGCCAAAATAGATTGAAATCGTACAAAACTCTCATATCAGAAAGTTTGCAGTGTTAGTATTTTCTGTTACAAACCACAATAACATAAATTTATTTGTTTGTATTTATTTAATCTGGTTAAGTTCGTTCCACAAAATTGTTACCATTAAGAAACAAGAGTATGCCATTTAAGGTTACTTTTTGTTTCTCATGAGAAAAAAATTTATTTGCCAGGACTTAAGTAATTATATTGTGTTTACAATAATTAAGAAATGTTTTGTATAATTTTTGGTTGTACGTTTGGTTTAGGTATAAATAAATAAACACCTTTACATGCAGAGGTGGTAGCCTGTGGAATGTAGGTCGTTAGATAAGTAGCTATATAGAATTTTGGCTTGAATTATTGTGTTTTGGTCCATTCCCGAGATATTTCTTCTCTAATTCTTTAATTAGGGAAATCATAACAAAAAAAATTATACATTTTGTGTGAGGCCTTGTCTCAACTCATGAAGCTCTTATGAGTACGTTTTTTTTCTTCCGTAAATACGAATATCAGATACGTTTTGGTTTTAAATCGAACGAATCACGTTTCCGTAAAATTTAACAGCGAAAAGAAAATTTTGTTACATGTCAGGAGGATAACGAACAATATTCCTGCCCCCCCCTTTCCCCCCTTCTCACCCCCCCCCCCCCCCGGCGGGCCATGGCCATGTGAATGGCCGCGATATCTTCCCGACGCGCCATGATGCCACCTGCAGCTGACAGCTGGCTTCAACAAACATCCACCCCCCTCCACCAACCTCCCCTCCCGCCATTAAAGGCGACTATATGCTTCTTGAACGGGCTGTTTGAATTACAGGTTTAGTCGGAATTCGACTGACAAGCTTCGGCTCTGCAGGTTCATGGTTCATCACGAATTAAAAAAAAAAAAGAATGGTTGAAAACATGCATGCTACTTACGGACCAAAGTGCTTCCCAAGGTAAGCAAGTTTAGTACATCTTTATAGCCGAAGCTGAACCACCGGTTTATTGCAAACGATAAGAGAAAGTATTCAAGAAGGAACACGGAGCGTATGTATGATGTTTGATTTAACGCATTTTATCATCACCCGAAAAAAAAATACTTGTCGGTGTCGTAAATTGATTTCACGGAAATGATCCCGGGTAGCAACACGTTACAAGGATGTGTTACCAGTTGTTTCAAAAATATTTTTACAACATTTTATGTTAGCGACGAATCTTTCAGTGGTTGTGAAACTATGCTTAACTAAACCAAACTTAACACACGCGTAATGTTTCATTTAATTTTTATAATTTACATTAAGATACTGGTTGATAAAGTACACATTTAAAGGTGCATACTAGCCTTGGAAGCACTTCAGAGCAAAATAACAAAGGTTATATTTATACACAAACCTACACACACATACACACATATATATAAATCTATCGCACAGCTCACTATACATGCCCCTCCTTATGGGTACGTCAGTGCCACGGCTCAATAGAAAAAAAAGTAACTACGATAGCGATTGCGAGGAGACGAAGAAAGCATCAACAACGCATTAGAGAAATTTAATCAAGAAATATATTAAAAAAATTGCGTCAAGGGGCTGGTTTTCCCGAAATATCACTTAGAAAGTGACCTTCCCCTTGTTTCGAAGGTCAATTATGCAAAATTTCATTGTGATCTAAGAAAAAGGATAAGGAACAATCAAACGGAAACGCTTCTTTATATTTATATAGACAAACGTACACTGGGGTTGTCTCAATTCTCAGTTCCTTTTGTCCAAACCATAGAATTCAATCGCACTGTTCGAAAGTGACCAAAAATACCTATTAATTTTTTTTCGAAAAATCAATACATCAACGTCGCACATATCGCGCTGGGCTGAGGTACGAATGCATGTATCGTGTCGGATTTCACATGATTAGTTATAAGTTAATTTGGAAGCCCAACTTCAACCCCATCGGGGTGTCAATTAGCCCATTATATATATATATATATATATATATATATATATATATATATACACACACATATATATACATATATATACATACATATATAAATTAAACGGTTATGTTTGTGAAACAGAAAATAATAAACGCTACATCGGCAATTATGTTCGTGGGTTTGAGTGCAGTTAACCGATAAGACCAGAACAAAGAGAGTGTTAAAGGGCGGATTAGCTTGAAGAGTTCGCAAATGAGGGATCTTTGGTGAAAGCCGAAACGAGAGGACCAAGCCTAACGAGCTAGTAAAGCGAGTGGATGGCGATCAAACACAAACAGAGGATTTCGAGGACGAGCCTGCTGGAATAATGGACGAGGAAGGTTCCGGGGGGGGGGGGGAAGTGGAGGTTGATCCGTGAGAGGTTTATGACTTTGCTTTCAGGGTTGACATATGCGGTGTCGGGCATCTGCGTATAGTAAAAAAAAAATGAAAAAATGGAAATGTGAATGGCTCGTCGTAGGAGTGAAAATACGAACATTGTTTTTCATCAACAAATATTAACCTGAGGATTACAAATTTTCTATAAAAAAAAAACTTTCCAGCTATAGATTTTAACAGAGTGGACGATTATTTATTAAAATTGTTTTTCAATGATTTGTTTATTTATAGTGCTTCTTACTGCTTTACAATTTGTTTTGGAGTAGGAGAGAGCTTGGAGTAAATTACCAAGGATTAGAGAATGGATGGGTAAACACAATTTAATTGGTAATTTTCTTTAACGGCTAATCCTATCCTCGTATACGTTAAGACAACCCGATGGACCTCTTAAAATATATAACGAGGTTTAAATGATACGTAAGATATCGTTTATTTTATCTTTATGTGCGTACTGTGCTATATTTTACTTGTTGACTGGCTGCTAATCTTATGAGAAGTCACTGAACTCTCGAGTAATTTCAGCGTGGAACGGTTGTTTATATAAAATTTGTGTTTTATTTTACGTGTGGTCTGATGAGTGCCATTAAATATTTAGTTTAATGCAAACTAATATCAAGTAAATTCCTGGTTTCCATGTTTCATTGGCATTAATTTGAAAATGTCAAATAAACGTTATGTTTAATTGGCACATAAGTAGTATAGGTTGGCTCCACCAAACCCTGATGCTGGCGCCAGCCGCCATATTAGATTGTGACGTCACGGTCGTCACATTGGATGAACTTGATTTTGACCTTTTAACTTGAACCCAGCCGCCACACTGGTTTCTAGAACTTACCGCCATTTTGTATTCAACCATTTTGTATTCCACCATTTAGAATTATGAAGTCACATCAGCCATCTTGGATTCCACCATTTTGGATTATGACTTAACAGATGCCATCTGGTTTTCTTCTGCTGGAGGCCACAATATAATTTCGACTTTTGGAGACCGCTATCTTAGATTATGTAATTCCACCATATTGTTTTTTTCCCTACTGGATGTCACCATCTTTTTTTTAATGCTGTTTGTTCCTAGATTTAGCCAGCATCTTTCTGTCTCATGTACGCAAGGTTGATGTTAAATTACCTACCACTGTTGTTATGACCCTTATGAACATATTAAATTTAATATTTTGTACAAAATATATCGAAAGCGAGGTAATTCGAACCATGACAGGTATGGAAAACATACGCCTTTAACTATATGGCCATTGACACATATACCAAAATAAGAATCAAATAATATACGAATGAAAATAACACATATTCGGACTGTTATGTTTTAATATAAAAGAATAATCGTACATCCTGTTGTTTGCTAAAGAAACCATTCTAGTTTTCAAAGTCCTTGTGCTTCCTTTTGCACAAATTTTCTGCTAGAGTGTGCTGACGCCATATTGTTATTTTAACCTCTAGAGTGCAGTAGTGCGATCAACAGGTCATAGTGACTGCCATATTTTTGGTCATCTTGGCCGCTAAATAAAAAATTTGTAACTACTAACCTAAACATTTGATAAAATTCTAAAATTCTAAAAAAAATATATACATATTTACCTATTGAAATATTGATTTATTCGATAGATACCTGTACTCTGTTAAATAATGGGTTGATAAAAAAAAATGTAACTAAAATTATCCTAAAAATACTTGTTTGAATAAATATGGTTAAAATTTTCTCAAAGCAGCTGAAATACCCCGTTGAGCACCATACTGAAAATCTACAATTATAAACCTAAAGATTAGGAAAAAATTATAAAAATCATTAAAAAATTACTGAATTACTATATTGATAAATTAAATGTATAACATCCCCCAGGAAACGAAGGAGCTCCGATTTCGACACAGTATGTTTAGAATGCGTGTTATTTTTGTTCCTCTGTTCGAATATTTTATTTGGTATTGATTATTTTCCATATTAAATATAAGTGTGTTTTTAGTCAAAAACTATTAATATTCCAGACACTTTCTTTATATGCCAACTTTAAAATACCAGTATGTGTCTTCACTCGTTATTAAAATTCAAAAGATGGAGGCAGCGACTGTATGTACTGCCATCTTGTGGAAATTTCATCAGAGATTCTCTCGCACTGACACAATCGGTTGTAGCGACTTCATTTCGTTCCAGCCAGTCAATAGAAATGCACCCAACGTTTCTTCGACACTGCTTGCTGCCTGTCGTCGCAGATTGGAAATCTGTATGAACTGTAGTCCGCGCGGTCCCAGTATGTTTTTTTTTGACGTGAATACGTCTTTAAATTGGCTTCCATAGTGGGAGGAAATTCAAAAAACGAATGATAACAAAATCGGGTTTGGTGTTGCAGCTACATCTCTATCATCTCCATCACTGGATAGCTAAAGGATCAAAGAATTCGTTACGCTAAGTGAGGACTGCAACGCATCGCGCGCGGTGGAGGGGGATGAGCCGCTATTTTGAGGTCATTTTGATGCGTTTCGAGATTTCCTTGTTACGCAGTTTCGCACTGCGTAACTATACAACTACCAGACAGCGCCCCTGGCTATCTGATGGATACCACCCGCAGCACAGGGGTGCGCAATGTTCGATGTCTGCGCGCCGGACGGCAATACATCGGGGCCGCTCGGGCCGCTTCGACTCCGCCCGGCTTCGCGGGCTTCGTCCGGAACAACCGGGATGCCGAGTCATCATCTTTATCTTTTTTCTGTTTTAGTTTCTTAGTTTTTTAGGTGCTGACTGGCGGCGGAGTGAGTGGTCAGTGCAACCACTCACCACCAGGAGCGCTTGCGTCCCTGGTCACTAAATCCAGTCCTGGATAAAAAGCAAAGCGGACTACGAGTCCAAGTTTCCAACCCCCGCATGGTAGACTCTTTTCTACTCTGTCCAACACTTCATCCAGACCATCCTCTGTCTCCTGTAAACTCCTACACGTAATGCATGCCAATTTGCATCCCGCATGAATGTGCCCAGGGTTTTCCCTGTGTCTATGCAGGTTTTACCTGGGCCCAACCTATCTCTAGTTATAGTCTAGATTTAAGAGTGAGGGGAGTTAGTCATGGCGCCAATCGCTGCCATGGCTGGCCAATCCCCTCCTAGCACATGATGCATGCGACCCTCTCCTTGCATGGCTAATCCCAGCATGACTAGGCGTATAGGCTTCGGCCTGAGACGCACCTAGGTCCCTCCCTAACCCGGACCCCTCCAAAATACACTTAGTTTTAGTTAGGTTAGGAAATTTAAAAAAAAAAAAATCGGAACAACCAACGATGACGTACTTCCGCCGGCGGGTATCCAGACTGTTCCTCGGTCGGGCCCCGGTGGACTATATAAACCGGCCCAGCCAACGCTTCTGCAGGCTTCGCTCGGTAGCTCTCGTTGTGTACACATCACTGGAACAAGCTGACTGCTCTGCCTGGAGGTTGATTGCCTCTGACAGCGCGGAAAGTGCGTGAACCATTTTGTGTGCATGGCGAGTGCCGAGAGGCAGCGACCAACTGCAATCGAACGCGTCCTGTCGGTGGCGAATACAGGGGTCCAGCTGTGATGAGCAGCTGGATTTGTTGGAAATACATAAATACCAACTCGTGGACCATCTGGCGGGAGGGGCGGTTGCTCTGGTGGCTTGCCGAGGATCGAGTGACGGCGGACCTTCAAGTTGGACGTCGCGCTGGGCCTGGAGTGTTGGCACTGCCGGCGATGCAGCAGTAATCGACGAGTCGGGGCGCTACACACACTTCTAAAGCTGCACATCGTCGGCAGGAGGGAAAGAGGAGTAGTACCCTCGGAACCTCGCGCCATGCATGAAAGGTCCCGGCGCGTCGGCTGATGGAGAGAGAAACCTGAACGAGTGAATCGGTGAGGGACTGGAGCAACAGTCAGCTTCGGGGGCTGCGCAATCGCGCGGGGCACTGGCTGTCTGCGGGAGCGGTCTGACAGAATCCCGCGCGGTCGCCTGCTTAACAAACCTCTTTCCCACAGCGGAACTCTACACTATTCACGATTATATGCCTCCTCGGTGACTGGCCGGGCACATACCTGTTGGGGGGTCACTGTGCTGTCGCGCGCGGCCTTGGAGCTTAACACTACACTCACACAACGAGATTAACTAGGCCACTTTTGACACTACACTTTACAAGCCTCTAAATACAGACATCACGACACTTTCATACATCAGTTAGCCAATAACTGAGGGGGAAAGGGTGACCTTCCCCCCGCCAGACATCTACACTAAATAAATTAAAGCCAAGCACCACAGCGACAGCTACTTAACTACTTGCAGGACCGTGAGCCACATTTAATCTTAAAATCGCACACTTCGCGCCCCGCCGTCGTTTCTAATGATTCGAATAAAGTGACGGGGTCGCAATTTTGAATTGACTTCCCACATAGCGAGTTATGGGAACATAATAGTTCCTGGTATCGCTGTCACACGCTCCCGGCCGAGCATATGAAGAAACGACGGCGGCTTCTGCAGGCAGTCTCCGACTGGCCCAGCAGCATGAACCTGCAGTGACTACCAACTACACCACCGGCCTCCTCCGTCACGCTGCCCGACGACATGCCGACCGCTTCAGGAAGAAAACGGTAAGAGCCGTCGTCAGAATCTAAGTCCGTAAGGGACTCTGAAAAATTTTCAACCCAGTAGAAATATTACAACTCCACGAGGGACTTAGAAGAAATTCAAGCCGCAGTAGTTTGGACTTAGAATTTTCGCAGAGTGAGGAAATAGAATATTTACCTCGTCTGCAGAATGAAGGGAACTGTCTCGTAAAGGTTACGAGATAAGGAAAGTAAATGTTTGACTGGGGTTGAAAATAAAACGGCAGTAGGGCAGCGTGGCAAGAGACGGAGGAGAGGTCGAATACCGCATAACGTAAAGTGTACCAACTGCAATACGTTGAGGCTTACCGTAACGTAACCAACGTAGTTTTACGTAACGGATTCGACTGAACTGTTATAAGTTCCCGGACTACACGATCACTCCTGATAGAACTTCAAAACGCAGCTACTTCGTTGAACGACTGACGAGCCGAGTAATGATAAAGACTGTTCGCCGCAATATTGGCGGGGCGTGTAAGAACGTGTGTGTAAGAACGTGAACATTTTAAGTATCATAAATTTGGTATTGATACTTACACCAGAGTCACAGTTTAACTTGAAAGAATCAGACCACGTCGCCTTAATTACTTTCTTTCACCTGTCTTATTCTCAAATCGTATTTTGATATGTTTGGCAAATGTTAAATTCATGTTAGTACAGTTAGTTAACCTAATATTGAATGTGCCAAAAACCAATTTATTTGATGTTCATAATTTCTGCTAAAATAATTTGCAGTTCGCTTCATAATAAGGCGTTAATTTAATGTGTGTGAAATATATTTGTGATCCAATATTGTTAATTATATTTTTCTGTTCACAGACATCGTGGGCACTTGCTGTAATCTTCAAAATAAGAAATCAGAAGGGTGTCATATCTGAAAATGCGTGTATTGAAGGATGTGATGTTGTTATTACAAGTTTTGTTAATAAAAGCACTTTTGTTTCACGAACTTTAGAACCTCTTTCTGAGATTTCACCCCTTGTCCTCCCGCCCTTCCGGACTGGAGGTAACATCCTTTTAGTATAACTTTTGACTCGGAGAAGGCACAACGTTCGTTTAGGTTTCAATCGTCATCTCTCGTCAAAATCTATCGATTGAATATATAAACCATTAGTGGAAAATAGTTTGTATAAATATAAATGGTTTTAAAATTAAAAAAAACAATAAAAATATATAACGTCGGCCTATGCACGTCAAAAAGCCAAATCCAAATACAGAGATCGTATACGGTTGGAAAGGACTTCCCAAAAGCAATCGAATAATACCAGTAAAACACCATATGACCGAGTGAAGCAGTGCTGGGAACATAAAAGAATGAATGCGGCCGAGCGGATCAACGACGGTGCCAGTAAATCTGCAGCTGGGGTGGTTGAAATTATGCAAGTGGATGATGAAATCGCTTCTATATCGACGCCGGACTGTGTAGGCATTAATTGTGTAAGATCGTCGATTATGAAGACACATTGGGCAGCAGCTAGTACACGTTTCACTACGATGTTTGTCGACAATCTATTCGGACGTAAGTGCGATATGTGTGATCGTCTATGGTTTCTGCGCTCATTTAAACCAACAAAAGAAAAAAAAAACACTTACCTGTTACGTACACGTATTCACGTACAACACACGGCCGTGTCCATGACACAGCCAGACCCCATTTTTTTTTGGCGCAACGTTCAAATGAATCGCTCCTTGGATCATCGGATCGCTGACCCTCAGAGCAGAATGGCGCCAACTGGCCATTTAGTGTCTTCCCTAACGCAGACCCTTGCAAACCCAATGGATTCACTCGTAGTTAAGTTCAGCGAACCGCGAGAGGCTGCAAGGGCAGAGACGTGGCTGACCCTGAGGTCGATGACGTCTCTGGGGTGACTGCACACAACTCACGGCGCGGTCGAGCGGAGAGGCGGGCGGGTGAGAGTTCGTCGTCACTCGGAGCGAAACCTTTTGGGAAGGGTTGTAAAGGGGGGGGGGAGAGACATTGATTGTAAAAAAAAAGGCCAGGTTGGTTCCAGAACAAACTCCGTAAATGAGTCCCGTGGAACGCAGAGAGACGCCACGGACTGGCAAAAAAAAAAAGAAAGATAAAAACAAAGTAAGAAGAAGGATGCACTCGGATGACTTTCCGTTTTGGATACTTTGTCCTTGCACCTCCGTTCAGATGAGAGCGAGAAGAACAGCCGGTAAACACTTGCGAGCTGTGGTTGTTGTCGAAGATGCCGCGGGATTACGGCGAAACTTGGCTGAGTCGAGTGTGGTGCTGAGAAACACCAAACACTGGAGACTGTTAACACGAGAGCCCAGAGCAGGAATGTCAGGAATGTAATCCATGGCAAGGCACCGTCCTTACAAAGTTTATCTCATAATGCTGTACGTCCTTTTGAAATTTAAAATCACAGTGTTCACACACCAAAAATAAATTTCCACATATAAAGCCAACTTCTTAAGTCTGTGTGTGTGCCTTTATTTTACATTTTCAATCCCACTATTCACATAAAATAAAACAAATACGGTAGCGTCAACCGTTAACCATTAAGAAAATGAGGAGTTATAAACACAAACAGCGTTGCGAGAATTCCCGTACCATCACTGCTGCGTCATATCTAACTCTCCCCTGCCGAAACCCCTTCCCGCCGTTACAACTGGCATATAGCATGCTCCGCTACGTTATTGTCCCCCCTCCCCTTGCCGTTACACCATTCGACCGCTAGCGCATGCGTTGGAGTGGTGTCGCCGCTGACGCACTCTCCACCTCTACCGGTTCCCCCGCCACGTACCTAACTATTACCCTCATGCGATAGGAGTTTCCGTTTTAACGCTAGAAAATTGTAGTCCCCTCAGCAAAGAAGTTTTACCTCAAAAACAGTTTGTAATTTTTTTTAAATATATAGGCCTACACTGTATTGACTATTTCTGTAAATTCAACTTCCTGTAATAAACATATCCAGCCGACAAAACCAACCCAATCGAACTCTGTCAAGTTGTTCAGAGTCTATTATTGTTTATATATTCTCGTTATACGACGCGACCTTTCATATCCTCTTAAGGGCCATTCCTTCAAGTTCATCAATGACAGATTTTTTCATTTGTCGTTTGGTTGCATAAAATAGTGATCACAACTACGAACACTTAACCTGACATTTAACCAGTATTAGATCATAGATAGGTAATATACGTAATACTATTAAACGAGCAATTTTCAGAAACGGCTCGAACGATTTGGATGAAAATTTGTAGCTTATAAACATTGTGATTTTCAAGTTTATTTCTATAGGTATCTTCAATAGAAAAACGCGATTTTAAACAAAACAAATTCTAAACTTTGCTTTATATCTCGTTAGCACTATGTTGTTGGATTTTAAATTAGCAAGTCAACCCAAGTTTAGTTTTTTAAGTTAGATACTCAAAAACGAATGGAACTACATGACATTAGAAATCTTTAAATTAGCTACTCAACTACAGATGGCATCGCATCAAACAGCAATACAATTTCATTGTGTTAAGCAATTATCAACATGTCGAGTTAACCAATTGTTTCTTTGGTCAATACTATTAAACGCGCAATTATTGTATTTATAAATTTATACATTGGCATCTTGGAAACGGATTTGAATGAAAATTTATAATTTAGTCAACGTTTTTCTTCCCAAGTTTAACCAAACATGTGTCTTCCCTGAATAACCACGATTTTACAAAAAAAAAAAAGAAAGATGTCTAGCGAAGCTAGGTCGCCCAGGTACTCGTGACATAATTTGGGGAGGTATGTCAAATGCAAGCGAGAGACACCGTGATGATTTTTGCATGCACAGCCTTTAACGGCGAGCTTCGTACAGCTTTGAGGAAGGGTTCCTGCGAGCGTGAAATTGGCGGGAACAGCCCGCGGGGCTTAAGAGCTCCCGGCGTTACGCCCCTACCAAGGCGGGTCGCAGCGCGCTGATTTATTATGCGAGAACACCCACACCTGCTGGTGCGAAGCGAAGGTGGTTTTGCACTCACCGTTAGACATAATGTACCGACTTCGCGTCGTTTCGGAATATCACCAACACTATCTTTATGTACGTGAGTCATCATTTAAAATAACTTGTGATGTTAGCGTAGTAAATTTCTTTACAGTATGAATTGTCTAAATTTATCCGATTAAGAATTTTTGCCGCATAAGTCGGGCAAAAGAAATGCCATCTGATTCCCCCCTATGTTTAAGTGTTATTAACACACAGAGGTGATTGTATGGTTTCAATAACTGTTATACCTCAGGAACAGTAGAACAAATTATTCGAAATTAATTTCTTTAGCCCACTGCTGGTTTGTAAAAATCTACAGGCAACGCTTTATAATAGGTATCACAAAACTCATATAGCCTGAATCTTATTCGGTTTGGCATGGGAATATATACTATAATATTCAATATATTATTTCTTGGCACACACACACATTAGGAAAGTTGTAATTAATTACACGGATACGGGAAATATTCAATCGTTTGGTAATTTTACCTACAAAGTTCAAGGAGCTAACCTATAGTTACACGCTGGGTTTGGTTAGCAAAAATAACAAAAAAATACAATATAATCATCTGGATCGTAACTAATTTTATGTGCCGTCTGTCGGTAGAGAGAGAAACTTCCCTAGTCCACTGAACATGGTATGTATGACAGCTTACAGAAGTTCTGCATTAATACAAAAATTCTTTTTTGTAATACCACTGTTACTTTACTTATAAACGTACAGAAGACGCAGGTTCTTGACGTGATACTTCAGTGGGCGCGATGAGGGTAAAATTTCAAGGCCGAATTTTAATGCAACGTTTTCGTGAAACATTGCTGTGAAACTTTTCTGACGCGATGTAAAGAGAACACTATTCTTTATACGTTGCCGGACTTGTTTTCATTCTCCTCTTTGTGCGATGATTCATCCCCCACAAAAAAAAAAAAAAAAAAAAAAAGAGATGGATGAACGAAAAAAAAAAAACCCCCCGCCAGAGAGTGTGTGCATGCGCTTGTTTTAGGAAATAGATATAGGTATCCTATACAGTCAGCTGTGAGTGCCTTGAATTTTATATTTGCTACCAGCGCGCTCGCTTTCCATCTTGTTCAACCAGCAGCGTAGAGAGCGCTGTTGAGACAGTCCCTGCATTTCCCGCATATATAGCGCTACCTGTTATGAATTTCACATTTCGTTCGGAGACTTGGCATGCTACAAATGGCAGAATTGTTTGAAGAAACAGTAACACGCACAGTTTTTCTTTATGGTGTGTGTATTTGAACAATGAGTAATATTTATTGTTAATTAATCATTATTGATTGATAAATAATTATTGATATTCTAAGCAGTTGTTTAGAAGTAAGTAATATTTTTGTTGATTCATGTTCATTTAGAAAATTGTCTTCTTTCACTCTTTTTCTCTCTCTCCGTGATTGCCGTTTTAACCCTTACGGAATACTTACGAGTCGAGGTTTAATATGCCAAATTAGTTTTATTTGTATCACGTGTACTGAGTTACACGCCCTCTTTTTTATATTTTTGTAACTTTTCAATAATTTGTACTTTTACAAAAGTTACTTACGTTCCAATAACAATTTGTTTTACAGTTGAACGGTTTCGGTACCTAAATCATATAAATCAGAGATCAAAATGATGGGACTGAGATCCAAACCAGAGTCCACTGGTAAGCAAGTCCAGTGTATGACACTGTGTCACCTCGCTCCAAACATTTTTGAGAAAGAAACAAGGAATCCCTAACAGCCTTTAAGTGCTCAGTTTTTTTATAGGGATGGATGCAACAATGATATCTTAAGTATCGATCCTAAAATTTTTATGATTTTCAAGAGTGTAATAATCTATTGCATATCCCTTGGATGGGTTAGTATAACGTAGGGAAATTTCAAGATTCGGCAGTGCGAAAATAAAACCATTCACACACACACTTTGGCTGTAACGAGGGATTTAAAATTTGACTTCTTTTATAGAAAAAACAAAATTAAATAAAAAAAACCTTGAATACGTCTATATGTGTTCCTATAAACGCTCCATGGGCACCAAGAACACGACAGAAGACATATTGAAGGTCTCTATGATTTGTCGACGTATCTCTTCATCCGATGCCTCGCTTATCACTTATTATCGACCGCACAGCGATTATGCGCGCTCCAATAGGATTCACGCATACGGTACCGCCCACGTTCAAATAACTGTGAAGTACCCGCAGCAGAAAAGGAACTGAACTCATCGTTATTTCATCAGATTTGGAAAACCATCTGCTTATCTCATCTGAAAACGAAATAAAATTTCTTGCAGAGGTGTATTTTGAACTGGTGCCAGGTAAGTGATCTCACTGATGTAAATATAGTACTGGCAAAAATCAGCCTGATGATTTGAGAACAAGGTTGCAGTAGTATTGAAATTTATATATAATTAACTGTCGATGTCATTAATGAAAGCCGTCGGTACTCAAATCATGACTGCAAGCGTTCGCCAGCGGGACTTAACCACAGCCGTGACCTTGAACCGAGCCCTTAAAAGACGCACTGAGCTTCAGTATAACATACGTGACTTAAACAAATGGCTCCAAGATATCCGAGTGGTGTATGTTTACAAAAAGCGTTGTAAGAATATGTTGAGGTCGAAATAGTAGTTCTGTTTACGTATTTAATTTTGTGTTAGACTTAAATTATGTGTACAGAATCTTGAAAGCACCATATATGTCTGCATTGAACTTTTATCGCACTTATGCCATACCATGTAGAGGAGACAGTTCAAAGACTTATTGTTGCATTACGGACGACGAGAATTCTACGCGACAGTTAAGAGCGTTGGGCTTAGAGGCGATACTGCACCGGATGCATGCACCAGCCAGATTCGCACTTATCATTCCACTTCATTGACACATTTACACCTTTAGGTGGACAGCTTAAGGCCTGATCTCGAACGACATGATGAGTTTTTAATTTTTACTATTATCATGTTGAGGGTTAAAACTGAAATTTTTAACTCGATAGCTTCCTTGTATTTGTTGTTCTGTCAGTTAAATATTTAACAGATGTTCACTAAGTGAAATATAATAAAGATCGCAGGCTTTCACGGCCATTGTCTGCATTTTCTTGGCTTCTGGGTGTAGGCCGTGTCAGGTCTGACACGCAGAAGCCAAGACAATGAAGTGTAATATAATGGAAAATAGTTTTGGCAAAACAACTGCAAGTGCAAGAAATATCACTTAAAAGAAGTAACGAAAAAAAAAAATTCAACATGCCGTGAGAGGCCTAAACAAAAACACAAACATGTTGAGTTAGAACTGGCACTAACTTATATACAACGTGCGTATTTTGAATAACACTGAAAAAAAAGGTGTGATAAATTAATGTAATCGAATTTTTCATTTGAGGTTTTTCATTAGTTAAAGGTGTGATGATAAATTAATGTAATCGGAGTTTTCATTTTAGGTGTTTCATTAGTTCACAATAGTTCACAAGAGTGTGCGCAACTACTCCTATGAAATATATCTATTAAAGTTTATTCTTTTAAATATATAAATATTTAATCAGTGAGCTTGAATCCCAACCAACGGCGAAAAAAAAAAAAAAGCCATGTGGTCGCTAGAGAACGATAGTAATTTTTTTTATCAACCGCGCGTTATTTACATGGCTTTGATGGCGTGTCGAGGCCTTGTCTGCAGCTACTGAGCTTTTATTTTTATTAAAAAAAAACTAACTAAATCCGTGGAGATACAAATCAAGCGTAGATATTTTTTTTTAGTAGCGACTGGTTTATCAGCCCTCTCTCTGGCGTCATCTGGCTTCGGGATCCATCAGTCAGATGGATGGCTCGAGGAGTGGGTGTTTTTTTTTGGCGAAGGGGGGAGCTTGTCGCTACGTCAATCAATCAACCAACCAGAACGAAGAGTTGGGGCTGGGACCATCTCCCCCCCCCCCCAACCCCTCGGGGGTCAAATGCGGACAGCCATCACACTATCGCGGACAGCACAAACCTGTCATGCATGCAGAGCGCCTGGGGCAGGCAGCACAACACCGACTGCTCCATCTGGGAGTCGAACCCATTCTTTTATTTTCTCCCAGGCTGTGATATCGACACCTCGACCACATTACCACCTGTTTTTTTTTCCATCTGAAACACAATCCAAAGTTTCTTAAGGGGCCCGCCTCGTCAGGGGTGTATGTGTGTTAGTGAGGCGGGATGATAAGCGCGACGCTCGATGGTATTTCTAGCGCGGTATCGCCTATAAGCTCAAGGCTCTGAACTGGCGCGCAGTCTTCTCGTCGTCAATTGATAACTGTGAAATTTGTGCGGTGACCGTATTTTTATATTACGGGGAAATGAAGATAAAGGTGTAATGCAAGTCCCTTAAGTGCTTTCAAGAATCTGTACCACTTGTTTTACACCTAAAAATTACTCTGAAAACATGCGTTTCAGCCATTTTAACTCTTCTAGAAATACAGTTTAAAAACATGATCCAAAATTAAAAGTACTTTTCGGGCCTCAGCGAACTCTTAAATGCTTTTCGTAAGCAGACCCCACTCGGATATCTTGAGTAGTTTTGAAATCGCGTTGTTTTTCCTGAAGCTCTGCACACCGCGTGTGTGCCCGGGTAGGCGGGGGCCTTAAGGGGTCTCAGCCTGGTCAGGGGTGTATCTGTGTTAGTGGAGGAGGGATGATGGTGCTTCTAGCGCGGTGTCGCTTCTGAACTGGCGCGCTGTCCCCTCGGTCGAGCATAGGACAACTTTCATGTTTGAGCGGTGACCATAACGTTGCATTGCCGGTGAAATAAAGATAACGCTGTAATGCAGGTCCCTTGAGTGCTTTCAAGAATCTTTATCGGATGTTTCATGCCTAAATAGTGTTCTGATAACACGCGTTTTAACCATTTCCACTATTCAAAACAAAATATGCAAAAACGTAATACGGAAACATAACTACTCATCCACCCTCAATGTAATCTTCACTGCTTTTTGTTAACGGATATAATTTGAGCAGTATTCAAATCACGTGGTTTTCTTCCGCTGTATAACGTATGTGTGTGTGCCCAGGTAGGCGGCACCCTTAACATCCTTTATTTATATGTATAAATAAATAAATGTTCGTTCAAAATCTGAAAACTCAGAAAGTTTTTCACTGATTGCTTTGCGATTTTGACACAACGTTGCATTAGAATACGCGCGTGTTTTTATATACCTATATCACACCTGTGACGGGTAAAAAGATAGATACAAATATAGATAGGTAAAAATATGTACAAATGAATGTTTGTGTGTCCCTCTTATGTTTTGTAAAGATAAATGTATAGATAGTAGACATTAGCATTACTTTTAAACCTCAAAAAATTGTTTCTTTATTACATTTGGTGCTCCTTATCCATACTGCAAATACATGTTAAAAATTCAACTTTGCCAGTTAATTATTCAAAAAATATGCACTATGTATATATACTTTTTTATTTTTTTGAAGTTCGGCCACTCAACAAGTCTACATGTTGAACCATGTTAAACGTAAAAAATAAGAATGAAATAATGACCTGGAGCGTGACGTACGCCCTCAAAAAGAACACACTTCCCTGCCTTCATGCCTTCGAACGTTGTGCAACGTAATCTCCCACACCTTTGACATTACCGTCCGACGAGAACGACTTTCGAATGATGGTCCTGGTGCTCTCTTGCGCCAGGCGGCGAAGACGACAGTCCGCGCGCCTCCGTGCCTTGCTGTCTGGGAGAGGGATGTTCCCCTTCGAGGGTGTGTGCAATCGTCTCCGTGCCTAAGGCTGTTTTCGCCGACGCGCCGAGATGTCCACACCGCGAACCGAGGGCTGTTTTCGGAGATTCTCGACAGGAAGTTAACTGCCGCGGTCAAATACTCTCACCAGTGGCGTAGCCAGGATTTGTGTATGGGGGGGTGTTAAGAAGCATGGCCCCCCTCCCCCGTATTAAAGCGGGGGGTCCGGGGTTCCTCCCCCGGGAAAATTTGGAATTTAAGGTGTAAAATAGTGCTTTTTTTTTTAGCAGTTTTCGGTACTTAAATTTAAATATTGTAATGGTAAAATTTTTTTATTAATTTTAATATGAAATTTGTTTGAGTGATGAATAAGAAATTAATTAAATATTTGTAGCTAAGGGGGGGGGGGTTGAACCCCTAACCCCCCCCCTCCCCCCTGGCTACGCCCCTGACTCTCACACGCGCGCGATCAAAGTGACCCGCACGACGTGACGTACTATTTTACAGGGCCGCGTATTATTTTCACAGAACAAAACAAAAACAATTCTGATCGCTGCATAAGCTGAAAAGTAGCATCTGCCACGTGGGAACAACTTTAAAAGGACCGCAGTTCATGGAAAGTGGCTATTATGTAACGACAGTAATTCTAATTCATACTAATCAATAGAGACCGGAAAAATTCGCGGATTCATTTCGCGATGGGCTAAAATACAAATCGTTATACCTCAGTGCTGCCTCTTCTATTAGTTCACAACTCACCTGGATGACTCTGGGCCAATGAGAAACACCCAACCAAAGCTTTATCGAATCACAGGCTGCTACGCTGGAACGTCTCACAAAACACAGCAGCCAATGAGTGGGTGGCATTTGACCGAGTGTACGTAGAACTATGGAGTTCATCCTAGAGGTCATTGAACCCGCGAATTTTTCCGGTCCCTACTAATCAACCATCATCAGTAAAAAAATCTGATCACTAATTAGTAGGGATAGGAAAAATTCGCGGGTTAAATGACCTGCAGGATGAACTCCATAGTTCTACGTACACTCGGTCAAATGCCACCCACCCATTAGCTGCCGTCTTGTGAGACGTCCCAACGTAGCAGCTTGTGATTCGATAAAGCTTTGGTCGGGCGTTTCTAATTGGCCCAGAGTCAATCCAGGTGCGAGCCAATAGCAGAGGCAGCACTGAGGTGTAACTATTTGTATTTTAGCCTATCGCGAAATGAACCCGCGATTTTTTCCTATCCCTACTAATTAGAGTACAATAAGTTACGCCCGCGCTAGCGAGTGTTCCCTTGTAAATGGTGGTCGATTGCAAGAGAAGACATTGCCCCCCCCCCCTTTTTTTATCGGCCGGGCCATTCAGGACGCGTTTGATTCCGCACTGAATCGACGTGATTCGCGAGCCCGTAGTAAGCATGTACGTACCGGTTCGCGAAAAACACAGAGCTCGCAACGATGTTTCACCACGCAGCTGGTCTCTAAATATTCATTAATTTTTTTTTGCGCGTTAAAAAAAAATGCACGCCTCCACTGATGGCATCTGCCAGAGCCTTCACGGAACTCTCACGTCGGCGGTTCTGACTTACATTTCCACCCGAGTGTTTCCCCACGAGGACGTATGTGTGTGTGTGTGTGTGTGTGTGTGTGGAGGAGAGCAAACGTTGCCCGCCCGCCGTCGCTTGCGCGGCTTGAAGGCTAATTGAGCCCGGACGAAAGACGGGTTGCTAATTGGCGGGTTGCGGAGCCTTCGTGACGTCACTCTGTGCTCGCGCGCCGTGCCAGGCAGAGGCTGGTCAGAGAGCACATATCCTCCTGCCCCCGGGGACATGTGGCCTGCTTGACACCCATCGCTAGAGACCCGTAAAATTCGCGATTTCATAATCCCCAAAGGATAGACTCCATGATCCTCTACTCACTCGTGCAAATTACATCTGCTGATTGGTTACCGACTCGTTAACACCTGTTGACCGGAATGATCGTGATTCGCCAATTCTTCTGCTAAAAGATTTTTCATTGGCCCGGAGTCCTACAGATAAACTGTGGACCAATCACTGAAGCAAAATAATGTCAAAAAAGTATTTGGACTCTATCCTATCGCGAAATGAATCCGCGAATTGTACAGGTCTCTACCCATCGCGCGCACACTTCCCCCACGTCTACGAGACCGTTTGCTAATCGCCGCGGAGTGTCTTAAGATACCATCACTTGCTTTCAGTCGTTTCATGATCTTACTATTCATTTCATGTCATTATAATAAATCTGTACCTCGGAGGCTTACGGCACTATTTACACTTTCGGGAAAAATATGAACTTTTTATAGTGACATGCAACACTAAGATACACGATATGTCAAAAATTCACACAGTTAGCAAATAAGTGAGGCATTACTAAACATTATTTGAACAGCTTCTCTTGAAAATGTATGTTTTTTTTTGACATAGCGTCTTATGCCTCCTAGGCACAGAAATATTAATACTTTCAACAACAGTAGGTTACAGATGAGGAGCTTTTTTTTTTTTTTTTTTAAAGAAATAAACTGATCGCTCATTAGAGTGCGATTGTTTCCTTGTGATGGGCGGCCGTCTTCAAGAGAAGCCATTACCCTGTTTTGCTTCCGCACTGGAGGGCTGTGATCTGTGTGCTGACATTGGGCATGAACCTGAAATGAACACAGCCAAACACGAAACCCAGACAACGCTACAAAGATTAATTTAACGCACAGCTGGACTGGAATTGGCCCTAGGTAAAGATCTGTGATTGGTTTAGCAAATTTCTGGACACTGACCGAAGAGTAAGTAGTCTTCTTCGATTTAATATTATACCTACTTGATTTTATCGTCCATATGTAGGCACCATAATTTTTAACACAACTAGGGAGTAATGTTCAAGAATGAATAGATGTTACAATTATTATTCTGGTAAAACTATTTGACGGTAATAATATTCGATTATAAACATATAAATAACGAAAAAAAAACAATTTTCTTAATTGATTAGGGAAGAATCAAATGACGCGAATACTAGAGATGGTCACGCGGAACTTTGAAATTGTTAGAAACTTAAGTATGACGATACTTCCAAATATCTTACTCAACGTTTTCGACTTGAATTAAAAAATAACCAAAATGACATTACATTGCCGTGTACGTTTTTTTTATTTAGCTCTATGCGAACATTGAGTGAGCTTATTAGATTAAAAATTTCAAGAGTTGCAAGTACGACTTACACCCTGAAATTAAAAAAAAGTATATATATTTATAACAATTGGTTCAATTGAAAAACATATGTTTAAACACAAGATATTGAATAGGAATTCTAAGCAAATTCTAGGAAACACCTATTTGGCGTCCTCACTTCAAACAAAAAAATTTCAGATTAGAAAATAAATTGGTGTTTGTTATTCACGCAGCATACGCACGGGGTGAAAAAAAAATTTAATTAGTTCGTTTCTTTTGAGATCTGTCTCAAAGGAAAAGAGACAATGAGATTGAAATCCCAGAAGGATTATTACGAACCCTCATTACCCGAGCTCGTCACAGATTGAACAAATTGAAATTAGCTCGAAAAATCTATGCCTTGCGTTGGAAAAAGCACGACAAAGAAAGTCGGGTGATTGTATTCCGACGCGGATGCAGAGATGTCCATTCTCAGCAGAACACACAAGCCCTGTCAGAGTCAGCACCTTGACAGGTAGGAAATGACGTTCTTTTCCAAGTTGAAACGAGTGCAGAAAGACTGCAATAGCCCCTCTCCCGCCCGTTTGAGAAAGGAATAATAGGACCATCCTTCATCAGAACAGTTCATTTCTTTCTTGTCATACGCAGGATGCGGTGGAACAAAGTCATATTCCAGGACAGAGTTGAAGTTTAATGTGATAGCACATCTTCATGTTGTTTTTATTCATCGTTGAGAGGTTTAATCCCAACGACGCAATTCTTTTTGTCTTAAAAAAGGGGGAGAGAGGGAGGGATGGACACTGTTGGACCCCATATTGGTTTCAACAGTTTTCATGCCATATATTTTTTGTGTCGTTTGAAAATTTGACTTCGTTAATAAATTAAGGGATTTCCAAACATTGTGTCTGTTTTAGTTGCAGACATTTCCCAAAAATTAATTCCAAACTGAAACGCAAATAACTTTATAAGGTAACTTGTCTGACTCATTGAGTCACTGTTAACTTTAGGCACTCCACTTAACTTCATAATATGCTTTAAGGAAGAAAATTTTGGAAATTAATAAACCGAAAATGGGTATGGCTTAAAGAGACTGTTGGAAATAAGACAGCGTTTTTCAGTGACACCTCTCTCCACATTAAGAAATTAAGGTTCATGCTGCGAACCACTCATGCCAACCTTGAGAAGAACTTCAAATCAGTCGTATGTATAATTTTTTTCAACTAACTTATCTGTGATGGACCTGCAGCTGAAGTTTGTCGATCAAAATTCCTGTACAGAAAAAAAAATCCGTGTTTTTACAAAAGATTCCTTTGGAAACCAGTTGCAAAGATATAGTTTGTAACATTGCAAGACATATATTCTTACCTTTTTACAACACATGGCTATGGTTATTTTTGCATTTAAAAAATCTGTTTTTCGAGATAATACTGAGTATTTATTAAGAAAATCAGTGCATAATTTTATATTTCAATTGACCTTTAAATTTTTAAACCATGAAAAAGATAATAGAATTTTCAATAAATTAAATTAAAATTTGTTTTATTATGCTTATTAATGTGCGCGGTTAATACTGAAAAGCTATTCTGGGAACTTGAACTGTTGGAGGTACTGGGATAACACAAAGCATAAATGCCCGGGAAAGAATCTGAACCCAGTATTACTGCGAACACTATTTTTTTTTACGATACAGTTGTTTTTAATTTAAATGTAAATATTTACGAAGACCTACAATTTTACATGAATATTTATGTTCCATTCACAAAAAAAGAATTACGCTGTGGCCCACCCTCCTATCTCAAGAAGGCAATACTTCTAAGGGCACGGTGGGCTCTCAGTCGCTGCAATACGGTATCGGTGCTCACGAATGGAGTCATCCCGGGTCAGGGGTCAGGGGTCAGGGGTCGATCCAAGGACCATAGTCACGTACTCACCGAGGGAACGTCAGAGAATCTCTCACGGAGTTGGGATCTCACGTTCGTTAAGGTGAGTTCTCACACGCCATGGTTTTTTTTTTTTTTTTTCATTTCCTCTTCATTACCATTAGTTAGGGGCTGTATCCACAATACATCTGTTGTTGAATTTGAAGTTCTGTCACGAATATTTTCCACATATATTCGTTAAGGTTATACAACATGCAAGCGAGAACAACTTAAAACACTTGAGCGAATTTGACAAAAAATGATGTCACACTTGCGAACTGCCTATTGAAAATATTTGTGACAGGAAATAAATGCAAGCAAGTTATAGTGTTAAAGTTACAGAAATAGGCCTTAACTAATAATAGTAACGAAAAAAATAATTGTGAGCAAGTCGTTCAGTTTTCGCTAGCGGTGCGCAAACATATAACCTCGGTAACGAGCACATTCATGAGTTATCATGTAGAAAATACACTTATAATACGAAACTCAGACACAAAAATTAACGTAGAATTCTTTAAAATAATGCCGAGCGAGAAATATATAAGAAAACTGTGTTTTCAACTTCATTTCTGGACGCGAATCACACATAATTTCCGCACCCGCCGCTAGAATTAGTTGCCGGAGCAGCTACGTTGACTTTCGACTTATTCGATTTTGCAAAGCGAAAGGTTAAAATATGTAATGAAACGGTTTTGATAAACGCGAAAGTGGCTTGAAAAAAATTAGCTAAACCCTGGCTTTGTAACTGATTTCCGACGATGAGTTTTATTAAAATACTGCCCATCTTGTTAAAATTAATTAAACAGTTAACACTGTAAAATTTCCCTGTGACATCGTGAACTTTGGTTCTAGACTTCCGCCACAGATGACAGCACCGTGGTTAGACATTTACGTTCCAAGCCGATTTTAGAGACCTGCAAAATTCGCGGATTCAATGACCTCCAGGATAGACTCTACTACACTCTACACACTCGGGCAAATGCCACCTGTTCATTGGCTGCTGACTTGTGAGTCGTCTCGACTGAGTGTCTGTGATTCGACACTTCTTTGAGCGAGGGTCTCTAATTGGCCCTCATTACTCCAAATTAACAGTGAACCAATTGCAGAAGCTGAGCTAAGGTATAATTATTTGAATTGTAGCATATCACGAAATGAATCCGCGAATTTGGCAGGTCTCTACGCGATTTACGATCCGTTCGACCAAATGACTCCCACCAAAATGCCGCATACAGAGGGCTGAGATGTTTCACACGTCAGAAACTCAACATGGCGTGCGGAAGCACCCACGAGTTAAGTGGCGGCGGGGAGGGAGGAGGCAGGGAAATGGCGGTCAAGGCCGTCGCAAAAAAAAAGTCCAGTTGCGTAACGAGAGAGTTATAAAAAATAATAGTGGAATGGGGGGAAGCCATTCAACGAGGGAGTTTGAAATACTGACGGAACGCAAGTACCTTCCTCTCGTTACCAGCGGCGAGCCGCCAGTAGCGCTGAAGAACAATGGACACGCCTCAGCTGTTAGCCCAGCGTTCCCGCTGTTCCCCGCAACAAGGCTACCTAATAACACACAGCCCACTTGCGAGATAGCGCAACACCCGCGCAGTGACAGCTGAGAAACTTTCAGCTGCCCGTCAGAAGAAGGCTTCGTCATTGCGCACTCGCTGATGCGATGGCCACCTGCCAGGCCCGACAATTGACGCACGCACACAACAATTTCAGAAAAAATATTACACTGAAAATACTTTCAAAATGTTTTCAAAAATGTCTCGTTGCGAACAGAATTTTTAAAACATTACAATCATACTGTAATTTTGTTTGTTATTGGAATTGAAATAATCGTGTAAATTTGCAAATAAAAAACTGTATCACTACATAAACAACTTAAAAAAACCGACTTAAAAATACACAAAATTAACATAAGTTCACTAAAAAAAATGTTTTATACACTCAAAAAATACTTATTTAATTTCGTTTCTTGTCATTCGGAACTTTTTCTTTAGTATGTAATTATTAATTGTTTTATAATTTTTTGAAGTCAGTGCTAAGTAAAAAAAACGAGTGCATGTTACTCTATACACGTGATAGAAGTGAACCTTCCCTGGCATTTAAACCTCAAATAATTAAATAATTGTTTATACTAGTGCAATCTTCATATATCTTTGGCCAAACACCTATTCTATGCCCTGTTTGCGTTAGAAACGTTTGACAATAATGTTTCACGAAAATGTTGCATTAAATATCGGCATTGGAATTTTAATCTCATCGTGCCCACAGAAGTTTAATTTAAAATTTTCACTATAATTGTTATTGATAGTAATTAAATTTCAACAAATGTTTAAAATCAGCTGTAATGCCAGTTAGGAAACAACTGAGGCTAGGAGTGGTCGCAATGGTGGCCATGATTTCCAGACAGTGTCCGGTAATTAGCTCTGTAGTCATTGCTTTACGTCTTTATTCATGTTGGTTGTGTGTGTTTGCGATAAATAATTTATGCTATATATTAAAATATTATAGAAGTAAGCTATATGTATTTTTATGTTACTCTAGGCACGACTTAAAAATTATAAAACAATTAATAATTACATAATATACACTAAGTTCCTAAGTACAATAAATACCAAAAATCTAATTATTAATTTGGTGTATGAAACATTTATTTTTTATTTCTTGCAAACGTTCGTTACTTTTGTGTATTTTGAAGTCGGTTATTTTTGTAAAGTTACTAATTTTTTCAATTTTTATTTAATAAAGACACTTCTCAAATGAGGAAACGACGGCTAGTTGAAACTGAAGATGAAAGACGGAAACGCTTAAGAAAAAAATAGAAACATAAATAGTAGTATGTTTTGGCCGGAACTGGCGCAGGGTCCAGGGTGAGGAGCCGAGGAGCCGACCGCCATCTTGGATTGTGACGTCACGGCGGCCATCTTGGATGGTTGTGACCTTGACCTTTGACCTTGACCTTGAATTTGATCCTCAAAATGTGTCAAAATCCGCCAAAATTGGGCAAAATTTGCCCAAAATTCCTCAAAAATCGCCAAAATTTCAATTTCTGTGAAAAAAAATTCCGCCAAAAAATCTCAAAAAATTCCACAATTCAAAAATTCCCGTTTTCGAGAGAAAAATTCCCGTTTCGAGGGAAAATTTCCCGTTTTTAGTCCTTAAAAATTCCAGCGGCTAGAAATGTCCATATGTAGGCTTAAGCATCCATGTCTACAGCCTACGATAAGCCTCTGACGTCATCATGGATTATGACGTCACCGTTGCAATTTCCGTTACGGCCGCCATCTTTAACTTTTTTATTTATTATCCGATTTTAATGAAATTTTTTTTTAAAATTATAAAAATATTCATTTAATAAAATTTCAATAAATTTTTTTTAAAAATCATACATTAACGACACGGAGCTCGGAGTCCTCGGTTCAAACCCGACGAGTGCAAAAAAAAATAAAAATGGCGACCGATCCTTCCCCCCCGCGGTGGCTGCAGGCATACTGACTCCCACCACTTTTTTTCAAAGCATATATATCGTCAGGTAGTATGACGACATGTCCGCCATCTTGTCCTCGTCTGCTGGAAGCCATCATCAGTGTATCGTCGGCGAGAGTGCGCTGACGCCATGTTAGTTTAATTCTTATCCGCTAGAGTGCAGTAATCATTTATTATTGCTGTGACACCCGACATCTTGTCATTTGGCCGCCATCTTGAAAATCCGTAATTATTTAGCTAGAAATTCGGGAAAAATTCCAAAATTCATTAAATAAATTTGTAATCTATATATACTGATTGATTAGGTCGACTAAGGTCCTTGGTACGATCTAGGACGATGCAAAAAATAGGAAATATAACATCAATTTAACATAATAGTAACAGGTTCGAAAATAAAAACACTGCAAGTTCTTTTACAAACATAATATTTATTACATAATTTCTATTTTACTA
Organism: Bacillus rossius redtenbacheri; assembly: GCF_032445375.1. NCBI lineage: Eukaryota > Metazoa > Arthropoda > Insecta > Phasmatodea > Bacillidae > Bacillus > Bacillus rossius. The sequence goes on from NC_086336.1 coordinate 42,344,536, forward strand.
CAGGATCACCTGCGAAGGTTAGCAATCTTACAAACATTTAGGTCCGCATAGGCGTGAAATGACTAATTCTTAGCTCCAATCGGTTTATACAAGACAGAGTCCAGCCAGATCCTTTACAGACATAGTCCTCCTCTTCTTGACAGAGTTTCTGGATACCTTGTTTAACAGTTTGCTTGATATCGTTAGAACTGTAAATTACTGCAGCCGATGTCTTGAATGCACACTTCTTCACTTTGTCATCGAACGGATAAGGCTTTCCATATATACAGTCCAACCACAAGTTATATTTCAAAGGTCCGTTTGTTGCTACGTCATCAGTAAGCTGATTGATTATGTCCTGTCTGATATCATCAAGAAAATTACAAATGTCCTTTGACTCACTTAACGTACTTGGATAATAGTAGTCTTTCAATGTTCCACGAAATGCAGACTGCGCCAAGTAGAAGCCATTATCGTTCACTTGTAATGCTCCGATCACAGTCTTATGTTTATTTTCATGTTCAGATGCCACAGCAATCGGTTGCTGCACATCAGTTTTTTTACTTGTACGCTCACGAGTCACCAATCTAAACTCAGGAGTCGTAATTGCTGCAGGTAGTTCAGCAGTAGGCGCACTGACTTCACCTTTACAGTTTATCGAATGTTGGCGCAAATTATCAATTCGAGTAAACCATTTATGACACTCGTCACAGCGAAACTTCATGCGATAAGGATTCTTCGTACATTTACTCCTCTCATGTCTCCGTACATCATGTGCAAATGCAAACGTCATGTCGCAGTAGCCACAAGGATGCCTAGTTGAAGACAAACCCGAACCAGATGTCGCTGTTACTGCAACTGAATCATTTCCAGGCATACTCTTATGCACATCAATGCATCGTTGTTGTATAGAAACCTTTACTTTCTGCCGCACTGCAGGTCCTTTACATGTCTCCAAGTGATGCTTCAAATTAGCATTTCTTGTAAATTGCTTGCGACACTTAATACAACCAAACATTTTACGATAAGGGTTCTTGGCACATTCTCTCTTCTCGTGTCGACGAGCATTGCTGATGTTTGAGAAAATCTTGTCACAGTAACGACATCGATGTTCGTTAGTTGACGATTCGCCATCCATTGAAGTCTCCATCGAGGGCGAAACAGCGTTCGTCGAGGTTTCCTGTACAGTCAGCACTACCGGCATTAAAGTCTCTTCTGCTGGTGGTATCACATCTGTTGAAATCCCCTCCAATGTTGACGTCATCGTTACCAACGGGATCTGCTCCTTCTCCGTCGTAGCTGTCGATAAGGTTCCCGTAGTCGATGGTACAACCTCCGAGTTCAACGTTAAAGACGGTAAAGATGTCATCGAGTTCGCAAGAACAGGTAATTATGCGATTTATGCACCAGATTAAACAATCTAGGTGATCCTTACACCGCCGTCGTCAGAAACAAACTGAGCGTCCTGCTGTCTAGGACGCGCTTATATACATGCACCGGATGGAATAATACGCTAGTCAAATCAAGAACAATTTATTATAATACTAGAGTCAAAACAACATTAAAAAAATAGAAGCACCATCAAAAAAAAAAGGAAGCACACTTGGAAGCACCGACAACGAAAAGGCAGCACATTTGGAAGCACCGACAACGAAAAAGGCAGCACCATCATCGAAAAGGCCGCACATTTGTCATTGGCTCCAATATTCATTGGCTCCAATATTCATTGGTTCCATCAGTCTATTGATTCTATCAGTCTAGTGACTCCAACAGTCATTGACACCAACGGCCTTTTTCTTCATCAGCTCCAATGATATTTGGCTAGAATGCTACGAGTCTAAGAGACCATGAGACTACAATTCTACGAGTGTACAAGACTCCTCCAACTACCTTCAAGTGTATAAAGCTCCAAATGCTCCAACAGCTCCAACACGCAATGTACGCGCAATACATGCAATTTACACGCAATAAATGTAATGAATACACAGTACACACACACAGGAAACGGAACGTACACACAGTACACACAGGAAACGGAACGTACACACAGTACACACAGGAAATGGAACGTACACACGGTACACACACAGGGAACGGAACGTACACACAGTACACACAGGAAACGGAACGTACACACAGTACACACAGGGAACGGAACGTACACACAGTACACACAGGGAACGGAACGTACACACAGTACACACAGGAAACGGAACGTACACACAGTACACACAGGAAACGGAACGTACACACAGTACACACAGGAAACGGAACGAACACGTAATATTCACGCAATTGACACACAGTACACGCAGAGTACACACAATTTACGCAAAGTACACCCAATGTACGCAATATATATGTAATGTACACACAATGACTACGCTTCGTTCGCGCAGGACAAGCATTTAATGAAAACGAAGCACGTTTGGACGGAAATTCTATAAAACGAAAGCTCATTTAACGAAAAGGAGGCGCATTCTCTCGTTCATTCAACTTGGTAGGATACGATCTTCAATGATAAGTTAGGATATAATCTCTCCTACAGTCTATGAATCCAACAGTTTATATTTCCATTAGCCATCGACTCCAACAGTCATTGACTCCAACAGTCATTGGCTCAAACAGTCATTGCCTCCAACAGACATTGTCTCCAACGGCCTTTTGGTTCATCAGCTCCAATGATATTTGGTTAGAATGCTACGACTCTAAGAGACTATGAGACTACAATTCTACGAGTGTACAAGACTCCTCCAACTACCTTCAAGCGTACAAAGCTCCAACTACTTCAGCAGCATTATGTTATAATAGTACAAGGCTACTTGACTACGAAGCTACAAGTCTACATGGCTCCAATTGCGGCATCTGTCTTCGTCTGAATTTTCTCTTTGACTCCAACTCCGCCCGCCAGCATCTCTTCGATCTGCACCTCGATTATGTTATAATAGTACAAGGCTACTTGACTACGAAGCTACAAGTCTACATGGCTCCAATTACGACATCTGTCTTCGGCTGAATTTTCTCTTTGGCTCCAACTGCTACAGCAGCATTATGTTATAATAGTACAAGGCTACTTGACTACGAAGCTACACATCTACAAGGCTCCAATTATCACATCTGTCTTCGTCAGCATTTTCTCTTTTGCTCCCACTGCTCCAACAGCATTATGTTATATGATTCCATGGATACTTTGTTACATAGCTACAGGTCTACGAGGTTCCAATGCATCATGTTTACGAAGCTTCCAGAACACAGGGTTACGAGACTGCGAGGCTACAGGACTACGAAGCTTCCAGGACACGAGGCTACATGGCTACGAGACTACATGACTCTAACTGATTACAATAGCACCACTCAGTGGTGAGAGTTAGGTTATCTCATGCAAAAGTACTTTATGCATGTAGTTCTGCTTTTCAACAACAGATGTCGCCACATGTTGCTTGCAGGTAAATAATATTTAGTTCTTTTATGCGGGATGCGGGATGCTCACTAACGATCGCAAAAGAAGGATGGCTTCGCTAGACTCCAAGGAAAAGGAAGTTCGTCTTACATGTTGGTGCTCCACAGATGTCTCATGGCGTAATATTAATTTGTCTGAGTAATGATATTTGTCAATTCCACCTGATAAAAATATTGCAAGTTTTGATTTAGTAGCAGAAATTATCGAATTAAATGTAACTCCAATTAAAATGACATGTCTCAATAGACAATAAAAAATCCATGCAGAGAGTGGTTCCTCAGAATAGTCAGAAACACTTGAAGAAACCACAGGAATGATTGCAAGAACACGGGAAAAACCATCAAATTATTGACATTAATAATCAGGAGCACACGGAGAAAACCATCATAATATTGGCAAGAATAATCAGGAGCACACGGAGAAAACCATCATAATATTGACCAGATTAATCAGAAGTACTCGGAGAAAACCACCACATGTTTTCCTTGATATCATAAAATTACAGGAAAAAAAATATTTAAAAAAAATAAAAATAAATAAATAAAAAAATAAAAAAAAAATAAAAAAAATGCATAAACAGTTTCTGCTAGCTTGTAAACTTATCATTGTTGAGCAAAGATAGAGTTCTTGTACAAGCCAGAAATTTATGCATTTTTTTATTATTTTTTTATTTTTTTATTGGACATGTATGTCTGTAGAAGAATACTAAAAAAATACCCAAAAGATAAAAACACAAACTAAGCAAACAATTATTGCTGTTGTCAACAGGATATAAACACCACATAATATTCCATAACAGGAATATGGTCAACAATCGAAGAAAAACTAAGCAAAATGGACTAAGGAACGAAAAAAAACCACAAGTGATGACAGCACAAAAATATTGAACCCAAAAAAATTCAGCACAACAGTTGAAACGAGACAAAAACACGGCAAAACGAAAAAAGACGAAACAAACACAATAGTTTTCCAAAATAGAAGAAGACTAATGTGTTTGTTTCGTCTTTTCGTTTTGCCGTGTTTTTGTCTCGTTTCAACTGTTGTGCTGAATTTTTTGGGTTCAATATTTTTGTGCTGTCATCACTTGTGGTTTTTTTTCGTTCCTTAGTCCAGTTTTCTTTGTTTTTCTTCGATTGTTGACCATATTCCTGTTATGGAATATTATGTGGTGTTTATATCCTGTTGACAACAGCAATAATTGTTTGCTTAGTTTGTGTTTTTATCTTTTGGGTATTTTTTTAGTATTCTTCTACAGACATACATGTCCAATAAAAAAATAAAAAAATAATAAAAAAATGCATAAATTTCTGGCTTGTACAAGAACTCTATCTTTGCTCAACAATGATAAGTTCACAAGCTAGCAGAAACTGTTTATGCATTTTTTTTAATTTTTTTTATTTTTTTATTTATTTATTTTTATTTTTTTTAAATATTTTTTTTCCTGTAATTTTATGATATCAAGGAAAACATGTGGTGGTTTTCTCCGAGTACTTCTGATTAATCTGGTCAATATTATGATGGTTTTCTCCGTGTGCTCCTGATTATTCTTGCCAATATTATGATGGTTTTCTCCGTGTGCTCCTGATTATTAATGTCAATAATTTGATGGTTTTTCCCGTGTTCTTGCAATCATTCCTGTGGTTTCTTCAAGTGTTTCTGACTATTCTGAGGAACCACTCTCTGCATGGATTTTTTTTTGTCTATTGAGACATGTCATTTTAATTGGAGTTACATTTAATTCGATAATTTCTGCTACTAAATCAAAACTTGCAATATTTTTATCAGGTGGAATTGACAAATATCATTACTCAGACAAATTAATATTACGCCATGAGACATCTGTGGAGCACCAACATGTAAGACGAACTTCCTTTTCCTTGGAGTCTAGCGAAGCCATCCTTCTTTTGCGATCGTTAGTGAGCATCCCGCATCCCGCATAAAAGAACTAAATATTATTTACCTGCAAGCAACATGTGGCGACATCTGTTGTTGAAAAGCAGAACTACATGCATAAAGTACTTTTGCATGAGATAACCTAACTCTCACCACTGAGTGGTGCTATTGTAATCAGTTAGAGTCATGTAGTCTCGTAGCCATGTAGCCTCGTGTCCTGGAAGCTTCGTAGTCCTGTAGCCTCGCAGTCTCGTAACCCTGTGTTCTGGAAGCTTCGTAAACATGATGCATTGGAACCTCGTAGACCTGTAGCTATGTAACAAAGTATCCATGGAATCATATAACATAATGCTGTTGGAGCAGTGGGAGCAAAAGAGAAAATGCTGACGAAGACAGATGTGATAATTGGAGCCTTGTAGATGTGTAGCTTCGTAGTCAAGTAGCCTTGTACTATTATAACATAATGCTGCTGTAGCAGTTGGAGCCAAAGAGAAAATTCAGCCGAAGACAGATGTCGTAATTGGAGCCATGTAGACTTGTAGCTTCGTAGTCAAGTAGCCTTGTACTATTATAACATAATCGAGGTGCAGATCGAAGAGATGCTGGCGGGCGGAGTTGGAGTCAAAGAGAAAATTCAGACAAAGACAGATGCCGCAATTGGAGCCATGTAGACTTGTAGCTTCGTAGTCAAGTAGCCTTGTACTATTATAACATAATGCTGCTGAAGTAGTTGGAGCTTTGTACGCTTGAAGGTAGTTGGAGGAGTCTTGTACACTCGTAGAATTGTAGTCTCATAGTCTCTTAGAGTCGTAGCATTCTAACCAAATATCATTGGAGCTGATGAACCAAAAGGCCGTTGGAGACAATGTCTGTTGGAGGCAATGACTGTTTGAGCCAATGACTGTTGGAGTCAATGACTGTTGGAGTCGATGGCTAATGGAAATATAAACTGTTGGATTCATAGACTGTAGGAGAGATTATATCCTAACTTATCATTGAAGATCGTATCCTACCAAGTTGAATGAACGAGAGAATGCGCCTCCTTTTCGTTAAATGAGCTTTCGTTTTATAGAATTTCCGTCCAAACGTGCTTCGTTTTCATTAAATGCTTGTCCTGCGCGAACGAAGCGTAGTCATTGTGTGTACATTACATATATATTGCGTACATTGGGTGTACTTTGCGTAAATTGTGTGTACTCTGCGTGTACTGTGTGTCAATTGCGTGAATATTACGTGTTCGTTCCGTTTCCTGTGTGTACTGTGTGTACGTTCCGTTTCCTGTGTGTACTGTGTGTACGTTCCGTTTCCTGTGTGTACTGTGTGTACGTTCCGTTCCCTGTGTGTACTGTGTGTACGTTCCGTTCCCTGTGTGTACTGTGTGTACGTTCCGTTTCCTGTGTGTACTGTGTGTACGTTCCGTTCCCTGTGTGTGTACCGTGTGTACGTTCCATTTCCTGTGTGTACTGTGTGTACGTTCCGTTTCCTGTGTGTACTGTGTGTACGTTCCGTTTCCTGTGTGTGTGTACTGTGTAATCATTACATTTATTGCGTGTAAATTGCATGTATTGCGCGTACATTGCGTGTTGGAGCTGTTGGAGCATTTGGAGCTTTATACACTTGAAGGTAGTTGGAGGAGTCTTGTACACTCGTAGAATTGTAGTCTCATGGTCTCTTAGACTCGTAGCATTCTAGCCAAATATCATTGGAGCTGATGAAGAAAAAGGCCGTTGGTGTCAATGACTGTTGGAGTCACTAGACTGATAGAATCAATAGACTGATGGAACCAATGAATATTGGAGCCAATGAATATTGGAGCCAATGACAAATGTGCGGCCTTTTCGATGATGGTGCTGCCTTTTTCGTTGTCGGTGCTTCCAAATGTGCTGCCTTTTCGTTGTCGGTGCTTCCAAGTGTGCTTCCTTTTTTTTTTGATGGTGCTTCTATTTTTTTAATGTTGTTTTGACTCTAGTATTATAATAAATTGTTCTTGATTTGACTAGCGTATTATTCCATCCGGTGCATGTATATAAGCGCGTCCTAGACAGCAGGACGCTCAGTTTGTTTCTGACGACGGCGGTGTAAGGATCACCTAGATTGTTTAATCTGGTGCATAAATCGCATAATTACCTGTTCTTGCGAACTCGATGACATCTTTACCGTCTTTAACGTTGAACTCGGAGGTTGTACCATCGACTACGGGAACCTTATCGACAGCTACGACGGAGAAGGAGCAGATCCCGTTGGTAACGATGACGTCAACATTGGAGGGGATTTCAACAGATGTGATACCACCAGCAGAAGAGACTTTAATGCCGGTAGTGCTGACTGTACAGGAAACCTCGACGAACGCTGTTTCGCCCTCGATGGAGACTTCAATGGATGGCGAATCGTCAACTAACGAACATCGATGTCGTTACTGTGACAAGATTTTCTCAAACATCAGCAATGCTCGTCGACACGAGAAGAGAGAATGTGCCAAGAACCCTTATCGTAAAATGTTTGGTTGTATTAAGTGTCGCAAGCAATTTACAAGAAATGCTAATTTGAAGCATCACTTGGAGACATGTAAAGGACCTGCAGTGCGGCAGAAAGTAAAGGTTTCTATACAACAACGATGCATTGATGTGCATAAGAGTATGCCTGGAAATGATTCAGTTGCAGTAACAGCGACATCTGGTTCGGGTTTGTCTTCAACTAGGCATCCTTGTGGCTACTGCGACATGACGTTTGCATTTGCACATGATGTACGGAGACATGAGAGGAGTAAATGTACGAAGAATCCTTATCGCATGAAGTTTCGCTGTGACGAGTGTCATAAATGGTTTACTCGAATTGATAATTTGCGCCAACATTCGATAAACTGTAAAGGTGAAGTCAGTGCGCCTACTGCTGAACTACCTGCAGCAATTACGACTCCTGAGTTTAGATTGGTGACTCGTGAGCGTACAAGTAAAAAAACTGATGTGCAGCAACCGATTGCTGTGGCATCTGAACATGAAAATAAACATAAGACTGTGATCGGAGCATTACAAGTGAACGATAATGGCTTCTACTTGGCGCAGTCTGCATTTCGTGGAACATTGAAAGACTACTATTATCCAAGTACGTTAAGTGAGTCAAAGGACATTTGTAATTTTCTTGATGATATCAGACAGGACATAATCAATCAGCTTACTGATGACGTAGCAACAAACGGACCTTTGAAATATAACTTGTGGTTGGACTGTATATATGGAAAGCCTTATCCGTTCGATGACAAAGTGAAGAAGTGTGCATTCAAGACATCGGCTGCAGTAATTTACAGTTCTAACGATATCAAGCAAACTGTTAAACAAGGTATCCAGAAACTCTGTCAAGAAGAGGAGGACTATGTCTGTAAAGGATCTGGCTGGACTCTGTCTTGTATAAACCGATTGGAGCTAAGAATTAGTCATTTCACGCCTATGCGGACCTAAATGTTTGTAAGATTGCTAACCTTCGCAGGTGATCCTGTAGTAAAATAGAAATTATGTAATAAATATTATGTTTGTAAAAGAACTTGCAGTGTTTTTATTTTCGAACCTGTTACTATTATGTTAAATTGATGTTATATTTCCTATTTTTTGCATCGTCCTAGATCGTACCAAGGACCTTAGTCGACCTAATCAATCAGTATATATAGATTACAAATTTATTTAATGAATTTTGGAATTTTTCCCGAATTTCTAGCTAAATAATTACGGATTTTCAAGATGGCGGCCAAATGACAAGATGTCGGGTGTCACAGCAATAATAAATGATTACTGCACTCTAGCGGATAAGAATTAAACTAACATGGCGTCAGCGCACTCTCGCCGACGATACACTGATGATGGCTTCCAGCAGACGAGGACAAGATGGCGGACATGTCGTCATACTACCTGACGATATATATGCTTTGAAAAAAAGTGGTGGGAGTCAGTATGCCTGCAGCCACCGCGGGGGGGAAGGATCGGTCGCCATTTTTATTTTTTTTTGCACTCGTCGGGTTTGAACCGAGGACTCCGAGCTCCGTGTCGTTAATGTATGATTTTTAAAAAAAAATTATTGAAATTTTATTAAATGAATATTTTTATAATTTTAAAAAAAAATTTCATTAAAATCGGATAATAAATAAAAAAGTTAAAGATGGCGGCCGTAACGGAAATTGCAACGGTGACGTCATAATCCATGATGACGTCAGAGGCTTATCGTAGGCTGTAGACATGGATGCTTAAGCCTACATATGGACATTTCTAGCCGCTGGAATTTTTAAGGACTAAAAACGGGAAATTTTCCCTCGAAACGGGAATTTTTCTCTCGAAAACGGGAATTTTTGAATTGTGGAATTTTTTGAGATTTTTTGGCGGAATTTTTTTTCACAGAAATTGAAATTTTGGCGATTTTTGAGGAATTTTGGGCAAATTTTGCCCAATTTTGGCGGATTTTGACACATTTTGAGGATCAAATTCAAGGTCAAGGTCAAAGGTCAAGGTCACAACCATCCAAGATGGCCGCCGTGACGTCCCAATCCAAGATGGCGGTCGGCTCCTCGGCTCCTCACCCTGGACCCTGCGCCAGTTCCGGCCAAAACATACTACTATAAATTATTTAAAGATATAAGTCTGAAAGTACACAGGATAAAGAAAAAAAGATTGTCGGGCGTGAGAGTTCATGTGCTTAATAAATTAAGAAACGAAAGTCAAGAAGATCGAGACCATCGCTTTTCCATGACACTAGATAATTTAACAAGTTCAGATGTTGAACACTGTGCTCATTGACTTAGTTTAATTATGAGGCGACTGGCCAGCGAAACAGTGGAATAATATACTCATCGGCTTAGTCAAATTCGCGAGTGATTTTCTAATGAATAAGAGGATCGTTTAAATTTAATTCATGAGTGGATAGCCATTGGATTTGATGAACAGTGATCAAAACAATTAAGCAAATGACGTAATTATTCCTCTCAGAAGGTGCTTAATGAAACTTCAGTTGAGAGGGACAGTCGATTAAATAATTTAAGACAAGCAGCACACCGTTCAAGAAATATATTAGGAGCTGAACAGTTTCGAACAGCCATTAACGTTTACGCAGATGCACCATGTGTCGTACGAAAAAAATTACTTTATCCACAACAGCGTGTCAATTTGCCTCCAGAATTAGTATCGGTCATTAGAATAGTGTGACGTGTTCTCGATGCTCAAATACTAAAAATGTAAAGTTCCGCCTCAAGCTTATTGGAATATGATGTGAGTTGCTGCTGTACCACATGAATTAGCCACATTTATTACTCAAACCAAAATTTCTGGAAGTTACAGCCTTAACTGGAGTTGCTGCCCGACATATATTTGGCAAGATTATTCATTCCGTATTTTTACTTCCTATCAAAAAAGACAATACCATGACTTTTAAACGTTTGACTAGACAGAAGCTTCAACAAGAGAAACGCAAGTGGCACCATATAAACTGGCTAATCATTGACGAAATTTCAATGGTCTCCTACGAAAATTTGAGAATCATCCATTTACATCTACAGGAATTTAAAAACAACGAATAATTATTTGGTGGAGTAAACATCCTACTCTTGGTAACAATATGCAACTGCCTTTTGTCAAAGGTCAACAGTGTTAGGTAGATTTCAAAGAAATACTACTATTGTAGCATGGTGCGACTTCCGGGAAATTTTTATATTGTTTTTCTTTCCATGGTCCATAGACTCCAAACCATCATCAATTCAAAAGTTTATATATATGTAGATATATATCACAATTTTGTGGACACGATAACTGTCACAATTTTTCTTAGATCGCTTCCAAACTAATAAATAAAATCTAGTAGTGGAAAATCTCGGTTAGTTCATTAATGGTCAATATTCGACCAAAGGGGTAGAAATGGGAAACCAGAAAAATCGTTCTAACTCCCTTAATATGTAAAATATCACATTCGTTCGAACGTTTTATAACTCGTAGGAGCAATGCTAAAATATTTTGTCTAAGTTTTTGATACGACCAACCATAACCGCAAGGTGTTGAAAAATCGAGGGATAGTGGACAAAAAAATCATAACTCCCTTCGTAGGTATAACATTGAATTTGTATCAATTATGTATTAATCATATAATTTTTATCTAAATCTTTTGTCTGAAACAATTTTTGATGATACAAACCATTACTGCAAGATGTGGAAATATCAAGGGCAGAAAAACAAAATATTATTTTTTAAAAACATTTACTTTCATTTACATTATAATTTATTGTAAAATGCCTAAACTTTATCTAAAACTTTTGGCTAGAACAATTTTTGATGAAACGAACTATTACCGTAAAAACAGAGGTTAAAATTAATTTTTTTTTAGAATAAAATTCGTCTTAATACTACCTCAAACCTTTGTCCAAAAACATTTTTACGACAGATCTTTTCTGAATATTGACGAACATAAAGGATATTATGTTGGCTAAATTAAGTTCTTAAAATCTCCCAGGACTTTATAAAATTTTACAAAATATTTCCAAATATATAGGCACCCATAAGTTGCTCCAATTATTTTTGTGTCAAAATGATATTGTTCATATGCTTCCAATATATTAACAGCGTTTGGTGAAATTCCTTTTGTATAAAGAGAAAATGGCTAAAAAATAGTCAATAATTGATTTTTCTCAGACGTTAAGTAATCTACTAAAGTTTTGTGTGTTGATAACACATAACCATAACCCTGAATTTATAATTTTTTTTTAAGAAAACTCATACGAGAAGGGCCATGTATTTTTCGCGGAATAATCTGCTTATTAGACTGCAATAAGGCATGTCCACGTTAGTATTGTTTCCTTATAATTGGCGGCCGTCTGCAAGAGAGACCACTGCCCCATTTGGCCGGGCCATTCAGGACGCATTAGCTTCCGTACTGGACGGCTGTGATTGGTGTGCCGGCAACAGACATGCGCCTGAAAGAAACCCAGCCAGCCACGAATCACAGACAATGCCACAAAGTTTTAACTCACAGCTGGTCTGGAAATCTTTTCGCGAAAAGTACTTGGCTCTACTTATGGGTGTCAGACAAGATTTCGCACTAAATATTTTCTATGAAAAATAAAAATAAAATTTTATTCTGCTGTGTCCCTTGTTAACCTATAGAAAATAAGATTTGGCCCATATAATGTTTGTTATTAAGCTAAAATGTTATTAGTTTGACCACGTACTGACCATCTTCTCCACCAAGGTAAAAAAAAAGCCTTAGCCAACTGTTGTTTTAACATAAAGAGTTTGCTATTACGTGAAGGCTTTTGTTTTGAACATAAATGAAGGCAGATAAAGCACGATCTCTTGTTTGGTCTTGGTACTTCCAAAAATGTTTATAAAGCTCCCAATATAACAAAAACTGCCTTATGCATAGGCCTACTGTGATAAGCTGTTTAATGTATTACGTGATAAGATTCATAATAAAACCATATGAAGACTATAATATGAAACTTTCCTGCACCTAATGTTTCGCTGAGAAAAACGTAGCTGGTAAACGGGAAAGTTTCTAGTTGAACACAGCAGGATTGTCTTATCATTGCTAGTAAACTGAAAAGCGTTTTGAACAACATTCAGAATAAATCCAAAAACAAACATTGGATAAAAATATCTGAAATTGATTAAAAAATAATTATTTGAAAATTATTTTGCTTGGCAAGTTTAGGATTGCAAGTACAAAAAAAAACCACACGAAGAAATATTTATATGAGAAAAGGCATACCCAACATAACATAAAATAATTAAAAACTATTAAAATTACATTTATGATGTTTGCAAAAACAAAACAAGAACAATAAGTGTATAACTTAGTACTGTGTTCAATAAGAGCTGTTTCGGATCAATTTTCAATTGGGAAAATCTTCATCAGATAAAATAATGGTTATACTTTCGTCGGCGAACACTTAGTAATATGATTTCTACCACGAACGGCCTAATTTATTAATTGTATTTCTCAATATTAACGGGATCTCAATTTTACTGCTCATGTTATAAAATTATTTCAACCTTAATACACTTTTATTTAACATTTATGTACTGCAATGCAAGAAATAAATGGCAAAGTTGAAACATTTTACTCAAGCAAGCGGTGAGTCACTGAGAGGAAGCGATATGCTAATTCGAAGTGAGTGGTAACTGTTCGCGCCTAAGTTTAAAATGTAAATGTGTAGAATTCACTATTGGGCGTTCCCTGGTGAGCAACCTTCAGCGTCTGAATACTCCACCTACTGCGGCACGTATGCGTTACGCGCAAGTTAAAACTGGCGATGATTATAACCTTTGTGAGAAGTAATTTACATACTTCCTTCTCCATGATCACAATACCTCTTTGGATGCGGTCTCAGAGTCAAAGCAAAAAGCACATGCATAAAAATGAAAGTAAAGGTTATCTGCACCGTTAGTCATCTTAGGTAAGGACTCATCAATCGTAAAACATGTTTATAGTTTTCAAGAAAAATTCTTAATACTTAATTTTTGTAGAACTAAATGAAATACAAACAAAAATGTTTCATCATAACCATGCTGGCAAAATCCTTACATTCGCATTTACTTACAAAGAGTAAATAACTGTCACATCCGGCTTCACAGAGGCAGTTAAAGATATTTTTTAATACAGCAATTATGATTATGATAATAAATAAAAAAAGACATCTAAACTAATGTCGAGTTCCAACTAATATCTCTGTATCTGGTCTTAAAATACAAATTGCTTTAAACCAACATTGTGTCGATATGATGGCAAATTTAATGACGGAAAACTTGGTTAAAATTTTATAATTATGTTCACTTGTGACTTATATATAGGAGATACGTAAACTATAAATAAGGATATATAAAACTTATTTCGAATGCACGTGTGTATCACGTGGCGACACACGTGGCGTGCCAGTGCGATGTTGTTACTTTATTTTTTGATGTGTAACATCTTAGCTCTCGGTATACGGCATTTGGTAGGAGTGATTTCGTGAATGAAATGGAAATGTGTACCCACGGCGCTGCCATATGTGGTGGATGGCGCCAACTAAACTTCACAAAACTAAAGGGAATCCATAAAGTATAAACTGTTTAGTGCATTTGAACAAGATAGACAGTATTTTAATACAATTACTTGTCGAAAATCAGGTCCAAAGCCGGGGTTTAGTATTTCCCTCAAGTCTTTTTCAGCCGTTTCATCAGATATTTTAACCTTTCGCTCTGCAAGTCGGATGATTTGATAGTCGACGTAGCTGCTCCTGCAGCGCATTCTAGCGGCGGGTGCGGAAACTACGTGTGACTCGCGTCAATAAATGTTGTTTAAAACACAATTTTGCGTGTATATATAAGTACGTCGATAGTTTAAGTGAGAGTGATCAACCATCAAGTGGCAGGGGAGCAAAAAAGCGCAAATATCGTAACAACTTTGGCTTGACTTCAGTAGAAGCAAACAATGAAGAAAGACAGCAGACACCATCGCAGAAGATCTTATTCTACAGGCTGCTCTCTACATTGTTAATATTATGGTGGGAAAATTGGCGGGACAACTGATTTCAAAGGAACTTGTATCCTAAAACACCATTTGTCGTTAAATCCATCATATAGCTGAGAATCTCAGCGATCAATTAATAGAGGAAATAAAAGTCAAGGTACTTGCTCTGCAACTCGATGAGGCTACTGAAAGTAATAAAGTTGACACCTTATTTGTTACGCACGCTTTCTGGATGATACAAATTATGTTTGAAGGTCTTCTGTTCTGCAAAAGTATCAGTGAAAGCGCAAAGGCTCAAGACTTGTTTGGAATTCTTGACAAATTTATAACAGAAAGTGATTTGTATTGGGAATAGTTGAACGGTGTACGTACTGATGGTGCTCAATAAATGTCTGGCTGCTATGGAGGATTGCAAGCGCTTATTCGTAGTTAAAGCACCCCGTACTACGTGGACCCACTGCATCATCCATAGGGAAGCACTTTCATCGGAGTCGATGAGCTCTGAATTGAACTAGATATTAGATCGTATCATAGACGTAGTAAACCTACATAAAAACTAGGCCGCTGAAAGCCAAAGTTCAAAAACTATGCATGGACATGAAAGCGGAACACACGGCCCTGCTATACTACTGTAATTCACGATATCTTTCACGTGGAAATGTCTCATACCGTGCATTCGAGTTAGATCAAGAAATTCACACTTTTCTGCAATAGGAAAATCACGAAAACTCCAGATACTTTGCGAACCATATTTTTGTTGCTGAAACTAGCATATTTCTTTGATATATTAGACGAACTGAATGTCTTGAATCTGACTCTGCAAGGCAATAACATGCACATCTTGAAACTATTGGAGTAAATTGAGGCGTTTAGGAGAAAACTACAGTTGTGGATAAGAAAAATTAATGAGGATAGAGGTCAAGATTGTTTCCCGATATTGCATAAAAACGTGGCCTCTGATGAGCTCTTTGTCCCACAAGACGTGCTGTCCTTTTCCACGGAACATCTTTCAAAGCTCACTGAATGGTTTGAAAAATACTTTGTGGAAGATAATGTCTAAAACTTTACTGGAATCCAAGATACCTTCCATGCTGAAGCTCCACTGGAATTCACTTCTAAAGAAGAAGAGTGTCTCAGCCTTAAAACCAAAATTTGCTTGTTCCGATTTAGTGGAGTTTTGGATAACGGTCAAAAATGAATATCCAACTCTACGTTCCAAAGCTATAAGGATTCTCATTTCATTTTGCAACATACTATTTATGCGAAGCCTGGTTTTTAGCTGTAGCTGTAATAAAGAGCAAATATCGCTCAAAGACCAATGTGGAGCAAGAAATGAGAGCGGCCTTGTTCCGCGCTTTGAAAAAAAATGTGCAGAGATCTCCAAGCTCACACGTCACATTGATTAACTTGACACTGAATTTTTTTAGTATTTTTCTTTGATAAAAATATATTATCATGTTACAATTATAATACAAATACCTATGTGAGCCTAAGATTTTTAGTTGTTTTCATTTCGGTGCCTAGCGTTATAAAAATATCTTTATTATCTTTTTTTGTCATTGAACATATATTTCGACTAGCTAGGGCGCCGCAACAAAATACTAAATCTATAAATGCGCCGCGAACTGACACCTTTGGGGAACTCTGGCCTATTCTGACTTCCATATAATAATATCAAAGCTTTTAATAGTGTAAAATTACTGACACTATGGGTTTGTATCGAAACTAAGATATAATTATGTGGACTAAGGAGTTCAGTTGGCATTGAGGTTAGGATATAAATTATAGACGATACACTGTAATTTTTTTTTGTAAATGAAACAGAAATAGTCATGTTAAATTTCAGATATTTGTAAATTTGTAAATGTACATGAAAACAACTGTATCACAACAAAATAGTGTTAGCAGTAGTACTGGGTTCGGATTCTTACTAGGGAATTTATGATTTGTTATTTCCCAGTACCTCCAATAGTTAAAGTTATGTGTATAAACCGATTCCTGAATAGCTTTCCAGTATTAATTGCGTACAAAATAAAGTCCAATTATTAAATATTCGATGAATTTTCCATGGGTAAAACATATTATGATTGAATTAATCATCAATTAAAATTTAAAAATATTATGTGCCAATTTTGGAAGAAAAAAAACGATTGAGAATTACGTCGAAAAAGGAATGCAAAAATAACCACAACCACGTGCTTGTACAAAGTTACATATTTCTTGTTGTATTACAAACTATTTCTTGGAAACTGGTTTATAAAGGAATCTTTTTGTAAAAGTTTAGAAATATATATATTTTTTTGCAGGCAATAAAAAAAAAAAATAAGGCTTCTAGGTTTACATTCTTCCTTTTAGTAAAGATCACACTCATGCAGGCGCACTCGTCTTTGCGTTTCGAGTGTTGGCGACAGTGCGCGGGGCGCGCCTCCGATGCAAATGAGGCATCGGGCCTCTTCTTTGCCCGCGCACGTTCCCAGCTCTTCGCGCACGCCCCTTTCTTCCTCGAGATCCTTCCCTTCTCCTTCGTGCAGTTTTCTGTCTGTGTGTGTGTGTGTTTGTTCTCCAGGCGGCGGGAGAGCCACGAGGCCGCGTCACAGCAGTTTTCATGAATGGGTAATAACCGCCGGGGGGGGGGGGGGGGACGGTCCTCGTCGGCCGACCGGGCGACGGGGCTTCGCCATAGACCCCCCCTCCTCCTCTCCAGGGGGGGACACGACGACAATGGCGGGCGGAGACCTCTTCGCCTGCCTGACACGGGCCGATGACGGCTCGTCGCTCCAGAGAAACCCAGCTCTCGTCCGTTCACCGGTCGCTGCAAGGTGGGCATCGGCATGCAAATCCGCGAAGAGTTGTTCCAAAACTACGCCAGCTCGCACGAAAAAAAAAAAAAAAAAAGATCAGACACACGAAAAAAAAAAAAAAAGAATTCGCGGAATCAAACACACATACCTTTTTTTTAAGATGCTTTTGCTATATTTGGCTCCACTGATGGACGACTCTGGGCCAATGAGAAAGAAACCACTCTCAGCCAAAGAAGTATCAAATCTCAGGAAAACCAGTTTTGTGACGACTCGCAAGTCAGCAGACATTGAAATGGACTGTGTAGACTATCCTGAAGGTCATCGTGAATTTTTCCAGTCCCTGAAGATAAGGCTAGGATAAAGGTTTACGTCGCACGGAAGATAAACACGACGAGACCGCCACAAATATATTTGTGGTCTTTAAACCACACCTGCATACCGTACTTAGTTCTCGTTAGTCCTAGTCATCCCGAGAACTGGGGATCGAACCCACAAACATCACCATGCAAGAGCGACATTTTGGTGATCGGGAACCCCTAAGACACTTACTTGCCCTTTGGGAAGGAACATCTACTATACACTAAATTCGGCGTGTTGATAACGAAAAGGAGAAGGCTTTTAAACATCGTTGACTATAGTACAGGCGGGATTAAAGAGGACAGCTTACGTTTTTTTAATTCTTAACTTTAGCCTTACCAGTCCAGGGAGCATGTTATGAAAATTTCCTTTATCCCATGAGGAATGGAATCTTTACTCTCTGTGTCACCGAAAAAAATATTGCTTGGTAGGACGCCCCAGGATACTTGGCCTCCATTACAATGTATTCCACATTATCTGCAGCTTCAATGCTTTCATTAAATTCACTATACTTATCATCATCATCACTATCTTCATTAAAACTTTATGTCCATCATTTTCATCACCAGCTTCACCATACTTAATTTCAATACTGTCTCCATCAAATCTATCATCATCTTCATCACAATTAACATCATTATGTCCATCATCGCGTACTACATTTTAATCATTGACATCGTTATGATATCTATATTTATATTTAAATATCAGATCAGTATATCCATTGTCATATACTATATCATCATAACCTGCATTAACTTAATCTCCATCACTATTCCCATCTTCTACAGCGTCAAGAGCATATCCAACTCAAAATGGAGAGAAAAACGAGGGCGTGGGTGTATTTTTTGGAATCCACCCCTTTCATGGGGGAGGAGGGAGTGAGTACGAGTATATTATGACTTCTCATAAATGACGCGGTGTCTCTATTTCGTAATTGGTGTTTTTAGAAAGTGTTGTAATACCAACAACCAACCTGTTAATGAATTATTTAAAAAAAAATTGTTTTTAGATATTTTTCTTTTCTGTTTTGTTTTACATTTCGGTAAGAGGATACGCCCTTGTCAAGTGTCAGTGTATTCACTGTCATATGCATCATCATAACCTCCATTTATTTCACCTTAATATTTTTTTCCCTTCATCTCCAAGGTCAAAACCTCCATCGTTATTTTCATCTTATAGGTCATATTTTACTTCAAGATTATCATAATTCAGTCGACTGGCTTGAAAACAGTTGAGACAACAGGGGTCAAGTGTGAACAAGTGTCGTGGTGCAGGAACCACTTTTTCAGCTCTGTTTTCTTTCAAATTCTTTTCATTTGTTGGTGGGAAGTATGTATGTATGTATGTATGTATGTATGTATGTATGTATGTATGTATGTATGTATGTATGTATGTATGTATGTATGCATGTGTGTATGTATATATATATATATATATTCTCATATCTTAAAGAGGTAAAGTTTGTTTTTATGTGTGTAAAGTTGATTTAGAGGGAATTCTCTGAAACTACTGATCATATTCTGACAATTCTTTCCCTAATAGGAAGCTATATTATCCCTGAGAGCTATAGGCTCTTTTATTCTGCTAAAGATGTATTTTTAGTAATAAATCACGATAACTGTAATTGAAGTCGGAAAAAAAACTATCCGTCTGGTTTATTTATCGGTGTTCTCTAGACAGCCTCTTTATGTCGTGGTAAACGCTTTAATATTTGAAAAAAATAAAATTCTTTGGCTAAAACAATACAGGTAGAACAATTTCAATTTTGCATTTTTTGTTACATCCTGTGGTGATCCCTGGTGGGAATGCATAGAACCAACTGTTGAAAAAAACAACCACAGTCTGTACGATATGAGGCTCTGAAATATGGTGCGTTCAGCAAAAACAACCACTGAACACATATTTTAAGCAAAAATAACCATTTTTCGCAGTATTTTAAGTGAAAAGATTCATTGTAAACGACATTTTAAGAAAAAAAAACTGTTCATTGTATTATAAGCAAAAGTAACTGTTATCCAGATTATTAGTAAATTTATAATTTATACATGCTCTCCTAAATAAGTGGTCAATTCTTATTTTTACACTCTCATTGCTTACGTGTTGGTTTTAGACTGCTTTCCTTTCATCAATAAATTACCAATAAAAAAATACTAATAGGTTTTTAATTTTTGTGCACTCTTACAAATTTGTTCTGGCAAAAACTCACCTGAGTCCAAAACCAAGGCAATTTCAAATCCTAATTGTTTTTTAACTGAATTATAATTAAAACAAAAAAAAATTAAGAGGGAGTAAGGAAGTGTTATTTCTGTTACAGCATAAGTTTCAAATCGTTTCATTACCGAGGAGCCGAGGAGGAACGTTTTATCGGCTCATGCTGGATTTTTTTTCTTCTATTTTCGACCTGTGGTTGTTTCCGTTGTTACTGGTTCCGGTAACTTTCTTCAGCTGTTAGCTGGTGCCGCGCGAAGTTTGACCCTCCTTGGGGCAAGAGTGTGAGGACAGAGTGTTGACCGCGGTGTTGCTGGAGTAAAGCAACAGGGCGGTAACACCGTGGAGAGCTGGTCAGTTGCCCCCGGTGACCGCGACTGCAGGGGCCCCGTTAGACGGCGCGGGACCCCGCTGTCGCCCCGACGAGACCTTCCCGCGTGCATCACGACTCCGGCGAGGAACGCCCGGGTTTCCACATTCCCGCGCACGTCACACTGGAGGTGTTTTTATTTTTTCTTTCTGTAAATAAATGCGAATGTCATTCATGTAAAAATTACAGATATTTGAAGCGTGCACGTCCATTATTATTCAGTAAAATTGCTGAAGTAACGCCACTTATTGCTGTATTAATAACCTACATAAATGAAATGGAAAAAATTCCTAAACAAATTTGACCCAAAAATAAAATTTTAGAAACAAAAGTCATTACATAATTTTTTTTCTTTCAAAGTTTTTTTTTAAATATTCTGTTCGGCATAAATTTCGATAAAAAAAATAAAATAGTAAAACATATTTTTTTGTCAAACAATTTTAATTTATGCTACATATATCATAAATCTAAAACAGAAAATTTAGCAATATTTAATGGATTAAGCTATCTAAAGTCAAGCAATATAGGTACATATATTTCTATTTTGATGAAATTTAAATTTATCACTTCTTTACTTTTAATACATCTAGAATGAAAAGCTAATAAGTTACACACACCTTAAGACACCTGCCCAATCATACTAGATTTTATAGTTATTTTGTGATGCAACGAGAGAGCATATTTTTATTACAACCGCATAAAATTTTCTTAAATAAAGTGTTATCAGTTTATCTAAACAGATAGTCTTAACCTTTGCAATAAAAAAAAACAGAGGGCGTGAACTTGAAACAGTACAGTAACCATTCAATACTTTTACAAAACTACGAAATTTTATTCTCGATGTGAGTGGGATTAATGCACCACTATTTTCAAAATAAAATATTATTTTGTTTTTAACGATTAAATATGTTTCGGAATGCGATAGACTAAGAAAAATACAGAAGAAGTACGAAAAACTAACCGGTGAAGACCATAAGGTTAAATCAATTAGCGTATATAAGGGACCATGTACTTATCGCAAAAAAAGATTTGCAGACTCTCTGTGTGTTAAAACTTTGTAGCTTTGTCTGTGTTTCATGTTTGGCTGAGTTTCTTTCAGACAAATGTCTACTGACAGCATACAAACCATTGTCATCCTGTGCAAAGCTAACGCGTCTTCTGAATGACCCGGCGAAACAGGGCAATGGTTTCTCTTGCAGACGGCCACCAATCACAAGGGAACAATCACTAGCGCGGGCATACCTTAACTGAAGTATAAGCAGCGATCACATTTGTTTCACGAAAAGTAAATGCCCCTTAATTATGCATTGTGAAAATTATAAGGGGAACATTTTATAATCGTGAAGATGAATAAAATAGAGGTTTTGATAAAAGTTTCTATAGCCATGAAGTGATTCTTACTTAGTATCGTAAGCGGCACAAGCAAGTGCAGTGGAATTTAATCTTACGTATTCCGCCATGTAATTAGAATGTCGCCCCTCAAAGAAAAAAAGACCGCGGTTCGCACGGAGGCGAAGAAGCGTGCAATTCACGAGCCAGCTTCGCTCTTAAACACCTCTCACTAACGCGTCCACGTTTGCCCGAACGCCTCGCTGTCAGGCTGCATTGCCTACGATCCACCATGTTGCCATCCGGGGAATTAAGTGTGTGCGTGTGTGTGTGTGAGACCATAAACCGAAGTTTTTTTTTTAACCTCACTCGGTGCACATCACTTCAGATACACAGCGCATTGCTGTAGGATGACTTGGATGAACAGGCGGGCGTGTCTTGTGGGACGAATTTGGCGCACGGGCCAAGTGTAGGCCTATATATACACTACATTGTAAAGTGTAGTGCAAGCTAAACATATTTACCTTTTTTTTTGTGTACGACCCGGGGAGGGGGGGGGGAAGAGACGTTAGATCGATAAACTACGCTACATTACGCTACTGTTTATTCGCGGTGGAGCGTACTACACAAGGTTGCGGAGAGTTCGTAATTACAACGCGCAGCGTTTGAGAGTTTCCTAATTGCATTATTAACTGCGCTCTTGCGCACGAAAAATTGCCATAGCTCCCAGGTTTCTCCCTCCAAGATCACTGTCACTGTCAGTAGCTCTGATCTCCAGAGCGCGTCCAGAGGGAACCCCACTCCATTGACGGGCGGACGCGGAGAGCGGCGACACAGCTCCGGTGCTAGCCTGGACAGCTGGTGGACACTGGAGGCACTTGGACCAGGCCACGGGCTCTAGGGGCTGTCTGAGAGCTCCCGGAGATGTGACAAGACTTGGTGAAGCGCCGCGTGATACTCTAAGGAAAGGGGACTCCTCTGAGCTCTGAGTAAACCACAGGTCAGCCGAATTAGGTTAAGGGGGAGTAGGTTGGCAATGATTCTGGGATGGTTGGTCCCAGCCTCTCACTGTAGCTCTTCCCCAAACACCTCCGGCGTATCCATTTCCCCCATGTCTCTAGGGAGTTCGCGTGATTGGAATTCCAGCTCGAAAGGAAGTAGATGCCATAAAATTCTGGCGTACGTCAAACAAATGTTGCTGCCCGTTCGCTGACAGATTGTCGGTTCCCGGTAACTTGATATTCGGCGTGGACTTTGTACCGAGAAGTAATGCGGTGCAAAATGAGTGAATCTGATGTTATTGGCGATATGAAATTGATGCCGATGTCTGTGGAATGTGGCCCCTCAAGACTATATATAAAAGAAACAGGGAACTTAAGAAGCAACAGAGGTTGGTGCGTTGGAAAGACTACCACCATGGATGCCAACAGAGTTCGTGCATGCAAAGGCGTGAATAAAGGCCCATCTACTATAGTCCGTACCTGTGGGTGTTCCGTGTCCTAATACTAATCTAAATGACGTCACATTGTCACACTGAAAACAGCCATGTCTACAATTGCGATGTCAGATGTCCAAATCTACTGATATCTAAAGATCGCAGTAAATATAGCGCGCAAAAATAATTGTTTTTGTTTACTTTTTTTATGCATTGTAATTGTTTACGAAGCTAAGTTTAGAAAATTTAGTTAACTGGTGAAATTTTTTGAAGGTTAATAATATTTTCTTTTTATTCTGTAAGGTAAAACTAAACTATAATAAATGTCCATTATTTTCTGTTTACCTCTTCGAAACGGGGACGGGAACCAGCAAATATCACGAGTGTCCATTCTCCTCTGCTACCAAAGGACACAGGTTGGCACATCAAATACAAGTCGACCAATATTTCCGGACCAGAGAGATTCGAACCATCGTCACTCATGACGTCAGAGGGTCACGTGGGCCAATCAGTGATCAAAGTCTGTGAGACACAGTTTAGGACATTGCAATTGTAGATGGGCCATGAAGGTGCCGTCTATCCGGGCACAGCACACACGGTGCGCAGAGCTTTTAGGAAAAAAACAACACGATTTGAAAAACTACTCAATATATATATCCGAGTTGGTTCTGTTCACGAAAAGCATTTAATAATTAACTGAGGGCCGAAAGGTACTTTTGATTTCGGATTAAGTTTTCAGAAGAGTTAAAAATGGCTAATAGGCGAGTTTTTAGAGTAATTTTTAGGCGAAAAAACAACCGGTACAGATTCTTGAAAGCACTCAAGGGACTTGCGCATTACACGTTTATCTTCATTTCCCCGCCATATAATGTTACGGTCACCGCTCGAATTTCACAGTTGTTGTCCTATGGACGACGAGTAGATGTGCGTCAGTTGAGAGGCGACACCGCGCTAGAAGCACCAGCTAGCGTCGCGCTTATCATCCCGCTTATCATCTAGACGCGCCTTAAAAGCGCCCCAGCAGAAACGTGGCGTACGAGAAAAGCGCCCGCCATCTCCTGTGCGCCCTGCCTTCTTGATTGCGACGGACCCCGGGAGTCAGCTGTGTGTGGTCCAGAGTTCTCCGGACGAGCAGTGAGCGGGCATTCTACTGTTAATATTTCCCCCCCCCCCCCAACCCCGATTCGCTGAACAGGGGGTCTCATCGCTGTGCGCCGTGGCGCAACTTCGCCAGAAGGTCGCTTTCTCCGTGGTGCACAGAGCGCCGGCCGGCTAGATTGTGAAACACCCTGCTGGTAGTTCCTGCCGCTCGCTGGTCAAGCAGTGACGCGACCGACTGAGTTCACTAACGTGTTTCGGTCGATATTGCAGTCGCCATCATCAGGGTTAGCTCCCTCTCTCTCTTACCGGGAGTCCAGACCTTTGAATATATATACTGTATAGAAGTCGCGAGTGGATAGGATTAACTCTACGTTTTTCAGAAGCGTATGATGAGCAGCTTGGGAACTTCACCGCTGCAGTGCGCTGCCGTAACGCCCTGTATCGTCTTAGTTGTTATTTACACGTTAGAGCGCAGCGCTGTCGCCCGCTGTCATTCCCCGCACCCCTCATCCATCATTCACTGCAGCTCAACATCGTTCTAGGGGAGGGGGGGAAGGGGTGTTTGAAGAGTTCGACACTTGTCCGCTAGGGACCACCACAAGTCGATGCCCTAGAGATGGTGGCGATTGCAGCGGTGAATTAACCAACTACCTCAAAACCGTATTAGAAATTTTAACCTGGGCTGGCGACTTCTATACAGTATATATATTCAAAGGTCCAGACAGCCCTCTTGCCTTCAAATAATTTCGCCCGAGAGGTGTTTCCTGATTGGCTGCAGCAGTTTGGGCCAATCAGAGGCTTGTTTCCTTCTGGTTGACTGGGTGGTTTGGATGATCGGTGGTGGTCTTTAGTGTGACTCGTTGGAGCTGCTGGCCACCAATCCGAGAAAACTCACACTATGGCAACAAGAGACTGTGATAAATAATTGGTTTTGTCATGCTTTAAATTACAATAACCGCATCGTTAATTCAATAATTGAGGTATGTCGGTGAATATTTTTTCAAAAAGCTAACATGTATTTTTTTGCCGTGTTCCGTATCATTTTATTTTTGTTACTACCACAATGGAAGACTGTAAAAAAACTCATATAGTTTTTTTTGGTCGTCTGTCCTTCTGATATCACAAACAGTACATATAAAATTCCCGCGTTTTTACAATTTACATTGAATATGACTCCTTGCAGCAAGCACACTGGTCGTTATCACCGGCATGTTGTCTTATTCTTTTTGACTGGATTCAGCATGTGCAACTAGTGGTAAGAAATTATAAAAAAAAATGAACCATACTTCACAAATTTTATTGAATTGTGGTATGTAGCCGCGTCGAGGGTAAAGGTTTCACCGACGTTTTGGCTGAAAATGCAGTCGCCATCATCAGGGTGGCTTCCTTAATGCTGTCAGGGTAGCTTCATGGGTGCTAAGAAACTTCACACAATGGGCGCGAAAGCCTGTGATCTTTGTTCATACTTGTCCAATTTAAAGTAATAACGTTTCGAGTGTTTCATAAAATGTGAAATAGGTAAAATAGAGGTTCTTAATATCAAGTTGAAATTTACACACGGTAGCCTCAAAAGATTTATGTTTTAATGAGCAAAATCTTAGCTCTCGTATACGGCATTTAGTAGGAGTGATTTTGTGAATGGAACGGAAGTCGCATGGAACGGAAATGTGTAACCACCGTGTTGCCATCTGTGGCGAATGGCGCGAACCCGAGTTCACAAAGGCAAAGCGAAACGGTTTAATGACTTTTAACGAGATGGGCAGTATTTTAATAAAATTACTTGTCGAAAATCAGGTCCGAAGCAGGTGCTTAATATTTGTTCAAGTCTTTTTCCCTTTTATCTGGTCCATTTAATTAAATAGTTAAAAATTTCGCTTTACAAATCGAATGATTCGATAGTCGACATATCTTCTCCGGCAACGAATTCTACCGGCGAGTGCGGAAAATAGGTGTGATTCCCGTCAAGAAATGTAGTTGAAAATAAAAAAAATTTGCTTATTTTTTTATCTATCACGCTCGGTATTATTTTAAATGATTCTGCGTTAAATTTCACGTCCGATTTTCGTATTATTATCAGTGTATTTGCGACACGAGAACACAGGAATTTGCTCGCTACCGAAGTTCGACGTTACACATCACTGGCGAGTGCTGAAATACATGCTCACATGTTGTTTATTGACGTGACAACGTCTAATAAATCGATGAACGCTGGCTGCACGCACGAAAAAGTGTCCTGTTACGTACATTGTTCCTTTACGATGTGTCCCGTTACTCTCATTGTTCCGTTACGCTGTGTCCCGTTAAGCTCATTGTACGCTTGCGCCGCACCGACAGAAGTGAAAACTTAAAACTTTGTTTATGAATGTGTAACATGAAATAATTTCTACGTCAAATGTACTTAAGAAAATGAATCTGATTACTAGTATAATTTCAAGTATTTATTCTTTTATTATCAAAAAAAGTAGCATCTGTCGGCGAGTGCAGTAATAATAGATTATGTTAGATATTTGATTACAGTTTATTTATATGAAAAATTGTTCATAATTATATCTAAACGAAAAGTAAATGTTGTTTTCATTGCTTATTACAACAACAATTTCGGCAATAAAGGTTAATTATTCTTGCATTTTAAAAAATATAATTACTAGTATAATTTCAAGTATTTATTCTTTTATTATTAAAATAAAAATCATTCAATTTTATTCATAAAAGTACGCAATCATTTCATCAATGTTTTGTTATGACGTTGTCACGTTAAACTATCGTCCGTAAACCGACTTTATAGACAACAATTTTTTTTTTAAATTTCTTCATGGTTATACGTAGCGCATTCCAACGGGAATATCTGGCACACTGCTGACTGCAGAGTGTCCACCCCTTGGAAAGTGCTCCCCCTCCACACCTCCACAAAGATGCGACCGACCTCAGGCGAACAAGGACGCGACCAATGGCAGACGCCTCCCGTCCCCGGGGGCAGGTAATTATTTATTCAAGATGATGCAATGCCGTTGATTACAGCTGCCGGCTCGCGGGTCTAATGGGAATCTCGCCTGTGTTTATTTTCTCTGCACGCCGCCTCGTCTCTTCTGTCCTCGTGGCACAGTTGGTAACGTTGACACTGACCTTGGCGTGCGATCAGATGTCACGTGAAAATGTAATGCAAGTGGTAAAAAAAACTTTGTTTGTTAGGTAAGTGCAAAGTGTTTAAACTTTATTTTTTTTTTGACATAAAGTAGCAGGAATAAATATGAAGCAGTTTGTTTGTTGTA
The DNA here is from genome assembly GCF_032445375.1 of Bacillus rossius redtenbacheri. NCBI lineage: Eukaryota > Metazoa > Arthropoda > Insecta > Phasmatodea > Bacillidae > Bacillus > Bacillus rossius. The sequence continues at coordinate 42,372,215 of NC_086336.1, forward strand.
CAATTGAAGAAAATTTGATAAAATTTTTTTTTCACTCTAACAGTATAGCAATATGTTGGAAAAGGCCAAATACAAAGTGCATGTTTTAACATGTGTCATGTAACATGTATAAAATTGGGCAATTCTCAAAAATAGTGGGTTACTAATGTTCTACGCCTCCTTCTGCCACTGATGTTCTTTAAACAGTTTTGACGTGACAACGTCTAATAAATCGATGAACGCCGGCTGCATGCACGAAAAAGGATGACTCATTGTCCCTTTACGCTTTGTCCCGTTACAATCATTGTACGCTTGCGTCGCATCTATCTCTCTTCCACCCGATTGGAACAACTATCGATTTGACTTTTTCGAGGCCCATTAAACTTGAAACACTCCCATTCGTTTCCTACTTTTCCTATCATCGTCCTATCCTTAAAAGAATAACACAGATTGGAAGAAGTTAAATAGCAAACACGTATAAAAGTTATAGTTAAAATAATCTGTTCGTTAAAGTAATAAACATATTTGAATTAATGAGTGCAATAAAAGTAAATTTATCAATTAAATTGTAGATTTAATTTCACTCCTTCTTTGTATCCATACAAAATAGTGATAATTCAATAAAAATGATTCACTTTTATTCATAAAAGTATGCAATCATTTAACCAATGTTTTGTTATGACGTTGTCACGTTAAACTATCATCCGTAAACCGACTTTACAGACAACCAATTTTTTTTGTGGACAACTTCGTTGTTTCCTTTGCAAGTGACGTCGTACAATTTTACATAACTGTCAAATTTGAAATGTTGCAACTTTATTCCTTTATTTGGTAAAAAATTATACTTAACATATAATTATCTTTTGAAGGTATTCTTAGCTGTAAGTTTTCTTGGAATGTTACTTACTAGCTTACATGGTCACTGGTAGGGAATGTTCTATATTTGTTTTAGCTGTAGGACATTATCTTGGTAGTTGCTGTATTATTTTCCATTGTATTTTCTGTTGTTTCTTTATAATTTTTGTTGTTTTTAAGTGTTTTTCCATTGGATTATGTTGTAGGGTATTCTGTTTGCCTTCAGTTATAATGATAATCATAAATAAATAATTTTTTAAGCTTAAATGTGTGTAGATGACACGCTATGAGTTAACGTATAACTTCGCTTTACGTTATCTTAGTTATATATTTTCATTCTAGAAATATTTTCCCATAAATACCTTGGTGTCTTGAGCAAATTTTCTTTGGGAATTTTCCTAAAAGGTGGACAGTTAATCCTATCAGATGATGTTTTGGTGATACTCTATGTTGTAAAAAATTATTTAGAACTATCAGTACGTTTTTTTAAGTACCAAAAAACAATGGAATATGTTAAAGTGTAAAGTAATAGTCATGTTTTGTATGCAATTGAATGTACGATTTACCACTATAAACCAAATCAATGAAGCGCTTAAACGAGTATTGATGAAGCTGTGAGTGAAGTGTTGTGTATCATAGACCTTTCTTTCCATGGGAACTTATACGGCAGCTTGCGTAGCTAGAGAAACAATTATGTTGGAAGCTTTTGACGGAGTCTGTACGAAATCTTACGCGCCTAAGGAGAATGTGGAGGTAACAAGTGATAAAGGCAAGTACTGGCTGCCAGAAACCTTCACTAAATCAACAACTTTCTTGTGTGGCAGCCAGTAAAATAAAAAAAATGTTTGATTTTACTGGCTCGAGAGATGGACAGTGCCGGTCAAATGACCTACAATGTAATTTTTATTTTGTAAGCGGAACAGAAATATTCGTGTAAAATTACACATAATTGTAAATTTGTACATTTAATGAAACCAACTGTATGACTTCAAAATAGGGTACACAGTAATACTGGGTTGTTAGGATTACTACCTGGGCAATTATACTTTGTGTTTGTTCCAGTACCTCCAGTAGTTAAAGTTATTTGTAAACCGTTCCCTGAATAGCTTTCCAGTATTAAACTGCTCACAAATAATGAACACAATATAACAAAATAAAGTCCAAATATTGAATATTCGATTATTTTTTTTCCCACACAGTTTAAAAATGTTATGCTGAGATATAACGTGTGCAAATTATCGTAAGAAATACTCGGGATTATCTCGAGAAAACGTATTTCGTAAATGCAAAAAATAACCATAGCCGATGTGTTGTACACATTTAGTGGCCACCGTCACTCGCCCCGCACATATGCAGCTCAGGAGTCGGCACCGAGGGCAATGAGACGCAGAGTACGGCTGTTCCCGGCGACGCCCGCGAGGGAAACTGCCACAGGGGACATGGACGTCGTAGAGTTCGCCGAGGAGCGCCAAGATGAGAGACGAAGGGCGCACCACGGCGCTACCTGAGAGCGGAGCGGGCAGCCGTGATCTTTGCCCCTTCCTCCATCCAGCCCGAGCGCGCGCCCGGAGATGCGACTGGAATGCTACTCCCCCCCCCCCCCCCCGCGGCCTTGGGGGCCTCGCGCGCGAGGAGAAGAAGAAGAAGAGACTCTCATCTGCGTCCCAAGGCTCTCCGGGGTCGTCCCCCCCCCCCCCGGCCATAAACCCCACCGCGCGATCTGCATCCGCAGAGACATCACGGTGTTCCATGCTAATCCCCGCATCACCTCGAAGGACACGGCGCGCGACAGCAAAATGTCGCGTTATTGAAATGAAACTTATTTTGGTCGCGACGAGAGTATAATTTCAAGGCCGAATTTCAAAAGCAACCTTTTTCGTGAAACATTGTTCTGACGCGAAAAAGGACGGAGAATAGCTACTTGACTTTTTCTATACACGTTGCTGGCCTCGTTTCTGTTCTCCTCTTCGTGCAGTGATTCGTCTTCCACTCCCCCCCCCCTCCCCCCCCCCCAAAAAAAAAGAGAAAAAAAGAAAATAGAACGGATAGAGATGGATGAACGAAAGAATAAGACAGAGAGTGCGCGCACGAGTTTTTTATTCAAAAAATATATATATGTATCCTATACAGTCAGATGTGAAAGCTTTCAATATTTTATTTGCTACCAGCACGCTCGCGTTTCTCCTTGTTCAACCAGCAGCGCAGAGAGCCCTATTAAGACAGTCCCTGTATTTCTCGCATGGATAACGCTAACTGTTATGAATGTCATATTTCGTTCAGATATTTGGCGTGTTCTTAATGGCATAATTGTTTGAAGAAACAGTAACGCGCACAGTTTTTCTTTGTTGTGTGAGTATTTAAACCGTGAGTAATATTTATTGTGGATTAAGCATTATTGATTGATGAATAATTATTGATAACATAAACAGTTGTTTATAAGTGAGTAATAATTTTGTTGATTCATGTTAATTTAGAAAATTGTCTTCTTTCTCTCTTTTTTCTCTCTCTCCCTCTTTGCCGTTTTATCCCTTACGATGTACTTAAGAGTCGAGGTTTAAACTTACACTCCTATCACGTGCATTGAGTTAAACACGCGTTTCTTTTTTAATTGCAAAAAAAAGTTAACAGACAAATAGTTATACATTACAACTAGTTATAATTTAGCATTTAATTCAAAATACATGCACGACAGCCACCAGTGTCTAAAAGTTGGTTGTAATGGACCCATTTTGAGAAAAAAAAAAACCATCATTTAATGAAATTCTGTACGTGAAAGAATTAAAAAAAAAAAAATTTTAAAAAAGGATTTAGTAAATTTAACATAAAAAATACAAGAAATAAATGTACCCGTTCGTCTCTTATTTGAAAACTAATTCCGAAGTTCAATTCAATATCATCGCGCCTGCAAAGCAATTTAAATTGAATGACTTTCTCAACCGCAAACTTTTTTGAACGGAAGTAATAGATGTGTCAGACGTTAATGGTTGAAAAAAAAAAGTGAGCGAGTCTTTCAGAATTTGCTAGTGAAGTGTTACATCTAACTTCGGTAACGAGCAAACTAATGTGTTTTCATGTTGCAAATACACTTGCAATACGAAACTCGGACTCTAAATTTAACGTAGAATTATTTAAAATAATGTCGAGCGTGATAAATATACGCAATTTGAGTTTTCAACTACATTTTCTGACGCGAATTACACGTAGTTTCCACACCCGCCACTAGAATTCGCTGCGGAACAGCTACGTCGGCCATTGAATCATTTGATCAGCCGACCTGTATGTTAAACTTCATAATGAAACGGATCTGATAAAATAATAATAGAAAAACAAATACTGAACCCCGGCTTTGGATCTGATTTTTACAATGATTTTTTTTAAATACTGCCAATGTTATTAAAATTTATTAAACTGTAAATACTACTATAAAGTTTCCTTTTATTTGTGAACTTTGTTTCATGCCAACCGCTGCAGATGGCAGCACCGATTTTACACATTTTCGATCCATACGACTTCCGACACATTCGTGAAAGTACTCCTACCAAATGCCGTATTCCTAGAGCTAAGATGTTGCACATAAAAATGTATATTTTATTCGCAACGCGAAGATCGCATTGCAACCGTCGCACTGCGATGCCAGTGTTGTAGGCCTCAGAGTGTTTATCGTGCGATGGAAAGTGAAGCTTTACTACGATAACGGTAACGGTTGAAAGTATTGTCAACTCTCGACATGCGTGCTGTGCGGGTTGCGCATTCTCGGCTCGCAGGCTGAAACCACGCAAACGTCTGCCTTGAGAATTTCTTTACCACTCCTATAACTGGCGGAATTCTTACCTTAAGTAAAAAATAATAATTAAAGAAAAAATTTTTCCTGAATTTTGTAACAATATGCATACATTTTTATCGTGTTTAAACCCCAGTATGTTAAACTTCTTGACAACATAAAAAAAAAAAACTTAAAATAGTTCCAAATCTTTGAAGATTAACTGGTCCCAAAAAAGCATGTCTACATTTGTACTTTTTTTTTTTCAAGAGGCTGCAACATAGTGAACTTAATTTGTTTGGAATTTCACTGTCAGAAAAATTATTAAGTTAAAAGTGTAAATTGTAAAAAAAATAATTATCGTATTTTTTTTTGTATTCGTAAAAGAATTTAAAAGAAAAAAAGTACGTGGATTTTTAAACAAGGCAATAAACAAAAAAAGAAGGAATATATTTTGCGATTGGCAAGCAACTGGTCTTTAGCACATCCAATTCATCTCAAAAGGTATTGGGTTCGATCGCAACGCACCAGCATGAATAGTATATATGAACGTCGAATTAATATTAAAGTTATTTGGACGCCACTATGATCTGGAAGATCTTTTCGTTATGCATTCGCTACATATTATCTGCCATTTTTAAAAACCCAGGAAAATATTAGCAATGAAATATTTTTGCTTGGCTATTAATTCTTGGCAACTAGCTAGAAGTATACATGCAACTAATAACTGATAAATGGGTAAAGTATATAAATTTAACTAAATAGTTCCATTTTCTAAAGGTTTTTTCCATGAAACACTTGAAAAAGAAAAAAATGCAATATGTTGGAAGAAGATTAGCATTAAGTCTATCTCACATACGCCGAGTAGATTGCTTTACTGTAGATTCATCAATATTAATTAATTTAGGAACTTTATCTGTAAATTTATTCCGATAGCTCTATTGCAATTTTTGTCGGGTCACAAAGCATCTCACGAGATATTTAATTACTAAAAGTTATTTACGAGCTTTAGAAGATTATGCACGTGGGCATAATTAAAAAAAAAACATGATCTTGTAACGCTAGTAGATGATAATTAGTAAATATCTGTTGAGAAAATATGAGACAAAACCTAAAGCCCAAGAGAGCGATGATTTCACAGTAATAGTGCTTAAATAAAAGCTATGACAAGAGGATGAGTCTACCTGGGCACACATGCGGTGAGTAGAACTTCAGAAAAAACCACCCGATTTGTAAACAGCCTAAGATATCCGAGTGGTGCCTGTTTACAAAAGCATTTAATAATGTGCTGAGCAGTTCTGTTCTCGTTTTATGTCAACTTTGAAGAAAGAAATTTTTTATATAGGTTTTCATTTCATGGTCCATATATATGTATATATATACACACATACAACATTTTTATGGACACGATACTTGCCGTAATTTTGCACAAATAACTTTCAAACTGATACATAAAATATAGTATGGAAAATCTCGGTCGAGTTCGTTAATGGGCATATTTCCCCCAAAAGGGTAGAAATTGTGAAGGTTTTCTTGAAGTGTATATATATATATATATATATATATATATATATATATATATATATATATATATATATAGCTATAACTCCCATAATATGACAAATACACCATACATTTGAACTATTGTAACTCGTAGGAGTAATACCAAAAAGTCAAAAAGTTTTGTCCAAAGACATTTTTAATACGACCAACCATAACTGCAAGGGGCAAAATAAATCAAGGGTAGAAGGCCAAACAAATTCATAACTCCCTTAGTAGACACGCTATTAAATCAATTCAGATTGTAAACCTAATAAATATTATCTAAAACTTCTGCTTAAAACATTGTCGATACAACCAGCCATTGCGGCAAAAGGTGGATTAAACAGTGGTTAAAGGACAAAATTTTCATAATTCCCTTAGTAATCACATCATTAAATCCGTTAAAATAATTTGTAAATCTTATAATTTTTGTCTAAAACTTTTGTTTGAAATATAAATTGATAAGGCAAATCATTCCTGTAAGGGGTTGAAAAGAACAGGGGTAAAAAGAAAAATCATAATTTTCGTACCATGTACGCTATTACAACCGTTTTTTCTTGTGAAACCTTAAAATATTATCTATAACTTTTGTCCGAAATCATTTTTTTTATATAACCAACCATTTTTGCATGTTTGTAAACCTTATAGGCTAACAGTTATCCAAAACTTTTGTCTGAAACAAATTTTTATACAATTAACCAATTATCTAAGGGTGGAAAAACAGAGGCTAAAGTACAAAAAAATTAATCACTCCCTTATTAGATAGGTAAACTATAGAATCTATAACATTCATGGTAAAACTACTTAAATTATCTAAAACTTTGTACTTAAATAATTTTAGATAAGATAAACCATTATGAAAGAAGTTGAAAAAAAACAGGGGTTGGAATAAAAATAAAAATAAAAAACTTTCCTTATGTACGCTTTTATATCCGTTCTTATTAATTTTAACTTCCTAAATTTGGTCTAAAACCAAGAGTGGACCTGCAAGGGATGTATATAACAAGGATTGAAAGACAAAAAAAAAATCATAACTTTTTTGTTAGGTATAATATCAAATCCATTATAATTTATTGTAAAAATTCTAAACATTATCTAAAACCTATGGCAGAAACAATTTTTTATGAGACTAACTATTGCAGTAAAAAAAAAACAAGGGGAGTTGTATTAAAAAATGCATTCTTCCTTACTATCAAATTTGTTCGAATTTATTTTAAACCATGTTAATATTAAACTAAGTCTTGGTCCAAAGCAAATTTTAGTACACCAAGTATTAGAGGAAGGAATAAAAAATAGTGTTTGCAGATCAAAAAAAAATTCAACTACTACCTTAGTAGGCACAATATTAAAAAATCGATATAAGCTATAAAATGCTGAATGCATTGACTTTCAAAACATTCGAAATATTTTCGCTGAATGGAGTATGAAAAAAAAATCAGTTTTATCGATCATTTTGGAATAAAGGAGAAAATAAAAGGTTTTATGTACATTAAAATTTTAAAAAATTTCCTGAAGTTTATAGACGTTTCCAGAACATTTTCCAGAATAAATAGGTACTTATAAATTTACCTACGCCATTGCGTATGCCGAGAAGAATTTTTTTTGTTTGGTTTTTAAACTGTATTTTCAGGAGAGAAGGGATAATAAACGCGTGTTTTGAGGCATGAAACTCCCGGTAGAGATTGTTGAAAGCCCCCAAGGGTCCTTGCACTACACCTCCGCCATATAATGCGATGGTTGTCCTAGGCACAGCGATAAGAACTGCGCGCCGGTTCAGAGAAGACACCCCGGGCTGGAAGCACCAGCGAGCGTCACCTTACACAAACGCACCCCTGACCCGGCGCGTGACGCAACTCCCCACCTACACCCTCCGTATCAGCGGCTTAGGGGGGGCTGGCGACGCCTCTCCCCCCCACCGCGACCCAGCGCCGTCGTCGCTGGCATTTCGCGTAGGACGTCCCGGTTGCGAAGCGCGCGCCCCGGCGCGGGTGAATGTCGAGGCCGCTGCTGGTGGGGGCGTCGGGCGGGCACCGCGACGGGGTTATAAGCGCAGCCGGGGGCCGCTGGTGGCACCACAGCCGTCCCAACTAGCCGCCGGTGCACAACACAGCTCCCGCCACAACCCTCCGACATGAAGCTGGTGAGTATCGCTCCGAGGGCTGAGTCGTTTTTAGGCAGCTAGGGAAGGAAATGCATCAGTTACAAAATGCCAAAGTGGGATTAAGTCAACGGTCTACTAGAAGAAAGTACTCAGCAGTATGTTTTTTAATGATATGACATTGGGTTTCGGTGGAATAAGTCCAAAATTTACTGTCCCTAGCACCCTAGATTTTTTTGGGGGCTTCACCTGGATTTTTTTTTAAAAAAATTTAATCCATGTTTGGGCCTGTGACTCGAATGCATGTACCATACAATTATGGAGGACAATAGAAAAATATAATTTAAAAGCTACAAAGTTAAAAATCTTGATATTTTATTGAAATCCAACCATACCGAAAAATAACCATGGGCGCGTGGCCACCTTTGTCGTTAGAAGTGAAACTTCACAGATAGATGCATTGGATAAGAATGGGTGCAAGTATTCAAATGACTCAGTATGCAAGTGAAAAAGTATGCACACGCGCAGATATGAAAGCGTGTTGTGATGCGAAAATGCCATCAGGAGATCCACTCCAAATCGTTGCCCTCTAAGCATTTCACTTTTAGTTATTATTTGGTGAAGTTATCAAGTCTTTAAAATTTTTTAATTTTTTAACTATTTTACTATTTTAATGGTTTAACTATTTAAATTATCATCACATTAAACATGCCACTTTGTTATATTATGTAAATCCATTGCGTCAGGCGAATATTAACTGGGTTTTTAATACACACATAATCCGATCTTTTTTCACAGACAGTAATAAATTCCAGTGCTCTGTTTCGGAAATATTTATATAAACAAGAACGTGATCTGTCTCTGCCAGCGCCAAATGTCTTGGTGGATGAAAATTCGGGGTGACAGAGGGGTGTTGTCACCAGATAAAACTTTGTAGACAATCATTGGTCGATATTCTTTTGATATTTTTTTTTGTAGCAAAGCCGTCACGAATGTAAAATGCAATGTTACTCTCCATTTTGAATGACCTATGAGCGGCAACTGACATTTTATAATGCCAGAAATTTTCATTTGGCTGGAACTGTTCTACGAGCTGTGTCTTTCCAAGGTCCAAATAACAGCCATACAGTGCATCCTGTACGCTTGGATCAAGGAAGTACGACGATTCGTACCGTATTAGTGTATGGGGTGGGTGTCTGATGTAATTGGCAAAGTCATTTTGGTCAGCAATTGATTAGCAAAATAAGTTATAGAAGTTCGTTTAATAGCTTTAGGTCAGAAAGATTCTATAAAAATTGACATGATTTATCGAGGCTTGTTAAAAAAAAAGATAAAAAATTAGCCAGGAATTAGCAAAACATATCTTTCTATTCAGAGGGGTTTTTGGCGGGAACTACTCTGAGTCCCCATGTTTTTTTCCCCCCATGAGCCAAGTCGTGCCGTTGTTTGGGTTCCAACATCTAGCGAGGAACCATCGCCTCATGAATGTGAAGTCTCAGTCACCGAAGACCACTTGCAATGATGACTGGGATGCCCTATTTTTACTTCAGTTACTATCACTACAATAAATGCACACACCCGCTTCTAAATTCTTCTATCCGTCTGGGGAGAACTGGCGTGACGGCAACTCGTGGGGATTGTTCGCCAGCGTGGTTTTGTCTCGGGCAGTGAAGTGGTCCCGAGGACCGAACCGACGGGCAGGGCTAGCTTGTTCGGGGCTTTAGGCGATCTGACGGGCCTGTGCTTTCTCCCGGGTGGTTGCAGATCATCGCCTCCTGCCTGCTGTGCGCCGCGCTCGCCGCTCCTCAGCTGAGGCCCGAGCCCGTGCCCATCATCTCCCAGTCCAACATCGTCAACGAGGACGGCTCCTTCCAGAACAGGTGAGCTCCCCCTGCTGGCTGGCAGCAGGACGGTCCCGGTCTGCCTCCGGGAACACCCACGACCCTTCCCAGGGACTGCAGTCTTGAGTTCTCACACGCTGGTGAACTGCCGTGGCTTTGGAGGTCGAAGTGGTGGATTGCATTGGATGTTTTCGCCCTGCGCTGCAGCAGGCATACTCATGGTTGATAAATCCGTCGACCACCCGTAAGCTGCCAGCTGCAATGCGGAGCAAACCGTCGGTGCAAACTACCGCTTAGACGCGCATCAACCTCGAATGTCAAGACAATGGCCTCGAAAGCATGCAACATAATTCTATATGCTGGTCTCATCACATTTAACAGACTGATATAATTTGAGATACCTTGTTTGGACATCTACGGCGGACCTTTTTTTCTTTCCTTTTTTACAACTTTACTTCAATGAGTAATACCATTGATAATGTAAATGTGATTATCCGTAAAGTAAATGGTAGATTGTGCAATTAAGCTGCGCAGTAAGGAAATCGTGGTTCGATTTCTGAACAGCTTATTTGCCAGCAAAACTAACTAAAACACTTGCCATTGCACTAGTAAGTCGGCAAATATATTTAGGTTATAAATACTAAGGGATTGGGTAAAACATTTTATTGATGAAACTGTGTTTGGATGACACATTTTTGAATCTATTTTTTTTCTGAGCGCATTGAGTGTCCACAAAAGCCCCACCGGGCCGCGATGGTAACTCCTCATTAAAATCTTGGCGTGATGTCTCTAGATGGTAGAGCCAGAAGCTGTGCCCCTTTGGAGGGATCTACTCCGAGTCCCCTTGGTTTTTTTCATGAACTAAGTCATGCCATTGTTTGGGATCCAACCAACCAACCAACCAAGAACCACTGCCCCATAAATGTGAAGTCCCGGGGATCTCAGTGACCGAGAACCATTTTCGATGATGATAACTTCCAAGATAACTGTTGCAAGGCCTGTTTTTTTTTGGTTCTCCAGCTATCGTCACTGGAAGATGACCACTGTGTTCTGCTGATTGGAAGTGAATGGTAGGGGCATCGAGAGAAAACAAGGGTCCGGGGGCAAATTGTTTAGTCCGGCCCCCTTCCCATTACTTCAAATCTCACAATCACAAAAGCCTGAAGTCTTTAAACGTTACTGGCCATAATTGTAATAGTGGCTTCGCATAAAGTATAAACTGCGAGGTTTATAATGAATTATTTTAAAAAGGGACTTGTAATTTCGTCATATTTCCTGGATAAACTCATGCATTAATAAAAAAATCTCGAAACACAACAACTGTTCTACACTGGTTCTCGAGGATTATGCCCTTCTACCCACCCCCTGATCTCAACGGCCCTGGTGAAGGGAAAACTAAAACATACAATTTTGAACCCAAGAAGGAAATCTTCCATAAAGTGAAATCAAAGTCCCTGATCCCACCGATAAAACCTGTGGCTCGCCAGACAAGAAGGTCCAGCCACTTGAGACGACAAGTCGTGACTACGGTAAACAACGTGTATTTGTTCGTTGTTTCGCAGCTACGAGAGCGCTGACGGCACCCGCGTCGACTCGCAGGGCGCGCTGAAGAGCCTGGGTCCCCAGGAGGACGGCCAGGTGATCCAGGGCTCCTACTCCTTCGTCGGCACCGACGGCGCCGTCTACCAGCTCACCTACACCGCCGACGAGAACGGCTTCCAGCCTCAGGCCAACTACCTGCCCACCCCTCCGCCCATCCCGGAGAAGATCCTGGAGGCGCTGGCCTACAACGCCGCCCACCCCGAGGAGGACAACCTCAAGAGGAAGTGATCGGGATCCGAGTCCACCTCCACCTTCATCCTGCAGCACCTTCACCAACCGCTGGGGCTCGCTCCAGGTCCAGCTCGCAAGACTAAGACGACGGACTGAGTCGGTGGTCTTCCGGACACCCAGAACTGCAACTGGAGCCCGCCTCTTGTATATACTGTACAAACTAAACGCAATTTTTACGTGTTTCAAATAAAAAAAAACTCTCATTATTTAACTCCCTCACTTCTTCCTTTCCTTCTTACAATATTCTTCGGTATCTCCAGCAAACTGGTTATTTTGTTATGAAGTTATTCGGTGGCATTGCAATCGACAAAGCAAGGGGCACCCATAGTTAACATCTTGGAGCCCAGAAATAGGTATTTTGTGCAAAAGTCAGACCTATCTTTTCATTTCACCTTTGAGATTCAGGTCTGTCAGGAATGCACAGAAAGACTTAGCGTAAAATAAGGGTTTTGCATATTAAAGTTGAGCAGAGATACCTGCCTTTGCTGTTGGCTCTTACACACTTGGTCTCCAAATCGATCATCTTAATAAGTTATAAATTATGCTTTAAGTTTAGTTAAAACTGTCACTCAAATTAGATGGTAAACGTTAATTCGGCGCTCATTCCAATCTTCGCTCTGTTTTTACCTTGTTTGTTGAACTATAAATTATTATGATTTAGTTGTTTTTTGGTTTTTAGGTTGTTGAGAAATTATTTTTAAGAATGACCTCTGCCATTTTAAAATTTACTCATAATCCTATGATACGCAGGATATGACACCAAGCATTGGTCAGAGTTGTGGGGAATAGATCTTTGCTCTTTCGTTTCAGTCTATCCCATCTGGTTACAAATAATTTGATTTTACTCTATCGCGTCTCTAAACAATATTTTTACTAATTAGGACAGACTTCGTGAGATGATTCTGCGTTTGTTAATTACTTTTCCAATATTTGGGCAAAGGAATAACACAACATCCGGTATTCAACCCGAGAAGTAAATCTTTTACAAGTGAAAAAACTTCCCTACGAATCCGAGAATCGAAGTAAGGAGTCCTGATCTCTTGGCTAAACTGCCTGAACATCACAGTATGTTCAGGTTAGTAGGAATCTCCTAAAAACATTGCTTGTTTTTCCTCGTCATAACGATTTCCTCCTACTCTTAGGAAACGTGCAAAAACATATTGTTACAGTTAAAGTAACAGAATTAAAAAAAAAGAACATTTCACCTTACTTGTGTCGTTAGAGAATTAATGTCGCCATCATTGTGAAAATCTTGTCACAAAACTGACTGAAACCTTGTCCGGTTTTCGGAGGTATTCAGATCCACTGCCGCGCAGAATGTGAGTTCAGAAACAAGTTTGAGTCTCTGTTAAAATAAACGCAGTGTTTTGTTTAAGCTAGTTTCAAAAGCGATAAGAATTTTTTCGAACGTGTTTCACCCAGAAATATGATTTAAAAAAAATAATCTATGGTTACAAAAAACCCCAAAACTGAACTGATAACAGACTGCAAAACAGTACTAAAATAATATTTAAAAAATGCTGAATGCTCATTAGTTTTACTCAGGGCAAGCGATAAGGCCACTCGAAGATTCACTACTTCCATGTGAACCGATTCGTATGTTCTGCGCATGGCTGCGTTATTGGCTCAAGGATCTTCCGCAACCAGCGGATGTAAACAACGTACTAAGCGTTATATATGGTCCACCATTTTGGTCTATTAATTTAGTATCCCCTGGGTGGTGGGCCAATGGTGCCGGGTTCGATTCCCGGTCGGGAGACGATATTTTTTTTCAAAAGCGTCTCCTTGGAATCAGGACTGGCTGTTTTGTGGTGTTCCTTTCACCTTCATCCCGCGGAAGGCAATGCCTGCATCGGCAAAGCATACAGGGACGTCACACCCAGTACCGGGTAAAGTGACTCATCGCCCTCACATGTAAAAAGACAGACGGAGTTGTTTCAGCTCCACGGCTCGCACGCGCGAGGTCTAGCTCATCAGCGCTCCGTGGCTGGTGGTCGCCCCGCTGACCGTGTCCAGTCGTGACCGGAGGCGAGCGCAGAAGCTGCCTCTCAGCTCGTTATGGCTCCCACCTTCCTCGCGGGGTCGCCCTCTTCTCCCCCCTCCCTCTCACCATCACGCGAACACTCCCGAGGACCGGTACCCAGCATCCCGGCGACGTCACGAGGCGGGCGACCTTTTCCCCCTCAGAAGGAGGTCTTCTTCTCGTCCGTTGCGCAACGGGGCCCGGGTGAGGCAACGTCCTTGGTGGGGCCGGGACCTCTGGCGCCTCTGCCTCCCTCCCCACCTGAGAGAGGGGGTGAGGGGAGTAGAGTGAAAGTACGTCCAGACGCGGACACCCGTCTGCCCCCGGGGGCGGCCGGCATACCGCCCGGCGAAACCCGCACATCTCCCCAACCCCGCCTGGTCAGAGGTGTGTTTGTGTGTGTTTGGTGAAATTTTAGAACACAATGATTCTCTTCTCTATTTGTAAGCTTCAGGAGCTGACTGGCAGCCGGGCGGGTGACGACAGCTCAGGGGCCTGGTTATGCCAAGTCCAGATGCGGATACAAACCTAATGCGGACCTCGTGTCCAAGCACCCAAACAACGCCACGGTAGGAACTTTTCTGCCCAGCGCATAAATCTTCTCCTGGACCACATCCTCTTAATCCCCGCACGTCAGGATTTTCCCCTGTGTCTATGCAGGTTTTACCTGGGCCCAACGTAACTAGTTAAGATTGGGGAGTTAGTCATTACATGAATCGCTGTCATGGCTGGCACACGATGCATGCTATCCTTCCTGCATGGTTGAAACCCCGCAATATAAGGCGCATAGGCTTCGGTCTGAGGCGCTCTTAAGAGTCTTCCCTAACTCAGACCCCTTCCAACAAATACACTTAGTTTTAGTTAGGTTAAGGAAAAAGATTAATTGATAATAAGCGCGACGCTCGATGATGCTTCTAGCGCGATGTCGCCTCTGAACTGGCGCGCAGTCTTCTCGTCGTGCAAGGAATAACTACTTATGAGATTTGAGGGAACCATAACATTATATGGCGAGGAAGCATTTCAATTTCCTTGACTGCTTTAAAGAATCTGTATCGGGAGTTTCATGACTAAATATTATCAAATTTATTTCACACTTCTAAAAATACAGTTTGAAAACAAAATATGTAAACAGAACTACTTCGGCCTGAGGGTATTATTAAATGCTATTCGCAAACAGACACCACTCGGATAACTTAAGCAATTTATAAATCGCGTGGTTTTCCCTGAATGTCTGCACATCGTATGTGTGCCCAAGGTATGTGGGGCCCCTTACACGGCACAATTATGCATAGTGGCCAGAAGTTATAGTTTACCATTGATTACTTAAGCATTAACTAATTCTGTCCATAAAATATAACAGACATTCATGAATCATTACGTTCGCAAACCATAGTCATATTTTGACAGGGCTGATTCTTAATGTTAAGTACGTATTGAATATTTACAGGCCTTACCTCGTACATCGAATCTTCTCATTATTATTTTTATTTTTAGTGGCAAGTTTTAAAATTTTTCACAATACAAGTATTGCATATTACGATTTTTTTCGTTAATTTTGTCTTCTAGAAGTAATCTGCTCTTTGTGGAAATACAAGAATATATGCATAACTAAAATAAATATTTTCCTGACAAATCGTGTCACGGTCGATAAAAAAAGGTACATTTTTGGTTTGTTCACAAACAGTGTAAAACTGCAATGGAATATGTTCCAAAAATTGTATTAAATAAAAATTCCCCATTACATGAATCATTTAAAGAACTGTTTGTATCTCTCTACCCACCAAAGCAACGGACTTCGGGCAGCCATCGGATGATCAGTGGCCCTCACGTCGCTAGAGTCGTGGGTTTGAGCGCAATCCTTGACAGAACTAAAAGTTATCATGCTATAGTATGTTTACAATTCCCACAAAATTCCTGGAGATCTCAACTCCTTAAGCCTCTATAAAACATCCACGCGACGTTGAACAGTAAATTCATTTTTTCAAAATTTCTGAGGAATCGGTCTTGGTTTATTGGTATGGCCACCATCTCAGCATTTCTTCGGAGTGATCTCAGGAAACCACGTGGAACAAAAATCAGGATAGCTTTACCGGGATCTGAACCCGTGTACTTTCACCTGTGAGTCGGGCCCTCCAGGATTCCAACCCCCCCTTTCCTTCCTTTCTCCTATACTCAGTTTATGGGCCCCGGGTCGCAAATTGGCTTGGAATCTTACATGATTCACAAGTCCATGTGCATGACCACGCGACGTAAAACACACCGCGTACGTTTGCAGTGTGTTCAAGACAAAAAGTCTATTTTTTTATGAGTTATTCGTACTTTTTTCAGCAGAGTATTACGACATGACAAAAAAAACAAAAACAAAGACAGGCTCTTGTAGAGCCAGATGAGCTTATTCTGCAGCAGTAGACTAGTTTGTAAATTTAATAAGAACATCCAGCTGTTGAGCTGTCAGAGTCTGAATGTTCCGTACAGCAACCGTCAAATTAGACGTACATTATGTTGACCAGAGCGTAAATTTACCTTTATTGCTGAGATACGTTACGGGACCTATTTTCGAAGCGGGAAGAGTTCAAGAAGAATTCAATAAATTCGAACTAAAAAAAGGGATTTGTAAGGGAACGGAATATATTGGATTTTATTGAAAGACAGCCTGGGCGTGCGAATGAAGTGTGCGTTCTCATCGTCAGATCTCGAGTTCCTCGCCCCTCTGGCAGCCATCGCGACAGGCGCATGTCGAGGAGGTATCGCGTTGACTGGCAGCGAGTGAAGACGACCAGACGTCACATGAGATCGGGCAGAAGCAGTGGACGAGAGCACAGTTTATGTTAGAAGCTAGAGAGAGCGATCGAGAGAGGTGGTCAGTCGTGCTGAGACGCGTCCAAGACACACCACTTCAATGGCCGAGTGTCAGATGGTAACGAGTACAGTGGGCAGGACCGGATTTAGAGGTCTGGAGGCCTCGGGGCAACAGAGGAGCGGAGACTTCCTGGCCCCAATTTTTTTTTCCCAAATAAAATGAACAATTTTTTTTTCAGTCGAGTTTTCCAATAAATAATTTATTGTGAAATCAAGTAGATTCTCTTAGTATTTAAAAAAAAACATTTATAAATATAATCGGAGACAAGAATTATATGAAATTAAATTTTAGTGTTAATGAATATTTCTGTTAATATTTAACAATATGTATATTATAATCATGTATGTACAAAGTACTGTAGGAAAAGGTAAAGCAGCGAAAAAAGAATATCAAAGGATTTGTGGGGGCCCTCCGATTGTGGAGGCCCCGGGGCTTTCGCCCCGGTTGCCCTCCCCTAAATCCGGCCCTGACAGTGGGTCGCACACCCGACAGCGAGGATTTGCTGCTCTCGCCTCTCGCACGTCGCACGGCTCCGGTTCGAAGCTAGAAAAGAGCAGCAGCACACAGAGAACCGAATCCTGTAAAGTGCAGACATATGTGCAGAAGCAACGGAGTGTTTGATGAACGGTACGAGCATGTAGCTATCCTTGAGTACACCCTGCGACTTCCTGGACTGAAGCTTATGCATGACTGATCCAGAATTACGTCCAATACGATCTTAGACCTTCCCTCTACGTAATACACTCTCCTTTCCCATCCCTTAACTTCTAGAGTTTACTCCAGTGGTTTCAGAACTTCGGACCATTACATTAAGGGGCCAAGAATGATTATAAACACCTCTTAAAAGATACAAATGAACATATAATACATGTTTTATTTGTTCAGTTTTACAATTTGAGTGTTAGTGTACTCTATATTCCCCCCCCCCCAACCCCTTTTCTTGTTCTATACAAGCATCATATCTGAAATACACAAATACAAGTTACACGAAACTTTCGCCACGTGAAGCCACGAAAACGGATGCGAATTCCATCCGCGCTCGAAGGTCAACCAGTAGTTCATCTCCACTCCTTTCCATTCCTTCGCAACCGTACAACAGCTATATATACAAGATGTCTCAATTCCTAGTGGCTAAACTCTGGGAATCGATTTTACTGTTCAAAAGCAACAAAATTTCCTGTAATCTGTTTTCTAAAATATTCCTTTTTTTCTTCCATGAAATAACTTCTCGTTTTGTGTTTTTTTTCCAACGCATCACAACCTTACCGTTAAAAAAACACATAAATAATTACAGACATACTGAAGAGAATTTAATAATCGGTCACACAATCTTGTTTTAAATCTGGAGTCAGTTTAAACATTTTGCCAATATCGGTTCGCACAACTTAAAATTTAAAATCTTGAAATGTGATTTAGTTTCTATGAAATAAAATAAGTTCTTATTTCATAGAAACCATATCACATTCCAAATTTTTAAATTTTAAGTTGTGCGAAATGTTTAAACTGACTGCAGATTGAAAACAAGATTGTGTGACAGATAATTAAATTCTCTTTTGAATAGTACAAATATTTTTGTTGTAGCTTCAGTATATCTATAATTATTGTGTCTTTTTAACGGTAAGGTTGTGATGCGTTGGAAAAAAAAAGTTATTTTTATATTTATTTACTTACCTCCCTAAAAATCTCAATCTAAAGCAAGTTTTCTAACATTTAACCATAATTTTATAAACTTCATACGTTATTTTCATATTTGGGTGCACCAAATATGATGTTTTTTGAGATTTGACAATTTGAAGTGTTTTTTTTTACAATTCAGTAAATGAACAACAAAAACTTTCACTTTTTCATTTTTCCAAAATGACAAATTTTTGACCTGATATTGGCCAATTTTTAACTGAATTTAACTGAAACTGAAGATTAAAAAAATATACAGTTTGTGTGACTCGAAATCTAACGTTCGTTCGAATGGTTCAATCAGATTATTATAACTTCAGTATGTGTGTAATTTTATTGCTATTTTTCACAAGGCAGTGAAAAGTTGGAAAAAATACGAAACATTAATATTCAGTGGATTCCCAGAGTTTGGCCATTAATAATTCAATAACTGAGGCTTCCTGTAAAAACCCTTGCCATTTAGCGCTCTAGTTAACAAGTAAGGTCAGCTGAAAACTGTTACATGTTTCTTCCTTGTCTTCGATTATAAATCGTCGGAAATTTTAAAAATGCCGTGCACAATAATTGTTCTTGGTCAAAAAGCTTTAAATACCTGGTTTGTTTGATTATGCGTGACCAGCGGTGACACAGAAGTTCCACCAACCAGAGGAAACGATCGCTGAAATGTTGACAGGTTCTCAAGTATAGGTCCAGCAGTCTAGCTTGATATTCACACGTGATGTAACACGACAGCGACCATTGAGAGATTCATAAGGAGGAGTTACCGCCACTCATAGGACTTATTACTTACCGTACATCAGTTGGCGAAAAATACATCATATTCCAAATTTCAAAGGAGTTTCTTAAAATTCAAAAATATATTACGAATACATTAATGACCCTTATAGAAATAGTCCGCGTTGCTTACAATAGAACATCGCCATTGCGTGTTACAATATTACAAAATATGTTAAAAAAAAATTTCCGTCTACTTCCATGTAGCGCACTTCTTGCTCTACGTAGATGTTCGCAGCTGTCTTTTATTACTGTGACGGCATTCGTGATACGGCAAGAAGGTACGTTTTATGCAGACCTTTGGCAACGCCCTTCATCCATCCCCGTGTACAAAAAGCTGTTAAATTTGAGACATACACAAATCGTCGGATCACTCCGTGGATACTGGGAGCAGGATCCACATTTGTATGACAGCGAGTGGCATGTAAAAGGGAATAAAATAGTATCCTGGGTTTTCTCATGTTATAATCCATGTCTAAAAACCACACTCCAACTTCTCGTAGACTGGAATGAGCACCATACTGTATTTTTTTGTAAACGGAACAGAAATATTCATGTCAAATTACAGATATTTGTAATTTGTACATTTTCAAAAATACAACTGTATCACTACAGATTAGTTCACAGTAAAAATAGGTCCGGATTCTTACCCGGGCATTTATGCTCTGTGTTTTCACAGTACCTCTAAAAGTTTAAGTTATTTGTAAACCGTTCCTTGAATACCTTTCCAGTAATAACTACGCACATTAATAATCGCAATATTACAAAATAAAGTCCAATGATTAAATATTTGATTATATTCTCTATGAAGAAAAATACTATGTTTAAAATATAAAATTACGCGCAAATTTTCTTAAGAAATATTCAATACTATCTCGACCAAACTTATTTCTTGGCAACTGGTTTCCGAAGGAATTTTTTTTTCTGTGGAGACATCGCACATTGTATTACCGTTGCTTGCTGACGGTTCCACTTACGTATATGTAATAATCGGAAGGAGTTTTATAGCCCTAGCGCTGATCTAATTCGTGACGCATTCGGGGTTTAATAAACCCAGGCGATTCTGCTGTTGTCGACGTTAATTTTGTGGCTTTTACGAGACTGTCACGGTTGTAACTATTCCGGCCGAGGCGTGGGGCCTAACGCGACACGTCTTTACGTATCTGGAGCGAGGCAACCGGGCAGGGAAACTGGTGACGTGGTTACGTAAAAAGCCGGGACGGGACGTTGTCATCGTGGTTTTCGGCGACGATGCTACGTGGTGGCCAGAGCGCTTTCCATAGGTTAAATACACACTGTAATTTCTTTTTGTAATTAGAACAAAAAAATTCATGTAGAATTAGCTAGAGACCTGCAAAATTCGCGGTTTCGATGGCCTTCAGGATAGACAGCACATACCCCTGTACACTCGGGCAAATAACGCAAGTTCATTGGCTGCCGACTTGTAAGTCGTCTCAGCTGGTTTGTCTGTGATTCGATTCTTCTTTGGTTGAGGGTTTATAACTGGTTGAGATTCGTCCAGATGAACAGTAAGCCAATAACAAAATTATCTGAGGTATATGTGTTTGAATTCTAGCCTATCACCGAATGAATCCGCGAATTTTACAGGTCTCTAAGAATTACATATATTTGTAAATTTGTACATTTACACGAAAACAACTACCACTGTAAAATAGTGTTTGAAGAAGTAGGCTACTGGGTTCGTGTCGTAAAAAAAGAAATCCAATAGTTTAATTTATTTCTACAACTTTTCCCTGAATAGCTTTCCAGTACTAAAACACACATAATAAGTATAATAAAACAAAATAAAGTACAATTAATGAATGTCCGATTATATTCTCCATGGTTTAAAACAATTATGCTTGAATAAAACATCGATACAAATATAGAACCATGCTCAAATTTTCGAAATAAATCGTATTATCTCGAAAAAACGTATTTCACATATGCAAAAATAACCATAGCTATGTGTTACCACAAAATTTATCTTTCTTGTAGTATTACAAACTCTCTTGGCAACTGGTTTCCAAAGGTATTATTTTGTGAAAGTACAGAAAACATCTTTTATTGTGTGGAAACAAATATCACGGACTGAGCGGACTAAGACATGATTAGGCCTAATACCTGTATGGCAATTGACGCAATGAAAGGAGCACACCGATTAGTTAAAGCACAACTAACAATTAAATATTTTGCTAAAGTAGACTTCATTTAAATAAAACTTTCATTTAGGTTTTAAGGACATTACTAGTAACATAAATTTCTGTCTTATTTTTTTCGTCCCACAAAGTTCACAACCGCACATCATATTTGGTACTGTTTCAAAGTTAGACATATTTTCCATAGCTCGTTGGATTTTAAAATATGTATCACCCCAAACCTTCGAGCAACTCTTAATTTATATTAGAAATCCAGAAAAGGTCTGTGTTAGTCGCAGGAGACTAATATCAAGAGAGCACTTCACTTTCCTAAGTGTCCTTTGAGGACTGGGAATCAATGTGAAGTTTATCTTGGATTCGTTATGGATGTGTTATTATAAAGAGCTATTGATTACTTTGTACCAGAACTGTTTATACTGTTAAAATTTTTCACCTTCAATTTACGAAGAACACTTGTTTACAAATTTTCCTGGAATCTTCGTAAATTTACGGCTTTCTTATGGACTCTGAGTTCACTTAGTTTTAACATAAATAAAAAAAATTCTTGGTGTATTAAAAAAAAAACACATTAAATTACTGATTAAGTCTACAGTAATAACCCTCTTATTTTGTAATTGTGTGTGTTTACCTTTGTTTAGAACGAAACACTTAGCTCGGAACATCAAAAACGGCGTAGTTTCTACGAAGATTCAGTTATTTTGAAATTACGAAGAACTCTTCGTTTATTTGAGCTAAATTCTTTGTTGTAAAAGTCCGTAAATTTACTGTAATTTCTAACAGTGTGGATAGTTCTTTATAAAATTTCTTATTTGTGCACAAAAAAATATTATCACGATATTATTGGTTTTTTAATTACGGTATTGTTACGTATCGTTTTCTCTGAAGTGATCAGTTTGAATATTTACAACACAAGATTGGGCTTGTTTAAGGATTCTTGCGTTCTCTCAACCTACACGTAAATATTTTTCTCAATTTTTTTTTCTCCTTCGTTGTGACCTCGTTCTACGTTTAACCCACTTGTGCCACCAGGTGGGCGGTGCTTTGCCCTTCGGCTCCACTCACCCCTAAGCATGCCATCAGCCGCCGTGACTCACAACTCGCGGCGACCGTCACAGGTGAAATGATACCGTTGTCTCTCTCTCTCGAGAGAGAGAGTGAGAGTGAGAGAGAGAGAGAGCTGCAGTCAGTTGCAACGGCGCGGTGCCTTGTGCACCGCGAGGTGGTGTTCTCACTGTCCTCGAAGCACGTGGGACGAGCCGCGGTGAAGAGGGGGGGGGGGTTGGGGGGGGGGCGGATTAACGAGCGGGTACGCTATACCGTCTCGGGGGTTGGTGTCCCTCTCCCCCCTCATCATGGTCCTCCCTCTGCGACACCGCGCGCCCACACTTGACGTCGCGTCGCGCGTCTGCGCGAACACTCCTTCCAGACGGAGTGACTCTTCGACTACATACTCGCCCCGACCACCACGTGCAACAGAAAAAAAAAAAATTGGTTGTCTGTAAAGTCGGTTTACGGACGATAGTTTAACGTGACAACGTCATAAAAAAGCATTGATGAAATGATTGCATACTTTTATGAATTAAAATTGGATCATTTTTATTTTAATAATAAAAGAATAAATAGTACTTGAAATTATACTAGTATTCAGATTTTTAAAATGCAAGAATAATAACTCTTTATTGCCGAAATTGTTGTTGTATTAAGCAATGAAAACCACATTAACTTTTCACTTCACTTTATAAACAGTCGACGAAACAGTTCACGTGTAATTAATTTTTAAAACTGGCGTTTAGCTATAAAGTTTAAATATAATTATGAACAAGATTTCATATAAATAAACTGTAATCAAATATCTATCATCAATCATATGAATGACCATAATTTTTTAGTCAATTGTAACATAACCTATTATTACTGCACTCGCCGACAGCGTAACGGAACACAGCGTAACGGAACAATGAGCGTAACGGTACACAGCGTAACGGAACAATGTGCGTAACGGGACACTTTTTCGTGCGTGCAGCCGGCGTTCATCGATTTATTAGACGTTGTCACGTCAAAAGATTTTTTTCTCGGTACTTTTAAAAAATATTCCTTTGGAAACCAGTTGCCAATACATACTTTGTAATACTGCAATAAAGATATTGTAACTTTGTACAAGACATGGCTATATGAAATACATTTTAATTTTTTTATATAACTCGGAGTATATTTCTTACGAAAATTGGCTCATAAATTTTATAATATAATCAATGTTTCATTCAAAGCATTAGTTTATGGAAAAATGTAATAAAAATTCAATAATTGGAATTTGTTTAGTTTTATCATGCTAATTAAAAGCTATTCGGGAAAACGATATAAAAATAACTTTAACTTTTGGAGGTACCTACTGGGACAACACAAAGGATAAATCGAACGCAGTATTACTGCGAACATTATTTTGTAGTGATATAGTTGTTTTCGCGCAAATGTACTCATTTACAAATTTTTGTAGTTTAACAAAAATATTTATGTTTATTTACAAACAACAATAATTACAGCGTAGTCTCGGATCGCTTTGAAACTCCCCAGAAATACTTCAGGAGGCGTTTCCTTATCTTTAGGGCCATATATATTTTTTGGTAAAAGAATCTGATAGCTCATTAGACTGCAATAAGGTATGCCCGCGCTTATGATTGTTCCCTTGAAATTGGCGGCCATCTGAAATTGTCCTGGCAATTCAGGCACCTTAGCTTCCGCATTGAACGCGCCTGAGATTAACCCAGCCAACCACGAAATACGGACAAATTTAAACGCATAGCTGGTCTGGATAACTTTTTTGTGAAAATTTCATGGCCCTACATATGGAAACTTACAAGTAAAGCAAAAATTTCTTCGGGTGAGATTTTGCACCTGAAAATCAGTTTTATAAAAGAAGACATATTCACTTCCATTTGAGGCATAGTCTAGGGGAAAGAATATAATAAGACGTATGTAGAAAGGGTGCAGAAACCGTTGGATGAAAACACTTTCCCCGAAACTGTAGTTTAAATTCAAACAGTTCTTTTGTATTTTTCACGAATATGATTTCTAAAACTTATTTTCAAGATCGAATTAAGCTACTCTTATACTCTCTATCTCGAATTCCATAAGAATTCATTGGCACCACACACACCAAGTGTGAAAGTTGCAATGACTAAAACAATATTCACACCATACTTGTTTATTTCATAAAAATATATATATATATATCTATGTTTTTTCAGAATGTGAAAACTACGCACGAGCTAACGTCTGCTTCCAGAAGAAAATTCAAAACACCTAATAGATTCACATCGAATTACCCCCCCCCCCCCCCCCCCCCCCCCCCCCGGTGTTCAGAAAAACTGTCGCACGCTTCATCTCAACTTTTGTCTCCGAATTCAGGACTACTGTAAATCTGGTATCTGGTACATGGTTCCTAGGTCACCATTGAAATATGGTTTATTTACATTACGCCCCATAGAAAGGGACAAGCTTATATGGTGAATTGCTACAAAGCCGAAATAACACCAAAAACCGTGTCAATATGTATAACACCGAAATGAAATTTAATACACCATAAATAAAAAATATATAAATTATGAAATCAATCACCATATTTAATCAAATCTCACTTAGATTTTAAAAAAAGTTCTTATAATATATATAATTCAATGGATTTGGTAACAAAATATATGAACTAAATAGATTGGAAAAATGTTATTTTTTTTATATTGAAACTGTTATTAGAAGCTGATTTTACATTACGACATCGGTACATTTTTCAAACGCACAAATACTTTTTTATTTATTTGTATTGTTGACATGCTTATTACAAATTATATTAATAATTAGTATGCATCAGTCAAAATGACACTGTTTTGGTAAAGTAAGTATCATTGAACAAGTAAGTGTCGTATTTGTTGTAAATGGTGCTATCTTTATGAATAAACAGAGTTCATAAAAATAGAAAACAATAAAACTAAAATCTCCTGTTTTAAAAACGAAATTGGCTTGAAAATAAAACTATAAAATCTGGTCTCTACACATAGAATGCGATACAAGGATAAAGAACACACACCAGACTTATTTGATTCATCTAAAAAAACCAAGTATGGTCTGTCTCAAGTAATTGTCTAAAATTTGATAGTTTCCAAAAGTAGTACCAGTGGTCCTGGTACTCTTCTGCCACTAATAATCTGTCAAAATTGTTTGTGAGCAACTTCATGTGCTTGTCAGTTTTCGTTAACAAATATAATGCAATACTTTACAAGCGACAGTAATAATATTAGTACCACTAGAACTGCATTTGGTCTGTCAAATTTGAAATAAGTTGTATGACAGACTACAATAGTAGTTAAATATATTTGCAAAAAATGCAGAAAATTAATTTATAAAATATGGTAGAAGGCCATGCCTTTATTTGTAATTGATATGTTTTTAAATTTAACGAAAATAAAAACACAAACTCGGAGTAAAGTACAATGTTATATTCTTACTCATATATTATAATAATCCATTACGAAACATGGCTCATCGGTGTGAACACTTTCAGATAACAAAATAAATCCCTTTTGGCACAGCCTATAGGCTATAGATCTCGAAGTACCTATTTATTCTGGAAATGGTACGATAATTTTATTTTTTATTTTTTTAATTATACCCCTGTTTTTTCAACTATTTGCAAAAATGGTTCGTCTAAACAAAAAAAAATTCAGACAAAAGTTTTAATCAAAAAATATAAAATTTACAAACAATCTTAACGGATTAGATTGTGTGTCTACTAAGGGAGTTATGAATTTTTTTTTTGTAATCCAATCTTTGTTTTTTTCTATCCCTTGCAGTTGTGGTTGGTCGTATCAAAAATATATTTAGACAAAAGTTTTTGGTATTACGCCTAAAAGTTATAATATGTTCAAACGAAAGAGTTATTCGTTGTATTATGTGAGTTATAACTATTTTTCTGTTTTTCAATAATACCACCCCATTTCTATCCTTTTATTTGGATTTTGGCCATTAACTATGTCGACCGAGGTTTTTATATTACTAGATTTTATGTATCAGTTTAGAAGTGATGTGTGTAAAATAATGGCGGTTATTGTGTCCATAAAAAGTTAAAAAAGCTTATATATATTTATATATAAGTTTGAGTTGACGACAGCTTTGGGGTAAGTATATGGACCATGAAACGAAAAACTATATAAAAAATTTTCGGATGTCGCACCACGGTAACGGCTACGCTACAATAGGTAGTCTTTCTTCGAAAACTACCTAAAAGAGTATATAATAAAAGCATTAATGGAATCAATCTTGATGCATTGCGTTAGGGGAGTGTGACAAACGTATAATAAGAACTGCGTTACTACTATTGATTTATAATGATTGCATGGAAATACGCAAGCTGTCAGTATTTTCATGCGTGGCTTCTCGGGTGACCATAAAAGAGTGAAGATTAAAGTTATGGCGATGGGGGAAAACACATTTAATAAACCCTATTCATTAATGTCTTCCGTGAAACGCCTCGTAGTTACGTTGACGGGACTGGGCAGATGCGTGGTTGCGTAAGACACTTCTTCTCCGGAGATAGCATTCCTTCCTGTGTCGGCGATAACTTGACAAGGCACGGACCACACTGGTATTTTATTTTTGTACACGGAACAGAAATATTTATGTAAAATTACAGATATCTGTAAATTTGTACATTTACACGAAAATAAATGTATCGCTACAACATTGTGTTCACAGTTATGCTGGTTTCGGATCCTTACCCGGGCATGTATGCTTTGTGTTGTCCTAGTACCTACAATAGTTAAGGTTATTTGTACACCGTTCTCTGTATAGCTTTCCAGTATTAAATGAGCACATAATAAGTTTGATGTTAAATTGTTGAATATTAGATTATCTTTTACATGGTTTAAAAAATTGTGCTTGAATGAAGCAGCAATTAAAATATAAAATTTGCGCCATTTATCGTAATATACACTCACTATTATCTTGAAAACGTATCTCATGCATACAAAACTAACCATATCAATGTGATCTTTGGTAAAAGTACAGAATTTTATTTGTACAGCTCGGAGAAACTTAAAATGCAAAGTCACGAAAGTTTTGAAGTTAACTTTGCATTTAAATCACTTTCGAACAACAAGTTGGTTAGGAACGCAGGCTACCACAACCATTGTCTGGAATTTCTTGGTTTCTGGGTTCTAGCCGCGTTGAAGGTGAAGACTTCCCAGACGTTTCGGTCTACCTTGCAGTCGCCATCGTCTGGGTAACAGTTACCTAGTTTTTTTTCAAGTTGTTTCTGAGATAAGTGTGAGCCACTAGATTTTTTGGTATCTGAGTTAAGCATGCACTGACTTCGTTTGCACTTTTCTGCATGGCTCATTTCTCTTCGACGTTCATTGTTACAGCCTCATGTTTAATATTCCATGACGTACCTTTACAAACTATCACGCATTTAAATGTTTGTTGTTGAACTTTTAAAACTTTTTTTTAGTCTGTCTCGAGAAATTTTTTCTAGACGTCAGTAGTGGCACGTATTTTTCGCGAAATAATCTGATTGCTCATTAGACTGCAATAAGGTATGCTCGCGATAGCGATTGTTCCCTTGTAATTTGCGGCCGTCGGCAAGAGAAGTCATTACTTTATTTGGCACAACGCATTTTCTTTGGCATTGTGTGGCTAAAATTGGTGTGCTGATACTAAACACGCATCTGAAATAAACTCAGATGACCAAGAATCACAAACAGTACTAGAAAGTTTTAATACACAGTTGGTTTGGACATATTTAAGCTAAAAAAATTCTCATGGCCATAGAAATCACCTATCGAATCCATGTAGTTCAATCTTTGAATTCTTCATTACTGTGGGAAAATTCGACCACGTGTTGCGAAGTACAGGCGAACTTGAAAGTTACCCGAAGGTAGACGTGGCCCATTCCGATATCGTCTTTTCTGAACGAAGCCGTTTTTGTCAACTGTTCGCATTGTTTACTCAGAGCACTTGATCGAAGTTTATTGTCGTCGCTGTGTGTGAGAGTCTGCCGCTTTAAGTGCCTTCGAAGTGATGCAGGGACAGATATAGCGGATTCCTGCGGCGATGCTAACGGAGAAAGCTGGAAGAGTTTGTTTTGGAGTCCCGTCTGAAGCATCTCTTCGTATATCTTCTCCGCTGTCTTGCGTTCGGTTGACTTTCCTTGAGGTCGCGCCCGGGGAAGCGGAAACATTCCCGGCGATGCCGTAACGGACCGCTCCCGCGCGCGCGCCCGCTCGTGTGAACCGGCCTCGTCTGGAGGCCGCGCGCGTGTGTGTGATGGGGAGAGACGTGTCGAGGAGTGTGCTCGAGAGGCGAGGCGCGGAGTGACGTCATCCGCAGCCCTGCCGACCTACACGGTCGCGTGCCATTTGGATCTGAAGAACCAGTCGGATCCTCGGCGCGAAGGCAGGCTTGGCGTTAGTTGTCGGGTGTTAAGGTCGCGTGCGTACCTTCACTTCACTGATGAACTCATGTAAATTTACAAATATTTACGGATTCTTACCAGCGCAGTTATGCTTTCGGTGTTGCCCCAGTATCTCCAAGAGTTAAAAGTTATTTGTAAATCGTGCCCTGAACAGCTTTAAGTATTAACTGTTCACATAATAAGAATGATAAACAAAATAAAGTAAAGTAGTTGAATATTCGATTACCATTTCTATGGTTTAAAAAAAAAGTTTTAGTAAAACTACAATAAAAAAATGCACCGTTTTTTAAAGAAACACTCAGTATTATCTCGAAAAACGTATTTCATACATGCAAAAATAACCATAGGAATGGGTTGTACAAAGTTACAATATTTTTTCTTGTATTATTACAAACTATTTCTTGGCAACTTTTTTGCCAAAGGAATCTTTTGTAAAACAACAGAAAATGTTTTTTTTTCTGTGCATCGGCTTTTTTCCATGACGTGACCAGAATTAATTTCTCCGTTTATTTCGGGCAGTTATCAACGTTGACATCAAAAAAAACATATAGCTTCGAAAAAAACTCTTTTGTAAACTAACGCGTGGTTGATAGCATTTTCGCCGTAAGAAAATTAAAAAGTCTATGCTTGTATACATAGCTTTTTAGATTTATAAAATTAAAATTTTAGTGTAAGTTCGTCTTTTTATCCTGATTTTTTCCTTGTAATTTTTTTAAAAATCGTTGTCAATATGTCTTAAGAGTTTTAAATTAATATATTTCTCGGTTAGAAATATGTAAACAAAAAATATGTGAAATTTATGACCAAACACATTACGTTAAAGGTTTTGCACATTTATTTCTCTAATTCAACAAATTTTACACATGATTATAAATGGCACACGGTTTGAAAACATTTTTAATGTCATAAAGTTAATTTACATTTTATATTCATAGACACGCAAGTAGATCCAATGAAAGCATTAACCATATACCAGTGGTCCATGTTAGAGAACAAACACTGTTGCTGAAATGTTTCAAACTATCCTGATGATTTTATTTACATTTTAGGAGTGTTTGGCAAACAAAAGGGGTTAACAAAAGAGGTTTGTTATAACCAATAAGCCTGTTAAATATTAAATATAGCTACTTTTAGTAGTATACTAATGGGGCTCCGGGGACAGACTGCAGGCTATAGTAAGCGGTGACGATCCGCCATATTGGATTGTGACTTCACGGTAGCCATCTTCATGTCAAATCTCCTCAAATTTACTCAAAAACATCTTAAAATTCCCTAAAGATTCCCTATTTCGAGGGGAAAACTCCCATTATTAAGGAATATTTACATTTTTTCCTAAAAATAATCTGGAGAGGCCAAAATTCCTCGGGAAAAACAATTTTACTCAGGGAGGGGCAATTTTCCCCAAAATCCCCTGAAGATATCATGACCTTAACCTTGACCGTAAGATTGAAATTCTTAATTTCTAACAAAAATGTTTCAAAAAATTACTAAAAAATGTATAAAAATATGGTTTACTTCAACTGTATAGTTACCTAATGCATTTCAGTCCTCCCTTTGATTCCCGGCGCGAGTAAACATGAAATTTAGTAATAAAAATGTGAAAATACTTAATTAAAATTTAAATATAATTTTAATATAAAATATGCTTACATCACACCTGTAATTTTGGATTCTAAAACCTTCCGTCATTTTAAATAGTGATGTCATGTCCACCATCTTGAAAATACGTTATTATTATTAGAAAAATTGCGACAAATTTTGAAATTTACATAAATGTGTATTTAGGCCTAAGAAAATTCCAATAAAAAGATTCAGCAGTTTTGAAAATGTTCTACTACCTTGAAAATATGTAATTATAAAGTAAGGAAATCGAGAAATTTTTAAAATTCATTACAAATTAATTCAATAAAATTATAGTAAAAACATGCTGTAACATCATAGAGTCTTCGGTTCTAAACTGGCGTGGATAAAAAAAAAAAGGTGATAAATCCTTCCTACACGGAAGCCACCAGCAGATTGAACTCCCACCATTATGCCAAGGTAGTTATTACGACAGCCAGTGTGACTTCATGGCGGCCATCTTGTTTAATTTTGCTAGATCATCTTGTTTTCAGAAGCACTAGTACACACATAGTCTGCTAGAGGGCGCTTCTACCATATTAGTTTGATTTTTACCCACTAGAGTGCAGTAGTATAATTCTACATCAGCCATCTTGTCAGCAGCCAGGGCTATCATCTTGAAAATCTGTTATTCTTAAGATAGATATTTGAAAATATTCCAAAAATCATCAAACAAATTACTCATTATATATCGATTGATTAGAGTGCTTGGTTAGAAACTTGATCAAAAAAGGTAATTCAGTAGATATCACCACAGTTTACTAAAAAAAAAGGTGACAGGCTCAATAAAAAAAAAAAAAAAAATATTACATAAATTACATAAGCACAAAGAAAGCAAATTACAAGCATTTCTGGATTTCTACAGTCTTCTTAGAAAGCCAAGAGAGTCCTTTGCATGTCTTGGCATGTGTTTTCAGGGCATCTCCACATTACAGTCGATCAACCAGGCACGTCCAGTTGGTTGCTAGGCACTTCCAGTTCGTGGTCAGGGTAACACGACCAGTTGGTAGCCAGATGCATAAAGTAGGTGGTCAGACACATCCATTTGTTGGCCAGGCATATCCACTCTGTGACCAGGCACATCAGACAGGTTGGGTAGACACATATAGCAGGTTGGTCAGGCACAACTATTAGATTGGCCAGGCATGTTCATTTGGTGATCCGGTCTAATTTTTCGATACTTGGCGAACATTTTAAACAGCTCATTAACAACATCAGGTGTATAGACCAGGCATCTCCGAAACCATTAAGTCATCAGTCCACAGTACAAACTTAACAATAAACGAAAATGAAGAATATTTGTAAGCACAATCAAGAAAGGAAGCACATGTGGAAGCAATATTTCAAATAAGGAAGCATATTTAGAATAATTATTAAAAAAGGGGAAAAAATTTGGAAGCACATAAAAAAGAAGTGCATTTAACGAAAATAACGATAATTTTCACAAAAATTCAACTTGGTAGGATACCAATTCATCAGACAGGTACGATCTTACCAGAGGGATAAGATCTCCTCAGTGGGGATACGATTGCATTAGAAGGATAATATCTCATCGGTAGGATACTATTAAATCAGTAGGATACGATACTGCATACCTGACTATGCGCATTTAACGAAAATGGCATAACGAAAAGTAGCATGCGACCCTATTAGTAGGATACGATCACCAATGTACGGTTGGAATCAACTACTCCAACGACATTTAGCTACAAGGCTACAAAGCTACATGGCTACGAGGCTACATGGTTACATGGCTACGACGCTACAAGGCTACGAGTCTACAAGGTACAAAGCTACAAGGCTACGAGTTTACAAGGATACAAAGCTACAAGCCTACAAGGTGTCAAGTCTAAAAGGCTCCAACTGGCTATAATGTTTTCATTCAGCAGCGAGAGTTGATTTATCTCATGCAAAAGTACTTGTTGCAGGTAGTCCAGATTCTTGCAAACAAATGTCACCGCATATTGTATTGAGGTAAATATCATTTATATTTTATGTGGAATGCGGGATGCTCACTCACAATCGCAATAGAATGAGGGCTTCACTGGATTTAAAGGGAAAATGAAAATCGCTTTGCATGTCACTGTTTCTCAGCTGTCTCAAGGTTTAGTAATCAACTGAGTAATGAATCTTTTTTTGTGTTTGTTTGAAATACACCTGATAGTGTTTTTCAGTTGTTTTAAGACAAAGTAATCGTCCGGTAATGAAACTTTTTTGTCTGAATGCCAAATGCTACCTGATAAAAATCATTGTATGTCCTGATTTGGTAACATAAATTCACTAAATAAATAAAACTCTGAATAAAATTGTTTGTCTCATTAAAAAATAAAAACCTACATAGATTTTATTCTCAGGAATAACCATAAATACTTGGAGAATATCAGCAGAATTCTCTTCAAAATTAACCACGAGAACACGGAGAAAATCAACATAGTATTGACATTAATAATCAGGAGCTCTTTGAGAAACAAACAAAATATTGACAGAAATAATCAGGAGATAACAAACGCACGTTTTTCTAACTCAAACTCAGTGAATCACGATAAATTATTTTATAAAAATAATAATTACAAAAAAAAATATTCTGGCTTGTGTTGGATCTCTATCCTTGCCGAATAAAAGAGAAATTGACAAGCTGACAGAAGTTGTTTGGTAATTCCTTCTTTTTAGAGAGTAACGTAAACAACCAAGGTTCTTTTTTTAAAATTCATTTGTTATCTTAACTTCCCAAGAGAGATGGAATAGTGGTAAAAAATATCAGAATTGGGTTTGAAACTCTGTCCAATCATCTTGATTTATATTTTTATATTTTAACTCAAGGCTACTGTTGTCATGGGCCGATTTATACACAAAATCCCCTGACTTGTGTTGTTGTACGCATCCGTCCCTAGCAAGCTCGCATTCGACGAGACAAAATAAAAATAACTAGATAGGAATGTATAATTAAACTTAATGCATCCAATTTTGTGTTGCTAAAGGGGTCATCACCGTTTTATATATTTCGTATGAATTGTTTAGAAACCTAAACATTGACAAATAAAAGTCTTCGCTCTCCAAACTTAAGTGACAATAAAACTCCATCGAAAAGAAAGCATACTAAAAAGCTGCTTTAATAAAAATCTAATCAAAAATGGTTCTGAAAGAAATTTTAATAAATAGTTATTAACATAGGTATGGTATGTTTTACCGGGAACTCAAATATTTTAATCAATGCATTTGTAGTATCGGAACTATCAGTTAATTTGCTTTAATGATAGTATGCTTGCGAGAAATAAAATAAGTCATTTAGAGTTAAATTCTGTTATGAATGGGTGGGCTGTGTATGATAAGATAAATTTGGCCAATAAATCAGGTGGAAGGGAGATTTTGCTTCAACACATAATAAACATGTACTACGAGGTAAAAATGTTTCAGGAAGGTCTTTAGACGTCCTGTCCCATCTTGATTTCCGTTTACAACTGTTTCCCGAAGTCACTACCGCTAAATGTTGGAATTAGTCCATAAATGTAGGACTTGGACCATTTATCCCCGATGTCTCTGATTTATTTTTGCTTGAGTACTGTATTGGTATATTGCCTGATGAATCTATTGACGATGCCGTGAACGAGACATTAGTCTCAATACATAATCAATAGATAAATAGTTGCTCCCGTGTTCCTCTTCATTCGCGCGCTGACATCAAACAATAAGTAATCTCCTGACAGTAAAGAGGCCAACATATGACCTGGGACAGTTTAAACATGTATATTGGAGCTTGCGCAGATGAGAACCACCTGATCGTCCATAGAAACGTATCTGCCTGCCTCAAGAATGCTTTGGGCGATGTGGTGGACGTATGGAATTCTTGATTCACCACATAAGTAACTCTTATTTTTTTAATCCACAGTTTTTCCTTCCTCCCCCGAGAAGAAGTGCAGGGAGTATATAAACAATGCCAGAAAAAGTTTGCATTTATACAGATAGTATTGTGTAACCATGTGATGTCATCATGCTAGTCCCAATTCACCCAAGTAACTCATATTCTGAGTGTCATAGATATTTTGAGTATGGTGTCATTTATTTACAAGATTAGATCTAAGAAGAATTTAAGTATTTGTTTGCTAGCATAAAAGAAAAAAGCTTATATTGAGACAAAAGCTTAAGTTGTGTATAGTAAATGTAAAATATTAACATATACTTCAAGGTTAATTAATATTGAGGTGCTTGCATAAATATCAAAATATTTTATAAAGCTTCGAAATGTAATATATAAATAAAACTATGTTTATTAATGTTGTTTAATTTACCTTTGTTTGTAAATATACATGTAGATTCATTATTTTTTTTGCCATTCGCTAAGAAATTAATTATTCATGACCTGAACAAAATTAAGCAATTTTATATTACTTATTCTTAAAAGACTCCATAAAGGAATTGCGCACAAAGCAAAATGCCGAAGAATGATATATCTCAGAAATCGGAATGTTAAAATGTGTAAATTAGGCTTGTAAATAAATAAGTTATTTAAACTTTTTTTTCAGATCTGTGTATCATTAACCACGAAAGTCATTCCACTGAACGAAATAAATAAAATAATGCCAAAAGTGACGTGGAAGAATCTCAAAAACATTGCATTTCTGTAAAAAAAAAAAGACACATTGCTGTCTTAAAAGCTAACAGTTATTATTTTCTAATAATTATTAGTTTGATCGAAAGAGAGCCGCTAAAAACAGTCGCTTGCACCGGTTTCCGACCAATCTGTCTTTCCGTATAAAGTTACTGAAACTCCACACGATTTCACGTCAGCGGGCTGTTGCCCCTCGAGAGACGCACTAATTACGTGAATCGCGGAGATGCAAAAAAAAAAAAAAAAAAAAAAAAAAGGAATCAACGGGGATTTTAGGGTAAAAGATCGGGTGTGCAAGGAGAAGAGTAAAATAATTCACCAGCAGGGTTTTGGATGATGTGAGTTTTTTTTTATTGAGAGCGTATAAAAAAAAACAATTTACAGATTATTTACAACGCAGGTCCGCGCGTGGACTATCCAGCGACCTTGATTACTCCATAGGAGAATCTTGCGTCCGTGGAGGAGGCTGTGGGTAAGTCAGTTTTGTGGTCGCAACAAGACATAGATCATTTTTTGTAGTGGCTTTGAAACTGATTGTAAGCAACAGCAAAATAATACTCTTTATTTTGTAGTCGATAACAAGCAGACTTTTGGGGACTCCAAGATGGGGTTCCCTTCATTGCAAACGCAGCATGATCGTCGGCGAACTACAACAAATATGTTTTGCAGCGACCTCTAAACCATCTCGACGGGTTGCAGCCTCAGCCGTTGGGCGCCCCGCGCGCGGGAGGGGGTAGGGGGTAGGGGGTGGGGGGAACAAGAAACGTCGTCGTCGTCGTCTACTTCCTCTTGAGGTTGTCCTCCTCGGGGTGGGCGGCGTTGTAGGCCAGCGCCTCGAGGATCTTCTCCGGGATGGGCGGAGGGGTGGGCAGGTAGTTGGCCTGCGGCTGGAAGCCGTTCTCGTCGGCGATGTAGGTGAGCTGGTAGACGACGCCGTCGGTGCCGACGAAGGAGTAGGAGCCCTGGATGGCCTGTCCGTCCTCCTGGGGACCCAGGCTCTTGAGCGCGCCGGCGGAGTCCACGCGGGTGCCGTCAGCGCTCTCGTAGCTACGCGGGGAGGAAGAGAACTACATCACTACAAGCACTGGTTTCCCCCCTCAAGGGGGCAGCATGAATTAGGAACCACATTCAAATTATTGCGCGTATTGACAAGATACATATTTTGTCCATACAAATCGTATCGAGCGGATCTTATCACAAACATATCGGGAAGATAAAAAAATTGTCCGGTCTAGTTGCCTTGCAACGGTACAGTTTGTTTTGGTTTCGCTTTTGCTAACACAATGATCCATCTGGACTCTTCCGGATTATTTTTTTTTCTCTTGCCACCATTGTACTTGGATGCATTACATAAAAATGGTGGAACAATTGGTATCACGGGGGACAGTTATACGATGAAGACCAAGTGAGATGGTGCACTAGCAAATTACTGGGCATTGAGGTGGAACTGAAGCATGCTGGAAAGTTAATATAATAAAAATCGTGAACTAATAGTGCTATTTGAATGTGTTTTAGATCAGTGCTTGACTTAAATTTTTAGAACTGTAAACTTTAGTTAATTTTCGGTGATTTTTATATCTCTGATACTGTCTACAAATAGATCACTGATAAATAAATTACAATTTAAAGTATTTCAACTATTAAAACAACTAAATTATTTACAGTGAAAATTTTCAGTGGAGATAAAATTTACAGGCTGTTGCTAGGCCAGGTTAACATCAGTGAATACAAGGCAGATGCTGAATGGACTGTTACACTATTTGGAGGGACAGAAATGAAGTTTAGATGCTGAATGGACTGTTACACTATTTGGAGGGACAGAAATGAAGTTTTGGCCAGTTGCGGAACAAACAAATATCTCAAGAAAATAATTATCGTATCACGTCAAAGCCCACCAAGTCTAGCTCTAGCAAACTAGATTAAAAACCCACGTGATCTTGATGGGAGGCAAGTAGTTTGACCAATACACGGTTGCTACCCTTGCAGAAATTGTAGTGTGCTGTCAAAGAAGCACGGGATTTTTTTATGTGTAACATCTTAGCTCTCGTTTTACGGCTTTTGGTACAAGAAATTTTGAAAATGGAACGGAAGTCTCACGAAACGGAAATGCGTAACCATGGTGCTGCCATCTTGTGGCGGATGGCGCAAACTAAAGTTTACAAAACCTAAAGGAAAACATTGCAGTATTAACTGTTTAATGAATTTTTAAAATTATGGTCAGTTATTTAAAAAAACAATTTGCTTGTCGAAAATCAGTTCCAGGGTTTAGTAATTTTTAAAGTCATTTTCCGGATTCACTTAAAAATAATTTTACTTTAAATTCCGTGTGGGAATCTGGTATTGCAAGTGTATTTTGCTACACGAGAACACACGAATTCGCTCGTTACCGAGGCTAGACGTTACACATCTCTGGCGAGTGTTCAAAGACTCGCTCACAATTTTTTTTTGTTGTGTATTTGTATTTCGGGGGACCGGGACGAACGGAGATGAGATATGGTAGCCGCACCTGTTCTGGAAGGAGCCGTCCTCGTTGACCACGTTCGTCTGCGACACGATGGGGATGGGCTCGTTGGGCGCGAACTGCCTCACCTGGGGCGCGGCAAGGGCGGCCGCCAGCAGGCACGAGATGACTATCTGAGGAGAGAGCGAACCAGGGTCCTCCAGCATCAAACTGCCAGCATGCGCTCAACCTCCAGGTCGACGCATTTCACAAATATAAAAAAAAGTTAAGATTGTGGTCGCACAGTTAAGGCTTGGTACGACACGAAATGCTGATTTTTTTTCCCACGTGACATCAATTTAAGGCCTAATCATAAATTTTTAATACCTCCCTCCGATACCTCCCTTGTAATTCTCTGTTATGCCACATATTTTTTTCCACATCATGGTTGTAAGTGATGATCATTATGAAGACCTTCGTACCTTTTTTTTACACCCGTGATATTATAATTAAAGTGAAAACTGTTGAAAATATTTGTGACAGGACAAAAAAGTTAAAAGCGAGGTATCGAGATAAAATTTTAGTAATAGTCTTTAGATAAAATAATTTAAAACAATAATCAGCGTGATGTGTGACACCGAGTCTTAAGTGCCGAAAGGTGTTATCAAGATTACGGGTTCAATATGTTAATGGGCTTCGAACCTTTTAATAACTAACTCGGTGCTTGACGACTTGGTTGAAAACCATAATCCTCGCAACGTTAAACCTTTCCTGCAGATCGGTCAGGTGCTAAGAAAAAAAATCAAAGCAATTTAAGCTTTAAAGGTGATAACGCAATTTCTAAAACTCATCCAAACAGCTGTATTTTTACTTTATTAGCTGAAAGATGGACGCAATTTTAGATTCAATCTAATAATATGTAACATTGCAATTCTTTAAGGCCGCATTAGGTATTTTTTACAATTGAAAATTTCGGCACCAACGCTTATACTTCAGCCACGAGTCTATGGACTAAAATATTTTATGAATTTTATTCCTGAGTTTACAACCAATTGCTGACAATTTTCATAGTCCAATGTGATTTTATGTTAATCAAAAATACTTTTAAACAAATAAGAAAAGTTTTTTATTTATATGTACATTTACTTACAAGGTCTCCCGGCAGGAGAAAATTTTATAACATAGTTTAAATTATATCACTTTATTTTAAAAATTTCGTGTGTAGTGCCTTGGTAATTATCCAACTAAAAAGTTAATCTACGTTACCTTAACTTGTTAACTACTTTAGTTTAAATGAGAATAATAACAGTCACTTAAAAAAGAGAAACAATTTACGCTTTTAAAGCCGTATAAAGGTGACACGTTCCGATGCGATACAGAAGGGCAATTACGAGTCGTCTCTGACGTAACGATGTCCACGCCGCCATCACTAAAAATACCCAAGGAGATTGACATTATTTAAAACTAACTTTCATAGCAACCAACCTTGTCTTGATAGATGCAACTCGTTCACCGATTCTGTTTTACTAATCGAAACACAGTATTAATTAGAACACCAATTTTTTTTAGTGAACCATTTGTTTTTATGTAAATGTATAGATTTACAAATATCTGTAATTATACTGTTTATGTTTCATTTACAAAAAAAAAATGTACCAGAGGTTTGACCGGTCGGAACCGCGCAGTTATTTGACTTAATCGTTCAGACGTGACGTCACACGTGGGAAACTGACAGGTAAACTGGGCGCGCACGGGGCCCTGTATACAGGACTCGGACGAAGACAGGAGCGATCTCCGACATTGCATAAGGACGCGCTACGCTGTCCGGGAGGCGCAGAACCGGCCCCTGTTACCACGAAGACCCCGCAGAACGGGCAAGACAGCGCCAAGTCACTGCGAACTCTGGACGCCAAGAGAGAAAAAAAAAAATGAAAGAGAGAGAGATGAAAGACGTGGTGCACAATGCTGGACCTGGCGTGATCGCTGAGGCGTCCCAAACCTCGCACGGGCGCTGCTGGTATCGGATGTGGTTCGATAGCAGAACACGCGAACACGCCGGGATGGTCGTCTAAATTAATGAGCACCTCTAAGTGTCGCTAGCCGAGTGGCTGAGAGCGTTCCAACCCTGCATTTGCGAGCAAGTGTTGCGGTCGCGCATAGAAAGTATAAAGAGCGACGTGACGCTCCTCTCGTAGCTCATGAATTATGAGCCCCGTCAGAGATTGCGCTTCGAACAAACTGAAATCGTCGCCGGCTCCTCTGTGGATGCGATCCCAACACCCGGACGGTATCAAAGTATTTCGGAGTCCAGTACAGCGATATACATAGGTCCCGTGGATGTTTTAATATTTTCGTCATTGATATTTTTTCAAGGGCACTTTCTGTAAATTGAATACGATACTTCTCCTGCACCTGTTCTGCCACAAATATGTCTAAACATATATTCCTTCAGTGTAATGTCATGGGTGTATAAAGTCGTGCACGTGAAGATAATTACAAATACTTGTACGCCTTTTTACATACATGACATTACACAAAGTGTAAATATTTGTGATAAAACAAAAAAAAAATGCAAGAGATGTACACAGAATAATTTTTTTTTTGTACTTTTACAAATTAATCCTTTGGAAACCAGTTGCAAAGAAATGGTTTTGAATACTACAGGAAAGCTATTTGTAACTTTGTTCAACACATGGATATGGTTATTTCTGTATATATATGAAGTACGTTTTTCGAGATAATACTGAGCATATCTTACGAAAATTGGATAATAATTTTACATTTTAATCGATGTTTCATTCAGTCATAAACATACATATTTATAAATCTTTGGAAAAGATAATCTTACGTGCTCATAAATGTGCGCAGTTAATGCTGGAAAAGATATTCAGTGAACGGTTTACATAAACAACTTCGACTATCGGAGGTACTGAGTCAACGCGAAGCATGAATGGCCGGGTAAGAATCAGAAACCCAGTAAGTGTAGTAACGCAGTTGTTTTCTTGTAGATGTACAAAACATCTGTAATTCTACACACCGTGGGAGACTGAGCCCGAAGCCTCGGTGTGTGACCTCGTGATGTGAAGCCCTAACCTGAGGGACGTACATGGACGGCGGGAGTGTTAGCGCGCAAAGGGGGACGAGCCTAGACGCGCCGCCCCGCCAGGCGGGCAAAGAGGTCGCGCCGGGCGCGGAACCCCGGACACGAGGTCGTCTCTTCAGCCAACTCACCAGCTGCATCGCGGAGTCGTGGAGCGTCGGTCGCTGGGAGAGAGAAGGGGGAAGAGCTTCTTCTCGAGGTGAGTCCGGAGGAGCGAGTGCCTCTGCAGTCCGCGCCGCTCTCTATTTATACCGGCCGGCGTGGCGAGGCCCGACCTGGACGAAATACCACCGGGTCTCTCCGGGGGCGCCCGGGGAGAAGATCTCGCGAGAGTTCTCCCGCCGGCCGCCCCTCCTCGCCCCCTGCCACCACGTCTCTCTTTCTCTCTCTCTATCGCCGAGCGCTGCCGTGGGCGGCCGGCCCGGTCCCGTACAACCGCGGAGTGCACCAGCGAGTGAGTGGGCGTAAGCCATTTACAACAAGCACCAACATTTTTTTTTTTTAAAGCGAATAAGTCTTTAAAATTGCTTCCATAGTGGGAGACGATTTAAAAAAAAAAAAAAAAAAGAATTATAACAAAATCGGGGTGATACGGTTTGGTGGTTGCAGCTACATGGGTATCTATCATCTCCGTCCGAAATTTAATCACACCACTGGACGCCTAAGAGATCAAAGAATTCGTTACGCTAAGTGACGAGGACTGTGACGCATCGCGCGCGGTGGAGGGGGAAGCGCCGTCATTTTGAGGCGTTTCGAGATTTAAATTTAGTATAACTTTTAACTCGGAGAAGCTACGACGTTCGTTTACGTTTCAATCGTCACCTCTCGTCAAAATCATTCGATTGCATATACATAACATTAGTGTAAAATAGTTACAGTGAATATAAATGGTTTAAAATAAAAAAATTTAAATATATAATTTTTGGCCTTTACGCGACTTCTTAGTGTTCAAACATGATTATAACGTACATAAAATAGCGTATTGTATATTTTGTATACAAAATATTACCTGTTACGTACACGTATTCACGTACAACACACGAGCCATATCCCTTTTTTTATTTTACAAAGAGAACTAAAACATTCTCGTAAAATCACTAGGGGCGGGGATTTTTCGCAAAAAAAAAAAAAAAACTATTTGTTAGATTGCAAACAGGTACACCCGAACCGGTGGTTTATTCACTTTGTGTTTGCCGGCCGTTTGCGAGGGAAGTTAGTGCCTTGGTTAAACCGGAGCCATTCAGGGTCGCGTTCGCTTCCACACTGAGTTACTGTAACATTTGGTGTCGGTGACAAACGACATGTGAGTACTTGAAAGGAACTAACCCAATCACGAAACAGTGCTTTTAACTTTCAGCTAGTCTCAGATTTTTTTTTCTCGCAAAAAATGCATGGCCCTAGAAATCACAGATATATTTAAATTTGTACATTAACATGAAAAAATATTACCGTATCTCTACAAAATATTATTCGCAGTAATTCTGGGTTCAGATTCTTACACAGGAATTTATGCTTTGTGATTTCCCAGTACATACATTACTAAACCGTTCCTTGACTAGCTATCATGTATCAAATGCGCACGTTAAAAAGCATAACACCAAATAATGTAAAATTGTTGAATATTCAACTATCTGTTCCCTTTGTTAAAAACAATTATGCTCCAAATTTCGTAAGAAATACTGAGTGTTATAAAAGAAAAGTATTTAATATATGCTAAAACAACCATAGCCATGCGTTGCACGTGGAACCCGGTTTACACAGGAACCTTTTTTAAAAGTACAGAATTTTCTTCCTGTGGCTCAATAATTGAACTTAATATGACAGCAGTGTAGAAATTTTTTTTTGTTGCAATGAAGTCTATCACTAATTTATTGCGAGTTACTGTCAAAACTATAGAACAAATTATTGAACTTCATACCGTTACGGTTTGTTATACTAACCATAATACATTCAAACTTTAGAACGGACACCCACTCCACACACGTATACCTCAATGGACAGGAAATGGCATGCTGTGATGTAGTCGAATTAACTTTTTTTTACCTCGCCATCGCTGTATTGTTCCGCTCAAAACACTGAGATAATAATGCTTGACCACGTGTGATGATGATTTGTAAGTATGAATATTAGAATATCCGTAATTTAAATACAGTCATTAAAAAACTGTTTCCACAAATCAAACACTACGCTTCAGCAAAATTTTTTGGTCATAAAACCAACATGGCGCAGGACTTAAGCTAAGAAAAGTCTTCACACGGTTATCATGTAATCAGTAAGACGTAGCCACCTCCTAAATGAACACCCATCACTATTACTCATCTGGCCAGCCGAAAAAAATATATACTTTTTTTGTTTGTTTGTAATAAAGTTTAAACGCTTATTTGCTTGCGAGTTTCTTTCAAACTATTGAACAAACGTCTAGCATTAGCCTTTATACAGCTAAGTTTGTTTTTTAATGCTAACCCGAGTGATTCTCAACTTTAGAACACACACCAACTCCATGTCGCACTGCTTCATGCTCCCGCCTAGTCGTTGTACACACGATGTGCAGAACTTCAGAAGAAACCACGCTATTTGATAGGGGATCTATGTATGATATATGAGCGGTAACCATGACATTACTTGGTGGAGAAATTAAGGTCCCTCAAGTGATTTCAAGAATCTCTACCGGATGTTTCATGCCTTAATAGTTTTTTTTTTTGAAAACAGGAGTTTTAGCCATTTTTTTCTCTCCTCTGAAAAAAAAGTTTAAAAACGAAATACGGTGATAGTACTATTTATCCACCCTCAGCGTATTCTTAAATGCTTTTCTTGAATGAGCACCAGTTGGATACCCAGAGCACTTTTTAAATCACGTGTTTTTTTCTTCTGAAGCTCTGCACACGTTATGTGTGTCCAGGTAGGTCGGGTCCTCAAGGGCAATATATCGCACCCTGAGTACAAGACTATCGTAACTCAAAAAATTGAGTTTATGAGATATTTTTACCAAA
This sequence comes from Bacillus rossius redtenbacheri, assembly GCF_032445375.1. Lineage (NCBI taxonomy): Eukaryota > Metazoa > Arthropoda > Insecta > Phasmatodea > Bacillidae > Bacillus > Bacillus rossius. Next base: position 42,415,831 of record NC_086336.1, read on the forward strand.
AGCAGGAAAATATCATTATCTAGGCACTGCAAGACTATCGCAATATTATATTTATTTTACGGGACTTATGGCAAATAATGTAGTGTTGCACTCTGGAAAACATTATATAAGAATATGTGCAAGACTATGGCGTCTGAGTTGTGATAGTATTGAACTGATTTTTGAGTTACGATAGTCTTGTGCTCAGGGTGCGATATGTAAATTATTTATCACGATACCGCTCTTTAAATTTTGTATTTCAACACTAAGTTTGTCTTCGTATATTCTACTATGTGTTATAATAAATATATAATTAAAACACAAATAACTTTTATCTAGTTTAATATTTTTAAAATATGTATGCTATGGTTTTGAAAGTTATTCAAATATATATCTCAACGATAGCAAGAAATAGTTAACAGTTTGTAATTAAGCGTTTGTAGTTAGGTTTTGGAGTAAAACGTTTAATTTATAGAATACATAGGGAATAAAACCCTCGGTTTTCCCAGAACATAGAAACCTAATAAATAGGTTTGGGAAAAACCCGTTGATTTATATAAATATTGTTACGACAAAGTATACATACGGGTATAAACAGTTGATTTTAAAATTGTTTAGCACAGAATGTCATGCTATTAATTCATGCCAGTATTTAATATAAATTTACCTTGAAGGTTTTCAAAACTATTTAAAATACGCTTGTTAAATTGATAAAACAATTCATATACTATAAACAATAAACCTAAGTTATTGTATTGCTTTAATTTAAATCACCAAAAACATGCCAAATATGAAGACAAAATAATGGAGGAAACTGACTTCTTAAGAACTACTACACTAGGCTAGAAATAACAGCTTTTGAATGGCGCGTTTGCTCCGAAAGCTATACACGCATTTCGGTAGACAAGCCATGCTACCGCCTAACTTGTAAAATTCTGTAAACTATTTATTTGGCTGACGTCTCGTTAACAGCCGGTTCGCTGGAGAAAGTTAAGCACGTGAAACAACACAAACAGTTGAAAAACGGAGTGATTCCGGGACATCACTAAATAAATGTTTGGATCGGGAAAACAACCCGAGTTCGCCCACTTGCAAGGTATATGTTAATATGGTGTAACCTCACTGATTGTGAAAACATATTACGAAAATGTGTTCTGGTTGGAACTCGTTCAGGCTGTTCATCTTTAAAAATAGAATAATGTTTTAGTTGAAAGGATTTATTATTGGTCTCTGTAATAATTTCGATCTTGTCTATTCCTCAGTTTTATTGAATACACAAAATTATTAAGATGTTATCATTGAGTACAACAATGACTTAACTTGCTACTTGAACCAATTTAGTTTTAAATGCATCTGCTTAATATTTTCTCTGGTATAAGCTGTAAAACTTACGTGTGTAGAAACTTTCATCGTAAACTGCAGCTGTAGTAACTGTAACGTAAGCAACTGTAACGTCAGCTGTTTGTTTTATAGTGGTTAAATGAATACTCAGTATTTCACTGAAATTTTAAACAATAAATACTTTTCAGGAACAGTTATATATTTAATCCAATCAGCACCTGCATACGTGACACAATATTAATGGATAATGCAGAAATCCGAAAAATAAAGATTTGTTTTATGATTTAATTTAGTATGTAAAAATCACAACTTTTACTTACGTAAATAAGTACAGGAACGTTTTCTAAATGTATGCAGTATAAAAAAATCATGCCTAAGAGAACAAATATTTTTTTTTTTTTAGGATTACATGCATGGACTACAATATGTGAAGTTATGGGAAACAAGTTGTTAGCTTACATATGTAAAGGTACAAGTATTTCCCTGCCAACAATGAGGCATAATTGCTTTTGACACATTTTTTAGTGCCTAAAGAATTCCTAAGGAATATTATGTGATGCTCCTAACTTATTAATGGCACAGAAGACATTATATTTTACTTAGATGTTATTTGAGACCAAATTTAAATTAAACTGGACTTATTAACCTTTACAATAAACCTACATTACATAAAAATTGGTCCTGTAAAAAAAAAACTATAAATCATTATTACTACTAGAGTTGTCAAAAATAACATCAGCACTCTCTTGGTTTGCTTGAAATAGGATGTACTATATTTTTTATCTGACCTTTCCCAAAGAACCAAAGAGTTTTAAAATGCGACTCATCCCTGTTTCGCGAGCCGATGCGACGGAGGCGCCGATGAACGTGCTGCGGGGGGGGGGGGGAAGAGGGGAAGAGAGCGAGAGCGTCTGGACTTACCGGTTCGCGGGACCCGAGTGGGGGTCTCCCGCCGCCTCGGGCCGGAGACGTGGATTCACGTTAAAGACACTAACCTGCCTGGCACGCGACCTTTTCCTGTCGCCGCTTCATGACGCGCTCCTCGGAGGAAGATGATTGCTTGGGAACACGGTGGGCAATTGAGCAAGCAGCAAGGAAAACTAATTACACATTATTTGCAGAAAAAAAAAAAACAAACAAAAAAAAAAACTAGAAATATATCAGACCAAGACAAACAAAAGTTACAGAGAAAATATTTTTCTGTATTTATACAAAAGATTCATTTAGAAACCAGTTGCCAAAAAAATAGTTTGGAATGCTACAAGAAAGACATCATAGCTTTGTGTAATTACAGGGATATGGTTATTTTTGCTTATATAAAATATGGTTTTTTGAGATAATTCTGAGTATTTCTTACTGAAATAATCGCATAATTTTATAGTTTAATTGATATTTCGTTCCAGGCATGATTTTTTAAAACGTGGAAAATATAGTCGAATATTAAACTAGTAGACTTCATTTTATGTTGTATCATGCCTATTATGTGCGCAGTTAATACTGGAAAGCTATTCAGTTAACGGTTTATGCAAACAACTTAAACTATTGGAAGTACTGGGACCGCACAAATCATAAATGCCCGGGAAAGATTCTGAAACCCAGTCTTAGTGCGAACACTATTTTGTAGTGGTATAGTTTTTTTACATGTAAATATACAAATTTACAAATATATGTAATTTTACATTATTATATCTGTTCCACTTAAAAAAAATACATTGTAGTATGCAAAGAAAGAACGCTGCGTCTATACATAAACATCATAACGCTATGCCCCAAAAAATTACTATACTAAGTTAAAACTACAAGAAAATAACCTACATGTTGTATACACGTAGACATAAAAATTATCGTAGAGTGGATATTAACTGTACGAATATTTTTGACAGTAAATTTCCCTCAATCAAGTATGAACTAATACAACTTATTCTCTATTGTGATTTTTGCTTTTATTTAATCAATTTTTTCCACTATCACTGACTAAGTTTCAAAGCCATCGTTTTAGACTTTGACCAGGCTATCGAGAGGGACGCTAAAACGTCGAATGTTATATCTGTGGCAAGTTACTCAATTTCCAGTCGCGTCCTCGTAAATTTTTGTGGACCACACTATTAGCATAAGTGGAACACATGTGACCTCTTGGCAGACGAAAACGCGTAAATTATAGGATTACTGTTGCCTGGAGTGGGCTGTCCGCTGGGGCCAAATACGATCATCCAAGTTTCGCAACTCCTGGATCACATTTTTGTGTGGCACCTTGGCCGAAATAAAAATGGTCACACATATTCGCTTCATATTGCATCAACGAGACAAGCACACGGACATAATAGGGCAAAATAAAATTAATATACTCCAATGCAGATAGTAAATAATATTTTAATTATCTGGTAAATATCAATATTAAGACGTAATTACATCGAAGCTTTCAATTACTTAATGTTTTTGTATTGCGCACAAATTAAATAGGACACACGTTCTTTTAAAGGGTACCGTTTTAAGAAAGTAAATATTAAAATGCTGCACCAGTGCTTAAACACAACGACAATGAAAATTCTTGCTAGAAACTAGCCTTAATTTAATTGAACTGAACCGAAACAAATGTAATAGTTTTAAAGGTTTAATTTTGATTGTTTAATCGTTATTAACAATTCAAAACAATTTATATTAAATTTTTTTCCCTCGACAGAAAATTTTTCTAACTTCTGCATTTTTCTAGATTTCTTGTGTTAATTTTATTTATTTACTAACGTAGAAATAAACCAAAAGTTGATGTAAAGATGATCGTGTATTTCATACGCCTATCCTTAACATTATCAACCTCAAAAAAATAATAGTAAAATTATGCAAAATTTAATTACATAACTGTAATTGTAAACCTAGGTTTCATTCTCATTGCAATTTTTAAAGTAACATTCCCCAAAAAATTTCAGTTTGACGTAAGTTTTTAGATAAGTTCTTCCACAGTTTTCTGGCTGAGCGCGTAAACTTATTTTTTTGTTGTAAAACTTTCATATTATTTGCTGGAATTCTATTTTTTTTTGCTGGTGAATAACCATAATAAGGTGTAAGCTACAATTAATTATTAAATAGGTAGTGTGGCTCCTTATGAATTCTTATTTTTGTTACCTGCCTGGTTAGTTGGTGAAATTGCCTATTTTCAACATTCAGCCATTAAGAATGTTAAAAATAATCGGTGATATACATTCTTCTTTTAGGTAGATTTTGAAGAAATACTACCACTGAAACCGTTACAATGGTGCGATTGCCGTAAAATTCTTATATAGTTTTACGCTTTATTGTCCATAGACCACAAAACATATTGCCCATTAAAGAACTCGACCGAGATTTTCCATTACTATATTTTATAATTCAGTTTGGATTTGATTTGTGAAAAATTACGGCAATTTTTTTGTCCATAAAAATGTGATCTCTATGCATACATACATACTGTTACGATTTATAATGTGGGGAGAACTGGATTCGTAAGGGATAGCCTATAATCGAGTTTATTACAGTTTTATTATTTACTAAAATATACATTAATAATAAATAATTGTTCTTAAAAATGTCCGATCACAAACGGCACTTAAAAATGTTTATTCGCAAGTCACTCAATGTCTGTCAAGTTCCGCAGTTCGCACTCCTCACTGGAGCTGGACTCAACAGTGGTTCGCCCCTTACCTCGTGCCTGTCCACACACACAGTCTCGCGCCACTCAGTCGCCGCACTCTCGAGATCCAGTCGAACTCCGTGTCGCGCCACTCTTGCGGGAAGGGAGGGGGTGGAGGTCTCTCACCCTCTTCGTCGTTGTCGCATTTTCCATCGCTCGGGATCCGCTCGGAACTCGGCACCCACGCGGCACTCCGTGGGACTCGCAGAACTTTCGCCGCACCCCGTCGCGGCACTCGTCGTGGGACTCCGGCGCCTCTCACTGTCGCGGAGGCCGGCGTCACTGATTAAGCACCTCAAGGACGCCCTTATCGAACCGACGAGAGCGGCTGTGACGAGTCGCGTCATCCCGGGCCGACCCGACTACTACCCGAAAAATCGAGAAAGGCGGCGTTTGTTCTCGCCACTCCGCGCGCGGGGAGCCCGCGAAATTCCCGAGGCCGCTGAGCGACGGACAAACAGTGCCATGGCAGGACCATGCGCGGGGAGCGGAAAGGCAGAGGGAGGTAGCGACGACCCTTGTAATCCGGCGAGGCATGCGTGGCATGCCTTACGTCAGTGTACGGCACGTTACTCCAGTGACTCTAGCGACCCCAGTTCCGAACCTGGCGCTTGGTCTGGTCTCTCGCGTTCGTAACAACGTGGGAAATATCCGACCAAATGGGTAGAAATAAGGGATGGTTTTTGAAAACAGAATTATCGCTCTAACTCCTATAATATGACGAATATCAGGACCATTTGAAAGTTTTATAACCCATAGTAGCAATACCAAATACTTATGCAGAAAATTTTAATTTGTACAGTTAACCGTAGCTGCAAAAAGAGAATAAAGAGGGGTTAAAATTAACAAAATAAATTCATAACTACCTTAATAATCACACCATAAAATCAGTTCAGAGTATTGGTAAATCTTATAATTTTTATCTAAAGTTTATGTCTTAAAAACGTTTTTGATATGATAAGCCATTTCCGCAAGGGTTTTGAAAAAAAAAGTGTAATTAAAAAAAAGTAATAATTTCCGTACCATGTACACTATTAAATTCGTTATAATTTATTGTAAAACCATAAATTATCATCTAAAATTTTTGTCTGAATTTATTTTTTATATGACCAAAAATTACTTCAAGGAGTGGAATAAAAAAGCGTTGAATGACAAAACTAAATATAATATCACTTATTAAACACATTATTATATCAGTTAAAAGTGCTTGTAATCCATACAAATAATATTTAAAACTTTTTTCTGAATTTATTTTAGAATCAACCAACCAATTCAAAGAGAGAACGAGATACAAAAAAATAAATTATATCTTCTATAGTAGGTACACTATCAAATCCGTTCAAATGGTCTTTAAATCTAATAATTTTTATCTAATACTTTTGTCTGAAACAATTTTTGATATACAAACCAAAATTGCAAGGGGTTGAAAAACCTGGTGTTGGAATAAGAAAATAAATAAAAACTTTCCTACAATATACACTATGGAATCCATTCTTATTATTGTTTAACTTTCTGAATGTTGTCTAAATATTTAGTTAAAATATTTTTTTTGTAAACATCCATTAAAAACCAGTAAAAAAAAGAGCATAAATTTTTAATAGTTATACTATAATATCCGTAACAATTTATTATACGAATCCTAAATTTTATTCAAAACTTTGAATGAAATTTTTTTTTGATTAAATGAATTATTTTCGTAAAAATATGGAGTTTGAAACAAATAAAAAGCAAAACTTCCTTTGAATCAAATTCGGTTAAATTTTATTTTAAACCATTATAACATTTACTTAAACCTTGGCGCACATAAATGTTTTATACGACCACATAATTGGCGCAAGGGATAAAAAATTGTGTTTGCAGGCCAAAAAATTGAATAACTACCTTAGTTGGCGTAATATGAAATTCATTCTAAGCTTTTCAATGCTGGATGCATTGAGTTAAAAAAAAAATTCATAATATTTTTGCTGCATGGGAAATGAGAAGATGTTAAATAGATCATTCTTTATTATTGGAAAACATAAAAATATAATGTCCCTTAAGTTCTTAAAATGTTCCAGAAGTTTATAGAAGTCTCCAAAATATTTCCAGAAGAAATAGGTACTTCGAAATCTACGAACGCGTGTAGGTTGTGCCGAAAGGGATTTTTAAGTTGTATGCGTATCATAAACATGTGTTTTTGAATTCTACATTAAAATTATTTTTATTTTCCTTTAAACTTCCCTGAGGAATAGATAATAGGGAACAGTACCAGAATGTCACAGTTTTAGAGTTAAAGTTTGATTAAAAATACGTTAAATTTTTTTTAAAGCCGTTAATATGCTGTTTGCATCGTACCTAAAATATGTTTCGACAATTATGCAATTTTGTCAAGTAATACACCCGAGATCGTGACTGTAATTACTTCTGGGTTTCTCTTATTATAAATATAATTTAAATTATTTTGACTGTGGGGTAATTTTATGCCTTTTTAAGGTTTGGACTGTTCTGATTTAGTATACGAGTGTGTGCTGGAATAAAATTATAAGTTGTTTACGTTACACCACGTGTAAATTTCTGAACATCTGAACCGTAAAAGTAAAATATTTTGTGGCAAACGAGATAAAGTCATACTGCTTACTAAACTGCCTACCTTTGAGTCGTACAGTTTATTATATTTAACTTGGATTGTTTGTGATATGTAGGGGAAGGCATTTTTCGCGAATAAATCTAAACGCAACAAGGTACACTCGCACCAGTGGTTTATTCCTTGCGATTGGTGGCCATTTGCGAGAGAATTCGTTGCCTTGTTTGACCGAGCCACTCATGACGCGTTTGCTTCCGCACTGAATTACTGTGATTGGTGTTGTAACACTCGACATGTACCTGAAAGAAACTCAGCCAATCACGAAACACAGACGATGTTACAGTGTTTTAACTTCCAGTTAGTCTGGCAATCGTTTAGCGAAATATGCATGCCCGTAGTGATAAGTATATTGCATATCGTGCTTGGCTTTTGAGAGGTTTCTACAGTGTGTTTAACGGTTTCCCAATTTCACACAGTAGGTAGACAAGTTAGTTTATCCATTTGGGTGTTCGGCGATACCACAAATACGATTTTTCCGCACATTTACTGCTGAATATGGCTTCATCCCTGATACGTACATGGGTCATATCCAACCTCTGAGAGTTTTTGTAGAAAAATAAGATTAGGTGAAAGTAGTATACGAATGTATTTTCTGGAACATGGCTTCTGGCTGTGGAGCGGGGAGCCGAGCCACATCTCTGACGTCACGTCCATCTCTGACGTCACGGCGGCCATCTTGGACTCAAAATTCCTCAAAATTCCTCAAAATTGACTCAAAATTCCTCAAAATTGACTCAAAATGACTCAAAATTTCCCGTTTTAAGAAAAAAAATTCCCGTTTTCGAGGGAAAAATTCCCGTTTCGATGGAAAATTAGGATTTCGAAAAACCACAAATGTCTTTTGCCTTAGAAAGAACACAAATTCCTAAAACTGGCTTAAGCATCCTTAACTCAAGCCAGCGTTAAGCCATTTATAGGATTATGACGTCACCGTTGCAATTTTCGTTACGTCCGCCATCTTGAAAATCCACAATTTTTGTGTTAGAAAATCGGGAAAAATTTTAAAAATCATTAAAAAAATTATTTAATCGAATTAAAAAAATATTAAAAACCACTGTTGCAGTTATCGTTACGGTTGCCATCTTGGATTATATAAATGTTACATATTTCGTTACACCCGCCATCTTGGTTGAGTACCATGTCATTCTTACACTTTACGTTACGACCACCATATTGGATCCTATTAATGTTGCAATTATCGTTATGGTCGCCATCTTTAAATTTAGACGCCATCTTGGAAATCCGTAGTTTTTATGTTAGAAAATCGGGAAAAATTCCAAAATTCATCAAAAAATTAATTTATTTAAATTCTGTATGATTATATCGATGTACGTCCTTGGTTCGATTCCCGACGAGAGTAAACGGTCGATCCTTCCTCCATGAAAGCTACCTAGACTGATCTACCACCACCAGTACCAAGGTTTATATCATCAACTGGTATGACATCATGTCCACCATCTTGTCTTCATCCGCTGGAGTCCACCATCTTGTTTTCGTCTGCTAGAGTGTGCCGATACCATGTAGTATAATTATCTGGTCACCATACTTTTGTCCTCAACTGTTGACATTGATCATTGACCTTGGCCTTTGACCTTGACCTTTAAATTTGACCTTACCTTGAAATTTGACTTTGACCTTGAAATTTGACCTTGACCTTGAAATTTGACCTTGACCTTGAAATTTGACCTTGACCTTGAAATTTGACCTTGACCTTGAAATTTGACTTTGTCCTCGAAATTTGACTTTGTCCTTGTCGACCATCATGGATCCGACATTTTATGTTCAGTAGATGCTACCAGGAGCTACCACCTGCTGGAGTATGCCATCTTGTGTGTGTGTACTCGTATTATAGAGTACATTTCCATCTGGATAATTTTATTCTAACCCGATACAGTGCAGTAATCATTTATTACTGTGACACACGCCATCTTGAAATTTTGACGCCATCTTGAAAATCCGTAATTTTAATGCTAGAGATTCGGGAAAAAGTTCAAAATTCATTAAATAATTCACTCATTAAAGTAATGATTGATTAGATCGATTCCCGTCCTTGGTTCGACCCCTGACCGATACCAATCAACTTTAATTTTAAAAAATACCACAAAAGCGACAGGTTTGAGAAAATAAAAAACACCACAAGTTCTTTTAAAAACTTTTATTACATACATTCTAATCTACTACAAGTACATAATAAACACAGACAAAGTACTAAAGTCTTGTGGATTCCTCGATTCAAACAGTCTTCTTATTGTACGGACAAAGCCTTTTACATGACTTTAAATGTCTATCCGATCCGTTCATCACCGCAGCCAGAGACGGACTGAAGTTCATATCACCAGGGTCCCACTTATATATTCTCATTTGCTGGTACAACACACGAGTCAAAACAATAACCATGTTCATTATACTTCTCGGAGCATTTTTTATAATGAAGATGTAAGCTATCAAGACGTGAAATTAGTTTTTTGCACTTATTGCACTGAAATTGTATTACAACTGCTTCTTTCATGTCTGCGAGCATTTGAGGTAATAGTAAATGATGCGTCACAGTATTTGCACCGACGCAATGTATGCTTTTCATTAGTGGAAGAATCCATTGATGACGATGAAACTTCGGATGATGGTGGTATCACATCTGTTGAAATCTCCTCCAATGTTGACGTCGTCGTTGCCAACGGGATCTGCACCTTCTCCATCGTAGCTGTCGTCAAGGTTCCCGTAGACGATGGTACAACCTCCGAGTTCGACGTTAAAGACGGTAAAGATGCCATCGAGGTCTCAAGAACAGCTAATTGACACGTCTTATGCACCAGAAGAAACAAACTAGGTGATCCTTACACCGCCGACGTCAGTAACTAACTGAGCGTCCTGCTGTCTAGGACTCGCTTATATACATGCACCGGATGGAATAATACGCTAGTCAAATCAAGAACCATTTACAATAATACTAGAGTCAAATCTACAAATTAAAAAAGAGGATCATTTGATCGAAAAAAAAATTCGATCTCTCCAATATACGCCAGGCTCCAAGAGCTACAATTCACGTCATCAGATCCATCTAAATTTTGCTCCTATGCTTCAATTGACCATTAGCTGCAAGTGCTCCAACAGATCCATCAACTCCAACACGTAATGTACGCAATGTACGCACAATACATGCAATTTACATGCAATAAATGTAATGATCACTCAGTACACACAGGAAACGAAACGTACACACAGTACACACAGGAAACGGAACGTACACACAATACACACAGGAAACGAAACGTACACACAGTACACACAGGAAACGGAACGTACACACAGTACACACAGGAAACGGAACGTACACACAGTACACACAGGAAACGAAACGTACACACAGTACACACAGGAAACGAAACGTATACACACAGTACACACAGGAAACGGAACGTACACACAGTACACACAGGAAACGAAACGTACACACAGTACACACAGGAAACGGAACGTACACACAGTACACACAGGAAACGGAACGTACACACAGTACACACAGGAAACGAAACGTACACACAGTACACACAGGAAACGAAACGTATACACACAGTACACACAGGAAACGGAACGTACACACAGTACACACCGGAAAAGGAACGTACACACAGTACACACAGGAAACGGAACGTACACACAGTACACACAGGAAACGGAACGTACACACAGTACACACAGGAAACGAAACGTACACACAGTACACACAGGAAACGAAACGTATACACACAGTACACACAGGAAACGGAACGTACACACAGTACACACAGGAAACGAAACGTACACACAGTACACACAGGAAACGGAACGTACACACAGTACACACAGGAAACGGAACGTACACACAGTACACACAGGAAACGAAACGTACACACAGTACACACAGGAAACGAAACGTATACACACAGTACACACAGGAAACGGAACGTACACACAGTACACACCGGAAAAGGATCGTACACACAGTACACACAGGAAACGGAACGTACACACAGTACACACAGGAAACGGATCGTATACACAGTAAACACAGGAAACAGAACGTACACACAGGAAACGAAACGTACACACAGTACACACAGAAAACGGAACGTACACACAGTACACACAGAAAACGGAATGTACACACAGGAAACGAAACGTACACACAGTACACACAGGAAAGGAAACGTATACGCACATTACACACATGAAACGGAATGATCACACATACATTAGCGGAAACACACAGGCTTAGTTGGAAATCAGAATACAAGAAACAAAAACATTAAATTTTTACTTTCAATATTTAATTACTTCTCAACATTACACAAATACAAGTAAAAGAAACCATTATTGTATGTAGCCAGCTTTCCCCAGTTCTTTGAGTATGAAGGATATTTCTTTGATGCACGAATAGTTTCCTGCACAAAGCGAGTCATGTAGAAGTCTTAGCCGTTCAACCAATATGTTTGGATCTTTCCATGATGTGTAATCAATCTCTTCTACCACCATCTTACTTGCTTGTTTATTATAAATACTGTTAATATCACAATCGTCCCAGTGATCATAATAAGCATTATCAGATTTATTTTTTATAACACGACGTTTCCATCGTTTCGGTCTCAGGACATCGCCACATTCTTCGATCTTGTCAGCTCTAGGTGCTTCATCACAGTCTATGCCTTTGTCAACAGCCTCAGAGTCACTGTAACAATCACTGTAGAAGACATCCTCTTCACCCATATTACCGTATGAATTCGCTATCGATGATGTCGAAGTGTCTTCATCGTCTTCATGCTTCCTTTTTAGGAGTCCATCATTTTTACAAAGAATGGAGGATCTACTGAATATAGTCTTGAATGTATTCTCACTTTTCACGGTGTTGATACTTCCATTAGTTTCAGTCTTCCCGAAGCCATTAGCATCCTTCAATTTATGTTCTTCCTCACAATCGGGTGAGCTAATACCATCACGCTCAGGACAAGGAAAATTATTGTCGTAATGCAGATCACTCTTCTTTAGTCTAGTGGATCCATCGGTGTCCTCTATGCCGTAAGTAGTCTTGACTTTACATGTTCTACCATGTCTTTTTAAGCTGTCAATTCGTGTTAACAACCTGCTACAACGATTACAGCTTATCATGTTGCGTAGTGGGTTTCTAGCACAATCATTCTTCTCATGACGTCTAGCATTCCTTCTCATGGCAAAATCCTTGCCACAGTATCTACAGCGGCTTCCTTCCGATTCAGCTGCAGATAACAAACCACGATCCATGGTAGCTTCTGTGACTAATGTTAGATACAAACTGTCATTTTTCTCCAATTGGAACCATTTCTTAAATAGAATTTTTGAAATGTTTCATCAGCGAGAGTTAAGTTATCTAATGCAAAGAAAATTGATGCAAGTAGTTCTGGATGTCGTCAACAGATGTCGCTACGTGTTGCTTGTAGGTAAATAATATCTATTTCATTAATGTGGGATGCGTAACGCTCACTATCGATCGCAAAGGGAGGTTGGCTTCGATAGTATCCAAGGAGAAAAAAAGTTCGTCCTTCCTGCTAGTGCTTCTCAGAATTCTCACGGTCCGCCATCTTGGATTGTGACGTCACGGCGGCCATCTTGGATGGGTGTGACCTTGACCTTTGACCGAAACCTCAGGAATGATCGCAAGCACACGGATTAACCATCAATATATTGATAAGAATAATCAGGAGCACACGGAGAAAACCATCATAACATTGGCAAGAATAATCAGGAGCACACGGAGAAAACCGACACAAGTTTTCTTTGATATCATAAAAATATAAAAAAAAATTAATAAAAAACTAAAAATAAAAACGAAAAAAAAAAAAATCAAACATTCTGGCTTGTACTAGAACTCTATCTTTGCTCAACAATGAGAAGTTCACAAGCTAGCAGAATGTTTGATTTTTTTTTTTTCGTTTTTATTTTTCGTTTTTTATTAATTTTTTTTTTATATTTTTATGATATCAAAGAAAACTTGTGTCGGTTTTCTCCGTGTGCTCCTGATTATTCTTGCCAATATTATGATGGTTTTCTCCGTGTGCTCCTGATTATTCTTATCAATATATTGATGGTTAATCCGTGTGCTTGTGATCATTCCTGAGGTTTCGGTCAAAGGTCAAGGTCACACCCATCCAAGATGGCCGCCGTGACGTCACAATCCAAGATGGCGGACCGTGAGAATTCTGAGAAGCACTAGCAGGAAGGACGAACTTTTTTTCTCCTTGGATACTATCGAAGCCAACCTCCCTTTGCGATCGATAGTGAGCGTTACGCATCCCACATTAATGAAATAGATATTATTTACCTACAAGCAACACGTAGCGACATCTGTTGACGACATCCAGAACTACTTGCATCAATTTTCTTTGCATTAGATAACTTAACTCTCGCTGATGAAACATTTCAAAAATTCTATTTAAGAAATGGTTCCTATTGGAGAAAACTGACAGTTTGTATCTAACATTAGTCACAGAAGCTACCATGGATCGTGGTTTGTTATCTGCAGCTGAATCGGAAGGAAGCCGCTGTAGATACTGTGGCAAGGATTTTGCCATGAGAAGGAATGCTAGACGTCATGAGAAGAATGATTGTGCTAGAAACCCACTACGCAACATGATAAGCTGTAATCGTTGTAGCAGGTTGTTAACACGAATTGACAGCTTAAAAAGACATGGTAGAACATGTAAAGTCAAGACTACTTACGGCATAGAGGACACCGATGGATCCACTAGACTAAAGAAGAGTGATCTGCATTACGACAATAATTTTCCTTGTCCTGAGCGTGATGGTATTAGCTCACCCGATTGTGAGGAAGAACATAAATTGAAGGATGCTAATGGCTTCGGGAAGACTGAAACTAATGGAAGTATCAACACCGTGAAAAGTGAGAATACATTCAAGACTATATTCAGTAGATCCTCCATTCTCTGTAAAAATGATGGACTCCTAAAAAGGAAGCATGAAGACGATGAAGACACTTCGACATCATCGATAGCGAATTCATACGGTAATATGGGTGAAGAGGATGTCTTCTACAGTGATTGTTACAGTGACTCTGAGGCTGTTGACAAAGGCATAGACTGTGATGAAGCACCTAGAGCTGACAAGATCGAAGAATGTGGCGATGTCCTGAGACCGAAACGATGGAAACGTCGTGTTATAAAAAATAAATCTGATAATGCTTATTATGATCACTGGGACGATTGTGATATTAACAGTATTTATAATAAACAAGCAAGTAAGATGGTGGTAGAAGAGATTGATTACACATCATGGAAAGATCCAAACATATTGGTTGACCGGCTAAGACTTCTACATGACTCGCTTTGTGCAGGAAACTATTCGTGCATCAAAGAAATATCCTTCATACTCAAAGAACTGGGGAAAGCTGGCTACATACAATAATGGTTTCTTTTACTTGTATTTGTGTAATGTTGAGAAGTAATTAAATATTGAAAGTAAAAATTTAATGTTTTTGTTTCTTGTATTCTGATTTCCAACTAAGCCTGTGTGTTTCCGCTAATGTATGTGTGATCATTCCGTTTCATGTGTGTAATGTGCGTATACGTTTCCTTTCCTGTGTGTACTGTGTGTACGTTTCGTTTCCTGTGTGTACATTCCGTTTTCTGTGTGTACTGTGTGTACGTTCCGTTTTCTGTGTGTACTGTGTGTACGTTTCGTTTCCTGTGTGTACGTTCTGTTTCATGTGTTTACTGTGTATACGATCCGTTTCCTGTGTGTACTGTGTGTACGTTCCGTTTCCTGTGTGTACTGTGTGTACGATCCTTTTCCGGTGTGTACTGTGTGTACGTTCCGTTTCCTGTGTGTACTGTGTGTATACGTTTCGTTTCCTGTGTGTACTGTGTGTACGTTTCGTTTCCTGTGTGTACTGTGTGTACGTTCCGTTTCCTGTGTGTACTGTGTGTACGTTCCGTTTCCTGTGTGTACTGTGTGTACGTTTCGTTTCCTGTGTGTACTGTGTGTACGTTCCGTTTCCTGTGTGTACTGTGTGTATACGTTTCGTTTCCTGTGTGTACTGTGTGTACGTTTCGTTTCCTGTGTGTACTGTGTGTACGTTCCGTTTCCTGTGTGTACTGTGTGTACGTTCCGTTTCCTGTGTGTACTGTGTGTACGTTTCGTTTCCTGTGTGTATTGTGTGTACGTTCCGTTTCCTGTGTGTACTGTGTGTACGTTTCGTTTCCTGTGTGTACTGAGTGATCATTACATTTATTGCATGTAAATTGCATGTATTGTGCGTACATTGCGTACATTACGTGTTGGAGTTGATGGATCTGTTGGAGCACTTGCAGCTAATGGTCAATTGAAGCATAGGAGCAAAATTTAGATGGATCTGATGACGTGAATTGTAGCTCTTGGAGCCTGGCGTATATTGGAGAGATCGAATTTTTTTTTCGATCAAATGATCCTCTTTTTTAATTTGTAGATTTGACTCTAGTATTATTGTAAATGGTTCTTGATTTGACTAGCGTATTATTCCATCCGGTGCATGTATATAAGCGAGTCCTAGACAGCAGGACGCTCAGTTAGTTACTGACGTCGGCGGTGTAAGGATCACCTAGTTTGTTTCTTCTGGTGCATAAGACGTGTCAATTAGCTGTTCTTGAGACCTCGATGGCATCTTTACCGTCTTTAACGTCGAACTCGGAGGTTGTACCATCGTCTACGGGAACCTTGACGACAGCTACGATGGAGAAGGTGCAGATCCCGTTGGCAACGACGACGTCAACATTGGAGGAGATTTCAACAGATGTGATACCACCATCATCCGAAGTTTCATCGTCATCAATGGATTCTTCCACTAATGAAAAGCATACATTGCGTCGGTGCAAATACTGTGACGCATCATTTACTATTACCTCAAATGCTCGCAGACATGAAAGAAGCAGTTGTAATACAATTTCAGTGCAATAAGTGCAAAAAACTAATTTCACGTCTTGATAGCTTACATCTTCATTATAAAAAATGCTCCGAGAAGTATAATGAACATGGTTATTGTTTTGACTCGTGTGTTGTACCAGCAAATGAGAATATATAAGTGGGACCCTGGTGATATGAACTTCAGTCCGTCTCTGGCTGCGGTGATGAACGGATCGGATAGACATTTAAAGTCATGTAAAAGGCTTTGTCCGTACAATAAGAAGACTGTTTGAATCGAGGAATCCACAAGACTTTAGTACTTTGTCTGTGTTTATTATGTACTTGTAGTAGATTAGAATGTATGTAATAAAAGTTTTTAAAAGAACTTGTGGTGTTTTTTATTTTCTCAAACCTGTCGCTTTTGTGGTATTTTTTAAAATTAAAGTTGATTGGTATCGGTCAGGGGTCGAACCAAGGACGGGAATCGATCTAATCAATCATTACTTTAATGAGTGAATTATTTAATGAATTTTGAACTTTTTCCGGAATCTCTAGCATTAAAATTACGGATTTTCAAGATGGCGTCAAAATTTCAAGATGGCGTGTGTCACAGTAATAAATGATTACTGCACTGTATCGGGTTAGAATAAAATTATCCAGATGGAAATGTACTCTATAATACGAGTACACACACACAAGATGGCATACTCCAGCAGGTGGTAGCTCCTGGTAGCATCTACTGAACATAAAATGTCGGATCCATGATGGTCGACAAGGACAAAGTCAAATTTCGAGGACAAAGTCAAATTTCAAGGTCAAGGTCAAATTTCAAGGTCAAGGTCAAATTTCAAGGTCAAGGTCAAATTTCAAGGTCAAGGTCAAATTTCAAGGTCAAGGTCAAATTTAAAGGTCAAGGTCAAAGGCCAAGGTCAATGATCAATGTCAACAGTTGAGGACAAAAGTATGGTGACCAGATAATTATACTACATGGTATCGGCACACTCTAGCAGACGAAAACAAGATGGTGGACTCCAGCGGATGAAGACAAGATGGTGGACATGATGTCATACCAGTTGATGATATAAACCTTGGTACTGGTGGTGGTAGATCAGTCTAGGTAGCTTTCATGGAGGAAGGATCGACCGTTTACTCTCGTCGGGAATCGAACCAAGGACGTACATCGATATAATCATACAGAATTTAAATAAATTAATTTTTTGATGAATTTTGGAATTTTTCCCGATTTTCTAACATAAAAACTACGGATTTCCAAGATGGCGTCTAAATTTAAAGATGGCGACCATAACGATAATTGCAACATTAATAGGATCCAATATGGTGGTCGTAACGTAAAGTGTAAGAATGACATGGTACTCAACCAAGATGGCGGGTGTAACGAAATATGTAACATTTATATAATCCAAGATGGCAACCGTAACGATAACTGCAACAGTGGTTTTTAATATTTTTTTAATTCGATGAAATAATTTTTTTAATGATTTTTAAAATTTTTCCCGATTTTCTAACATAAAAATTGTGGATTTTCAAGATGGCGGACGTAACGAAAATTGCAACGGTGACGTCATAATCCTATAAATGGCTTAACGCTGGCTTGAGTTAAGGATGCTTAAGCCAGTTTTAGGAATTTGTGTTCTTTCTAAGGCAAAAGACATTTGTGGTTTTTCGAAATCCTAATTTTCCATCGAAACGGGAATTTTTCCCTCGAAAACGGGAATTTTTTTTCTTAAAACGGGAAATTTTGAGTCATTTTGAGTCAATTTTGAGGAATTTTGAGTCAATTTTGAGGAATTTTGAGGAATTTTGAGTCTAAGATGGCCGCCGTGACGTCAGAGATGGACGTGACGTCAGAGATGTGGCTCGGCTCCCCGCTCCACAGCCAGAAGCCATGTTCCAGAAAATACATTCGTATACTACTGGTGAAGCTGGGAAAAACCTACATGAGAATATTTATGGAATTGTGGTTTAATTAAAACTGAATTAATATACTTTTTAAAGAATTAGATGAAAACTATAATTATGACAGCTAACGATTTGACACAGAATTACACTCAAGATATATTCTCAAAAAAATTAGGTTACTAAAACTGAAATCTCACAGTCAAATAAAGCGTATTTCAAAAATCCCTTACTTAAACAAATGGAATTCTTTGAGTGCATTGCAGTAGCTTTTATCAAGTCGTTATGTGCCGAGTTGTCACTCACACGGTCCAGATTATTATTTGCATTTACAAATAACTCTCTTGTGATCTTAGATTTTTCATTCTTGGTCTCTCACTTTTTTTTGTCCAGGATTTAACTACTTTCCAGCTTATATATATGCCTGCGATAAGTTTATGTAGTTTAATAAATGAATTATAGTAAAGGTAACATAGGAGGTAAATATTCATACACGAGTCGATGCTAATGATAATGCCATTTATTGAGCTCGTACAAAAGTAATATACATGCTATGTACACAGTACATGGCGCGGGCCTGGTCGCAGCGGGCGAGCAGGTCTCTCGCCGGCCGGCAGAGCCGTCGCAGGTATTCACAGAGGGGTTGTTGTTGGAGGTGGTGGTGGTGGGGGTGGTCTACTTCCTCTTGAGGTTGTCCTCCTCCGGGTGCGCGGCGTTGTAGGCCAGCGCCTCGAGGATCTTCTCAGGGATGGGCGGAGGGGTGGGCAGGTAGTTGCCCTGCGGCTGGAAGCCGTTCTCGTCGGCGGTGTAGGTGAGCGTGTAGAGCACGTTGTCTATGTAGAAGGAGTAGGAGCCCTGGATGGCCGTGCCCGCCTCGCCCTTGGGGCCCACCGCCTTCTGGACTCCGGCGGCGTCCACCTTGGTGCCGTCGCCGCTCTCGTAGCTGCGACACCACACCACATCTCGGTCAGGATCTCATTAAAAGAAATAAACCACAGGAACTGACAACAAATATGAAAAACACAAAGAACAGAAAAACAAGCGAAAGTTATTTGATGTTAAACGTTACATGCCTAGACGATACCAAGAATTCCGCGAAACAAATTTCATCAGAATAAAAAAAAATATACATAGCATAAACTAAAGCAGTAGACCGACAACTTCAAGACGTTTCATACATAATAATTAGAGCCACGGAAATTTCGCGGATTCATTTAGTCGCGAGCTAGAATGCGAACCTCCACACTGTCGCACTGTGTTCATGATTGGACCGCAGTTATCTGGACACGCCCCTCTACGACCGTGAGCCAACGATGTCCAGCTAGAATAGAAGTAAGCGAATCAGGTAGTTACAAATAACAAGGATAAAAATGTTCTCGCTAAGAAATAAACAAATGGGAAAGTAAACATGGGTCGAGCACACCTATAACTTTGAATTCTATCCTGAGGCCAGAGGAATCCGCGATATTTCCGGGACTCTAATAATAATAGACACAGAAAAACACTTACCCCACACAAAACAGTATAGTCTATTTATTTCGCTGGTTGCAAATGTCTCGTTTAAAAAAAATTACTGCCACGTAGTTCTGTGTTGTCTAAGCATGTGATATTTAACATCAGCTAATAGTGGTTTCTTATTTGTTGCCTGTTTCGGAGTTTTTTTTTATGTGGAACATCTTAGCTCTCGATGTACGGCCTTTGGTCGGAGTAATTTCGTTGTTGCGACGGAGTTGAAGGAACGTAACTGTGTAACAACGACGGTGCCGCCATTTGTGACAAAGCGATACTTTTTATCACATATTCTTAAAATTTTTTTTAAGACGATTCCAGCAGAAATTTAAATACAAATTCCTTGTAGAAAATCAGCTCCAAACCAGGGGTTTTAATATTTTTTTTCCTTCGTTTTTATCGGAGCCGTTTCATTATATAGTTAAAAAATTTCGCTGTGCATAATCGAATAAATCGATAGTAGACTGACTTAGCTGCGAGTTCTAGTGGCGGGTGCCGAAACAACGTGTGATCCGAGTGTAGAAAGGTAGTTGAAATCACAAATTGCGTGTTACACGTTGATTTTGCTCGTCACTGAGTTTAGTTGTTGCGCATCACTCGCTCACGTGTTTTTTTCTTCTGTGGCGACCACCAGCAGATTGGGGCACAACCCAGAATGTGAAGCTAAACGAACGACCAGAGGATTCAGGCGGGTGCACACTCCTCCCGGACCGAGGAGGGGCCGGGTCTCTCACCTGTTCTGGAAGCTGCCGTCTTCATTGAGCACGCTGCTCTGGGACACGATGGGGATTGGCTCCTTGGGGGACAGCTTCAGCTGCGGCGGTCCCTGAGGGGCGGCCAGGGCTGCCCCCAGCAGGCAACAGGCGATCACCTGCAACACGCGGCGCACCCCCGCCTCTTGCGACACACGCCACTACTCCGGCAATCCACCCCACACGCGAGGAGACATCTTCCCGTGTCTTCTTCAACTCTCTTACGTTCCATTATTGGCACATTCCTGCTCTTCGGCTGATACGACTTCCCCACGGAAATTTCTTTGGGTGAGATGAGAGTTAAATTTCCAGGCCGAATTTTAACGCAAATTTTTTCGGGAAACGTTGCCATGAAACGTTTCTGACGCGAAAAAAGGACGGAGAATATAGGTTGCGGACGGTGCAGAGAACTAGTCGGGTCCTGTTGCCTTTGAGCGGGCTCCACGTGGTGGCTAAACCCCGCCGTGCTGCAGGGATAGGCGGGTCGGTAGGGACCCGCCTGCGCTTGACGCCACCCCGACTTAGGGAGTATTTGGGCAGAGGGTAACACAACGGGGTTTGAGCTTATTTTGAAGTTAGTAATAATTTTTGTTAATTTATGGTTATTTAGAAAATTGTCGTATTCCTCTCTTTCGCTCTCTCTCTCTTTCTCTGCCATTTCACGCCTTACGATATAATTACGAATCAAAGAAGTTTATCTTTTATCATGTGTAATGAGTTACACGAGCTCCTTTTTTTAAATCCGGAAATTCATAGTTCCGCACCTTCTGTAATCTAGTACTAATCGAGCCATTCACGTTAATTTTTTTTGGGTGGATTCCGGTTTTGTACTTTGGCCGCCAGATCGCATTGCTGCGCTACTGGTATTTATATTAGTTAACTGAAGGTTTTGATCTCAGTACAGTATTTCCTGTTTTCTGGCGGGTCTATCTTAATGTTTTACGTATCGCACGAAAGTTATTCCGCAGCGCATTCAAGATCGCATTTTCAGACCGCAGGGACTGAAGACTCTTCGGATAGTGACTGAAATCTGGATTTAAAAAATGATGTAATTGTAAAATAGGTATAAGAAATGATTAGGTGTTAAAAAAATAGGAGAAAGAACGACAGTAAAAAAAAATTAGGAAAATAAAGATTGCATTCTGTATTATAAAGATAATCGTAAAAAACAAATGGTAAACGAAGAGAAAGGTAGATGATGAAATAGTTTTAAGTAGACGAAGACATAGTTTTCATTAAGGGATGGCATAAAACAAAGGGCGAGAAAATGTGCCAAAGACTGAGAATGTGGCGTGCCAAACCATACTTATATAAAATCATATTTGATGATCACACATAAAAACATTTATGGATTTAGCTTTCACGTACTTCAGAATTTCTGTGAACATAATATACGGTCACTGCTGAAATTCTCATAAAGGTAAGCCGAAGACAGAAAGAAAGCAATCCTGTCCAGGACCCTACACATAGAGGTGATGCTGCTTTACATGCTCCAGATAGTTTCGCATTTAGCGACGTGTCTTAATCACACCGAAACTACCGGGCAAAGATTTTAAAGTCCATGTGATCAACACTTCTAACCAAAGTATAGTTTATCTCCTCTTTCTTGTACGGTTTCTCTAACTTTCGGACATGTCTGTATGGCACATGCTCACTACCGTAAACGAAATTTGAATGTATGGTGACAAGACACCGATGAATAGTGGACTTTGGATTACTCAGGAACCTATCCCGCACTCATATGTCATTAACACTGCAAGTGGTTGGATGTAAACAAAATTGGTATCGATGGCTTTGACTCGCATGATTACTTACGCAAAATACTGTAAGAACCTATAAGCTCCACAGACATCCATTGCGATTGGCGCATTGACATATTTTTAGCATAAGAATACCAGCCATTAATCATATGTTCATATTGTCCAGTTTATTTAGCAGAAATGTTTAGGAATATTAACATCTTATGCTAGCTTAATTTCGAATGTCCCTCAAGCTGTGCACCATTAAAAGATAAAAGGAAATCACAATATATATATTGTTCGCATCAATCCATCGGAACGGACTGGGGAAGAACCCACGGAGGTGGAAGGTCCCGAGGAGGAACAGCCGGCAGAGACGCCGCGCCGACCAATGAGAGGGACCTGGGTACTCACCAGCTTGAACATGGCGCGGGATGTGTCGGCGGTGACGGCGGCTTGGCGAATGACGTACCGTGGCACGCGCCCCGCTGCATTTATACCCTCGACCCTGAAACTGGTCGCCGGCGGGGCGGACAGACCCGGGGCTCGCGCGAGGAGTGTCGTCACGGCAGCGCCTGCGTGGGAGGAGGGGTTGAAGGGGGGGGGGGGGAGTTTTCAGTCAAAAAGGGGGGGGGGGGGAGATGGGTGCGGCCCCGCAAGGTCCAGGAGCATCTTCACGAGAGAGAGATGCCTCTCGCCGGCGCGCGCCTGAAATGACCTTCGGAAGAAGATGTTACCAGTTGGCCAACTGCCGAGACGCAGGGGAATAGGTGCTTACGAATTCACGTACCGTTAGTCAAGGCTCTATGTACAGTAAACAAGTTAATAGAGGAATTGACTCATTGAAATTGGAACCTACTATCAAAATATTCTTTCTTGGTTTAGCATAGCAAAATGCAACTTCATTTGATATGCTTTAGAGGAGCAATATGATCATACTGCTATCTGTGACTTAAGAGACCAGCTACCATTATGATTTTATTTTTAACCCTATGGAAAATGTAACAAGCACAAGATTTATTTTTCCGGTAGTTGGTTCCTTTTTGCAAAAGTTGTTAATGGCCCATCCTATCAATGCATCATCATCGAAAATGAACCAAGAGATTCGACTGGAATATTTCTTTAGATGCAACACAAATAAAAGTCACGAAACTAAAATTATACCAAGCTAAGAATGAGCCCTTAAGTAGAGGATACAGAACCAATCACATTTAAGACTTTTTTTTATATATTCTAAACGTAATTACAGAGAAGTAACGGAATTCAATGTATGGCTGAACGGTAGGATATTGGGAAATTAAATCGACAATGAAAAGTGCTAGAAAATCTTTTTCATGCAGTTTGGTGAAGAGTATAATAATCAAGTTCCTCACATCATTAAAATGAGATGGTGAGCTGAGTTTCAAGCTCCAACTCCTTTGTCAGCCATGATAAACTTGCAAGTAAAGTAGGTAAAATCAGCTTTAATGCTTTCCATGCTGAAAAGTGCAGCCAAAATGTTTATATATTCAGCATTTAGGTTTGAACAATCGAACTCCACCCTATTTACCCCCCTAGATACTCGTACCGATAATGTTTTTGAAGACATTAAAATCTAGCTTATTCTAATAAATATTGATTTAGCTCAAAATAATTAATTTTTGTTTGTTCTCAAAACATTGCACACACATAATATGTGTTTGAAGAGTTAGATAAAATATATAATGATTAAATTGGCGAGTATCAATGCTCCTGCTTAATGTTTGTTGGATATCATCATTGAATATGATCAGATATAATCTAATAATGCATCTTAAAATGGCTCATATTTCCTAGTTTCATAAATAATTTAAATCCTGAATCATACTTTCGAAAAGTGAAGATGTTATGCTAACAATAGGTAGAAAAAAATATTTTCGCAATAACTTTCTTTTCTTAAAGTTAACGTAAAATAGAAATTGATTCAACTTCATTATAATGCAAAGGTGAAATAGTGTTAACCAATGTTTTGCATCTTTTGTTTTCGTTATTTACTAGGAAATTTAGAAGAAAGATTAGAGCCATTACCATGGCGCGATGTCTAGAAAATTTATACATGTTCTTTACGTCTCATGGTCCATAGACCCAATATCATTAAAATCAAATGTTTATATACATATTTATAAATCTATAAATCTATATCATCTGTATGTATCCAGTTTTTGTGGACACGATAACTGCCATAATTTAGCATAAGTCACTTCCGAACTGATAAATAAAACATAGTAATGGAAAATTTCAGTCGAGTTCGTTAATGGGCCAAATCCGACCTATTTCTTCCAAGATCCAATTGCTCCAATTACTCCACATGCTTCAAAGCTTAAAATGAAATTGGAGCTATGGAGCATTTGGAGCCAAATACTTTGTGTGGCAATGACTTTTGGAGCTAAATACTGTTGGAGGAAAGACTGTTGGAGCCAAAGCCAGTTTGAGACAAAGACATTTGGAGCCAAAGATTGTCGAAGCCAAATACTCTTGGAGCCTAAAGCTGTTGGAGCAAAAAAACATTTGGATCCAAAGACAGTTGGAGGCATTGTATCGTATCGCATCTTGCGGCCATCGTATCCTACTGTTGGGATCCAATTCCACTGAGTAGATTGTACCTGCAAATGTATGGTTTGTTCGTTAATTGTGCTTCCTTTTTTTTAGTGCTATCTTTTTAATGTTATTTTGACTTGTGTGTTCTCGTTTTCACTAACACACTATTCCGGCGGCTATGAGTATATAAATGAGGTATGAACGACGCAACTCTCAGTTTGTTACGAAGGTGTAAGGAACACATTACTTTGACTCATCTGACATATGAGTCACGTAATTACCTAGTTATTGTGATCTTGATAGCATCTTTATCGTCTTTAACGTCGCGAACACGATGAAAGCTGTACCATCATCTACGGGAATCCAGATGACAATGACGACGAGGGTGACGCAGGTCCCGTTGGCATCGTCGACGACAACCGCGAAGATCTTGATGGAAGCTGTACCATCGACAGCGGAGATCTCGTCAGCGGCGACGGCGCAGATCCCGATGACAGTGACGGCAACCACACTAAATGAGTCTCCAAAAGGCGTGGTTCCACCAGCAGAAGAGACTTTAATTCCTGCGGTGCTGGCTGCGGAGGAAACCTCGGTGAAAGATGTTTTGCCAGAGAAGGAGACTTCAATCGTTGATAATTCGTCAACAACTAACGATCATCGTTGCCGTTACTGTGACAATATATTCTCGAACAACAGAAATGCTCGTCGACATGAGAAGAAAGAATGTGCTAAGAATCCTCCTCGCAAAATTTTTGCCTGTGAGAAATTCCATATGCAGTTTGCCGGAAAAGATAATATGAAAACGCACATGAAGACATGCAGAGGTCGTGCTGCATGGCAGAAAATAAAGGTTTCGCCGCACAACGATGCATCCATGTGCAAAAGAGTACACTGGGAATTGGTCAAACTGCTGTAACATCAGCATCAGGTTTGGGTCTGAAAGGTTCGTCTTCAGTGACTAGACATCCTTGCGGCTACTGTGATATGTCGTTCGCATTTTCCCATAATGCACGAAGACACGAAAGAAGTAAATGGACGAAGAATCCTTCTCGTATGAAATTTTGTTGTGATGAGTGTCAAGTGTGGTTTACTCGTTTTGGCAGTTTGAGACGACACGGGATAAACTGTAAAGGTGAAATCGATGTGCCTACTGTGGAACTACCGGCAGACATTTCGACTCCTCGGTTTAGGTACTCGATTACGTACAGAAACACAAGCAGATTTGCCGAAAAAGACTGCGATGACTTCTGGACATGACACTAAATACACGACTGTGCTGGTGCATTACGGGTAAATGATAATAGATTCCAAGTGGCGCAATCTGCATTTCGTGGAATTTTGAAAGACTATTATTATCTGAATACGTTTAGTGAATCGAAATATATTTGTACTTTTCTTAACAATAACAAGCAGAACATAATAAATCAGCTTACTGAAGAAGTAGGAACGTTCGGGCCTTTAAAATATGACTTACTAGCTGCAGTACCCGGCTTTGCCCGGGCTGAACACCGGGTGATATATTGTCCGCGAGTTACAGCAAAATGGATAGCGATATGTCCAGTGTGGTGTACATTAAGAAATGACACATAATTACTGTTTGTGTATCTGTGACCTATGGTTTTCTGTTTACCCATGGCGATCGGTTGAAAGGTTTAGAAGTTGATGCGCTACAGCGACATCTAGCAGCGAGTTACAAAAAAAAAATGGTTAGCATAAAAACCTTCTCCATGATAAAAACACTTCGATGTGCCAACTTTCATGGCGATCGGTCAAACGGTGTAAGAGTTTATTGACGACATACATGCCAACATCCAATTTATATATATTCTTATATTTCGAAATTTTGGGGCTTTCACTTTTGCGGAAAGTGGATGTTCAGGACCTCGAATGGTTTGGAACACTCCATCTCGAAAGAATAGATATTTTAAATTCCTGAAATTGTCGAAATTTTGGGGCTTTGTTCCCAGAAGGGGGCGGGGGGTTCGAGGACCCTGAATGGCTCGAAAACACTTAAAATCGAAAGAGATAGATTTTTCAAATTTTTTAAACTTTCGAAATTTTGGGGCTTTAACCACCTGGCCGGGGGGGGGGGGGGGGGTGGTTGGGGGGGGGGGGTTGGATTGACGTTGAGGACCCCGAATGGCTCGGAAACACTCCAGATCGAAAGAGATATAAAGGAATATAAGAATGTAAGCATTTAATGTACTCCTATCTACCATAATAACAATATTGACAAATAGAGAGCTTATTACCTACCTATGAATAATTATCTAAATAAATAAATAAATAACTCTTATATTTAAGAATTTACGTACATACATAATATTAAACTTCAAATTATACACATAAAAAAACTAAAGATGTTTGTGAAACAATTTTTTATTTGTCATAATGTTTAAAACATTTGTAGGATTTGTTTATATGTAAAACTGTGGTGGCAATATTCCGCTTATCCAAAGGAGTATAGAAATTAATAGAGATATCACTCCCTGTACACACCACAAATCTTTGAATTAAGTAAAAAAAAACATAGTCCAAAATGAAACAAAAAGTATAAATAACAACTGATTTGACAAAAAATTTTTATACAACTGGAATGACAATGTTAACATCCGCCTGAAATTTAATAGAAGTAGGTAGGTAAGAATACATATATAAGAAATTAAATGAAATTAAAACATACATAAATAAAATTATCTCACACAACCAAACATAATGTTTAATATGAAATAAAGGAAGATGGCAATTACACGTAACTATTCTAATTAATAAAAAAAATCAACTTTCCTGAAATAGTAAAATTCAAATTTTTCAACAATATATTACATAATTGATAAATATTTCTGGTCTTCGGTCTCAGCAGCCCCAAGACTCTTGACGCTCAGCAGATAAATTATAAACACTAAACCAAACTCCTTGCAAGTAAGTAGGTAATGTAAAAAAATAACAATATTAACAAATATAAAATATTAGTAGGCCCTACCTACCTATGAATAAATTTCGAAGAAATTTATAAGTTTAAGAATTTATGTACCTACATAATATTAAACTTGAAACTATCCACACAATAAAAACCTAAGAATGTTAGGGAAACTAATTTTTTTATTTGTCATAATACCTAAAATACGTATGTTTCCAAAATGAAACAAAGTATAAATCATGACCAATATGACAAAAAAAATTGTACAACTCGAATGACATTGAAAACATACACGTGAAATTTAAAAGAGTTATGAGTGCTCTAGGTAGGGAGAAAAAAAATATATAGAAGAAATTAAATTTAAAAAATGGGTGCGTGTACTTAGGTACGCGCATAAGAAGTTATACTTCTTTGGCATCATTCAAAAATAGTTTTTAATTGCATGCAAAAATATTGCGTGGAGTCCCTCCGCGTGGAAAAAGTGAAACTTCGTAATGTGGAAATGAAAATAGGAAGGGGTAGAAATTGATTTTTAGTGAAATCATATTGTATCAAATCAAACTAAAAAAATAAAGGAAATAAATTTGTAACGATTCATAGATTGATCTTCAGAGAGAGAGAGAGAGAGAGAGAGAGAGAGAGAGAGAGAGAGATAGAGAGAGAGAGAGAGAGACCTATTGAATGTCTATAAAACTAACTTTTTTACGAGAGCAGATTTTCATGAAATAAATCACGAAATCATTCAACGATAAAAGCTGTTTATTTAATTAAGCGGACGGGTTCGCCCCAAGGAGAAAATTGACGCGGCGAGACCTCGTGGACATAGAGAAATGACACACACTCACTATTTATGTGTCTATGAAACATGATTTTTTTCTGCAATTTAAATTGTAATATACAAAAACCGTATTGAAAATTGAAACAAATATGGCGACACTACAAACTGTCAAGAGATTTTTTTTCTTACTGTCTACTTAGTTCCTTAAAAATAGCAAAAACTAACGTAATGGCTTGAAAGCTATTGCTAGGCAGACATAGAGGAATGACACTAACAGTTTGTATATCTATGACACACATATTAAGATATTAAGATATATTTTTTCAACCCGTTTAAAATTTATTTTTTATACAAAATATAGCCTATGTCCATCCCCAGGATATAATCTATCTCCTTGCCAAATTTCATTACGATCCGTTCAGCCGTTCAGCCGGGAAAAGGTAACAAACAGACAGACAGACAGAGTTACTTTCGCATTTATAATATTAGTAAGGAAGTAAGGATGGCTGGACTGCGTGTATGGTAACCCGTATCCGTTCGAGGATCGAGCGAAGAAGTGCGCATTTAAGACAGTTATACTCCCATTAAAAATCCCGACGATATGAAGCAGTCTGTTCAACACAGTATCGGGAAGAAAAAATACTTTTTGGAAAAGGATCTGGCTGGACTCTGTCTTCAGTAAACCGTTTGGAGCTGAATATTAGTAATTTCAAGCAAATGCAGACCATAATTTTTATTAGATTACTAACTTCAGTAAGTTTTTCTGTCGTAGTGTATGATATATGTAATACATATTTTGATTGTAATTTTGTTGTTTTATTTTTTGACGCCATCCCTTTTGTGGTAAATTGAAGTGATATTTAAATTTGTATTTTTGATCGACCAAGGATTGAAGCAAGAACAGTAATGCATCGAATTAATTAATAAATGAATGAGTAATTTTTTAATTAATTTTTGAAATTCTAAATAATTAGAGAATTTTAAAATGGTGGTCAATGTGACATATTTGGCTTACTGGAGACTGATAGACAAGGAACCTAAGCTTCTTTAAGGATTTTTTGTCCTATTTTTTATTGAATAAATATTTATTTAACATAAAATTACCTTATTTTGCATCGTCAAGGGATCGAAGCGAGGACGGATATAAATCTAATCAATCATTATTTTGTTTATTAATTAAAATTCTATTAAAATTGATCAATTACAATTTTCCGTAATTTTAGCTAAATAATTACGCATTTCCAAGATGGCGCACAGTTTTCAAAAATTCGGAATTTTTCTTATTAAAATTCAATGTTATAATTATGATTAATTTTTAAATTTTCCCATTAAAATAGGATAAATGTTATGGACTTTCAATATGGCGGCCGTAACGAAAATTGCAGCGATGACCATTTACTTTCAAAATGGCGTGCATAAAATCCTTATTGCCAAGGTAATGACCTAAACGGCTTAGGGCGGCTTACTTTTGGGACTCTGAAGCCGCTTTTAAGACTTTTCAAGCCGTTGACATTTTTTGAGGACTAAAACGGAAAATTTTCCCTTAAAATCGTAATTTTCCCCTCAATATTAAAATTTTTTTTTAAAAGATTTCCGGCGAAATTTTTCCTGTAAACTGAAAATTTTTGCGAATTTTGGGCAAATTTTGAGTCTTTTTTGATAGTTTTTGGAAAATTTTGAAAGTCAAGGTCAAAGGTGAACGTAAGGTCATCCATGATAACCGCCGTGATGTCACAATCCAAGATGGCTGATACCGACTCTCACATCACACTTCTACTCCTGTTTCCGGAAGAACTATTATATACTATATTATATACTATATATTATATATTATATACTACTTAATAAACAGAAAAATTTGTTGCTTTGTGATTTCCATTGCGTAGCTAAAGAAACAATATCGTCCAAGTGACAAATTTTTTAAAATTATTTTTTTTCTCCATGGAAACTTAAGCATTAAGCGTCTTTTCACGAAGGGTATTCGCCGAAAATCCAACAGAATGCGTTCCTATGGTATTTTTTCTTACACAGGATATAATTGAGTTTCAGCATGGCGCATAAAGTTATCAAGCTCTCCTGGATAATTTGCTTATGTCAGACGGGTGTTGTTGGTTTGGTTGTACGATTGGTAAGTCAAGGGTGAGTCCCTTAAATTAATGGCCTTATTTTGGCACCACAGATGTTAGCTTCAGCTGTACATAAGTTGAAGTTAAGAGTTAATATAAATTTATCAAACTTATTTTTAACATTTACCAGAATAAAAATATGCCAATACAACACGAATGTTGAGACCTATGGAAGTGTAACTGTAATTGATATGTTACCTAATATTTCCATAAGTTAGCTTAAAGTTATGGTGTAAATACAACAAATAGGCTCGTTCTGAACTTTGAAGCTATTGCAATGGTGAAAAATTAGTGTTAGACCTAGGCATAAATGAAAATACTTAAATTGGGCCTAATATAGTTAATGATGACAGACATAATGTGGTGGCATATTGTTATTTGAATTATGTTCTGATAGCATTTGAAAATAAATAACTAGTAGTATATAATAGGGCATCCGAGGACTGGGTTCTGGGTGAGGTGCCGAGGTGCCGACCGCCATATTGGATTGTGACGTCACGGCGGCCATCTTGGATGGTTGTGACCTTGACCTTTGACCTTGACCTTGACCCCGGCGGCCATTTTGGATCCGCCATCTTGGATCCGCCATTTTGGATGACGTCATTGTGTGTTCTCGAAAATTCCGGTGATGTGTTTTCCGCCATATTGGATGATGACGTCACCGTTGCATTTTCCGTTACGGCCGACATCTTTAACTTTTTTATTTATTATCCGATTTTAATGAAATTTTTTTTAAAAATTATAAAAAAATTAATTTAATAAAATTTTAACAAAATAATTATATAAATATACTTTTACGACACGGAGTTCGGAGTCCTCGGTTCGAACCCGACGAATGCAAAAAAAATTAAAAATGGCGACAGGCTCCTTCCTCAATGGTGGTTGCAGGCAGACTGACTCCCACCACTTTTTTCAAAGCATATATATCGTCACCCAGTATGACGTCACGTCCACCATCTTGAAATTTGGACGCCATCTTGAAAATCTTTATTTATTATCCGAATTTAATGAAAAAAATTCCAAAATTCATCAAAAAATTAACGTATTTGAATTCTGTTTGATTATATCGATTCCCGTCCTCGGTTCGATACCCGATCGATGCAATAATGTTTAATTTTATGTAAAAAATAATAATTTCAATAAAACATGTTCAACATTCGTAAAGAGACTCTAAATCCTCTACTACCATCATCCTATCAGACGTCAAGACCACCATATTGGAAATTCGTAATTTTAATGCTAGAGAGGCGGGAAAAAGTTCCAAATTCATTAAATAAATTTGTAATATATATACTGATTGATTGGATCGACTAAGGTCCTTGGTTCGATCCCTGACCGATACAAAACAACTTTAATTTAAAAAAATACTAAAAAAGTGTTAGGTTTGAGAAAATAAAAACAACACAAGTCCTTTTAAAAAAATTTTTATTACATACATACTACACTACTACAGGTACAAAAAAACACTGACAAATTACTAAAGCCTTTTGGATTCCTCGATTCAAACAGTCTTCTTATTGTACGGACTAAGACTTTTACATGACTTTAAATGTCTATCCGATCCGTTCATCACCACAGCCAGAGACGGACTGAAGTTCATATCACTCATATAGTCTCATTAGCCGGTACAACACATGAGTCAAATCAATAACCATGTTCATTATACGTCTCGGAGCATTTTTTATAATGACGATGTAAGCTATCGAGACGTGAAATTAGTTTATTGCACTTATTGCACTGAAATTGTAATCTTTGAACATTATTAGAACAACCGCTTCTTTCATGTCTGCGAGCATTTGAGGTGATAGTAAATGACGCACCACAGTATTTGCACTGATGCGAAGTACGCTCTTCATTAATTGAAGTATTCAATGATGATGAAACTTCAGTTGATGGTGGAACAGCACATATCGAAGTCTCCTCCAGTGTTGTCAGAGGCGTTGCCAACGGGATCTGCTCCAACATCGTCGACGACGACGTCAAGGTTCCCGCAGTCGATGGTACAACCTCCATCGAGTTCGTCGTTAAAGTCGGTAAAGATGCCATCGAGTTCGCAAGAACAGGCAATTACGCGACTTATGCACCAGAAGAAAAAACTAGGTGATCCGTACACCGTCGACGGCAGTAACAAACTAAGCGTCCTGCTGTCTAGGACTCGTTTATATACATTAACCGGTTTGAATAATACGCTAGTCAAATCAAGAACAATTTACTAAAATACTAGAGTCAAAACAACATTTAAAAAAATAGAAGCACCGACAACGAAAAGGCAGCACATTTGGAAGCACCGACAACGAAAAGGCAGCACATTTGGTAGCACCATCATCGAAAAGGTGGCACATTTGTCATTGGCTCCAATATTCATTGGCTCCAATATTCATTGGTTCCATCAGTCTATTGATTCTATCAGTCTAGTGACTCCAACAGTCATTGACACCAACAGCCTTTTTCTTCATCAGCTCCAATGATATTTGGCTAGAATGCTACGAGTCTAAGAGACTATGAGGCTACAATTCCACGAGTGTACATGACTCCTCCAACTACCTTCAAGTGTATAAAGCTCCAAATGCTCCATCAGCTCCAACACGTAATGTACGCAATGTACGCGCAATACATGCAATTTACACACAATAAATGTAAATGATTACACAGTACACACAGGAAACGGAATGTACACACAGTACACACACAGGAAACGGAACGTACACACAGTGCACACAGGAAACGGAACGTACACACAGTACACACAGGAAACGTAATGATCACACATACAGTAGCGGAAACACACACAGGCTTAGTTGGAAATCAGAATACAAGAAATAAAAGCATTAAATTTTTACTTTCAATATTTTATTACTTCTCAACATTACACAAATACAAGTAAAACAAGCCATTATTGTATGTAGCCAGCATTCCTCAGTTCCTTGAGTATGAAGGATATTTCTTTGATGCACGAATAGTTTCCTGCACAAAGCGAACCATGTAGAAGTCTTAGCCGGTCAACCAATATGTTTGGATCTTTCCATGATGTGTAATCATTCTCTTCTACCACCATCTTCCTTGCACCTTTATAATAAATATTATGATCTCTGGTGTCTTCCGTTTTACCACCAACCTCAGGGTAACTTTCATGTTTGAGACGGTGATCATCACAAGCTTGATCAGATTTATTTAATATATCACGTCGTTTCCACCGTTTCGGTCTCAGGACATCGCCACATTCTTCGATCTTGACAGCTCTAGGTGCTTCATCACAGTCTATGCCTTTGTCAACAGCCTCAGAGTCACTGTAACAATCACTGTAGAAGACATCCTCTTCACCCAGATTAGAGTATGAATTCGCTATCGATGATGTCGAAGTGTCTTCATCGTCTTCATGCTTCCTTTTTAGGAGTCCATCATTTTTACAAAGAATGGAGGATCTACTGAATATAGGCTTGAATGTATTCTCACTTTTCACGGTGTTGATACTTCCATTAGTTTCAGTCTTCCCGAAGCCATTAGCATCCTTCAATTTATGTTCTTCCTCACGATCGGGTGAGCTAATACCATCACGCTCAGGACAAGGAAAATTATTGTCATAATGCAGATCACTCTTCTTTAGCCTAGTGGATCCATCGGTGTCCTCTATGCCGTAAGTAGTCTTGACTTTACATGTTTTACCATGTCTTTTTAAGCTGTCAATTCGTGTTAACAACCTGCTACAACGATTACAGCTTAACATGTTGCGTAGTGGGTTTCTAGCACAATCATTTTTCTCATGACGTCTAGCATTCCTTCTCATGACAAAATCCTTGTCACAGTATCTACAGCGGCTTCCTTCCGATTCAGCTATATATATCAAACCACGATCCATGATAGCCTCTGTGACTAATGTTAGATACAAACTGTCAGTTTTCTCCAATTGGAACCATTTCTTAAATAGAGTTTTTGAAATATTTCATCAGCGAGAGTTAAGTTATCTAATGCAAAGCAAATTGATGCAAGTAGTTCCGGCTGTAGTCAACAGATGGCGCCACGTGTTGCTTGCAGGTAAATAATATATATTTCATTAATGTAGGATGCGGAACGCTCACTATCGATCGCAAAGGGAGGTTGGCTTCGATAGTATCCAAGGAGAAAAAAGTTCGTCCTTCCTGCTAGTGCTTCTCAGATTTCTCACGGTCCGCCATCTTGGATTACGTCGTCACGACGGCCATCTTGGATGGGTGTGACCTTGACCTTTGAACGAAACCGCAGGAATGATCGCAAGCACACGGATTTACCATCAAAATATTGATAAGAATAATCAGGAGCACACGGAGAAAACCATCATAATATTGGCAAGAATAATCAGGAGCACACGGAGAAAACTGCCACAAGTTTTCTTTGATATCATTAAAAAAAATTTAAAAAAAATAAAAAAACGAAAAAAAAAAAATTCAAACATTCTGCTAGCTTGTGAACTTCTCATTGTTGAGCAAAGATAGAGTTCTAGTACAAGCCAGATTGTTTGAATTTTTTTTTTTCGTTTTTTTATTTTTTTTTAATTTTTTTTAATGATATCAAAGAAAACTTGTGGCAGTTTTCTCCGTGTGCTCCTGATTATTCTTGCCAATATTATGATGGTTTTCTCCGTGTGCTCCTGATTATTCTTATCAATATTTTGATGGTAAATCCGTGTGCTTGCGATCATTCCTGCGGTTTCGTTCAAAGGTCAAGGTCACACCCATCCAAGATGGCCGTCGTGACGACGTAATCCAAGATGGCGGACCGTGAGAAATCTGAGAAGCACTAGCAGGAAGGACGAACTTTTTTCTCCTTGGATACTATCGAAGCCAACCTCCCTTTGCGATCGATAGTGAGCGTTCCGCATCCTACATTAATGAAATATATATTATTTACCTGCAAGCAACACGTGGCGCCATCTGTTGACTACAGCCGGAACTACTTGCATCAATTTGCTTTGCATTAGATAACTTAACTCTCGCTGATGAAATATTTCAAAAACTCTATTTAAGAAATGGTTCCAATTGGAGAAAACTGACAGTTTGTATCTAACATTAGTCACAGAGGCTATCATGGATCGTGGTTTGATATATATAGCTGAATCGGAAGGAAGCCGCTGTAGATACTGTGACAAGGATTTTGTCATGAGAAGGAATGCTAGACGTCATGAGAAAAATGATTGTGCTAGAAACCCACTACGCAACATGTTAAGCTGTAATCGTTGTAGCAGGTTGTTAACACGAATTGACAGCTTAAAAAGACATGGTAAAACATGTAAAGTCAAGACTACTTACGGCATAGAGGACACCGATGGATCCACTAGGCTAAAGAAGAGTGATCTGCATTATGACAATAATTTTCCTTGTCCTGAGCGTGATGGTATTAGCTCACCCGATCGTGAGGAAGAACATAAATTGAAGGATGCTAATGGCTTCGGGAAGACTGAAACTAATGGAAGTATCAACACCGTGAAAAGTGAGAATACATTCAAGCCTATATTCAGTAGATCCTCCATTCTTTGTAAAAATGATGGACTCCTAAAAAGGAAGCATGAAGACGATGAAGACACTTCGACATCATCGATAGCGAATTCATACTGTAATCTGGGTGAAGAGGATGTCTTCTACAGTGATTGTTACAGTGACTCTGAGGCTGTTGACAAAGGCATAGACTGTGATGAAGCACCTAGAGCTGTCAAGATCGAAGAATGTGGCGATGTCCTGAGACCGAAACGGTGGAAACGACGTGATATATTAAATAAATCTGATCAAGCTTGTGATGATCACCGTCTCAAACATGAAAGTTACCCTGAGGTTGGTGGTAAAACGGAAGACACCAGAGATCATAATATTTATTATAAAGGTGCAAGGAAGATGGTGGTAGAAGAGAATGATTACACATCATGGAAAGATCCAAACATATTGGTTGACCGGCTAAGACTTCTACATGGTTCGCTTTGTGCAGGAAACTATTCGTGCATCAAAGAAATATCCTTCATACTCAAGGAACTGAGGAATGCTGGCTACATACAATAATGGCTTGTTTTACTTGTATTTGTGTAATGTTGAGAAGTAATAAAATATTGAAAGTAAAAATTTAATGTTTTTATTTCTTGTATTCTGATTTCCAACTAAGCCTGTGTGTGTTTCCGCTACTGTATGTGTGATCATTACGTTTCCTGTGTGTACTGTGTGTACGTTCCGTTTCCTGTGTGTACTGTGTGTACGTTCCGTTTCCTGTGTGTACTGTGTGTACGTTCCGTTTCCTGTGTGTACTGTGTGTACGTTCCGTTTTCTGTGTGTACTGTGTGTACGTTCCGTTTCCTGTGTGTACTGTGTGTACGTTCCGTTTCCTGTGTGTACTGTGTGTACGTTCCGTTTCCTGTGTGTACTGTGTGTACGTTCCGTTTCCTGTGTGTACTGTGTGTACGTTCAGTTTCCTGTGTGTACTGTGTGTACGTTCCGTTTTCTGTGTGTACTGTGTGTACGTTCCGTTTCCTGTGTTTACTGTGTGTACGTTCCGTTTCCTGTGTGTACTGTGTGTACGTTCCGTTTCCTGTGTGTACTGTGTGTACGTTCCGTTTCCTGTGTGTACTGTGTGTACGTTCCGTTTCCTGTGTGTACTGTGTGTACGTTCAGTTTCCTGTGTGTACTGTGTGTACGTTCCGTTTCCTGTGTGTACTGTGTGTACGTTCCGTTTCCTGTGTGTACTGTGTGTACGTTCCGTTTCCTGTGTGCACTGTGTGTACGTTCCGTTTCCTGTGTGTGTACTGTGTGTACATTCCGTTTCCTGTGTGTACTGTGTAATCATTTACATTTATTGTGTGTAAATTGCATGTATTGCGCGTACATTGCGTACATTACGTGTTGGAGCTGATGGAGCATTTGGAGCTTTATACACTTGAAGGTAGTTGGAGGAGTCTTGTACACTCGTGGAATTGTAGCCTCATAGTCTCTTAGACTCGTAGCATTCTAGCCAAATATCATTGGAGCTGATGAAGAAAAAGGCTGTTGGTGTCAATGACTGTTGGAGTCACTAGACTGATAGAATCAATAGACTGATGGAACCAATGAATATTGGAGCCAATGAATATTGGAGCCAATGACAAATGTGCCACCTTTTCGATGATGGTGCTACCAAATGTGCTGCCTTTTCGTTGTCGGTGCTTCCAAATGTGCTGCCTTTTCGTTGTCGGTGCTTCTATTTTTTTAAATGTTGTTTTGACTCTAGTATTTTAGTAAATTGTTCTTGATTTGACTAGCGTATTATTCAAACCGGTTAATGTATATAAACGAGTCCTAGACAGCAGGACGCTTAGTTTGTTACTGCCGTCGACGGTGTACGTATCACCTAGTTTTTTCTTCTGGTGCATAAGTCGCGTAATTGCCTGTTCTTGCGAACTCGATGGCATCTTTACCGACTTTAACGACGAACTCGATGGAGGTTGTACCATCGACTGCGGGAACCTTGACGTCGTCGTCGACGATGTTGGAGCAGATCCCGTTGGCAACGCCTCTGACAACACTGGAGGAGACTTCGATATGTGCTGTTCCACCATCAACTGAAGTTTCATCATCATTGAATACTTCAATTAATGAAGAGCGTACTTCGCATCAGTGCAAATACTGTGGTGCGTCATTTACTATCACCTCAAATGCTCGCAGACATGAAAGAAGCGGTTGTTCTAATAATGTTCAAAGAATACAATTTCAGTGCAATAAGTGCAATAAACTAATTTCACGTCTCGATAGCTTACATCGTCATTATAAAAAATGCTCCGAGACGTATAATGAACATGGTTATTGATTTGACTCATGTGTTGTACCGGCTAATGAGACTATATGAGTGATATGAACTTCAGTCCGTCTCTGGCTGTGGTGATGAACGGATCGGATAGACATTTAAAGTCATGTAAAAGTCTTAGTCCGTACAATAAGAAGACTGTTTGAATCGAGGAATCCAAAAGGCTTTAGTAATTTGTCAGTGTTTTTTTGTACCTGTAGTAGTGTAGTATGTATGTAATAAAAAATTTTTTAAAAGGACTTGTGTTGTTTTTATTTTCTCAAACCTAACACTTTTTTAGTATTTTTTTAAATTAAAGTTGTTTTGTATCGGTCAGGGATCGAACCAAGGACCTTAGTCGATCCAATCAATCAGTATATATATTACAAATTTATTTAATGAATTTGGAACTTTTTCCCGCCTCTCTAGCATTAAAATTACGAATTTCCAATATGGTGGTCTTGACGTCTGATAGGATGATGGTAGTAGAGGATTTAGAGTCTCTTTACGAATGTTGAACATGGTTTATTGAAATTATTATTTTTTACATAAAATTAAACATTATTGCATCGATCGGGTATCGAACCGAGGACGGGAATCGATATAATCAAACAGAATTCAAATACGTTAATTTTTTGATGAATTTTGGAATTTTTTTCATTAAATTCGGATAATAAATAAAGATTTTCAAGATGGCGTCCAAATTTCAAGATGGTGGACGTGACGTCATACTGGGTGACGATATATATGCTTTGAAAAAAGTGGTGGGAGTCAGTCTGCCTGCAACCACCATTGAGGAAGGAGCCTGTCACCATTTTTAATTTTTTTTGCATTCGTCGGGTTCGAACCGAGGACTCCGAACTCCGTGTCGTAAAAGTATATTTTTTATAATTATTTTATTAAAATTTTATTAAATTAATTTTTTTATAATTTTTAAAAAAAATTTCATTAAAATCGGATAATAAATAAAAAAGTTAAAGATGTCGGCCGTAACGGAAAATGCAACGGTGACGTCATCATCCAATATGGCGGAAAACACATCACCGGAATTTTCGAGAACACACAATGACGTCATCCAAAATGGCGGATCCAAGATGGCGGATCCAAAATGGCCGCCGGGGTCAAGGTCAAGGTCAAAGGTCAAGGTCACAACCATCCAAGATGGCCGCCGTGACGTCACAATCCAATATGGCGGTCGGCACCTCGGCACCTCACCCAGAACCCAGTCCTCGGATGCCCTATTATATACTACTATAACTAATGTACATAAATTGCTATTTAATTTTTGAAGTGAAATTTTTTGTGCGCGATAAGAGTAAAATTTAAAGGCCAAATTTCAATGCAAAGTTTATGTAAAACATTGTTTGGAAACGTTTCTGACGTGAATCCTGAGCAGTTTTTTTGGAGTAATAATTTTGTTAGTTCATGTTTATTAATTAATTTTAATTTTAATCAGAATTATAATAAAAAAGGTTAGGATTATTAAATATTTGAGAAAAAAATGATAACAAAAAACCACCCCTCACTGTGTTATTTTTAAAAAAGTGTCTTCTCTCTCTCTCTCTCTCTCTCTCTCTCTCTCTCTCTCTCTCCCGTTTTACCCCTTACGATATACTTACGAGTCGAGGTTTGGATTGCCAAAGAAGTTTCATTTTTATCACGTGTACTGAGTTACATGCACATTTTTTAATTACCAATAGTTGACAATTATTGTTATAGAGCTTCAGTTATTCCGTGGATTCATTAATAAGGAAAATAATACTCGAAGCACACATACATGCTTAACGTTGATGATTGGACTACAGTGCTCTTGTCACGCCCTCTAAAACCAGTTTGAAACAAGAAAAGAAGTGGTTACCTAACAGGGTAGGCTACCAAAGGATGCGACCTTGTTATTGACCAATCTGCGCTCTAAAAATAACTTGATTATGTATACATAGGTAAGTTGAGACTAGCTTGGAGTGAAATGTATCCGTGAAAAATTCCTGGCTTCATTTATACACAGATATAACAATTTTTGTTGTAAAGGTCATTCATTGTTTTACAGTCAAAGCTGAAATTTTTTTGAACAAGTATTTAAAAGATTTAGTTTTAAAAGTAATAGTTTTGCATGCCCCAAGACATTGTGATATTTGCCTCATTTATTTTAACATTTAACTCACTATTTTATATTGTGAATGTTTTACAATTAAAAGATCAAAGTAGGCCAGCAGTGTATACTGGGAATTACTATTATATATATATATATAAGTTTGCATGTGTTTAAAATTTTATCAAACAGATATATATATATATATATATATATATATATATATATATATATACATATATATATATATATTTATAATATTTCTCATACATCTATAAGGCCATTTGAATTTAATATTGATTATCACAATGAGTAAAAATCCTCTACATTGTCATATCTTAATCCTAGAATACTTATATGTCATAATTACGCAGCATTGTTCCAATTTGGGAAGTAAATTTATCATTGTAATCTGCGTAGTCCAATTAAATAAAAGCTACAATTTTTAAATCAATATATTTGTGGTTCATGACCTTGAATTTTGGTGGGAAAGTTTCTCAGACATGATTATTTGTTAATTACATTGGCAATATAACGTTGAAATTCTATACTAATATTGTTTGAAGAAAATTTTCGGAAACAATGAATATCACACGTAGCTTATAACAGGCTTACAGTAATCAAACTAAAGTGGTTAGTGAAGGAATTAATGATACCTGAGCGTATGGGAAACAACGCATGTTTTTAATTAATAATCTGTTCCTGGAGAAGCTCTAGGTTTTTTGTGTGTTTTGGAAACCTCCATTGAGTCTTAGGCATCAGAAAGTCTGGAATTTTTCATTCGAGGAATAGAAAAAAAAAATAGATAGTGTGGTGGACGCTATTTGGCGAGAGTATTTTCTCGGCATTATTTCATCAACTTTCTTGTTACTCAATCCGTCACTGATTCATCATTTCCGTCATCTCACCGATTCCATTCTTCAGAGTAGGTGAATACGACTATAAGGCTCTTTGAGTCCAACTCACAGCTACTATACGATATATATAAAGTATTTAATATTCACAACTTTTACAGTTCGTTAATCATTTCCAATGACAAATTAAATATATATATATATAAATTCTGGTCATTTAAAACTAGTATTCCCTATTTGTCTACTATAAAAGTGCGGGCGGCCTATTGCTAGAGTAATGGTAAGATGTGCTGGAGAACTTAAATGCCTTTTTTGCATAAAATTTGTAAGGGTTGGTAATGACATGGATATGCGCTTCAAAGAGAATCTAAGAAAAAAATAGTTTTAGGCCAACGAATTTACCATTAAGTTCGGATATTCAAGTATGGTATACGCTGTCAAAAATACTATTTTCTAAAGAATAACTGGTTAAAAAAAATTGGATATTTGACTTGAATTGATGCACATGTTCATTTTGATAAAGTAATTTTATTACACCTATAAATTATTTGGCTAACAAAACCAAGCCTTTTTTTCCGGTTGTACCAATTTTTTTTGGTCTCAGTGAAGAGACAAAAACTGCGACACTGCTTTGATATCAAAGGTCGTTACTGTAATCGAAACTGTTATGTACCTCACAATGTTATCACAGTAAATTCATAAAATTCCAAATGCTTCTTGCTAAGTAGGCTCTAAACTGGAGACTAATAGTTAGGTAGCCTATTAGTAGCATTCCACAGAAAATTTATTTTAAAATCAGGTTCACATTCATGCTCTATCTTGAATTGAAAAACAGCAATTCTTGCTCGAGCTTGTAATACGGTAAAAAAAAGGAGGGGGTGAAATGACACCACTCTTATTATTAAATCTTAAAAAAAATTACAGTAATGAGCCACATGAAGTAAATATTTTGTATGAAAGGAGTTAAATAATAAGCAAACATTGAATGTCTACACTGAATATATTAAACAAACCAAAATCGAAAAATTCTTCCAAAAATTTATTTTACTTATCATCAACTAAAGTTAAGTGATAGTTCATAGTGTCTTGGTTTAATAACTCAAGGTGCCCATATGATAGTTTGTTGAAAGGAAAACGAAAAAGGGGGGGGGGGGGGTAACTAGACCTGGGGGTATTGAGTATTTTTAATATTTTGAAATACGAATGGCTACTTATAATTTAAAAAAAAATCCATATAAAATATTTCAGTGTTCAACTACTTCTA
Source organism: Bacillus rossius redtenbacheri (assembly GCF_032445375.1). Classification (NCBI taxonomy): domain Eukaryota; kingdom Metazoa; phylum Arthropoda; class Insecta; order Phasmatodea; family Bacillidae; genus Bacillus; species Bacillus rossius. Next base: position 42,458,616 of record NC_086336.1, read on the forward strand.
CCTAATAACAACCTTTAAATCATTTTCTTGAAAGCTGTTCCTTGAGAGCTGTTCGTTGTGGGGGGGGGGGGGGGGGGAGCGTATCCCCACTATTGCCCCCTGGCATGGACGCCCTTGGTTGTAGTCATATTGTGTTTTATGCTTTACATGTCTTGAATCTTACATAAACGGTTAGTCTGTACATGGGTTTTATTTGTATCAATGCAAGAATTAAATATGAAGTAGAATATCTTCTCTAATACAGTATGCCCATAAAATAATGTCCCAGTTATAAATTATAATAATACCAATTTGCAAGCGTTGTAGGATATTGGTTCAAGGTCACAAAGAGTAACTTAAACAGTTTAAATAAGCGCATGCGCGAGTACTGCTTTGTTGTTTTCTCGCTTGCAGTGCCACCTACGAAAAATGAAAATTAGTAGTGTGAACCTGTAAACTTTATTTGGCCACCTGATGGTGCCCCTCCCCATTGGAATCTCTTTGTACGAGAGTGGTTGAGCGTCGAAGTCCTTAACAGTTGGATTGGTCGTAATGGTCGAGACGACAGAGCTCTTATTCGCTGGCGATTTTTTTTCTTTGGGGCTTTATAAAATCACTGTGTCTGCGTTCAGCCGCTACCTAATAATTTTCCAGAGTCAAGAGACAGAATTGAAGAGGCTATTGCTTCCATTACTCCGGACTTGTTAACCAGAGTGCGGGAGGAATTGGTCTTTAGGGTGGAAGTGTGCCGTATAACTAAAGGTGCACATGTTGAACATTTGTATGAAAAACTAGGTTTGTTTATCTTCAATTTCATGTTTGATTTGTTGTAAATAGTCTACATTAAACTGGGACATTCTTTTACGGACACCCTATATTTTATTATCACAAAGCTTACTGGCAGCTTTAGATACCTGCAAAAGTATCCTTAATTTTTGACGAAAAGCAAGGTTGGACAACATCGTACATTTGAATGATCTACATCTTTGGATGACAAGAATATGTTCATGAACTGTGCGAAGAGAAACCAGTAACTTATTTACAAAATTCACATGACCCAACTAAGTAAGGATAGGACATAAAAAAAGAGTGCTACAACAGACATTGAACTGTTGGTTACGTTGACGGGGGATTGTGCAGGTATGGAGAAATAACGGCTGGAGAAGCTAATATTGATGATGTTTTTTTGAGCTCGTACAAAAAGTAATATACATGCTATGTACACAGTACATGGCGCGGTGCTTGTCGGAGCCGGGGAGCAGGTCTCTCGCCGGCCGGCAGAGCCGTCGCAGGTATTCACAGAGGGGTTGTTGTTGGTGGTGGTGGTGGGGGTGGTCTACTTCCTCTTGAGGTTGTCCTCCTCGGGGTGGGCTGCGTTGTAGGCCAACGCCTCGAGGATCTTCTCCGGGATGGGCGGAGGGGTGGGCAGGTAGTTGCCCTGCGGCTGGAAGCCGTTCTCGTCGGCGGTGTAGGTGAGCGTGTAGAGCACGTTGTCGATGTAGAAGGAGTAGGAGCCCTGGATGGCCGTGCCCGCCTCGCCCTTGGGGCCCACCGCCTTCTGGACTCCGGCGGCGTCCACTTTGGTGCCGTCTCCGCTCTCGTAGCTGCGACACCACACCACATCTCGGTCAGTACTTACATGACGTCTGCTCGGCCAAATTTGCTTACATCAAGTGACCAAAAAAACCCGCAGCTTACAGCCTGAAAGCGGAAATTAAAAATTTTTTTTTTGCCTTTAAGCTTTTTACGACAGTTGACTATGGATGACGCCTACCCGGTGAGAAACATTCACCTAAAGAAGTATCAATCTAAAAAAAAAAATAACCCACTTAAGTGATATTTCAAGTCTGAAACCAACAGGTAAAGATTACCTGAGTAAATATATTACGTTGAAGTCTAACCTGGAAATAATTGAACAAGCAATTATAGCCAGTCTTTACTTATAGGGTAGGAATGAATCTAAGGCAAGGGCTAACCTTGAAAAGACATACTATTTTTATGACACCAATGAATACTATTTTAGAATATAAAATATGTACTACAGATTAAAAAAAATGTCACGCCAAGCATTACGCAATTTTTACAAATATTAGTTTTACCTTAACCACACTATATAGTAAAAGAGTGCTACATAGAACACTCAAGACTGCCAGTTAAGTTAAATATAAACTAACCTTTAGCTTCAATAATACATTCAGCGAAATATCTACTTTCAAACACTGCAGTTGGTACAGTTAAATATGTACCAGTGTGATGCATTAATGTGACCCTGACTCTTCCGCAAAACATACTTAATATTATAATACATCAATGATACTACAACCCCAGATGTAAATATCCCAGCAGGGCAATAATTGTCAAAGTAAACAAGTGGCAAGATGTTCATCTTCAAAATAACAAAGTTTTTGCGTGTTCGATCCCCCCCGTCATAATCTTCGAAATTTTTAATACGTTCCTACGAACCGGTTAAATATTTCGTTATAGCCACAGAAAAAGCTTATTTTTTAAACTGTTTCGCCTGCATATCTCTCTACCAGGATACACGTCAGAGACAGGGTTACACTTCAGTTGCCAAAACAATAAAAATAGTGTGCTTTGACACCAGGATGAGCAGAATGAAGTGGACTAATTTGTGAAGATGGAGATTTTCTAAATTTTGAAACTTTCACGGTGTTGTGCCCAAATACGTGTGTGACAAATGTAGGAAAACATGTGTGTTGTTACGGATGAAAGGATGCGACACGCCCTCACCTGTTCTGGAAGCTGCCGTCCTCGTTGAGCAGACTGGACTGCGCCACGATGGGCACAGGCTCCCTCGTGGTGAGTCTCGGCTGCAGCGGTCCCTGTGGGGCGGCCAGGGCAGCTCCCAGCAGGCAGCAGGCAATAACCTGCAACACGCGGCGACTTCTCACCACTTTCCTTCTCTTTTTTTACTGATGTGCTTCCACAGTGGGAGGCAATCCAAAAAAAACCATACAGTTTGGTGGCTGCAGCTACACGTCTATCATCATTTAATCGCACCACTGGATGGCTAAAGGATCAAAGAATTCCGTTACGCCAAGTGAGGACTGTGACGCATCGCGCGCGGTGGAGAGGGTAAGCGCCACCATTTTGAGGTCATTTTGCTGCGTTTGGAGATTTACATTTAGTATAAATAGAGACCGGAAAAATTCGCGAACTCATTTCGCGATAGGCTAAAATACAAATGGTTATACCTCAGTGCTGCCTCTGCAATTGGCTCACAACTCACCTGGATGACTCTGGGCCAATGAGAAACGCCCGAGCAAAGCTTTATCAAATCACAGGCTGCTACGTTAGGACGCCTCACAAGACAGAAGCCAATAAGTGGGTGACATTTCACAGAGTGTATGTAGAACTATGGAGTTCATCCTGCAGTTCATTGAACCCGCGAATTTTTCCGGTCCCTAAGTATAAACTTTTGACTTGGAGAAGCTACGACGTTCGTTTACTTTTCAATCGTCAGCTCTCGTCAAAATCTGTCGATTGAATGTATAAAAAATTAGTGTAAAATAGTTGCAGTGAATATATATATGTATATATATATATATATGGTGTTAAAATAAAACAAGTATTTTATTTTTTGTAAAGAAAATATTACCTGCTACGTACACGTATTCACGTACAACACACGGCCGTGTCCATGACATAGCCACACCCATTTTTTTTCTCAATGGCCCTCAAGAGGGCTGGAATGTGTGGCTGATGACAATACATAAACCACAACAAAATCCGAACGACTTGATAGAATTCGATGGTATTTTTGTCTTTTCGTTTTTTTTTTTTTAATCATTGAGACCTGAATGTAAGAAACTGTCAATACGGTGTATAGGTTAATAAAGGCAAACTCTTTTTCATGAAATAAGGACTTGGAAAATAAAGAAACAAACAAACATGGAAAATATTTAGCTGTAAAAAATATTAAAATCACAAAAAGAAAAACCCCTAAAGAAACCAATTCCTAGAATGAAAAAAAAAATATTACATAATTAAGATAATTTTAACTTATTATAACATTATATTATGCAATTGTAAAAGGACATACGTTTTGGTCAATGTAAAGATTTTTATTACGTTTCTTATTATTCTTACAGCCAATATTTTTAAATTATTTTTGTTGTCTTTTGTTTTAAGCCCTTATTTTATGAAAAAAAATTGCATTTTTAAAAACTATATAAAATATTTCTGTACCTTCAGGTTTTCGTAATGAAAGTATCGAGCCGGCAAAAAAAATTGCATGTAATTCTGTCAAGACGTTCGGATTCAATTTATGATTTTATATTCTCGTCATTCATAATCGTTGTGACCTTTCCTATCGTATTAATCCGTCTGTCAGTATGTAAACATTGAAAAGATGGCACAAATTAACAAATTGAAGTAAATATAATGAGAAACAATTTAACTGTTTTATGGAAAAAATGACACTTATTTCAGATTTTTGGCTTGCTATTTTCGTGACGGCACGAAAAAAAAAACACTTTTTGCTTGTCTTGTTGGTTTAACGTCACACGATTATGCGCATGGCCTTACGTCAACGGGATGGCTATTATTTAAGTGGGCTTCGAACTACTTGGATACCGGTTTAGTGCTAACGCAGTTGAGTAATGCCCATGAACCTCGCTGCATTTACATGATGCGATAGCAGTCATGGCCGTCAAATTAACTAGCAAATATTGTAAAAAAAATACCACTGTACGTTAGTAAAATATAAAGTGTATGTAAATTCTTTAAAAAAAGAATGGGTGTAGGATGGAAAGGTTATCGCCCCGATAAATCTTTACCTCAGAGACCAACAAGCTTAAGTCCAAATTTGACCATTTTTTGTTTTATTTTGGATTATGTTTAAAAACTTTATTTAATATTGAACCATAGCTTCGTGTCTTACTGCAATTTTTTTTTTTTAGAAAGAGTTGTTATAAGAGTCAGTCAAACGCTAGTCTAGTTACAAAATTAAGTGCCTGTGTGGCTGTCTGAAGAAGTCCCCCAATCGGGAGAAATTAATCTTAATGTTTTTTTTCCTTGCCAGCCGCACGTACATATATGAAGCTTGACTTAAACTACAGTATCGTTGAGAGAGGAGGTTTTCAAAACTCCTGTGAAGTTGTCAGATTGTTACGTGGGCTAAATCTTGGTTTTCCGAGGTAGTAACTTCTTCTCGAGGCGAACCCTAGAGGGACTGAAACCCTTGTGGCCACCACTTGGCCGGTGAACTGTCAGTGGTGACGAAACGAGAAACAAGGCAAGGCGCCCGGGGTCGCTGCCCCAGCTGGCGACGGCGAGAGAGCGTTTCCACGCGAGTGAAGGAATCGTGTCGGTCGTCGAGGAGATGGATGGGACAGGAGTGGGGCCCGGCAACAAACCTGGAATCATTTCGCCCGTAATTAACTTCGGCAGATCTCGTTTCTCTTGTCAGTCGTTTAACCTACTATCGATTGACCTAAAAAAAGGCTAAAGTTGGGGGTCTTACAACGAACGATTAAGCGTAGAGACTTAAATGCGAAGTACCTTCACCATTAAGAGGGGATTGAAAAAAAATTATCTCTAACTCAATGATCATGGCTACCACGAACCCCCCCCCCCCCCTCCTCCCCAAAAAATGACATTAAGTTAACACTAAACACCTGTCACGTTGAAGTTATTATATTTTGCTAATTCTAGATTTTCATGAGAAATTTTATGAAAATGTGACTACAGAAACAAATCTGTACTATGTAATGACCAGCTTTTAAGAAGCACAGAAAGTGAATTTCACGACGTAGCTGGCAAGGAAATCAGTCTAACTAGTGATTTGTTTAACTTTTCCTTTACAAATCGCAGGTGACACGCAGAATTTATCAAGCGCATTATAAACATATTTTTCCATTGAAAAAATAAAAATCCTTAGAAATTTCCATGAAACCTAAATAAATAAAGAATTTGAAGTGGACGAAGCAGATCCTTGGAAACTGCGTGACCTTGTGCCGGGAAAACTGTCAACAAGGTCGACCATACGCTTTCTTTTACCAAGTAATCGCCTTAGAGACCGGCGAGAGCATGCCTGCAGCTCTTACGCAAAGTCCTTCGTAAGCGATGTGTCCCGATGGGGTTTTAGAACTCGCCTTTTTTTTTATCACAAAATGATAAATAAGGTTTGTTTCATTTCAGATTTCGTAGTTGATTCGTATTTTTTCCTCCCACGTTTATAAACCCACATTTTACAGTCATTTTTAGAATATATAAAAACCAATAAATAAAATAAAGTTTTAACCCTAGGGACATGTTTTTACTCTTTGGTAAAATAAACGCACAAGTTCATCCAATAAATACTGGCTATTTTTTCAGGTGTACACAACCATATTTTTAAAACATTATAAAATTTTAGTAGGGCCAACAAAATACAATGTTTTTTAATGTAAAAATAAATTCCTTTCTTCACTGCATACAAATATTTTTTTTCCTGTTTCTAAGTCATTTAGGTACCTACATATCTGCCTTAACGTTTGACCTCACTTGCAGTATTTGCTAATTGTATGTTCATGCGATTATTTTTGTACTTGGGGAATTCATAAGAATAGTTCGCTAAATATGCAATGCATTTTATATTTTTTTTAGAATTTTTCACCTGACATATGTTTTATTATATCTGTAATTGTCTCAAAAAACAATATGCTAAAGCTAGGTTAAGCCTTAATTAATTTATTAAAGAGTTTTCATGCATGTTTTTAACTAATTTTTTTTTACATCGAGTTTAAATTAGGCTATATGCTTCCACAACAATTTTACTTTCGCAGTCATTTTTTTCTAAACATTTTCTGATGGGAATAATCTAGAACCTACAAAAAAAAATCTGAAATGGTGGGCCCAGGCACATATTTATATTGAAAAAAAAAGTTTTAAAAGGAAGAAATATAAACTAATAAATCCAAGCTTGTACGCAACATTTTTTTCAATTATCTTTCATCACTCATTATTTGAAAATAGCGTTTACTTTGCTCAGACATAACCTAAATTTTATGGACTGCCTGAAATTCACAGAAATTGGCACGGACAAAAATATTTTCCCAAAGAAAGGTTTCTATACAATCTCTGATTACTACACTTGCGAATAAACCATGCTTGATAGCGAAATCCTAAACACTTATTAGTGACATCAAAATGTTCTTTTTGCTAATAAGCAACTTCGTAAAAATTACATAAATACCTTCTTCTCAACACAATAAATTGGCAGGGTAAAAAAAAAGACAATTTCGTAGCTGCCGCTGAACTAATTTTTTTTATTCATTTTAGAAGACGAGTAATTTTCCTGTAGGTTTGACAGTATTTTTAAGGTTTTGCAAATGCTCCGAGATGACTCTTGTTAGTTAACGTTGAAAGCAAGTAAAACGATTGCCCTTAGATTTACGAAAACACCCGCAGTTTCGCGAATATCACTGGTTAAGTGAATCAAAGCCACACGTGACGAGGTGGCACGGTTCTTAGGACACACGGGCCCGCGTTTCGACAGACTCGGGTTCGAATCCCGTTTCGGCCATTATAATTTCTGGTTTTGAATGCTTCCTCCCGAGATCGCTCCAGGCAAATATTCTGTGGGATAGTTCTGACTGCAGGCCATGGCGCAAATCTGTAGGATTCGCAAGGATTGCAAGGATTTGCTATAATAAAAAAGGTTGATCCATAAATTAAGTCTCTATTAGTGAAAGGTGCCTCAATATATTCATAATTATGATTGGAGCATAGTGAAATAAATTTATGTAATAATTGTATTGTTTATTTTTATTTTTTTTTATTTGAAATTGTTATGTTTGTATGATGAGCTTATGTTACTGAAACCTCTGAGGTTAATGGGATTACAGAATTCAATAATGGAATTTGTGTAGGGTTCGAAGGATAAATTCCTACAAGAGGTCATCATGCTCTAATTTGAATTGCTGAAGATAATCTACTATAAAAGAAAATATCAAAAGAATGACAAGAATAAAAAATGCTTCTCAGATAATAAATAGAATTATTCCTCATCGTCGGCCTTGATATGTGATCCTTTATATGTTCCTACGTCCAAGGTTAAAAATCTGTGGCCCAAGGCTTTTGCGCGTGGGGGGTTAACCCAACACAAGTCATTTCACAGGGGCTGTTTGGGCCCCATTACTACGTTTATGATCCCCGTTTCCACAGTAACGATTGCTTTCACAGTGAAGGACTTTCCTTTAAGTTCCAAGAGAGACACGCTCATCCCATGGTCCATTACTTCCCGAGAATCCCAGTGTTGCCGTCCGTAATGATGTCGCTCTGTCGACGAGACTCAAAAAGTATAAATGAAGATGTGAGGTTGAGGTTAGAAGAAGCGGAGAGACGTGTGGCGGTGGCATGCAGTGCTGAGGTTGCTGAAGTAGAGCCCAGCCCACGGAGGGGGAAGGTCCCGAGGAGGAACAGCCAACCAATGCGAGGGACCTGGGTACTCACCAGCTTGAACATGGCGCGGGATGTGTCGGCGGTGACGGCGGCTCGGCGAATGACGTACCGTGGCACGCGCCCCGCTGCATTTATACCCTCTGACCCTGAAACTGGTCGCCGGCGGGGCGGACAGACCCGGGGCTCGCGCGAGGAGTGTCGTCACGGCTGTGCCTGCGGGGGGTGGAGGGGGGGGGAGGGGGAGGGGAGAGGGAGTTTTCGGACGATGGGGGGATGGGTGCAGCCCGGCTAAGTCCAGGAGCAGCCTCCCCCCGGGTTACGAATCCCGGTCTTCAGGAGGATTCCAGAGAGTTGCAGGCGGGAGAAGAATGGAGATATTCAACTAAAGACCTTGCTGTAGGAAATTTATGAATATTTATCAAACAAGTTCTATTGCATTAAATAAAAAAGAAAATACTGATAATTTGGAAAAAAAAATATTTAGTCCCATATAAATAAAAAAAAACACACTCTAAAGAATCTGTACTAGGCTAAATATAATATCATGTAACTTGCAATCGAAATATGTTATTTTATTTTCCACCTTAAAATTATGGTTTGAACAGTGACTAAGAAATAATCAATCAATCGTTATTGCTCATCCGATTTTACATAATTTTCAAGGAAAAAAAACAACATATATTTGCCAAATAAACTAATCTGTTTTCGTTCTGTTGTCAAACCTTTAATTATTTCCCTTATTTACATATTTTTTTAAAAGCTATACTTAAGATTTTATTGACAGCTAGGTATTTAGATACTTTAGCATCCAATGAATCAGATCAGTTTTATTGTGGAAGACATCGTCAATGACCCGTGGAAATGATACATCCCAGCATTTATTTACCTGTAACGATTTAAGAAAAAAAAAGACCAGAAACCTGAATAACTGGATCTGGGACTTGAACAGGACTATCCGGTGCGCGGAGCCAGTTTCATTATAATGTATTTACTTGTGATGGGTAAAATCCCAATCTCTTCGAATCCGAATCTCGAATTAGAATCCGAGAGGTTACGTTGAATACACCCCTCGAATCCGAATATAAGTGTCATAAATTAATGTATAGTAAATTGAAAATATTAACTAGGGTATTAAAACATTCTAACATTTAGATTGTTGTTTCACAAACTAAGTTTCCAGACGCAATACATGTGGAAATTTAATATATATAATTACGCGTTTAAAGTATGCAGAAACAATCGACCTAGTAAACTTCAGAGGTTATCAGTGTTTTTTTTTAGTTTAATTTATTTTTTCTTGGAATACATACAGAATCAATCGAATACTAAGGATTTGATGGTATTTTGATGATTTTAGGACTTCATTGGCCCTTCTCTAGTATTTACTCATTTTTTTAATGCGACATTAGTATGAGCATTTTAAGATTAAAAAAAATTGGTTGTCTGTAAAGTCGGTTTACGGACGATAGTTTAACGTGACAAAGTCATAACAAAACATTGATGAAATGATAGCATACTTTAATGAATAAAATTGAATAATTTTTTATTGAATTATCACTATTTTGTATGGATAAAAAGAAAGGAGTGAAATTAAATCTACAATTTAATTGATAAATTTACTTTTATTTGCACTCATTAATTCAAATATGTTTATTACTTTAACGAAGAGGTTATTTTAACTATAACTTTTATACATGTTTGCTATTTAACTTCTTCCAATCTGTGTTATTCTGTTAAGGATAGGACGATGATAGGAAAAGTAGGAAACAAATAGGAATGTTTCAAGTTTAATGTGCCTCGAAAAAGTCAAATCGATGGTTGTTCTAATCGAGTGGAAGAGAGATAGATGCGGCGCAAGCGTACAATGAGCGTAACGGGACACAGTGTAACGGGACAATGTGCGTAACGGGACACTTTTTCGTGCGTGAAGCCGGCGTTAATCGATTTATTAGACGTTGTCACGTCAAAAATGCAAAAAAATATTTTTTCACGTTTCGTGCCTTACCTTGAACTCGAAGCCATAAAATCTTTTCCACGGAAACCGCCGTGCGTCCAGGTGCATTTGGTTGCTTCGTTCTGTTTTCCACGTCAAAACTCGTCCAATGACTTTTTTTTCGTCGTGTGCTGAGAAAACTGGGGCGATTGACAAGTATTTAAGACTGGCGTTCGGCAGGATCCGGTTTCTAAACTCCGCCTGCCCTGGCTTTACGGTTTCACGTTATCTTCCGAAAGTCCTCATCTATGTGGAACTGAAATATTCATGTATAATCAGAGAGATTCGTACATTTGTGCATTTACATGAAAACAGATGTATCACTACAAAATAAGTGCTTGCAATAATACTGGGTTCGAATTCTTAAACAGGCATTTATGCTTTGTGTTGTCCCAGTACCTCCAATAGTTAAAGTCATTTGTAAACCGTTCCCTGAATAGGTTACCCGTATCGAATAAGCATAATAAAACAAAATAAAGACCAATTAGTCTATGGTTAAAAAATCATGCTGAATGAAACATCAATTATAATGTAACATTATGAGCCAATTAAATAAGAAATACTCAGTATAATCTCGAAAAACGTATTTCAAGTATGCATTATTACAAGCTATTTACTTATTTATTTAATGAAGTTTTCTGGACATACGCCATTGCAGTTTTTCACGGTTTGTCATGGAAAAATTCCGAAAATCAACGGAATTCTTGTGCTGTCTGATTTTAAGAGGTTAAGCATTTTTTGTCCTTGGTGTCGTCTTTATGTTGTTCATAATACTTGTTTAGCTTCATCCTTGGTTCCCTATTGTCCGAAATCAGCTGATTTCATCTTCTTTTCTGCGGATTTTTATCTTAATTTTTTTTTAATTTTCGGAATTTTTTCATTGACAAACAGTGCAAAACCGCAGTGGTGTATGTCCAAAAAACTACATTAAATAAAAATTCCCCATAGCATGAATCATTTGAAGAACGAAAATATTTCTTGGAAACTGGTTTCTAAAGGAATCTTTTGTTAAAGTACAGCAAATTATTTACATGTAAGCAAATGCTGGGACGACCAACCTCGGCATAGCTCCTGGCCTCTATTCCGTCCTCAACTTCCCCGCATGGTGCTCATAGGGTCGTGTTTCTTTGATGAAGTCACTGTTTCCGGGACGTAAACAACCCTTATTACTTTGTCAGTCACTGAATGAAGTTCAATCGTTGTTGGATAAAATTATATACTACTTATTAAAAAAATCACGATGCTTTCCACAGGTAAGATATGGATTATTAAAACCAAACTTTATGTTAGATCTAGAATACTTCAATTCATGACCATCAGTTGATCAACGACTTTAAGAATCACATAATCTTACTATAAATACTTTCTAGAGCTCACATGGTTTTTTTCCCTTCAAAACTCTAAAGGCAGCTTCGGTTATTGTTATTTACGTATTTTGCAGCGTATGGTTATCAATCGCATAGAATTCCACGCATATGTTGTGAGTCTAAAAATAAAGATTTTCTTTCGAAGGCAAACATGAATGGAGTTTAGTAACTTTTTCTTGGGACAGATAGATGACGTCACGACACGGCGCTAATATTCGAGGTTGGGTGCGACTCTTGGACGAAAAGGAGGGGCGAGATACTCCTCGGCTGCGCTTTCTCCATTGCGACATCCTTCCTCGCCCATGTCTTCGGTAGCTGAAGACGAGACCTTTTACACCCGTGCGGAGACCGACCTTGCAAATGAAGCGCTCTTCCGAAGTATTCCCAGATGGCGCAGCTTAAAGACCGCCCACGCGCCTCGCCCATGTGCTGAACTTATAAAACGAGTGTTAAAAAAGGTAATATACCTCCTCGATCACTCTTGGACGTAAACGCACTAAAAACAGTAGCGCCCGCGATAAGTTCAGTCCACACTGCTTAAAAATTTCCACCTTCAATTTTTCGAAAAATGCTGGTTACAAATCTTCGTAAATTTACGGGTATCGTCGTAAATTTAATGACGTTAAGATCACTTACTTTGAACATGAATTCCAAACGCGAGTTCTTGGTATATTAAAAATACGTTCAAAAACTGGTCTAGTCTGCAGCAAGAAAACTCTTATTTTTTTTCCACGTGTGTGTTTACGTTTTTTTTAGAACAAAACATACACCTCGGAAGTCGAAATACGGTATAGTTTCTAAGAAGATTCAGTTATTTGAAATTACGAATAGGTCTTCGCTTATTTGAGTTGAATTCTTCGCTGAAAAGCCCATAAATCTACTGTAATTTCTAACAGTGCACCTGTTCGCAGTTCAAGTTTTTGCAAGGGGAGACGTAGCGTGTCCTGCGTAGTCCTGTGAAAAGACGGAATACATGGACGAAAGTAATTGCGCCAATGTTCAGACTCGTCTTCACGAAGTAACCTTACGAGGGATAATTGGTTTCTTCAGTAGCAAAAGCCTGCACCAATTTTAACGTCGTTTTACTGACATGCATGTTCAACTATTGAGATTTACCTACCAAAGCAGATTGCAAAAATTGACAAAAAAATATTTCCCCAGTGACTATATCCTCATATAAATCTCTGAGTAAAACTGTGTGTGTGTGTGTAGGTGTCTGTGTGTGTGAACGATGGGAACTGTTACCGTTTTGTCGGCACAGTTTTAAATTCCACAGTTTGTGGAATATTCGATTATCCTTTCAATTGTTAAAAAAAATATTCTTTAATGTAACATCAATTAAAATATAAAATTATGCGCCATTATTTGTAAGAATTGCTCAGAATTATCTCTAAAAACGATACGTGTGGACCAGCCTTTACGCATGATAGAATAAAACCAAAATTACTATGTTTTTGGAGCCCACTACGACTTAATTGGCCGAATGCCACTACTATCGTCTGCATTCTGTGTTATTTGTATAAAATAAAATGAATGTTAACTTTAGGTTTCATTCCTCTATACTTTGTTCTTTCTTTCGTAACTCTGACCAGTTTAAACGGGATTGAACACTGTATTTTTTGTGTAAATGGAACAAAAATATTAATGTAAAATAACGGATATTTATAAATTTATACATTTACATGAGAACATCTGTACCACTATAATATAGTGTTCACAGTTGTACTGGGTTCGGAATTTTACCCGGGCATTAATGCTTTGTTGTTGTCCCAGTACCTCCGATGATGAAAGTTATTTGAAAACCGTTCCAATTCGCACATAATAAGCACGGTAAAACAAAATAAAGTTGTGGAAGATTTGATTTTACTTTCAAAAGTGAAAAATATTATGATTTAATGTAACATCAATTAAAATATAAAATTATGCGCCATTATTTGTAAGAAATGCTCAGTATTATCTCTAAAAACGTATTTCATATATTACCATACCCATGTGTTATGCAAATTTACACTATCTTTATTGTAGTATTACAAACTTTTGCTTGGCAACTGGTTTCTAAATAAATGTATTGTATAAGTACAGAATTTTTTTCCTGTGAGGTAGCGTAGTGGCAAAACACTGGATTTATTTGCGTTCTGAAATGATGATTGTTGAGTCCCGGTAGGACTATCGTATTCCCAGTGGTTGCCGGAAATTATCACTCCAGGGACAAAATATTTTGGATTGTTAATCTGTGTTTTGTGTTTCTGTCTCTAATGGCCACTTATCTGTCAATAAGACATTAAAAAAGATTTTAAAAACCTTACTTTACTTACTTAACGTCTAAAAGGTAAATACGTCGAGAGCCCTTACCGTTTTCTATGTAGCTCCTGCTCCTTCAGAATTTCCTGGAGAAGAAAACATTGATTAATACCAATGAAAAGAAACGTCTATGTGATAAATAAAAGTATTATGTACGTAGCCCAATTGCCACCAGAGAGACAGCACACCTAAACAGAGAAAAACAATTATGTAATTTTAGTAAAATTATTCTATGGAAATTGTGGTCGCAAAATTATCTCTTTCAACACTGAAAAATTAAAATGAAAATGGAAAATGTTGAGTTGACATTATTTTTCTGTAAAATATATGTAAATACAGTTGAAACATGATAATACAACAGTTACGGTACCGAGGAGGTGTAGGATGAACAAAAAGGTTGATATTTGAAAACTTAATTTTTACTTCTAATACAAGAAAATTTAAGTTGTTACGTATTATATATATTGTTACAATAATGAGTACATATTTTAGGCCATCGAGGATATAAAAGTACTCAATTAGGAGTAGTTTTACAAAAAATAATAATATAAATTTATTATTTATGTCTATAAAACGCAGTTACGCATACAGAAATATACAGTTTCAGTATATAGAAATTCGTACAGTAGTTATTATAACATAAAAAAATACAAATTGTAGCGATTAGCTATTTACCTACAGTAAATATTTACGGCTTAGAACAATCTGTTATCGTTTTTTGTTTCTTCTTACTTAAATAGTCTATGATGGATTTTTCTTGAATATCTTTTAACATTAAAATGTTCTCGTAATCGAGTTCGTCTCCTCACACCAACGTATAAAAGTGTTTGCAGGCAACATAACTTCATCACAAGCGATACTGTAGTACATTTCACCTCCGTGGCCTCCTCAATCGAGTTTTCTATAACATGAGCCGTTACTTCCTAGATTATCTCCTCTTCTGGCAGATAAGAGGCAAGGTTATCGTCCAATACCCATCTTCTCAAGTCTTCTGCAGATTCTTGCGGAATGTTAATTTTATCACAAAGTGTAACCGCAGCCTCGATAACATCGTTGTTATATTAAGATTTGTTATTTCTATCGTCTTTCTTTGGAAGGAGTGGGTTTTCTGGTCAAATAATTTTTCAAGAATTTATCAGAGTTAAAAACTTGACTGTATGACACGCAAATGCTGCATTAACAATGACATCAGTAGCATATATTGGTAACTCCGGGACTGGGTTCTGGGTGAGGATTGTGGATTGTGTCCGCCATCTTGAATTGTAATGTCACGACGGTCATCTTGGAAGACTATGACCTTGACTTTGTTCTTGACCTTTGACGTTGAAATTGACTTCAGCAGCCATCTTCGATCCAACATCTTGGATTCTGCCATTTTGAATTTCACATCCACCATTCAGTTTGCCGCCATCTTGGTTTCTAGAACATTCCACCATTTTGAATTTCGACGTCATCGTTGCAATTTTCGTTATGGCTGCCATCTTGAAAAACCATAATTATAATAAAAAATTTGAGACAAATATTTAAATTATAAAATAAATTAAGTATTCAAATTTTAATAAAATTTTAATTAAAAAATCACTTACTTCACGCAGCTCGGAGTCCTCGGTTCGAACCCTTCACGGAAGCCACCAGCAGACTAACCTCCCACCACTAATGCCAAGGGATATCACCAGCTAGTATGACGTCACATCCACCATCTTGTTTTTGTCTACTGGAGGCCACCATCTTGTATTCGTCTGCTGGAGGCCACCATCTGGTTTTCTTCTGATAAAGGCCACCATCTTGTTTTCGGCTGCTAGAGTGCACTGACGGCATGTTAGTTTAATCGTTATCTACTAGAGTGCAGAAATAATTTACTACCGTGGCACCAACCATCTTGAAATTAGGGCGATATCTTGGAAATTCGTAATTATTTGGCTATAAATTCGGGAAAAATTACAAAAATTCATTAAAAAATTCACTTATTTATTTACTGAATGATTCGACCGATTTATGCCCTTAGTTTTATATTTGATAGATGCTATAGTTTTAAATTTTTGTAAAAAATAGTAATTTCAATGGTGGAAAGTCTGAACAGAAGCCTAAATTCCTTTACAAACAGCCGTTAAAAAGCCAATGATGACATATATTGACCACCATCTTAGAAAATTTTTAATATTTAGTTAGAAATTTGGAAAAACATTTTCCAAAAATTACCAAAAAGACTTATTAATTGATTGATTGGTTCGATGCTTGCTCTATTAAAAAAAGTTATTTAATTATAAAACACATAAAAGTTGTTGGTTTAAAAAATAAAACGCCAAAAATTCTTTTACAAACAAAAAAAAATATTACACATATTGTACACTAAAAAAAGGCTAATTACTTAAGTATTTAGAGTTTCTTGATTTCTGCATCCGCTATCCACGAATTAAAGCGAGTCATTTACATGTATTTTTAGATTATCAGGTCGACTCATTGGTACACCACATTTTTCATACAGAGAAGAATCATCGATTTCATTAAAAGGATAGTGGTTTATTTAATGTTTTTTTTCCTTGGCAAATTTGCTAATGTTTTGTCACAGAATATACAGTTTGATTCTGATGAATGTTTGACCAGTCCTTCGTGAAACTACGTGTGCTTTATCAATTTTATTACTGTATAAACTAGCTACAACAGAAGTTGTACTTATTTAATGTGGTCAGAGTTATTATTACAATTGTGTATTACATAATCAGGAATTTTCAAGTTTTTAATGTTGTCACAGTACGTACAAATGGGTGATGGAACACCTTCATTTTCTGTTTCCTTTATCGATTTCACTGACACTGTTGACAACCATTGTAACAGCGGTGAAATGATAACCTCAGAAGTCTTCGAGGTCTGCTCTGCAGAAGGTATTGCACGCGTCGAAATCTCCTGCAGTGCTGGGAGAGTAGGTGTAACTGTTGACGTCGTTGTCATCCGGCTCTGCGTTGTTGATGGTAGGCCTTCCATTCAGGTTGACGTTAATAGTGGTCATGATGCCATAGAGTTCTCAAGAATAGCCAGATACTTGACTATCATGTTTGCCAAGTCTAACTATCCGATCCACACTGCACTCCAGCCAGAGGTGGGCTGAAGGTATCATCGTCTGAGCCTCCAATCGGCACCGCACCACGGTTCGAGGTGGTCTGAGGGTCCTGTAGTCTGAAACTTGCTTATATATAAGTGGTGTTTGTAATACAAGAACCAAGATATATTTTTTAAAATCAATTGGACACACAAATTGCTCAAAATATTTGATCATGTAAATTAAACATATGTAAATTTATGGAGAGTAGCATATATGTTTTGTTTACAACGTACACGTTTCAGGTACCTGAGCCACGCACAACAGTGGTTAAACTATCTCCAAAGTTATTATTTTATCTTGATAAACAAATGTTTATAATATAATATATTACAAGTTAAGCAAGACTCTAAAAATCTTTAAAATAAACGTAGACCGGCTGTATGGTTAAAAATAAGGCATAAATATTCTTGGTCACGGGATGTTCCCTTCAGTAATCATTTGATCATCCAAGCATACGAGCCCGCCGACTTTAATAACATCGCTCACCATACAGGATGCTGCTTCCTAGAAGAATGAATGGCGGGAAGAATATAGATATTTTTTTTTCTGTAACATCAGGTCACCTCTAATAACGAAGCAGGTTATACTCGTAGAGCGATTTACATGGATAATTACTGCTTTAGACGTTACAAGCGGGAGATTATCAAGGGCGAAGAAGATTGGGATGGTGATGAGGGGAAGGAGTAAATTGATGTGAGATGCCGCGCCTATCTTAGTTGATTCACGGCCAATTGAACAGCTCTGGAGCCCCGCTCTGAAAGTAAAAAAGTACATGTAGGTGCATCGCATTAGTTAACTCTAACACTGACTAGTAGCTATAAATTTACAATATGTACATGCACAGAGTCGAGTTGGTGTGGATGCGAGATGTTGTTCTACGTCTATACTCTCGTTAAAAGTTTATTGACTGGACATGTGGTCACCAAGGGGAAAAAAAAACAAACAAAAATACTCCAAGGAAAGATATTTTTTATTATATAAAAACGAGTTATAGTTATGTTAGATTTGGATTGATGCATGGATACTAATTCCATCCCCGAGCGAGGTGACGACGGTAAAATGCTAGACTCGCATTTCAGAAGAACGGGATCGAAACCTGATCCATCTGTCTGGATTTTGGTCTTCCACGGTATCTGAAAATCATTCAAGATAAATGGCCAACGTGGTCGCTAGGGACAGAAATACACGCAATAAAATAATAATAAAAATCAATGTATTCACAGAGAGCTTTAAAAATTTTGCTTCCAAAAAATGTACAGTAGTTCTTCCAGAAAAAAAAATCTATCAAATAAAAATAAGTCAATATTTGGCTGGATAACTCATGAATATATTAATTAAAACATATTTTTATACTTTTGATACTTATAAACTTGTACGTTTTCATTTAAATAAACTATTTTTAACTTTAGATATATATTTCTGAAAAAAAATTATATTTTAACTTGAATTTAAATGTATTGCTCGTTTTAACTTTAAAATTTATAAAACCTAATTCAAGATATTTTAAGTTATTATCATTTATTTATTTGTCAGTTGTAAAAATATTTAAAGTGTTTACATTAATCAAAATACTGCTTGTAGATATAAAGTGGATAGAAGTACTTTTAACTGTAGAAATCTAGAAACGCTAGTTATTTCCTTGTTGTTACTTGTAGAATTTATTTAATAGTTCTTTTATTTTTAATTTTGCTTTTTTCCCTCGTACCTGCCACTTCAATGTTAAATTAAAATAAATAAATATTTTTGATATAATTTTTTTGCATTGAGCAAGAATCGAACCAAGGACAGGAATCTCTCAAATCAAACAATCAGTATTTATTTATTTATGATTTTTAAATGGTATTTGGTTTTTTTTCTTCAAATTTATAGGTAAATAATTACGAATTTCCAAGATGGCACCGGCAACTTACTGGCAGATGGTATATGAGGAATTTAACCCACATTTAAGATTTTTCACCATGTTTAATAAAATAAGCGTTTTTCCCTAAAATAAACATTTTGCTTTTACCAAGTATGGAACTAAAGAGAGTAATCGATCGAATCAATAGGAAGCTGGTAGATGTACTTATAATTAATGCTTCTTTTAGGATTTTTTACCATATTTTATTACATAAGTATTTTTGCCTAAAATTATCACTTTTTATTGAGAAAGTATCGAATCTAGGACGTAACTCAATTTAATCAATCATTAAAATAATTAGTGTTTTTTTTATAAATTTGGGAATTCTTCTCAAATTTTTATCTTAATAATTTATTATGGATATTCAAGACAGCGGATTCCAAGATGGTGGACGTGGTGTTATATAAAATGTCTGTGGACCTCCTGATCATAGGCATCGAGATGCGAGCGCAACCGAATATAGCCAATTCCTTGGAAAGCCACCACAACAATCCACCAAAAAATAAAATTTTAGTCCCATAAAAAATACATTGTGCCCGAAAATCATTTACATACAACTTGCAATGAAGGTGTTGAGTTAATATTTTATAAATAGCCCTTAAATAAAATTAATGACCAAAATAACTGAAAAAAAATGTATATGTGAACAAGTTTTTCAGTACTCGCCAGTGATGTGTAACATATAACCTCGGGTACTAGCAAGTTAACGTGAGCTCATGTAGCAAATACACTTGTAATACGAAACCCGAACACGCAATTTACCGTAGAATTCCTTAAAATAATGACGCCAGTGATAAATATACAAAAAAATATTGTTTACAAACCCATTTCTGCACGCAAATCACATGTAGTTTCCGCAACCGCCACTAGAAGTCGCTGACGGAGCAGCTACATCGTTTATCAAACCATTCCATCTGCAGAGCGATAAGTTGAACTATGTAACGGAAAGGCTCCGAATATCGCGAAAAGGGCTCTGCACTTGGTTTTCGACGAGGAATTTTACCAAAATACAGCCCATCTTGCAAATGTTTCCCTTGTGGTCTTTATGAACTTTTGGTTGGCGCCTTTCGCCACAGCTGGTAGCACCGTGGTTGTTACACATTATTGACGTGACGTCTAATAAATAGATGAACGCCGACTGCACGCACGAAAAAGTGTCCCATCACGCACATTGTTCCTTTACGCTGTGTCCCGTTACGCTCATTGTTCCGTTATGCTGTGACCCGTTACGCTCATTGTTCCGTTGCGCTGTGTTCCGTTACGCTGTCGGCGAGTGCAGTAATAATATGTGATGTTAGAATTGACTAAAAAATTATGGTGATTCATATAATTGATGATAGATATTTGATTACAATTTTATTTATATGAAAACTTGTTCATAATTATATTTAAACTTTATAGATAAACGCCAGTTTTTAAAAATAATTACAAGTTATCTACACGTGAACTGTTTCGTCGACTGTTTATAACGTGAAGTGAAAAGTTAATGTGGTTTTCATTGCTCATTACAACAACAATTTCGGCCATAAATGTTAATTATTCTTGCATTTTAAAAATCTGATTACTCGTATAATTTCAAGTATTTATTCTTTTATTATTAAAATAAAAATGATTCAATTTTATTCATAAAAGTATGCAATCATTTTATCAATGCTTTTTTATGACATTCGTCACATTAAACTATCGTCCGTAAACCTACTTTACAGACAACCAATTTTTTTTTTCCCTTCAATTCCGTCGCATTCACGAATTGAATTCCACCGAATGACGTAGGCCCTATACCGACATCAAGATGTCACATATAAGAACATGGCGTTCTGAGACCGACCCTCGAACGTACGAAGATTTGTCCTCGATGTTGAGGGAAACGACGGGAAAGACCGGAGTCCTCAGCAGTGTCTTCGACCTCGGGAAGGAGGCGTTCGGCCGCGGAACCCGCGAGGGTGCACAGACGCGACGACGCCGTGGCATTTGAAGCCGCGACCATCGCCGCGCCGCAAGACGACGACCGCAAGCGACCGCGCCCCGGGCCGTCTGTGTGTCAAGGCGAAGGAACGCAGACGCGCGTGGGACGGCCCGCGCGATCTTCCAGTCGGGCCGCCCCACACCTCCGTCCGCCGAGCGATTGCCGTGTCGCATCCAGGCATCGCGGATTTTTTTTTTTTTTGTGACGTGACAACGTCTAAGAAATCGATGAACGCCGGCTGCACGCACGAAAAAAAGTGTTCCGCAACGCACATTGTCCCGTCACGATGCGTCCCGTTACGCTCATTGTACGCTTGCGCCGCATTCTATCTCTCTTCCACTCGATTGGAACAACCATCGATTTGACCTTTTTCGAGGCACAATAAACTTGAAACTATCCCATTCGTTTCCTACTTTTCCTATCATCGTCCTATCCTTAACAGAATAACACAGATTGGAAGAAGTTAAAAAGCAAACATGTGAAAAGTTATAGTTAAAATAATCTGTTCGTTAAATTAATAAACATATTTGAATTAATGAGTGCAAATAAAAGTAAATTTATCAATTAAATTGTAGATTTAATTTCACTCCTTCTTTGTATCCATACAGAATAGTGATAATTCAATAAAAATGATTCAATTTTATTCATAAAGGTATGCAGTCATTTCATCAATGTTTTGTTATGACGTTGTCACGTTAAACTATCATCCGTAAACCGATTTTACAGACAACCAATTTTTTTGTGTCGTGAATACGTCTTTAAAATTGCTTCCATAGTGGGAGGCAATTCAAAGAAACGAATAAAAACAAAATCGGGGGGATAGAGTTTGGTGTTGCAGCTACATATATATCATCTTCATCCAAAATTTAATTACACAACTGGATAGCTTAAAGGTCAAAGGATTCGTTACGCTAAGTGAGGACTGAGACACATCGCGCGCGGTGGAGGGGGAAGCGCCGCCATTTTGATCTCATTTAGCTGCGTTTCGATATTTCCATTTAGTATAACTTTTGACTCTGAGAAGCTACGACGTTCGTTTGAATTTCAATCGTCAGCTCTTGTCAAAATATAAAAATTTCATATATAAAACATTAGTGTAAAATAGTTACAATGAATATATATGTTGTTAAAATTAAAAAAAATCAAGTATATATGTCGGCTTATACGCGTCAAAAAGCCAAATCCAAATACAGAGATCGTATACGGTTGGAAAGGGCTTCCCAAAAGCAATCGAATGATACCAATAAAACATCATGTGACCGAGTTAAGCAGTGCCGGGAACGTAAATAAATGCGTCCGAGCGGATCAACGACGGTGCCAGTACATCTGCAGCTGGGCCGGTTGAAATTATGCAAGTGGATGATGACTTCTGATTGTTCAAACATGATTATAACATACATAAAATGACGTATTTTATATTTTGTATAGAAAATATTACCTGTTACATACACGTATTCACGTACAACACACGGCCGTGTCCATGACACAGCCAAACCCCTCCTTTTTTTACGTGTGAACATCTTGGACGACATTTGTATAGGAGATATTTTTCTTCATGGAAATGGAACGGAATTCGAAGAACTAAAATTTGACACAAATTTGGCAAACCCCATGTGTGGCAACAATAACCCCGTACATAGTCACTTTCGTAAACATTAGTGTACATACAAAACATGTTTGTATGCCAAATGAAACTTTATGACAGTGAAACTACCCCGGAATATATATTTGGTAAACTAAAAAAGTTAGGGCCTGTGTGAAACATTCTGGCTTTGCTTCTACGATACGGAAGCAATAGTTCTTGAAACAATTATCTGACATTAGTCGCAACTATGTACAAGGCAATTTCAGAAGAAAAAAATATTCCTATTAAACTGGGTTTCAAAAGTCAAAAATCCGTTTAAAAGTGATATTTATTTAATTTAGATTTGTTTATATTTAAAATTAATACAATATTACTACTTCCTGCGTAGAACGTGTGACTTTTGTTTGTGACCATGGTGTAGATTCCGGGGGAATGTTTTATATATCTATGCCACACTTGTAGCAGGTAAAAGATAGATAAAAATGTGGATAGGCAAATGCATAGATTTTTAATATTTTCATAGTATAGAGCAACATATATAGATATAGACATATATAATTCTATAGAGAAGAGAGATATAGAGAGAGGTATATATATATATACCTCTCTTACTATATATATATAGTGAGAGAGAGAGAGAGAGAGAGAGAGAGGATGAAGAGGAGGCAGGGGAACGAGTCCCCGTGGAATTAAAAAGATCTTCAATGTGAAATCAACCGTAACTGTGACCTACAGTGTAACGATAAACGTAACTATAACGCCAAAACTATGTTGTTGACTGTCATATAATTCTCCGCTTATTACATGACTTTAGACATAGACCCCATACACTTTTAGAAAACACAGTAAATTTACAGACACTTCAACGAAGATTTCACCTGAACTAAACGAAACGTTTTTCGTAATTTCAGATAGCTGCATCTAACTAGAAGCTAGGCCATATTTCAACTTCCAAGATCACTTTCACGGCATAAACAGGGTAGACACATGCGTGGAATAAACAACAGTGTTTATGTAGAAGTCTCGAAACAAGTTTTTGAATGCTTTGTTTATTCACCAAGATTATTCTTGCGGATTCATGTTCAAAGAAAGGGAACTTGTGCTCGCTATCTTACGAAGATGCCGACGTATTTACGAAAAACCCTGGATAATTTGTGAACAGAATTCTTTGTGAATTTAAAGTGAAAAATTTTAACAGTGTAGTGAGATGACATGTGTGGTTTACCCCACACAACCAAGTCATTTGGGCCGCAGATACCGCGGGTCTTTTTCCTTGTGAATTCTTCAGATTTGCACGTTTGTTTTGTGACCAGACACATGACTAACAGAATCTTTATTGACCGAGTTGGGCAATCCACCGCAGACTAGGCACTCAGTCTCGACCCGACAATGGAGTCTGCGGGAAAGAAACCACAGCAGAGCGAGCTCAAACGTGTTGTCCGTGCGGCGGTGATGGATTGAAATAGCTCGATCGTGGCTCAATTATAAGCAAGCAGCCACTTTGCCGTCCGTCATCTCCCTCGCGGTGTTTTAAAAGACCGCGTTTACAGAAAATTTTAAACTTGTAATTCCACTGTACGTGGAACTGTACGACACAATCCAATAACTTACAAAACACTAAAATTATTTAACCGAGATTCAACATATTTTTCTTAAAACACTGTCTTTGTTTAATATATGAAAATCACAAAGAAATAAAAAAAAGTCTAAAGATGCATATCAACGAACCAATCCCGAAAAGAAATAAATCCGTAGATTTGAATATTAAACCTAAGATAGTTACAGTTGCATGGTAAAAGCTACTGTGCATTTTGATGTGTAACATCACTTAGCTCTCGGGATACCGCATTTGGTGGTAATAACTTCGTAAATGAAACGGAAGGCGCATGTAACGGAAATGTGTAAACACGGTACTGCCATGTATGGCGGATGGTGAGAACCAAAGTTCACAAAGCCAAAGGGAAACTTTATAGTATATTAACTGTTTAAAATTCCTAGTCGGAAATCAGGTTCTAAGTGGGGGTATAGTATTTCTTAAAGTCTTGTTTTGCTTTTATGGAGTTGTTTCACTATGAAACTTTAAAATTTCGCTCTGCAAACGGGATGATTCGATAGTCGACGTAGCTGCTACGGCAGCAGTTTCTAGCGGCGGGTGCGTGAACTACGTGTGATTCGCGTTCGGAAATGTATTTGAAAAAACAATATGCGTATATTCATCACGCTGGGCATTATTTCGAGGAATTCTAAGTTATATCTCGTGTCTTGAGTTTCCTATTATAAGATGTCATGTCGCTGTTTCGACCTCTTTTTTGTTGCCCTCTCTTCCTTACTGGAGTCTCCAAGGGAATCAAAGACTGTTAAATAAAGGCTCGACATTAACTTTACTATCGGGTTTTGATTACGTTAATTTCACACGAGCCGAAGTCGTCACCCGTCCAGAACCCAAGCGCCTCGCTATCACGCCGTTTTGTAGGTCCTTCTTACCTTCGCTGTTGTTCTTCCGTGGTCGCGGCTGACTCTCGGAATGCGGGCTCCGTCGTCTCACCCCCCCCCCCCCCCCACCATAGCCACCCACAAGCCCCTTTTCGGGCGTGGCTGCCGCATTTGACACCTCGGGTCCGCGGCTGTGTTGACGAACATCGTTCCTACCCCCCCCCCCCTTTTTCCCTGCCCCTCTTCGCAACGAGGCCTGTTCGCCCGTGCGCATGCTTGCGTGTCGCGACCAAGTGTACTTGCAAAGCACGAGAACGCACGAATTTGTTCGTCACCGAGGTTTGGATGCTAAACATCACTGGTGAGTACTGAAAAACTATTTCTCTCTTTATCTATCTTTTTTTAACTCTCTTTCAAGACGTCACTGGCGTGACTACTAACGAAGGGGAAAAAAATTAAAAATCCTTTTTGAGTGGCTTATGATTATTGACTTAGTACTTTTTTTTGTCATTTACAGGTATACAGCACGTTTTCTCAGTTAAATTAATCAACGTCATGTAGCTCTATCTAGAACTTAGCATGGTTTGTTGTCATATGAAGTCTTTGACAATAAGTGTAAAATGTGTTTAACCCTCAATTAGAATGTTTAATTTTGAAGAACGCGAATGTTCATGGTTAGAGAATATGCGCAGGTACAATGTATTGTAAAAAGGTAGGGAAAAAAACATGGTAACTAAGCTATTTTTCTTTATTTTAAATTGTAATATCTGTTTACTGGATAGAAAATTATTGTTAAAACACTGCCATAATGATGTTAGTCAAAGTATTTTAATTTCCACTAGAACTTCAATAATTACTAAAACAGGCACACGCATCCATGATGCTTTAATCTTGCTCGGGTTCTGGGACTACGTGTTCGGGAGAGGTGTTTTTACGGTGGTCGCTTGAAATGAACGAATTTACACATACGCATTATATGTACTTTGCAAACAGTGTAACGGTAAACGTAAATATAATGCCAAAACTATATTTTTGATTGTATCATTTTCCGTTTTTAATTCGCTTCCAGTCATGAGCCCCAAGCCAAACATCAGTGTACGCAAAAAAAAAATCGAATGTGGATGAGAGAGGTATACAAGTTCAGGAATTAATGTGAGACATTTCTCAAACCCTAATCTAAAATAAGGTTATTTAATGGCTTATTTGTTAAAATAAATATAATTTAAATCTTAGAGACTTAAGTATCACGTTTTAAACGCTCACTTTCAAGTTTTTCTTTAATAAATTATGTATTGATGTACAAGGTTGATTGAAACACGCTAACTATGAGAGAATGGTTTGCGTTGAGGAAAACTGTATACTATTTCACACGACCTATCAAACATGTAGCGTTGTTGCAATTCCCAAGTAGCGTATCGTTATACAATATGTATTTTTGCTGAGCGAACAAAATCAGTACAGTGAAAAATATATTAGTTTTTGCTTAAACACACTCTTTGCTTTGAGCGATAACGAATTCGATTGTTGCACTGGGCATTAGCAGATTTTGTTGTACAGTAGTATACACATTATCGACCCGAAAGGAAAGTTGAATTTCCTTCTAAGGCCAGAACACAGGATGCGGAATACCTCTGTTAAAAGTACATCACTACTTACTTCCCACGTATTGGCAAGATGCCAGGGGCCACATACGAGACCATGTTGCAAGAAGTGTGCTTGTATGCGAAGTGGTAGTGAACCCTATCATCACTCCAATTTGTCATGCCTGACACCACAATGCAGTTTACAGGCTCCACGTCATGGTAGTTGCGTATAAAGATGCAGCATCAGTTCATTTCTCACCGTAAGTTAGTTTACACTTGTGTCTACTGCGGTTGTAATTTATTCCAACTAATTTTATGAATAACCGTTCTTTCATTAGAAGGGCAAGTGGTTAACTATGCATGTTTAAGCTATTATGTACCTATCATAGTCTCAGTGAATCGCGTGAAGTATAAAATGCGGAGCTATTAATCTTATGCCTTTCCGCAGAACCTGAAAGTGTAACATTTTCTCTTCTATCCGCATTTTTATACATCCTATATCAGTTAGTAGAACTCTAATGGCTTTGAGAAAAAAAACTTAAAAAGTACTTATGAGAAATATCAAACTAAGTTGCATTCACGCTACTCTGAACACTTAAATTTATGATTCAAAAATAACTGTGACGTTTCAGTAAGAGCGAAGGAGTATTTTTGAATTAAATGATGATTTATGCTACTTTCAAAACCTCACACTCAAGCTTAAAGAAGTAACAAACACTACTTATACAACAGAGTAAGTAAATACTCGAAAAATAATTACATTATTGAACTTTTACTTAACGTAAAAATAACTTATTTAGGTCTAAATAGAAAAAACGTATTGCAATGTTTTGCAAGTAAAAACGTTTAAACACAAATATCGTAAATTTGTAATAATTTCCATAAAATAGATATTTGTAGATAAATAACACATTTATACCATATGTCCATAACATAATGTACCAAATATAAAATTTGAAATATTAACTGTAAGTGTTTTGAAGTGTTGGTTCCAGGCCATTATTAAAGAGTAAATCAAACCGTTTTAGATAAGCGCATGCGCGAATACTGCTTTGTTGTTATCTGTTTTGCAGCGCGCAAGAATGGCTTTTTCGCCAGTTAGTAGAGGGTGAACATGTAAACTTTATTTGGCAACAGGATAAAACCCCTCCCCATTGAAATATCTTTATACGAGAGTGGTTAAATGTTTTTCTTAACCGTTGGATTGGTAGTAATGGTCGAGTCGACAGCTCTTTTGCCGCTGGCCTCCACGTTCACCTGACATAACGTCATGCTTTTTTTTTTCTTCCCCTTTGGGGCTAAGTAAAAGATCGTGCCTACGTATCGCAGCTACCTGATGATTTGCTAGAGTTGAAACACAGAATTTAAGAGGCGTGTTAACTAAAGTTTGGGAAGAACTGGAATTTTGGTTGGACGTGTGCTGCATAACTAAAGGTGCACATTTTGAAAAATTTGCAAAATAAAAAAAAATAGGTCAGTTTACCCCTTCAATTTGATGTATTTTTTTTTTGTTGTAAATAGTCTTATAATATAGCATTGAAACTTGAACATTATTTTATGGACACACTGTAGATTGCATAGTGAACGTAAATCGGACAGACGTTTTGTACGGTAAATAAGGTTACAGCATGTAAAAAATAACTGATTTTTTTATTGTATACTGTAAAAAAAAGATAATGAATAAAATGTGTAACATACACTGACTTTCATTTTTTTTACATTGAGAATGATGAATTTTCGTTTCGTTCGCCAGGACTCGGAGAGGCGCAGGAGACGTCCGGGTGAGTTGGGTCGGCGAGGACTGACGGCACGCAGGGGGGAGGGTGGTGAGCTCACTTGCTCTTGGGCGCAGGGGTGTCCTCCTCGGGGTGCGCGGCGTTGTAGGCCAGCGCCTCGAGGATCTTCTCCGGGATTGGGGGAGTGGTGGGGATGAAGTCGGCCTGCGGCTGGAAGCCGTTCTCGTCGGCGGTGTAGGTGAGGCTGTAGAGCACGCCGTCGATGGAGAAGGAGTAGGAGCCCTTGACGGCCTCGCCAACCTCGCCGTCGGGGCCGACGGTCTTCAGCTCGCCGGAGGCCTCCACCTTGGTGCCGTCACCGCTCTCGTAGCTGCGGGACACCACACGCGGCACATTTGGCAAACGGTCGCGTCTGACACCACGAGGACGTCACAACTCGGAATCGAACATTAAAAATTTTTCACCACGGGGCAACGGTGTTGTTGGATTACTCTTGAAGTTGCGATTGTAGTTAGTAAACATGACCTGAACCATGTGTAGAGACCCGGAAAATTCGCGGGTTCAATGACCTCCAGGATAGACTCCAATATCCTCTACACACTCGGGCAAATGCTAACTGGTCATTGGCTGCTGACTTGTGAGTCGTCTCGACTGGGTGGCCTGTGATTCGACACTTTTATGAGTGAGGGTCTCTAATTGGCCCTCAGTCCTCCAGATTAACAGTGAACTAATGACAGAAGCAGCACTAAGGTATAATTATTTGAATTTTAGCATAACACGAAATGAACCCGCGAATTTTTCGGGCTCTGACCATGTGTTATAATTAAAGTCCCAAAAATTTCGCGGATTCCTCTGGCCTCAGGATAGAATTCAAAGTTATAGGTGTGTGAGCGACCCGTGTTTACTTTCCCATTGGTTGATTTCTTATTGAGAACATTTTTTATCCTTGTTATTTGGCACTAACTGATTCGCTTACTTCTCTCCTGGCTGGACATCGTTGGCTCACGGGTCGTAGAGGGGCGTGTCCAGATAACTGCGGTCCAATCATGAACACAGTGCGACAGTGTGGAGGTTTGCATTCTAGATTTGCGACTAAATGAATCCGCGAAATTTCCGGGGCTCTAGTTATAATCCATCTCAATTTTGTTCTTGGAAAAATGGGAAACCTAATTATCCCGTAACATTAAGATATAAATGCTTCCTCAAAATATTCTAAAAAAAAGTAAACAAACAGTAAATTGTTACTGGACTCGCATTACGGGTTAGAATTCCCATCGGCCATTCCGAAATTACTCCTTACTTACTTAGTTACTTATAGCTGGCCAAGGCCGACAAATTACCCAAAAAAGATCTGTGTCCCTCTATCTTACGTACTTGTTTTTGCAGAGACTTAAAAACTCTGTCGTTGTGCCGGAAGGCCTACCAGTGGACCACATGCAAACTGATCGCTTTGGAAAGTTTGGTTTGCCATGGTGCCCAATAAGTGATCAATACCAAAGTCGAACATTTGTTTGCCAAAATAACTGGCCGAATATGTGCAGGATTGCCCACGCAGATGTAAAGTTCTTGAAGCCCATAAAATGTAATGGTCTTTTGTATGAAAGAAAGAGAAAATGAAGATTTTTTTGAGTGAGATATCGTTTGTTTCTGAACACAAGTCCTAAGTTGATAACGTGTGAATAGGCGACAGCGTCAAAACTGGTTATGCCCGTCGAGTGATATCCGACGACCGCGCAGGTCTGTCGGGACGTCGAGCACAAAAGTTGCAGTGGATCCATGGGAGCCGACGAATGGCCACTTCTGCAGGAGTCACCTGGCGCGCGGTGCGCCCTGCCGTGTCCCTCACCTGTTCTGGAACGAGCCGTCGCCGTTGACGACGTTGGACTGGGAGATGATGGGCACCGGGGTGGTGGTGGAGCCGTCAGGACCGGCAGGGGCGCCGCAGGCCAGCGCCGCCAGACAGCAGCACAGCACCTGGGGCACAGCAGTCCGTCCCACGTCACCCCCCCTCTGGCCAAGCGCTCTCACAGGCCGGGCCGCGCTACAGTCGGGGCACCCCGCACCGGCGCTTTCCCGTTTATGTTTCTCTTTGTTCGTCTGGTGTCCCGATGAAATATGCACATTGACGGCGAAAGGAAAAATTAAAATTTTGTTGGCACGCAAACTAAAGTGCTGGTCGATAAAAATTTCAATTCATGATTTAGTTTTAGAAGAAAAGAAAAACTTGTAAAGATTTTATTGCCACGCAATAATTCCACCGGAATATGATTGTAAGCTTTTAATAAAACTGACGCGAGGATGATTTATCATCAAAACAATTTTTTTTTTAACATAAATCAGCAAAACCATCGACGAAAATTTAAGTTCCAGGTTGGTTTAAAATTTTCGTTTGAAAGGGTTGAAATTTTTTTTTCATATTTACCGGGGCATAGTCTCCATAAAAGTAAACAGCCCATTGCCCCGGAAAGTCTATGGCCACCTCTGCTTACAGCAGAGATTGCAAGGTAGGCATTTCGAGAACTTTTAAGGGCACAGAGTGGTTGCCCAGGTGATGCGAAGTCCACTGCAATCTTGGATGTTCCCTCGTCTTAAGCCTGGTGTGCTTAAACGTGCATCGATAAAATTTCTCGGATTTATTTTCCACTCCAGTCGGGACAAAAAACTGTTCTATTAATACTCAAGCTCGTTCACCGCTACCGCAAGTAGAGGCTTCCCATCCTTAGGTGTGGGTTGCGCATCGTGTAATGGGGGTCAGTGCATCTTCTTGTTGTTGATTATTTGCTCAGGTTATGTCCAGGGCGCGTCAATCACCAAAGGTTTTTCATATCTAACTACTCTACCGAATTGATCTCATAGATGATCTCAGGTTATTTGCGGTCACGGTCTTGGCAATCATGGCTCTCGAAGCTGCGTCAACCCAACATACTGTGAGCCCTCGGTCACTGATTGTCAACCTGATAATGCTGACTGCGATGTGCAGTGGAACTTAGGCTAACCCGAATACCGCGACGTGGTTTCAAATCTAAAGTTAAGTGTGAGAACACATATAGTTGGTTCGTATCATAAAAAAATATTCTGGTAGCCTCAACCTCATGTTTGGATTCATATGCGATGTTCGATTTTAAGTTTTTCGGTAATTCCTGATTCTTTTAATGAAACATTTTAAAAACATAACTTCAAAAGTTAGTTCTATGCATTATCAGCTGTGGAAACATAGAAAATAAACTTTCAGAGGGAAAACCTGACGAAATTAGTCAACAAAGTGTTTAAATCATAACTTAAGAACACATTCTACATTTTAGATCAGGTGACTCAAACAAATATTCTTTTGTATAGTTATATCATGTGTACTAACCGTGACTCTAATCAACACTCTATTGACACGTAAAATATTAAGTGTCTCCGAAAACTATTGCATGAACTCTCTATAAAGGCCCTACTAGGCATTCACATGGGCCTTACCTCGAGGTTTGGAAAAAAATGAAAGGTGATCACAGACTTTCAGCAGATAATTTTTGTATTAATCAAACGAAATCAGTCACTGCACTGTATTCATAACTACGTTTTACAATATCGCTTACATACTCTAGTTAGCCACGAGAAAATTTTGAATGGGGCATATGCTTGGCAAGTTATCCCACTCACCTACTTCGATGGTGCTAAAAGATTTCAACGACGCCTGAAATGATAAATAGGGGAATTTAACTTCGTTGAATTAATATAGTTTATCGAAGATGAACATAGCTGTCATTTAATTTGATGTATATTATATTGTGACAGTAAACATGATGGTGTAAAATGTGCTAAAGTAGGCTACATGTGAAAAAAACGAACTACAACCCAGTTATTGTACCTCTGTGAGATAAAGGCGAAATTTTAAACCAATGCTGAGATCAGGGTGGACCTACCGTCGTCTGAGAAATACTATAAACTCTAGAGAGCGATGCAGGGATCGCGTTGTCACGTGACAGCCGTCGGGAGAGCTCGGAAACGAGTGACACCAATTGTTCTCGGGGAAGACCCGAGCTGCATTGCAGAGAACACTAGCGAATACTCACGATCTTGATCATGTTGGTAGTTTTGCCGCGGTGGACTTGGTTCGCCAGGTGGGAGACTTGTGCCTCTAGGACGTCAACTGCGGGCGTATATATACCGGGGGCGCCTCGCATGCTCGCTGGGTCTGACTGTGGTGGTGGGAGGTTCGACGCCGACGCTCATGTTTGCCCTCGGCAATTAGCACTTCGCCAGTGACAACACCGGGCTCCCGCGAGGTAGGCTGATGTGTTGCCTCACCGCCGGCCCGCGGCGCGCGCGCACAATCGGGCCCGAGGTGATAACGAGCCAGCCTCCGAGTCGAGCCCGCCGGCTGCCCCCGCCTTGGAGGGGAGTTAGCAACCCCCGAGGACGTCGGCGAATGATTTCCGGGTGTGGATGCTGGATGAACTGTTTCACGCGATGGGTTACTAGAGAACGTTTACTCTAGGTGCACGAAGATACAGTTATGGGGTCGTCCATTAATCACGTGATGTTTTTTTTTTTTTAGCAAATTTTTAACCCCCCCCTCCTCCCCGAGTGATTTTAAGTGAGGTTTCAGACTTACCCCCCCCCCCCCCATAAACCACGTGTATTTTTTTGGTACAAAATATTTTTAAAAAATTTCAGAATATCATCTTTAAATATAGGTATAATCTAATTTAATTCTGGAAAATTAAGCACAGTGATAAAAATGTCCAGACACACATTAAGGTTGCAGGTTTATTCTCGCTGGCATAAAAATAATAATAAAAGGAAAGGCTTACGTGTCGTTTACGCATGTGTATTCGGCGCCAAAAAAAATCACAGTCTTTACTGGCGACTGGCAAGCCAAGCCGAGCCGGGTGGTTCATTTTGCGGCGGGCGGGGATATTGTTGCCTGGCTAAGGCGAGTCAAGGTCACGCGTCGCTTTTCGGTTTAGAAGAAATCGGGCGAAAAAATAAATACACGTGATATCTCTGTGATATTTCGTGATTTTTCCCTCCCCCCTCCTCCCACCCCATTGCGAGCCTCACTTGATTAATGGAGGATCCCTATGGTAAAGTGATGAAGAGCAGCTGGGGGAGAGGAGATCGGTGGAACAAAATGCTGTCGTTGACGGGGAACGAGTCCCTTAGAGCAGTGGTTCCCCAAACTTTTTCAGCTGGCGACCCACCTTTCCTTACAGGAATACCTCCACGGTCTATCGGTCCATGTATCATCGTATCCCTTACTTATGTCTTACATAATTTACCATCAAATATTGCAAATATATATACATATATATGATTTTTTTTTAAGATACCGATTGGTTATTGATAAACAATTTGTGTTCTGATTTGAAAATGGTTGACAAAACATAAGCAATTTGTTGCAAAACAGTTATTTATTTAACAATAGATATGTGTTTGCACACAATTCGATTTGTTTAGGTTTTTCTTATCTTTTACTGATGGTTTATTCGATGGTTTCTGATAGTTTTAGGGTTGAGTCGCAACCCACCTGTAACCCTTCCGCGACCCACTAGTGGGTCGCGACCCACCGTTTGGGAACCGCTGCCTTAGAGAGAATAAGTCAGAGACACTTGTTAGGGATGGGGTAGTGAGGAAGAAACCGAGTGAAAATACTGTAATTAAAACTGTACTTATGAATGAAATATAAACTGTCGTCAATTAAGTTAAATACCAAAAAAGGGATCATAGTTTCCCTTATTTTCTATAGTTTCTGACACTGAGCCATGAGACATCCACTGCTTAAAACCACGGATTAGAAAGAAGTCTCATCTCAAAAGAAGTATGTATATGAAGTGAAACGGGATATATTCAATCAACAAAAATGAGATGAGTAATTTATAAATTTTGCAAGATTCTGATCACTTAATGTCTTAAAGATTTTTCTCTCCCTAAAATTCGTTTTATTGAAAAATTCGAAGAACATTTACCAGGATCCTGCAAAAAATACCTTCATCAACTTCCCATCAAATGGAGTGATCTTTGGAAATGAATAAGTAGTTCATTTTACAAAGTTTTCTATGCATATTTCAACCAAATATATACACAGAGCTTAGATACAGTCCATCAGTGGCATGAGTTGCATAATGTATTCGACCTTGTTGTTACAGATCAATACCAAGCCACGAGTTTCATAACAGATTTGACCTTGCTTTCAAGTTACGTAATTAAGATGTCTTACTTAAGTTTCTTAGCATGCTAGAGTTAGATGAATACTATAAAAAGAGTCATATTTAGACAGCGAATGATGCAAATTAGGTTATGAGCCCTACGTAAATTTATTCTATTAAAATTGAGCGTGACTTAAACTACTTATATATTATTGATAAAACCATTAAAATATTATTAAAAAAGATTAAATCCAAGTAAGTTACGTCTAAATTTAACGTTTTTCCTCTAGTGCTCATATGAGTAGAAATATCTAGAAGTATAGAAATTAAAATTTAAAGAATGAAATTATTGAGAAAATTATATATTATAATCATGAGCACTTTTACTTGGTAGGTCAGAATAGTAAAAATGATTCAGATGGATTGGTCAATTAGGTTTTTGTCTACTTTGGCATAATCAAAAATATTTGTTAGTATAATTAATTAAATTTATGTCTTATTTGAAGGAGTAATGTTTAAGTAAAGAAAAATTAAATAGAGGCGAAAATAAATTAAAGTGGTTGTCCACCCGAATACTGAATAGTCTGTGAAAGCCGCTATAAATCTTACAATTTTATGC
Source organism: Bacillus rossius redtenbacheri (assembly GCF_032445375.1). Classification (NCBI taxonomy): domain Eukaryota; kingdom Metazoa; phylum Arthropoda; class Insecta; order Phasmatodea; family Bacillidae; genus Bacillus; species Bacillus rossius. Next base: position 42,493,718 of record NC_086336.1, read on the forward strand.
AAATAAGGAATTAATTTCATAGCTATGTAGGCATCTATAAAAATTAAAGTTTTGTTATTGTTAAATTAAAATCCAATTTAAATGCGGTTGACAACTGTATATATATATATATCAATGGTACAGAACCTGAAAAAAATGGCCTCGACCTTTATTATCTCAGGCTGATTATAATCGACTTGGGATTGGAAACACACATAAATACATTGTTTTCATGTAGTTTTTTTTTAATCCCAGACCTACAAGTATGACTTAGTAGAGCGAGAAAAACTGTGAATACAGCAAAATATAAAATATAGAAAACTGTAACGTCGACCAAGTTACGATTTTTACAAAACCACGTAACTTAGAAAAAATGTATACACAAGAAGATGCTCGGGTGTTTTTGATGTGTAACATCTTAGCTATCATTATACGGCTATTTGGTAAGAGTAATTTCGTGAATGGACCAGAAATGTAACCAAAGTGCTGCCATCTGTGGCGAATGACGTGAACCAAAGTTCACAAAGCCAAAGGGTAACTTTCGAGTATGAATTTTTTTGAAATGAAATTTAACAAAAGGACAGTATTTTAATAACATTCAATGGAAAAATCATACCCAAAGCCGGGGTTTAGTACTTTTTCAAGTCTTTTTCGCGTTTATCGGAGTAATTATATTATAAAGTTTAAAATCTCGTCTTGCAAATCGAATGATTCAATCTTCGACGTAGCTGTTCCGGCAACGAATTCTAGCGGCGACTGCGGAAACTACGTGTGATTCGCGTCAAGAAAAGTAGTCAAAAACACGATCTGATATATATATATATATTTATGATGTTCGGCATTATTTTAAAGAATTCTACGTTAAATTTGGTGTCTAAATTTTTCTAGCTGACGTTCACTTGCATTTATTTCTAAGTCGACATAGAAGCGAAACGGAAAAGTAGAAAACGCGTCACAGATTTTCTCGAAGGGCAAAAAAGTCGATGGCGACGTGCCGAGGGCAACAGATCGAGAGAGAGAGAGACTCGTTGTGGCTAACATCCGAAAAACCTGTGAAAGACGTCGACGACCGAGAACACAGCGTCCCCAGATGTCGCCCATCTCTACTGCAGAGACCACGAGCCTTTTGTGCAGAGTGGAAACGGAGTGTTTGAGGGGGGGGGGGGGGGAAAGTCGACCTTGGTTCGGGACCAGACTGGTCGGAATGTCAGTGCCCCCGGCACCGGACATCGCCTCCTCCCCTCACCCCCCCCCCCTCCCCAAACCAAAGGTTTCATCAGGGGCTCATCCCTCAGCGGTCCAGCCGGTCAAGGAAAGAAGAAGCGAGATTATATCGCACCTCGCCCTGCTCGGACCTGTGCATCTCTCTCTCTCTCTCTTTCCCATCGAGTTGAAGGCGGAGGACGAGAATAAAATCGCCGGGAAAGGGAATGAGAACGAAAGTTTCCAAGACCGAGATACGTTGCTGCAGCATTCGTACAACTCGATTGCGAAGAAGTAGGGCTTCCATTACGCAACCAAGAGCAAGGACTATCTGTCAAATCCGTCCGTTGTCCGCATATGCGAACGATTGGCGGGAACGATAATTTTTTTTTGTTATTTTTAGCGAGATGATTTTGTGAAGAATTAATCCAGAGTAAGTTGATATGGAAGTGCGAGCTAATAACAGATTAAGCACTGCAGGATTATGAAGTGTGTGCGGCCTTCCATTTCGAAAACAGTGCTGAAGTTATCAAGTAAGCTCAATTGGAAAAAAATGTTGGGGTAAGGGAACAACTTACGCGGGCATGCATTTTCGTGTCATCGTGCAAGCACAGAAACACGGTCGAAAACCCCACGGTCGGCGCGCCGTTTTCCAAGTTGCGGTTGTCTTCGGTGGTGACTATGTTGGGATGGGTAGCCTCAACCTCTAGTCATAGCATCGCCTTAACTAATGAGGACAACGCCGGGCGTAACCCTGCCTCAGTTGCATCCTCAATTGCATGTATGGGACCAGAAATGGTGAATTGGCTGAATCTTCGGGCAACAGAAATTGCGTTTGAAACCTTTCTGGGGGGTTCGACTGCTGAGCCTCGGTGTCTCGGTCCCAAAGGGCCCCATAGTGAATGGATCAGGCCTATGGTAATGGAAATGACTGATAATGGCGCCGGCGTGTTCGGGGGCATCCGGGCTTAAAAAAAGAGCTGTAAACTTCTCGACTAGGTGTGATACGTTTCCCTTGTCCAGCGGTCGGGGGAGGTACCGAGGTAACCCCGAGGCGCTCCAGCCCACGCACGACAGGACTGTCATGTCTAACCAGGGCTTTCTTCGGTCGCAGCCGGATGAATCCAGGTACGTCCTGGCCTTAACCTGCTGTAAACATGTCGGGCCGAGGAACGGAAGATCGGAGGGTAGTCCGAGAAGACGAGGACATCCATTGGAGTGATTCTGAAGAGTGGCGGTCGGCTAGCTTGTTGGCATACGGTTTCATGCCGTATAGACGCCAAGTTGGTAGTATTACGGGAATAATCCATTAAATATTGAATGGTGTCCCTCTGAGGTTTTCTCCCAGGCCCAGGATTCTGATTGGGTAGGACTCGTACTTGGTAGTGGTGATCGCTTGGAGCAGGCTCCAAGGGTTCCTTAGCCTGATGCGGAGTCGACGTGGTGAGCGACGACACAGCTCCGGTACTAGCCCGGACAGCTAGCAGAGGTTGGATAGGCCTCCACCGGACCATGAGTTTACTGGGTGTTTTGAGGGTCCCAGTGTGGTGTGGGAGATCGGGGAAGTCGCCAGCAGTGCTGATAAAGTCTTAGGGCTCAGGACACAGCCAACTGTCTGGTCAGCTGAGTGTGGTGTGGGGCTGAGGCGGTGACTAAGCTGGGTTGGTGGCCCCAGCCGCTGGTCATTGCCGAAGCCCTAATACCTTCCCGATCAAACAACAGAGAGTGATCCCTAACAGTTCTGTTTTAAATAAGCTCTGGAATGTATTAAAAACGGACTGGAAGTTTCACCCAACACTACCCTGATGGGCGCATATGTGGGAGGGGAATATGAGAGTGCCGGCCGTAGGTCGGAATAATCTGTCTTCGTTGGATTGAGTTCCAGTCCGTCGATACCGCTGCTGGAAGGTAAGTTTAAGATTCATCGACACTTGGATCAGTGTCGAACATGCTCTTGCAACTTCCCTTTCGGAGCAAAACTCTCATACTTTCACAATGTAGAGTATTTTAAATGTCATTGACTTAACCTAACTAAATTTCCATTTAAATTTCGATCACATGAATATTCGAAAACCTACCCTCCATAAAAATGATATAGAAATATTTTTGCGAGAATTGTATTTATGTTATACCAAAAATAACCTAATCTAAACATTTTTTTCGTTTACGACAGAATTAAAACTACTTTAAAATACTAAAAAAAACACGATTTTTGTTGTTTGGACTTAAAAGTAAATATAAAAACTTTAAATATAAGTAATTAGTTCAATAGTGATAGAATGAAATACAACTCTGTATAAGGTAATTTTTTAATAAGCTTGAAATAATCACGTGATATACAAAACAATTTTAATGAAAAAAAAAAAAACTTGGGAAGCTTGATATCAGATGTCTTAAATTTTCTTTCACTAATGGCTATCCTTTAGGACAGAGTAATTATAAAAATGAAGGAAGAGAGCACCCCACGCTTTGCTTCATTAAAATTAAGTGTTATGTTTATATCTTGATTCTTATTTTAAGCTTATCAAGTAAACATTACTGTATACAGAGTTTTAGTACATTCTATCGTTGTCGAAAAAATAACTTAAATTTAAAAATAATTTTTTCCTTTTCAGTTAAAACAACAATAAAAAGTGTTATTAATTTTTTAAAATACATTTTTGTTTCTTATTTTTGAGTTCACATCGAATTAATATTTTTATAAATTCCTCGAAATACATAACAAAATAAATTTTTTATAAGTCCCGAAAATTTTGGGCGTAATTAAACCCCCCACCTCGAGGGGGTCCAATGGTGTCCGAAGGCCTCGGGAGCACATCAAAATCAACGTACTTAAATTCTCCTGACTTTCGGGAGCAAACGATCACCCATGTCAAACTCCGAGCACATTTTTACACCATTCACCGGCCTTTTGGATCAGAAACACTCCAAAATCGAAAGAGAATCGATTTTGGAAACTTACGAAGTTTCGGGGGTTGAACTTCTTAGGGGGGGGGAGGAGGTGTTGACCCCGGTCAAATTTCCCAACATGCCCTTGCCTCTTGGATATACAAAAAGCATAGTTGTTGCCCATAGTTTGAAAGTAGTGGGTTTTTGCCTTTCTGACCCTCCTCCCTCTCTCCTGTTCTTAGCCATGAACTTATTGTATTGTCACCCGTATTACATGAACATGCACAGTTTCTAATCTATACAACAGTTTAAGTAGGCTAAAATTGTCTTTCGAAATTTGACTGCACAGTCAGTTACAAGTGAAGTTACTTAAAGCGTGTTAAAAAGAAATCCGAAGATGCTTGAACACAATTATTCGGGTGTCTGACTCTATATAAGTGAATAGTAAGCTTGACTTGCTGGGATGGAGAACACATTCCGGTGGCGAATAATGAAATTAATAGTTAAGTTCTGAATAAATTAATGATTTATACCTAACGTAAAATATTCAGTTACAAAAAAAATTCCTTTTGCCACTGCAACTTCTGTTCATCTTCTCAAACACATTCGTTTCAACGAAAATATTCGTTGCCGAAATTAGGTGTTCCATAACATCAGTTTCGTACAGTAAACACAGGAGTGAACAGTAAATTGTAGTGAAATAGGGCTCCAGCGAATCATTGGTTTGAATAAATGATTGATTACAGTAATGGTAAATTATGCTGTTGCTTTTGTTGAAAAGCGGAATGATTTGAAATCAGCGATGAAACAGTGAGCTCAAGTCACTGAAATGATATAGCAGATCCGAGGGAAACAGTGAAAAGGTTTTTGACGGATTAACAGTCAATTGCAAATGGGAAGTGGAACTGGAATCTATTACACGTAACTATGATAACCTTCTTTGGAACATGTTTAACTTAGTAACTTTTTTTCCACGTATTATGAACGGTTTTATATCGGTGTTATTCGTCATTCAAACCCAACAGGTTTTTCAAGTAGCTCGGAACGACATATCTTCGAAGGTAACTTGTAATTGCCTGGTTTAACATTAACAAACCGTATCTTAAAACAGGGCCCCAGAGAGTCGTGCAGCTACAGACAGATCAACTTGTAAATACAATTTATGTACTGCCTTTTTTTAAAAGTGAATTTTGATACAGAATAAATATGTGTTATGATAGCTTAGATAATGCGACTAAAATACCCACTCTAATATATGTACAAAGACACATAAATATAAACTTTCGATCAATTCGAGCTGTAAACAATCTATTTCCGTGTAATCCGAGGAGCACTAATTTTACCAATCAAGTAAATGTTTTTTTTTTAAAAAAGTGGCTACATAAATACTTTCCTTGAGATTAGTTTAGTTGGTCAGTGTAATCGTTTATTATACCGGCTTTCTGTATTCAAAACATAAATATATTGTAGAATCCGAGAGGGAATTATCAAAGAGAGTTGGAAAGGTAATACCTTCGCCTTTCACGTTTTGACGCGTGTTGTCGGTCTTTCTACCGGACACAAATACCCAAGGATGCTCCTGGAAAGCTGTCAGTTTTCATTCCAGTTCACGGCCGCACACGACTATAGCTATACGCCCGACAGTAGGAGCTTAATGCCAAGAGAGTTGAGTGTCTTAACTACAGGGAGGGTTTGCCGCTTACAATCACAGTGAAATGTGTGGGCGAAGATCCAGGAAGATGAGAAAATGGGGAGGGGGGGGGAAGGGGCTTGGTGAAGTGTTACCATGAGAAGAAGGGGGATGCCTATGGCTTGAGGCGATCGCAACTGTGAAACAGGGATGTTAAAAGGTAATAAAAACGCCAAAACTTTGTTAAAAAGAAAACTTGTTGGATATTAATATTTCCGCTTGGATAATGCACGTAGGCGCAGACCGCCAAGTGATATTGTTATATAATGATTATTTATTTCCTTTCTTTTGAATTATTTACATAAACAAAGTTTTTTTTCGGGCAATTTAAAACTCACAAAATCCAGCTTATGCGTGAATGCTGGAAGTCTATTTATGCTACGTGCGGTGTTTTAACTACATCACCCATAGGCTACAGTGAAAAATAAAAATAATAAATGTTACAAAAAATGGGTCTGTAGCCACACATGGTCTGCAGAATTAAAAACTGCGCTACACCAATTCCCCATTTGTGAATCTTACAGATTTTCGCCCTTATAGTGAGCGTGAAACTAGGCCCGTGCTTTTTTTTTTTTTTTTTTTCCGCGGAAAGATCTCCAGACCAGCTGTGTGGTAGAGCCTGGTAGCACTGTCTGAGTTTCGCGGTTGGCTGGGTTTGTTTCAGGTGCATGTGTACTGTCAGCACACAAATCCAACGCATGTGGCAAAACGCGTCCTGAATGGCCAGGTCGAACATAGGGAAATATGGCTTCTCCCGCAGACGGCCGACAGCTATAAAGGAAACAACCTCCGGCGCTGGCATTAACTCATCGCAGTCCAATGAGAAATTGGATGTTTTTACCGTTTTTTTTAAATGGCGGACAGGTGCCTGGTCCACAGACAATATTTTTCTTCTGTATTTCGGAATTAAATTGCCGAGAAACAGCAATACCACAAGAAATATATTGTTACGTTGCACAACAAATACGGTTATTTTCGCACATATGAAATACGTTTTTAGAGATAACACTGAGTATTTCATAGCAAAATTTTACATTTCAATTTGTGTTTCATTCAAGCATAATTTTTAAAACCTTGAAAAAAAAAAGATAATCGAATATTGAACTTTTGGAATTTATTTTCTTTTATTATGCTTATTCATGTGCGCAGTTAATTCTGGAAAGCTATTCAGGGAACGGTTTACAAATAACATTAAAATAATATTGGCTATGCACGGGACAACACAAATAATAAAAATACAAGGGTAAGAATCCGAACCCGGTATTACTGCGAACGCTATTTTATAGGGACACAGTTGTTTTATGTAATTGTAAAAAATGTACAAATATTTGTAATTTTTCATAAATATTTCTGTTCCATTTGCAAAAAAAAAATAAATTGTGATTGTGCGAGGATTGGAATCGTCAGCCGCCATCTTAGATTTGTGACGTCACGGCTGCCATCTTAGATGACCGTGAGCTCTGACACCAATCCAGCTGCCATCTTGGAATCCACCATTTTGGTTCCTGAAAAATTTCCCACGAATTCGTGATATCACAAATCCGAGATGGCGGCTGACAATTACGATCATATCACCAGCACTAGTTGCAGGACCGCCATAACTTCAATACTGTACTCTGCCTCATAGGCCAGTTTCCTTAGCGACCACACAGAGTCTGAGGACTGCAGAAGAAGGCGACTAAAACATTCAAGACTTCGCGGTCGGCTAGGCACAGATTCCGGTTAGTTTAAATCTCCGAAAAAAAAAACAAACGAATAAATAACACAGTAAACGTTTTTCACGGAACCCGAGGTTCAAGAACTCTTAAAAAAAGTGGTTTCAACCTGCGCTAAACTTTTGCGGAATTATAATAAACTTGCAATCACATTTTCAGTTTGTTAAGGTGGCTTGCTGAGAAACAACTTGTTCGTACGTCCATTTTTCATTCGAAACCAATTATTCACGACCAGCTTACCACCCGCGACTTCGCTCTGGCAAGAAAATTGGATTCCGGAACATCTTTAAGTAAAGCTATGTATGCAATAAAATGTTAAGACTGTATAAGGGTTCATTAATTACAAAACTATTCAGGGTTGAAATTTCGAAAGTGGAAATGTAAGTAAGCCTATTTATTTTTATTGCATATTTGGTACGAGTGGAAATTTGTTATTCCCCGTATGATTGTGTGTATAGATACATTACACTTGATTATATCACATTCATGTTTTTTCCATTATATTACGGACGAAATAAAAAAAGTAGAATACGCGCATATTTCTTTTAATGAAGATTATTGCCCACTTCACAACTCCAGTTTCTTTTGACTGAGATGTAATCATAGAATTAATAACATTTAAAATACCCTTTTCTCAGCTCTAATTAAATAAAATTAAAGATTTTTAGGGAACACTCTCCTTTTATTATCATTATAGATTACAGGTATCAAAATTTTATTCCTAAGACCTAATCACAACTTTCCTTTTCTCCCACACAAGTGGAATTTTTTTTTTGGGCGGGGGGGGGGGGGGGGAACCATATTCTTGTGTTATTTTTTTCTTTCATAAAACTTTTATATGTAAATTCAAAAGTCATGTTTTGTGTTTTCGGTGATTGATACCCACGGCCCTAAATAATACCGTTTGTAACACTTTAGTGTAAGTAGTAGGGTAATGGCGAGTCTGGCGCAGGCATCATGCTGTGGTGTTTGGTGACATCACCACCATAATGGATTGTGACGTCATGGTAGCCATTTTGGTGTAAAAAAATATTCGAAATTCCCCAAAAATGGCTCAAAATTCCTCAAAATTGTCCTTTTTTGAGGGAAAATTTACCGTATAAGTCCTTAAAAATGCGGGATGTTTACAAACTCCTTAAAGAGGCTTAAGACTCCTGAAAAAACAAAATATTCAAGCCTCTTTACCAGGATAGAGACCTTTTAACTCTCGTGATGACTGAAATATGTTACCTCCAGTGAAATTCATAACCGCAATACCATTTTTTTCCCTGAAAACTAGAAAAAAAATTAAAAATCCTTAGAAAATTTAATAAAATGATTAAATAAATAATTTTTTGGTATATATTTCGGAGGGTCCTCGGTTCGATCACATCAGGAGTAATCCAATAAAATATTATTAAAGTATATAAACAATTCTGAAAACATATTAAAATAAATGTAATAAAATAACCTACTTACGTTAAAGAGGCCATCTGGAATGACTTTGAACTTTTACCTTGACATTTTATATTGACATTTAACATTAATCTTGACCTTCACTTTGACCATGACCAAAAAATTGACCTGTCACCTGTCACTATCTTGGAATACGTCATCAATAATTCTGCAATCTTGACATCGAGCTCCCCACTCCCAAACATTTCATTTTTCGTTACAATGACATAATATAACTTCCCACCATCAAACGTTGCACTTTTAGTTATGGTAGAAAAGTCCGTCATTTTAAATGTCAACATAAATTCCACCATTTTGAAAAATTACGTAATCATTGCAATTTTCGTTACGGCCACCATATTTAAATTCTGTAATTATTAACCTAAAAATTATGAAAATTGCCAAAAATCCCTCAAAAATTTCACAAATTAATTTAGTGATTAATTCGATCGATTCCTGTTCTCGGCACGATCAATGGTCGATGCGAAAATGTATTTTATGCTCTAAAATATTTATATAATTAACCATCCTCTCTGCAAACAAGGACTCCTGCCCGGCTTAGTAAATGTGTTACTCGATATCACTTTTCCTACCAATGGAATACCTTTCAAACAGGTCATGTACAATAGCAGACGTGCAGCCAAGTGTTTTCGAACCATAAGGCCTTCTTGGAAGATACATGAAAAATGTTTTACGCTTACTACAAGACCAACAGGTTTTGACCCATTCTATCATCAGACCTGAGTACAGACTTGACAACGCACATTAAAAAAAGGACCCATAAAAGACATACATATGACAAAAATGACACACATTGGACATACATTCGACAAAAAGGTCATGCGCTATTGATATCCAAATAAAGTAAATAATGCGTTGCCTATAGTTTTTACCCCGTAAATCTATGCAATTGATATACAATTTAAAGAAGCTATTTTATTATTAATTAAAATATATCATTTTCTACTACCACCAGTGGATTACTTTAAATTGTGATTGCCTGTTTTTCATAAATTTAACTTGTAGGCTAAGTAAACTATTTTCTTTACAAAATTATTTAAAATTATTTCCATGACATTTTTAATTAACAAATTGAATATTGAGTCGCACACAGAAACCGTCTGGTATTATTGAAATTATTTTAAACTGAAATTATTAAAATCGGGGAGATGCAGTAAATTTTAATGAAGATAGATTTACCTAAACCAAGCAACTGAAATAAAATGGAGACATTCTCTTCGTGGCTTAAACAGTTAAAATAATGAGCAAAACAATTTATTTCTTAACTAAAGGTGAAATATGAGACATTTATTTCTATAATGTTTGTAATTTTGAAGTTCATGGTACTCAATGAATCGCAATGCTTTTTTTAGTAAATATTTTATTTCATCTTCTTTTTCATATTATAAATAAATATTTATATGAAAGAATAAAATACAAATAAGTAGTCTATTTAAAGTAGTTTCAGATAACCGAATATTACAAGAAACTATGCCGCATTTGGATTTATGAGTTGTTAACGATAAAACAGGAAAGTGAACTAATAAAGATTTTAAAGGTTTTTATTAATATACCAAAACATTTTAATGAGCTCATGTACAAACCACACTCAATTTTTTTGTAATGTCCGTAGCTGAAGTTACTAACCTGAAAAAATGTACGAGAAATTAACCATACGAAAAATGTACATTACTTATTAATTTAAAGATTTCAAAAATAAATAAATAGGGTACGCCATAGATTAAAGGGAAAATATTTAGAACTAATGAATTCTCTATTTTGCATACACATAAGTTCTATACATGCATGATTTTTAATTTTTATTGTCAACTGAAAATAAATTGCATGTGAAATGTTTGACGACACTTGTAGTGTTAAAATTTTCTTTTTTATTTAAATAGTGAACTATATTTATATATATAAGTAAGAAAAAATAACGCATGCGAGACTTTTAGTACAGCGTCCAATAGGCAGCGTGTTGTCGACATCGGGCAATGTTTTAATAAAGAAGTCCGCGACATCCATATTTGGTAATGTTTTTCTTTCTTTCTGTGATTAGCTGGAGGACACTGGTTTCCCCTCTTCCCCCCCACCCCAACTATTCCGTCACAGACTCATCACTGGATCCGGCACGGGTTGACGGTGCAGTTATTTTCGGCGGCGCCGCGTCACGAGCTAATGAATGAACGGACGGAGGAAGGAAGGTCGACGGAGTCCTTCTGTGGGCGGCGGTCCATTGGCCCGGGGGGGACGGGGACGGGTGGAACTCGGACAGCAGCGGCGAGGTCGGTCGACGGCGGAGGAGGATCTCTCCCGACGAGGCCGCCGAAGACGGTCCCGCGACCACAGCTGCTCGTCGCGGTCTGCAAGGTGCTCCGAGAAGGGGTATTTTTTTGACGTGACAACGTCTAATAAATCGACGAACGCCGGATGCACGCACGAAAAAGTGTCCCGTTACGCACATTGTACGCTTGCGCCGCATTCTCTCTCTCTTCCACTCGATTGGAACAACCATCGATTTGACTTTTTTGGAGGCACGTTAAACTTGAAACTATCCCATTCGGTTTTCTACTTTTCCTATCATCGTCCTATTCTTAACAGAATAACACAGATTGGAAGAAGTTAAATAGCAAACACGTATAAAAGTTATAGTTTAAATAATCTCTTCGTTAAAGTAATAAACATATTTGAATTAATGAGTGCAAATAAAAGTAAATTTATCAATTAAATTGTAGATTTAATTTCACTCCTTCTTTGTATTCATACAAAATTGTGATAATTCAATAAAAATGATTCAATTTTATTCATAAAAGTATGCAATCATTTCATCAGTTTTTTGTTATGACGTTGTCACGTTAAACTATCGTCCATAAACAGACTTTACAATGAACCAATTTTTTTTGTAAATGGAACAGAAATGTTCACGTAAAATTACAGAATTATTATTATTTTTTTACTAATTCGTTCTTTTACGTGAAAAGCAACTGCTGTATCACTACAGAATTGTGCTTCGCAGTAGCACTAGATTTGGATTCCTTCCCGGACATTTTATGATTTGTGTTGTCCTAGTTCCCTCCAATAGTTAAAATAATTTGTAAACCGTTCCACGGACAACTTTACAGTGTCAACTGCGCACACAATAAGCATAATGCAACAAAATAATGTATATTTCTTGTATATTCGTTTATATTTTCCCATGGTTTGAAAATGTATAAGCTTGAACTAAAAATAAATAAAAAATATATAAAATTTGCGCGGATTTCCGATTATCTCGGAAAACGTATTTCATTTACGCAAAAATAACCATAGCCATGTGTTGTACGTGATTAAAATATCTTCCTTGTAGTATTACAAACTATTTATTGGCAACTGGTTTCCAAAGAAAATATTTTGTAAAAGTACAGAACATTTTTTTTTCTTGTTGTGAGGCGTCCTCACTAACATGGCGTCGTGGTCACACACGCGAACGCGCGTTTTCATGACTGACCTTGTGCGTCAGTGCAACAGTCTGAAAAAGATTTTTTTTAAAATACATATCCTGGAATGTGTCTCAGAGGGTAGTTTTAACCTAGAAAGTTACGCAAGAGCCACGGAGTTAGGAATTGTCGGGAGATGGCATGCTGTGGCGTAGTCAAAACCACATTTTATTTTTACCTCGCCATCGCAATATTGTCTCGCCCAAAACATTGCGGAAATGGTGCTTGACCGCTTCTGATGATGGTTGATGAGCATGAGTTAGAATCTCCTTTGTTAAAAACAGCCACTTCCATAAATAAAAACAGTTCTTTCCAGTACTCGTTATGAACTTCAGACAATGTTTTGCACGTCTAATCAACATGGTGCGAACCATGAGCTAAAAAAATAAAACTTTTTTCACCCGACCATCACGCAGACGTGGCCACGTACTGAGAAGAGTGATGTTTTTACACAAGTTGTTATGTGTACGAAATATAAGAAAAGGGTTAACACACAAAACCACAAGAAAATTTGTTATCAATACATTTTTCCCCCAATTTAAATCCAAATATGACATGAAAGACTTACTTTTACCAGGTTAAGTGGGGTTTTCCATCAGATTATCTAAGAAGCATAGTGTAAATAGATTTGATATATTTTCAATTGTTTGTAGCAGTCCCTGATGTGTAACAACTACAGTATTTTCAGTAATATCACAGCCAGGGGAGCAAAACTGTGGGATTCGAAAGAGGCGCCACATGAAATTTTCAGTGATTTTAGAGGGGGGGGGGGGGAGGCGTGGCCCGAGAGTTTTTCACGTCACGTCATCTCTGGTTATGGTGCTTGTATGTTGTATTCTGCCCACATTATGGCCTACATGCATTGAATAAGGAGAAAACTTAAAAATATATATGTATATATACATAAAGTTTCCACTAAGACTTAGTTTTGAATCGAAATCGTTTAACAGCCACGTTTTTGTGAGTGCAGGTGGACCCCCTACCCACCGCAGTGAGGGACGTCTTAGTTTCCAGGGATCCATGCCCATGACCACAACAAACATCACTCGCTAGCTGCAACAGTCCTGCCGATGTCTGGTCATCAGACATGCTCAAGGCGATCAGGGCTGAGATGAGCACTATGAGAGCAATAGAGCACTAGAGCACAGAGCAAGTGTGGAGAGACAGAGACGTCGCTCCCATGCTGGCGAATGTTCCTTATGTGATAAGTCTCTTTGCGGGTTGGTGGGTGGGCAGTAGGCCTGTAAACGCACCAACTTCAGCCAGTGGAGACGGGAAGCAAAAACTTCAAAAAGTAGGTAAGAAAATAAGCATTTTTAATATGTTGTAGCACCCATATCCTGCATAGCTCTACATGCTCAAAATATTTATTTTTACGACTTATTCACGGCGGAATTTTTTGTACATGTTTGACCATCCTTTTAATAGTTCCATAATATTTTTACAATAAAGGTAGTAATTCTTATACACTAAAATTAAATAGTTTTTTTATTAACCATTAAACAGTTAAGGATGCAAAATAAAGATTTTTGGGTTGTCGAAAAAAAAAAAAAAAACATGAATTGAACTGAGAAGCGAGTTGGTGCGAAATCAGTAAATTTGATGTTGAATGTTTTATTTAAGAGATAAATTTGAGGATGTGTATTTGAAATGCCGCACTTGAAGACTAGTAAAACAGAGGATTTAAGAATCAGCAGTGGTCGGTACAACTGCATTGGAAACAGCGCCGAAAGAGTCCGCGCATGCAAACGTGTGATTAAAATAGCCCCTTACGCAACTGCTTGAAGAGTTATGGAGTCCGCACCTCCATCTACTAAACTCATCATTTAATGTCGTCTGCACTGTTTTAGCTTCTTATGGATTATACCGGAGTTCTTCAGACATTTCGATGCGGAGGTACAACACACCCTTTAAGGCCGGGTTTATGAACTACGCAAGAAAAGTAAGACGAACAGAAAATAAAAACGAAATTTTAAAATACTCGTCTATAAAGTACGCAAGACGCAAAAAAAGTAGCAACGCAAGTATCTGGAAATTTTTACTTTTTGAGTTTCGACTTGCGTTTCAAACTTCTAATATTTTAAGTGAAGTTTTCAAAAATTATTGGAGATGCAGATATTTATCTAAAGCAAAGATTTTATTTTTGTCACTCTGTGAAATCAAATAACGCTTTTAAATAAAAATCTAAGATTATTATAAGGTTTTTGTAAAATCATAAATTTTTATTAGCACAAAAGTAACCGGAGGAATAAATTTTCTTTTTAATGTTAATGAATTTCAAGTTGCAGTCTCTCGACTTTCATGTTTTTTTTTGTTTTTTTTAATGACAGTGGTTTTATTACGTTTGTCGCGTGTTCTGCGTCCTCGCGCCCTTGCGTTATTATTTATTTTTGCGTGGATTAAAACCCGGCCTTAGTGCTAGCACTTTTCGCGGCGAAACACCTGATATTTATCGACTTGTGGGTGAAGGTCGCGCTTGTGTTGCTTCCCCGCCTGTTTGCTGTCTCATAGTCATTGGCCAAGACAAGCTAGTCGAAATGTTTGTCGATAGTAATGCTGTAAGTAGTATGTAAATGACGGACCTGGGACAGGCGCCAGGCGGTGGATTGAGATTGTCGGTCCGCCATCTTGGATTTGTGACGTCACGGCGGCAAAAATTCCTCAAAATTCCTCAAAAATGACTCAAAATGACTCAAAAATTCCTGTTTTAAGAAAAAATTTCCCTTTTTCGAGGGAAAAATTCCCGTTTCGAGGGAAAATTTCCCGATTTAGTCCTTAAAAATCCCAACGGCTAGAAATGTCCTGATAGAGGCTAAAGCATCCTTAACTCAAGCCTCAGTTAAGCCTCTATCAGGATGTGACCTTGACCTTTGACCTTGACCCCGACGGCCATCTTGGATCCACCATCTTGGATGACGTCATTTCGTTTTCTCGAACATTCCGGCATTGTGTTATCGGCCATTTTGAATTATGACGTCACCGTTGCAATTTCCGTTACGGCCGCCATCTTTAAATTTATTATCCGATTTTAATGAAAAAAATTTAAAAATTATAAAAAAATTAAATAATAAAATTTTTAATAAAATATTTAAAAAACAAACATTTACAACACGGAGCTCGGAGTCCTCGGTTCAAACCCGACGAGTGCAAAAAAAAATAAAAATGGCGACCGATCCTTCCCCCGCGGTGGCTGCAGGCATACTGGCTCCCACCACTTTTTTTTTCAAAGCATATATATATCGTCAGGTAGTATGACGTCATGTCCGCCATCTTGTCCTCGTCTGCTGGAAGCCATCATCAGTGTATCGTCGGCGAGAGTGCGCTGACGTCATGTTAGTTTAATTCTTATCCGCTAGAGTGCAGTAATCATTTATTATTGCTGTGACACCCGACATCTTGTCATTTGGCAGCCATCTTGGAATTGTGTAATTATTCAGCTAGAAATTAGGGAAAAATTCCAAAATTCATTAAATAAATTGACAATAAATGTACGGATCGATTAGATCGACTAAGGTCCTTGGTACGATCTAGGACGATGCAAAAAAATTAAATATGACATCAATTTAACATAATAGTAACAGTTTCGAGGAATTAAACGCCACAAGTTCTTTTACAAACATAATATTTATTACATAATTTCTATTCTACTACAGGATTATTTGCGAAAGCCAGCAATCTTATAATCATTTAGTTCCGCAGCGGTGTGAAATGACTAATTCTTAGCTCCAATCGGTTTATACTAGACAGAGTCCAGCCAGAACCTTTACAGACATAGTCCACCTCTTCTTGACAGAGTTTCTGGATACCGTTTTTAACAGTTTGCTTCACATCGTTAGAACTGTAAATTACTGCAGCCGATGTCTTGAATGCACAATTCGTCATCGAACGGATATGGCTTTCCATATATACAGTCCAACCACAAGTTATATTTCAAAGGTCCGTTTGTTGCTACATCATCAGTAAGCTGATTGATTATCTTCTGTCTGATATCGTCAAGAAAATTACAAATGTCCTTCGACTCACCGAACGTATTTAGATAATAGTAGTCTTTCAACGTTCCACGAAATGCAGACTGCGCCAAGTAGAAGCCATTATCGTTCACTTGTAATGCTACGAACACAGTCTTAGGTTTAGTTCCATGTTCAGACGTCATAACAATCGGTTGCTGGGAATCTGTTTTTTTGGTTGTACGCTTTCGTGTCTCCAATCTAAAGCGAGGAGTCGAAATGTCGGCAGGTAGTTCAGCAGTAGGAGCACAGACTCCACCTTTACATTTTTTCGCATGATGTCGCAAACTGTCAATTCGAGTAAACCATTTAAGGCACTCATCACATCGAAACTTCATGCGAGAAGGATTCTTCGCGCATTTGCTTCGCTCATGTCTTCGTGCATCATGGTAAAATGCGAACGACGTATCACAGTAGCTGCAAGGATACCGTGGTGATGAAGACGATCCTTTCAGACCCGATCCAGATACAGGCGTTGCAACAGTAGTACCATTTCCAGGCATTCTCTTATGCACATCGATGCATCGTTGTTGCGCCGAAACCTTTACTTTCTGCCGCACAGCAGGACCTTTGCATGCCTTCATGTGCGTTTTCATATTATCTTTTCTGGCAAACTGCTTATGACATTTCTCACAAACAAACATTTTACGATATAGGTTCTTGGCACATTCGCTCCTCTCGTGTCGCCGAGCATTGCTGTTGTTTGAGAAAATCTTGTCACAGTAACAGCACCGATGTTCGCTAGTTGTCAAATCAGCATCCATTGAAGTCTCCATCGAGGTCGTATCGTCGATCGTCGTGGTTTCCTGCACATCCAGCTCAGTAGTCATTAAGCTATCTTCTGCTGGTGGTATCACATCTGTTGAAATCTCCTCCAATGTTGACATCGTCGTCGTTGCCAACGGGATCTGCTCCACCATTGTCGTCGCTGTCGTCAAGGTTCCCGTAGACAATGATACAACGTCCATCGAGTTCGGCGTTAAAGTCGGTAAATATGCCATCGAGTTCTCAAGAACAGGTAATTACGCGACTTATTCACCAGATGAAATAATCTAGGTGATCCTTACACCGTCGACGACAGTAACAAACTGAGCGACCTGCTGTCTAGGACTCGCTTATATACATGCACCGGATGGAATAATACGCAAGTCAAATCAAGAACCACTTACTATAATACCAGAGTCAAAACAACATTAAAAATAGAAGGACCATCAACGAAAAGGCAGCACATTTGGAAGCACCGACAACGAAAAGGCAGCACCGACAACGAAAAGGCAGCACATTTGGAAGCACCGACAACGAAAAGGCAGCACCGACAACGAAAAGGCAGCACCGACAACGAAAAGGCAGCACATTTGGAAGCACCGACATCGAAAAGGCAGCACCGACAACGAAAAGGCAGCACATTTGGAAGCACCGACAACGAAAAGGCAGCAGCGACAACGAAAAGGCAGCACATTTGGAAGCACCGACAACGAAAAGGCAGCACCGACAACGAAAAGGCAGCACATTTGGAAGCACCGACAACGAAAAGGCAGCACATTTGGAAGCACCGACAAAGAAAAGGCAGCACCGCCAACGAAAAGGAAGCACATTTGGAAGCACCGACAAAGAAAAGGCAGCACCGCCAACGAAAAGGAAGCACATTTGGAAGCACCGACAACGAAAAGGCAGCACCGCCAAAAGAAAAGACAGCACATTTGGAAGCACCGACAACGAAAAGGAAGCACCATCAACGAAAAGGCCGCACCGCCAACGAAAAGGAAGCACATTTGGAAGCACCGGCAAAGAAAAGGCAGCACCGCCCACGAAAAGGAAGCACATTTGGAAGCACCGAAAAAGAAATGCAGCACCGCCAACGAAAAGGAAGCACATTTGGAAGCACCGACAACGAAAAGGCAGCACCATCGACGAAAAGGAAGCACATTAATTTGTCATTGACTGCAATATTCATTGGTTCCAATATTCATTGGCTCCAATATTCATTGGCTCCAATATTCAATGGCTCCAATATTCATTGACTCCAATATTCATTGGCTCCATCAGTCATTGACACCTACAGTCTTTTGGTTCCAAAAGTCTTTTGGCCCCAAATATATTAGGCTAGAATTCTTCGAGTCTAAGAGACTATGAGACCACATGGCTACGAGTCTAAAATGATCTAGCTGGTTACGAGTTATACATGGCTTGCGAGGCTACAGAGCTACGAAGTTTCTAGTACACAGGTTTACATGACTGCGAGGATACAGGACTACAAGTCTGCAAGAGTACTTGACTACGAAGGTACTCGTCTACATGACTCCAGTTACCGCATCTGTCTTCGACAGAATTTTCTCTTTTGCTCCAACTGCTCCATCAGCATTATGTTATAAGATTACAAGGCCTCTTGCTTACGTAGCTTCAAGTCTACGAGCCTCCAATGCATCATGACTACGAGACTACGAGCCATGAGGTTACGAGTCTATGCGATTGCGAGTCTTCTAGGTTACGTGATCGCGAGGCTATAGGACTACGAAGCTTCCAGAACGCATGGTTACGAGACTGCGAGGCTACAATTCTACGAGGTCCCAAGACATCCTGGCTACGCGACTACGAGCCATGAGGTTACGAGACTACGTGACTACGAATCTTCAAGTTTACGAGACTGCGAGGCTACAGAGCTACGAAGCCTCTAGAAAACGAGTTTACGTGACTGCGTGGATACAGGAATACAAGTTTGCATGAGTTCTTGACTACGAAGCTACTCGTCTACAAGGCTCCAATTGACACATCTGTCTTCGATGGAATTTTCTCTTTTGCTACATCTACGCCATCAGCATTATGTTATAAGATTACAAAGCTACTTGCTTACGTAGCTTCAAGTCTACGAGGCTCCAATACATCATGACTAAGAGACTACGAGCCATGAGGTTACGAGACTATGCGATTGCAAGTCTTCAAGGTTACGTCATCGCGAGGCTATAGGACTACGAAGCTTCCAGAACGCAAAATAAAAATAAAAATAAATTAATAAAAAATTTAAAATAAAAACAAAAAATACATAAACAGATTCTGCTAGCTTGTGAACTTATCATTGTTGAGCAAAGATAGAGTTCTAGTACAAGCCAGAATTTTATGTATTTTTTGTTTTTATTTTAAATTTTTTATTAATTTATTTTTATTTTTAAATATTTTTTTCTGTAATTTTATGATATCAAAGAAAACGTGTGTCGTTTTTCTCTGTGTGCTCCTGATTATTCTTGCCAATATTATGATGGTTTTCTCCGTGTGCTCCTGATTATTCTTATCAATATTTTGATGATTAATCCGAGTGCTTGCGATCATTCCTGCGGTTTCGGTCAAAGGTCAAAGTCACACCCATCTAAGATGGCAGCCGTGACGTCGCAATCCAATATGGCGGACCGTGAGAAATCTGAGAAGCACTAGCAGGAAGGACGAACTTCCTTCTCCTTGAAGACTATCGATGCCATTCTTCTTATGCGATCGATAGTGAACAACCCGCATCCCGCATAAAATAAATAAATATTATTTTACCTGCAAGCAAAACGTGACGTCATCTGATGTTGAAAAGCGGAACTGCTTGCAGCAAGTACCTTTGCATGAAATAAATTAACTCTCACCAGTGAATAGTGCTATTGTAGTCAGTTAGAGACATAAAGTTTCGTAGCCTTGCGGCCAATTAGTCATGCATTCTCGTAACCATGCGTTCTGGAAGCTTCGTAGTCCTATAGCCTCGCGATGACGTAACCTTGAAGACTTGCAATCGCATAGTCTCGTAACCTCATGGCTCGTAGTCTCTTAGTCATGATGTATTGGAGCCTCGTAGACTTGAAGCTACGTAAGCAAGTAGCTTTGTAATCTTATAACATAATGCTGATGGCGTAGATGTAGCAAAAGAGAAAATTCCATCGAAGACAGATGTGTCAATTGGAGCCTTGTAGACGAGTAGCTTCGTAGTCAAGAACTCATGCAAACTTGTATTCCTGTATCCACGCAGTCACGTAAACTCGTTTTCTAGAGGCTTCGTAGCTCTGTAGCCTCGCAGTCTCGTAAACTTGAAGATTCGTAGTCACGTAGTCTCGTAACCTCATGGCTCGTAGTCGCGTAGCCAGGATGTCTTGGGACCTCGTAGAATTGTAGCCTCGCAGTCTCGTAACCATGCGTTCTGGAAGCTTCGTAGTCCTATAGCCTCGCGATCACGTAACCTAGAAGACTCGCAATCGCATAGACTCGTAACCTCATGGCTCGTAGTCTCGTATTCATGATGCATTGGAGGCTCGTAGACTTGAAGCTACGTAAGCAAGAGGCCTTGTAATCTTATAACATAATGCTGATGGAGCAGTTGGAGCAAAAGAGAAAATTCTGTCGAAGACAGATGCGGTAACTGGAGTCATGTAGACGAGTACCTTCGTAGTCAAGTACTCTTGCAGACTTGTAGTCCTGTATCCTCGCAGTCATGTAAACCTGTGTACTAGAAACTTCGTAGCTCTGTAGCCTCGCAAGCCATGTATAACTCGTAACCAGCTAGATCATTTTAGACTCGTAGCCATGTGGTCTCATAGTCTCTTAGACTCGAAGAATTCTAGCCTAATATATTTGGGGCCAAAAGACTTTTGGAACCAAAAGACTGTAGGTGTCAATGACTGATGGAGCCAATGAATATTGGAGTCAATGAATATTGGAGCCATTGAATATTGGAGCCAATGAATATTGGAGCCAATGAATATTGGAACCAATGAATATTGCAGTCAATGACAAATTAATGTGCTTCCTTTTCGTCGATGGTGCTGCCTTTTCGTTGTCGGTGCTTCCAAATGTGCTTCCTTTTCGTTGGCGGTGCTGCCTTTTCTTTTTCGGTGCTTCCAAATGTGCTTCCTTTTCGTGGGCGGTGCTGCCTTTTCTTTGCCGGTGCTTCCAAATGTGCTTCCTTTTCGTTGGCGGTGCGGCCTTTTCGTTGATGGTGCTTCCTTTTCGTTGTCGGTGCTTCCAAATGTGCTGTCTTTTCTTTTGGCGGTGCTGCCTTTTCGTTGTCGGTGCTTCCAAATGTGCTTCCTTTTCGTTGGCGGTGCTGCCTTTTCTTTGTCGGTGCTTCCAAATGTGCTTCCTTTTCGTTGGCGGTGCTGCCTTTTCTTTGTCGGTGCTTCCAAATGTGCTGCCTTTTCGTTGTCGGTGCTTCCAAATGTGCTGCCTTTTCGTTGTCGGTGCTGCCTTTTCGTTGTCGGTGCTTCCAAATGTGCTGCCTTTTCGTTGTCGCTGCTGCCTTTTCGTTGTCGGTGCTTCCAAATGTGCTGCCTTTTCGTTGTCGGTGCTGCCTTTTCGTTGTCGGTGCTTCCAAATGTGCTGCCTTTTCGTTGTCGGTGCTGCCTTTTCGTTGTCGGTGCTGCCTTTTCGTTGTCGGTGCTTCCAAATGTGCTGCCTTTTCGTTGATGGTCCTTCTATTTTTAATGTTGTTTTGACTCTGGTATTATAGTAAGTGGTTCTTGATTTGACTTGCGTATTATTCCATCCGGTGCATGTATATAAGCGAGTCCTAGACAGCAGGTCGCTCAGTTTGTTACTGTCGTCGACGGTGTAAGGATCACCTAGATTATTTCATCTGGTGAATAAGTCGCGTAATTACCTGTTCTTGAGAACTCGATGGCATATTTACCGACTTTAACGCCGAACTCGATGGACGTTGTATCATTGTCTACGGGAACCTTGACGACAGCGACGACAATGGTGGAGCAGATCCCGTTGGCAACGACGACGATGTCAACATTGGAGGAGATTTCAACAGATGTGATACCACCAGCAGAAGATAGCTTAATGACTACTGAGCTGGATGTGCAGGAAACCACGACGATCGACGATACGACCTCGACGGAGACTTCAATGGATGCTGATTTGACAACTAGCGAACATCGGTGCTGTTACTGTGACAAGATTTTCTCAAACAACAGCAATGCTCGGCGACACGAGAGGAGCGAATGTGCCAAGAACCTATATCGTAAAATGTTTGTTTGTGAGAAATGTCATAAGCAGTTTGCCAGAAAAGATAATATGAAAACGCACATGAAGGCATGCAAAGGTCCTGCTGTGCGGCAGAAAGTAAAGGTTTCGGCGCAACAACGATGCATCGATGTGCATAAGAGAATGCCTGGAAATGGTACTACTGTTGCAACGCCTGTATCTGGATCGGGTCTGAAAGGATCGTCTTCATCACCACGGTATCCTTGCAGCTACTGTGATACGTCGTTCGCATTTTACCATGATGCACGAAGACATGAGCGAAGCAAATGCGCGAAGAATCCTTCTCGCATGAAGTTTCGATGTGATGAGTGCCTTAAATGGTTTACTCGAATTGACAGTTTGCGACATCATGCGAAAAAATGTAAAGGTGGAGTCTGTGCTCCTACTGCTGAACTACCTGCCGACATTTCGACTCCTCGCTTTAGATTGGAGACACGAAAGCGTACAACCAAAAAAACAGATGCCCAGCAACCGATTGTTATGACGTCTGAACATGGAACTAAACCTAAGACTGTGTTCGTAGCATTACAAGTGAACGATAATGGCTTCTACTTGGCGCAGTCTGCATTTCGTGGAACGTTGAAAGACTACTATTATCTAAATACGTTCGGTGAGTCGAAGGACATTTGTAATTTTCTTGACGATATCAGACAGAAGATAATCAATCAGCTTACTGATGATGTAGCAACAAACGGACCTTTGAAATATAACTTGTGGTTGGACTGTATATATGGAAAGCCATATCCGTTCGATGACGAATTGTGCATTCAAGACATCGGCTGCAGTAATTTACAGTTCTAACGATGTGAAGCAAACTGTTAAAAACGGTATCCAGAAACTCTGTCAAGAAGAGGTGGACTATGTCTGTAAAGGTTCTGGCTGGACTCTGTCTAGTATAAACCGATTGGAGCTAAGAATTAGTCATTTCACACCGCTGCGGAACTAAATGATTATAAGATTGCTGGCTTTCGCAAATAATCCTGTAGTAGAATAGAAATTATGTAATAAATATTATGTTTGTAAAAGAACTTGTGGCGTTTAATTCCTCGAACCTGTTACTATTATGTTAAATTGATGTTATATTTAATTTTTTTGCATCGTCCTAGATCGTACCAAGGACCTTAGTCGATCTAATCGATCCGTACATTTATTGTCAATTTATTTAATGAATTTTGGAATTTTTCCCTAATTTCTAGCTGAATAATTACACAATTCCAAGATGGCTGCCAAATGACAAGATGTCGGGTGTCACAGCAATAATAAATGATTACTGCACTCTAGCGGATAAGAATTAAACTAACATGACGTCAGCGCACTCTCGCCGACGATACACTGATGATGGCTTCCAGCAGACGAGGACAAGATGGCGGACATGACGTCATACTACCTGACGATATATATATGCTTTGAAAAAAAAAGTGGTGGGAGCCAGTATGCCTGCAGCCACCGCGGGGGAAGGATCGGTCGCCATTTTTATTTTTTTTTGCACTCGTCGGGTTTGAACCGAGGACTCCGAGCTCCGTGTTGTAAATGTTTGTTTTTTAAATATTTTATTAAAAATTTTATTATTTAATTTTTTTATAATTTTTAAATTTTTTTCATTAAAATCGGATAATAAATTTAAAGATGGCGGCCGTAACGGAAATTGCAACGGTGACGTCATAATTCAAAATGGCCGATAACACAATGCCGGAATGTTCGAGAAAACGAAATGACGTCATCCAAGATGGTGGATCCAAGATGGCCGTCGGGGTCAAGGTCAAAGGTCAAGGTCACATCCTGATAGAGGCTTAACTGAGGCTTGAGTTAAGGATGCTTAAGCCTCTATCAGGACATTTCTAGCTGTTGGGATTTTTAAGGACTAAATCGGGAAATTTTCCCTCGAAACGGGAATTTTTCCCTCGAAAAAGGGAAATTTTTTCTTAAAACAGGAATTTTTGAGTCATTTTGAGTCATTTTTGAGGAATTTTGAGGAATTTTTGCCGCCGTGACGTCACAAATCCAAGATGGCGGACCGACAATCTCAATCCACCGCCTGGCGCCTGTCCCAGGTCCGTCATTTACATACTACTGCTGTACAAACGCGGCCTTAAGTTTCCGTATCGCATATCAATGCAACTGCAGACCTATTGGGGGGACGCACCACAACGCCGAAATACCACAATGCCGAACGTACAATAACGCCGAAAACCATAACGCCGAATGCCAAATTGACTACAACGCCGACAGCTAGAAAACTGCTGTGTGCCACAACGCCGAATTATCACAATGCTGAAATACATTAACGCCGAAAAATGTCATTGCAGGACTGCCACAAAGGTTAGGTTAGGTAAGGTAAGGTTAGGTTAGGTTAGGTTAGGCTAGGTTAGGCTAGCCTAGGTTAGGTTTGGTTGTGGTATTTCGGCGTTAAGATACATTTAAGAAACACACACAAATTCATTTATTTGTTTTTCATTTTGCTCCTGTGGCCTCCCCTCCCCGTAGCAACATTTTTCGGCGTTACTGTATTTCGGCGTTGTGGTACAGTTTTCTAGCTGTCGGCGTTGCGGTCAATTTGGCATTCGGAGGTATGGTATTCGGCGTTATTGTACGTTCGGCGTTGTGGTAACGACCCGACCTATTGCACCAACATCTAGGAGCCAGTAGACCACGCACTCTCTGACGAAACACTGAGTGATATTGAATGTAAAACAACGTCACCCCGTGACTGGCATTGCACAAACATTAATTAACTTATTTAGGAAACATTGTCATTAACACGTTTCTGCCATTTTTTTCCTTGCGTATAATTGATGTTTGTGCGATAAGATATGATTCATGACTTACCGTTGAAAGAGGACGTGCAGAAACGTACACTGGAAATTTTAGACAACATAATTTCTTTAAAATACACAAACCAAACAGTTGTAGAGTACACTAATGGTTTATCTGAACGGACAAAAGTTTAATCCGCCTAAAGAAAAAAAGTGCATCCTCTTATGTACGCGCGTTAGAAGTAGTCATACTTACTTGCCGTAGGGTACACTGGGTACGGTAGTGACAGGGTACGGTAGTGACAGTCGTTATAACCGCGAAACTATACGGAATATGGCGAAGAGTATTAGGGAAGAGAGGCGCGGCGTGCAAGTATGAACACGTTCCCTGGGATTGCGTAAGTCAGCGCGCAACATTAAACTAAGCAGGAGCCTACATTGCTTTTCAACAGTCAGAAGTAAGTTTATTTGTTTGATTTCTTTTAATAATAACTGTTTTTTTTATATACAGATAGATTAACTCGTATTTTTTCTTGTTATAAGTTAAACATTAGTAGTTAACTACGAGTGATTACTTTTTATGTAGATTGTTTGGTTGATTCATGGCGATTTTTTTGTTTTCGAAATTATGCGTTGGGTACGGTTGTGACAAATTTCGTGGGTACGGTTGTGACATATATTTATTCGTTTTTTTTTTCTCTTTTAGATGCCCAGAACATGAAGAAAAAGAAAAACGTTTGAAGGCTGAGCAGGTAAAAAAAATCTAATTGAACTAAAACGAAATAATAAAGGGAAAGGAAAAGGAAAAACCAATGCCAAGAAAAGAAAGACTTCACAATCGTCATCCGATGAAGAAGACTATTTCTGTCTAGTTTGTGTAGGCGCATATTCTGAAAGTAGGGCTGGCGAATAATGGATCAAGTGCCAAGGAACATGTGGACTCTGGTCCCACGTAGAGTGCGCAGGTAATAGTCACCATTACATTTGACGCAACTGTGATGATGAATCTGACTAGATCTCAGTTTAGAAACTTTTATTATTTTATTTTATTATTATTTTAAACTATTATTATTTAAATTTTAGTATAACCTTTTACAGTCACATACAATTAACGTTCTGACTGATTCTAAGAAGACTGTTATAATATTAGTTGTTAAAGTGCCTTGTTAATTATAAGAACTAAAGTGATGTCAGATTTTAGTTCACTTGCTATATGAATGTTAATTTGTTTAGCAGAAGATTATGTTTAGTTAATGTACATATTTCTAACAATAAAAGTAACTATAAACCATTTTGCTGTATGTTTATGCCTGTCACTACCGACCCCAACCACTGTCACAACCGTCCTTGGGGTGTGGTCGGTTGTGACACTTACCTTTTTTGTTTTAATTTCATCCTATGACAGATACAGCGTATTTAAGGACAATATATTAATGTTTTTACGTAGACAAAAAAAATTACAAATCATGTTACTTTTTTGTCAGCTAACTGATAAATTAACAGAATTATTGGCGAACAAACCAAAATTGTCACAACTATACCCAGTCTACCCTACTAGAAAACAAACTTTAATTTTGCATTCAAATAATTAATAGAAATAAAATAATAAAGAGACTGGAGTGATGTTATAAATACAATAAGATTAAAAATGTAACTAAATACTTAGTATTCAAGTTTATAAAATGTATCATTTAATTTGATGATGCAATAGATATAAATTTTAATTAATAGTTAAAAAACACAAAATATGCTGAATGATTATTTTTACTTATAAATTCCCATATTTATTAAATTTTAATGCAATACTTTATAATGCAAATAAATTAGACATATGGGACCATAAAACATGAAAACGTTTATAAACACAATTGCTATCACTAATATTCAATATAAAATTATATATTTAATTATATGGACCAGAACTAAATATCAATCATTGAATTATATTATTTAAAAGCACATATATAATTTTTATTTGTAAGTAGCCCTTTTGTTGCATACTGTAAAAATGCTGTCGCATAGTTCGCGCGCATCGTCAAAATTCACTGTCATATATATATTTTCCCCCATAACGTGCCCAAAGAAGTATAACTCCAATTATTAAGTAAACATTAAGTAGCTGTATATAATTTTTTAATTCCACACCGAAATTTTTTAGAAAATTCGCAATATTTTACTTGTAGATTACATCCTACAGTTATGTTTAGAACTTTGTTTGGAATATTTCTTTAAAAAATTGTAATATATGTATATAAATGTAAGCGAACTTAGTAGTATTGGATTTTATTGTAAGGGTAGTGTGGGCGTGTGAGTGTGTGTATTCGCATCGTCTGATCCGAGTTCGCCGCTCCTGAGCCGCGAGGCGCGTGTTGTGAGAGTAGCAGTGTGAGCCGGCTCCGAGCGTGGACGACGACAGCTCACTTGGACCTGGTGCTGTGAGCGGGCCATAAAGCCATCCATGTTAAAAATTCAAATTTAAGATCAAACTAAATTCTATCCCCCAGGCAGGAGGTAAAAGGTCCAGTGGACCAGGTACTCCACATCGAACTGCACGAGTCTCTGGTTGGTGGTACTCAACAGAGAGTCCTCCGTACTCAGGGATCCAAGCAAACAAGGACGAGAGAGCAGGGTTGTGTTAGTGGCGAGAGCGAGATTAGAGAAAGTGCTATTGGCGGCAGAGTTCGCGGCTCAAATCACACTTTAACGTGCGCAGTGGGTTGCATACCCGATCGTGTGGATGCACTGCACTCGGGTCACGTACGTTGTGTGCAGGTGTGTGTGTGCGTGGGGGGGGGGGGGGGGAGAGAATGCTCCGAGGTTCTAAGCTAATGAGAGCGACTGAAGCTATCAAGTGAAGATCCTTATCGAACACAAGAAATACAGTGTTTAAGGAACCGACCAGGTATGGGAGTTGGAAGTTGAGTACATTTTATGACCCCCCCAGAGGAAGGCAATACTTAACTGATAAATGCGAAGATACAGCGTACCAGAATAATTCCGTCCAACACAACCTTGACCTTCGCCTTACCTAATATCCTCTCCTTCACCTCCCTTTCCCTGTAGAGGTGTCAGAACATCTGACGATTACATAAGGGGCTAATAATGTATATACATACATACATGAACACACTCACACAGCAGAGTATTGAGGTTTCGTTAAGATCATCGTTTCTTCGGTTCGCAGATGTTTCCGATGTCTTAGTTATTCACGTTAATGAAGCATCCTTTCAACCCAGACGCCAAACAATGTAGAGAACGTCTCTGTTATTTCTTCTGCATTGAAAAGTTTTTCGTGACGTGTCAGTCCGCGATTGAACACAAGGCACTTACCGAAACCTTGAACCGAATCTTTTGAAGATCTGGAAGCACACGCAGTGGTCCTCGACTTCTAAAAGGAAGGACTTCGTGGCATTTGGAATGAGCTTCGCGTGGCGGCGACGACAGATCAGATGTCCGCGCCGGGGTTTCGACAGCGCCTCTTGAGCATGCTAAACATCTCCGCTACCTTCTCGCGCCCCGAAACAGCCTTGTGTAGTCTTCAGAGACACGCGTATCAGGGAAAACCATAAGCATGTTCTTTTTGGATGTACATGTGTGATGCGTATAGGTTTCTACACGTGATACTATGAAAAACTACGTAAAAAAAAATCAAAAATAGAATGTCATCTTACTAACGCGCATCGTACTTAAAACACATAAATATTTTCTAATAGAACATAACAGTTTTTGTATCTTCAAATATTACTTAGAAATTTGTGATGACAAGTTATTGTTTGTTATAGGCCTACTTATTTTATAGCTTAACAGCTTGAACTGAATTCAAATATGTATATTTAAATGTTTTTTTTATCAATGGAACATAATTGCGCACATATGTGTGACTGGAAAATAACAAAATATTAATTAATTTTTAATTTATTTAACTTTAATAAAACATAGACAAACTGGAGTGGTTGATCGTAGAATGTTAAAAATAATTAAAATCACAAAGAAAGTAAAATATTTTTTATGACATTTCAGTGCGATTAGCATTCGGAAGAATTAAACAGATTTAATTTTTACGGCGTCTTCTATTTATTATAAAAAGTAACTTCTTCGCACTATTTTTTTTTAAACTCAGACTAGGATGCATGCGTGGTGGACAAAGCTATGTCACGTGACCCACGTGGAAGGATTACGGACGAACATGACTCTCAAATGTGAGTCACATCAGGCGTGGAGTAGGGACAGCACAAACCGGCTAGCTGCACGTAGCCCACATTTATTTTTGAAGAAACATAAAAAAAAGTAATGAGTTTATAAAATTTATAACTGAAACTGTTTATAAAAACCCCTGACGTATTACACGTATCGAAAGTAGTAATTTTTGTGTAATTATTATTTTTAAAATTATACTTTAGTAACATTATGAAAAAAATGATGAGAATGAATTTTTACGAAGCGCGCGCACAATGAAACGAAAATTGACACATGAAGAATGACTACATACAAATAAAAATTACACATGTGCTTTTCAATATATACTTTAGTGATTGACATTTAATACCGGTCCATATAATTAAAACACAATGATATTGTTCATATTAGTGATATAAATTATGTTTATAAACTTTTTCAAGTTTATTTTCAATTGTATCTTTATAAGTGAGGTTGTGATCCCATGTACATAATTTATTCGCATTAAAAATAATAACATTAATTTTAAATAAATAATTATAATAATAAATTAAAATAAACATTCAGCATATTTATAAAATTTCATTATTAAATAAAATTTATTTCGATTATTTTACTTCATTAAATAATTAATTATATACGTGCGTTTATATTAATAAAGAATAATCAGTACTTATTTTCATTTTTTAAATTTTATCGAATTTGTATTTTACCAACCGTATTTAAAATGTAACTCCAGTCATTTTATATTGTCATTTCTATTAATTATTTACATGCAAAGTTAAAGTTAGTTTTTAATTACATCAAGGAAGTATAATTTCTAATGCGCGTATTGCGTATTTAAGTAAATGCACACATTTTAGGTATATTTCAAAGAAATACTATTAATAGTAGTAGTTACCATGATACGACTTTCGGAAAATTTTTATATAGTTTTTCGTTTCATGGTACAAATACCCCAAAACCATCGTCATACACACACACACACACACACACATATATACATATATATAACATAATTATGTGGACACTTTAACTGTCGCAATTTTTCACAACTCACTTCCAAACTGATACATAAAATATAATTAATAATGTAAAATCTCGGCCGAGTTCGTTAATGGGCAATATCCGACCAAAGGGGTAGAAATGGGGAAGGTTTTTTGAATAATTAAATATATTTTAATGTTGTGCAAATGAAAATAATTTCTGATATGTATATAAAATTATAAAAATACAAAAAAATATATATTAATATAGATTTAATGTATCATTGCGATCAGCTGATAATTTTAGCAGCAATAAATTACGTGACCACAAAGAAATAATTTAATATAAAAATTCAAGAAGTGTGTAACTACAAAAAAAAACTGATAAAAAAACTTTTGGGCATGCAAAATTATATCATATCCATAAAAGAAAAAAATTACTAATGGTTTTTAATTAAATTATAAACTTAGAGATTTGAGTATATTTAAAAAAAAAAACAAGATTTTCGAAAGGGCATATGTATAAAATTCAAAATATCATCAGAATATTCCCAGTGAAGTAAAAACTCTGAATTTAAAAAAGTAAAGTTTTCACCGTTTTTCGCTTGGAGCTAAACATCCTGATATAAGCCTTGTTAGTAATTATAGCATATTTTTAGGGCACCCAAAGAGCCCATTTAAAAATTATGAATATAACAAACACTTAAATTTAATAAAAAAAGCCCTGTTCCATTTATGTAGCTGTATTTCAAATGTTACTCTATTTTCTATTTGATACACATCTCTATTGGGTAGTGAAAATTAATTCACTTCATTCTGATAGCCACATATTTTGTGATGAAGCATATCAGACTTACTGCATCTCCTACTCATTTATATAGAACATACTTTTTTATTACAAAATAAAGTTGTACATGAATACTACAAACACACTGAAATCATACAAACGAAGCAAATGTTCATAAGACTAAAATTTATAGGTAAATATGTGCTGGAAACTTTTATACATTACTTCCTCTTTTTATATTCTCAGGTTGCATTACTCAGGTGCAGTTTCATAGCAAGTATTGTATTATTTATATCAGGAGGTTAAGAGGCGCGCAAGGCGCTTGTTGAAACATCATAAATACAAAAAAAAAAACTTTAATTTAATATACACGACAATTTTATTAAAAATTATTCATGAAAATATTTATTTTTATTTATATCGTCTTCTACCTACGCCTATAGACAGTGCCGCAAGTTTTTTTTAAACTGATGACGAATAATGCAGTTGAACTTCCACACAACACAAACCGTTACATTCATTTGCATTTCAAATTGTGCAACTTAGAAATGAAAGCGTATTTCGCCCCCTGTTGACCGTCATCTGTTCCAGATGATGTAAATGTGACCTGTTTAAACCAGAAAAGCGTATTTAAATGCCAGCATGTGCCATTTTAAGTTCTAGAATATATATTTAGACCTTGTATGGTTTCTAAGTTTCTGTGCCAGAGTTATTCTGTGTTGAAAATTTGTAAATAACCTGTGTTAATTTACACACAATGTATGAGCAGCAGATTCTCCACCGATGTTAGTGTAATTTTACAACTACGCGTGTTGGTGTTCTTTTAATCTTGTGTTTAAGTAAAAATACACATATTATTGTAAAATTACAATTCCTATGTTTCGGTAAATGTGCATTAGTTGTTTGTATAATTTTACTCCTTTTATACACTTGTAAATGTACCACAATCAACAATAATTATTAAGTTTACAGTAACGCTGAACATGTTAATATCCACTTCCTCCAAAAAAATATATATGTTTTATTTGTAGATCACAGCTGTAATTGAAATATGAGTCAGTTATCGTTCATTTAATAACTTTTTAATAATCAGAACGTTAATGAATAAATTCGCGGTGACCTATCAGAGGGTTGAACCCACAGTTTTCTGACTGATGGTCAAGCATCTTAACCTCACGACCACCGTGCGCAACAGTATCCGTGAAGTAATGGGAATGTGTGATGTGTTGCCTAATGTAAATTAAATGGGTCTTCGTCAGCATTAATAGTAAAATAAATTGTATATGTGTAGTACCTTGGTCGTTGTGAAAATTACTGCGATAATCTCATGCACTTTTACAATGACTTAATTGTGAATGTACAACTACCTTGGAAAGACAAAAAAAAAATTGGACGCTAATTAATTTAACACTTGTTGTTTGTGTAATTTTACATTAACATCCAAATGTTTCATCTAAAACATTAATTATTGTATTAAAATATGTATATATGTATATTATTATTGAAGCTTGTAGCACAATTTGATTATTTAGAAACATTAGTGTAAGATTATATCAACGGTTTTCTGCGAATAACACGACAGGGGAAAAAAAAAACTAAAACAAAAAAAAACGCAAGGGCGCAAGGACCCAACACGCGACTAACGCAAAGCACAATTAATTTTGCAAATTACTACTATATTGTTTAATCTAATAACAAATGTAGATATATAATTATAATTCAACATTGGTGTGAAAATAAACCGTTGCCGTGCAAATTAACTAGATGTAGAAGAAAAAAAACGCCGACATGTTGATTATAAAAGGTAATGGGGTTCGGGGTTTGGTGAAAGAGGAACGTACCTTTAAAGCTTAGATGAAAAGCAGGGGCGCAACAACTAAATTTCCAAAGGGGGGGTGGGGGGGCAATATACCTTTTTATAAAGAATAATCGATCCCCCCTATTGAAACGGGGGGTCCGGTGGTCCTCCCCCGGGAATATTTGTATTTCAAGGTGGAAAATGGTGCTATTTAAGCAGTTTTATTATCTAAACATTGATTACACAGCACTTTCTTTGCCCTCGTTTGCCCCCACTTCAAGGTTTCAGAAGGGGGGGGGGAATACCCTTGCCCCCCCCCCCTGGTGTTGCGCCCCTGAGAAGAGGTAAACTATGTGTTAATAGTTAATTTTTGAAAAAACATTGGTATTTTTAACTCCAAGATTATTTCACGTGGTCAAAAAACATGCATACACAGGCTTGATGTTCGCTTCCTTAGCTCTCCGAGCCTAGGACTGAAGCTTTTCGAGCACATCGCCTCGATAATGACGGCTCCGTCACGCCCGACGCGAGGCAACTGATTGGTGACGTCACGGGCGCGGGACGGTCATCCCCAAGCAGCCGCGTCACCACCTCCCGTTGTTCCCGACCGCGAGGTCGCGCCATGCCCAGCGGCGAACACGTCACCGCCGACGAAAGGGAAAGAGAAGAGACGGACGAAACGGGAAAAGTTAACCGCCGTAATCGTTGCGGTTACCGCGAGGTGCGGCTGCGAGGCCGCTTCCCAAGGCCGCGTGTCTTCTGCCCACACGGCGGAATTTCTTACTCGGACAACCTCACGGCAGGGTGTGCCGCGAGCTGTATTGGCACCACGGCAGGGTGTGCCGCGAGCTGTATTGGCACCACGGCAGGGTGTTCCGCGAGCTGTATTGGTATAACGGCAGGGTGTGCCGCGAGCTATATTGGCACCACGGCAGGGTGTGCCGCGAGCTGTATTGGTATAACGGCAGGGTGTGCCGCGAGTTGTATTGGCAGCACGGCAGGGTGTGCCGCGAGCTGTAAAGGCACCACGGCAGGGTGTGCCGCGAGCTGTATTGGTATAACGGCAGGGTGTGCCGCGAGCTGTATTGGCACCACGGCAGGGTGTGCCGCGAGCTGTATTGGCACCACGGCAGGGTGTTCCGCGAGCTGTATTGGTATAACGGCAGGGTGTGCCGCGAGCTGTATTGGCACCACGGCAGGGTGTTCCGCGAGCTGTATTGGCACCACGGCAGGGTGTGCCGCGAGCTGTATTGGTATAACGGCAGGGTGTGCCGCGAGCTGTATTGGCAGCACGGCAGGGTGTGCCGCGAGTTGTATTGGCACCACGGCAGGGTGTGCCGCGAGCTGTATTGGTATAACGGCAGGGTGTGCCGCGAGCTGTATTGGCAGCACGGCAGGATGTACCGCAAGCTGTATTGGCACCACGGCAGGGTGTGCCACGAGCTGTAAAGGCACCATGGCAGTTGTGGATCTAGTGGTACGACTGCCAGTTCATGGCGGGGCTTTTGCCCTGGGGAAAAAAGACCACGACCGGGCCTTCAAAGCTGCAATCTCCAGGGAGCAGAAGACGGTGGGATACGCGAGGGGCTGTTCCTTCGGGTCTCCTGTTCTCGAGGTGATCCTGTGGTCCGGACTGGACCAGGTACCCGGATAGTTTATGGGCTAACGGGTCATAGAAGAACCCCATCCGTGCCGAGAAGAATTTTGGCAGTAGTGAGTAGAATGGGAGATCCCCCTGTGAGGTTTTCCTCATGGCGCAACATGTAGCGTGGTTCGAAAAAGTAATGGTGTATTCGGTAGCTCGGAGCTCCACGGGCCAGCCCCAGGAGTCCCCGCTGCGAGACGGGTGGACGGTTGAGTAGTGTCCAGCACTAGCCTGGACAGTTAGTAGATCCATGACAGGACCTCGGCCGGATCACGGGCTCTCCGGGTGTTCTGAGGGGTCGCAGACAGGCGCCTGCAGTACCCCCTGGAGGGGCCTACCAATATGGTTACTGCGTGGTTGTAAGGGGAAGTGAGTGTTGTTGATGTTGGCCTGGGTGGCCTCAGCATCTCATTTGTAGCTCCTTCTCCAAACACCTCCGAGACGCGATGAAATGGCGCATCCTCTTACCTACGGCTATAGGAGGCGTCCATGTAGGTTCTCTCTTGATGGCACGTTAAACCCACCAGCAGAATTTTTCTCTGAATAACCTGCTGCCAGATCCAATCATCGAACCACAGGACCAGTGAAGAGTCCAAGTATAAATTGCCGTACGTTACCGTTTCTTGACGCTTGGTATTCAAGCTACAAATAAGGCAGAAAGACGAGCAGTTTCAGATGTTTTAAGTTATCATTGATTTAAGTTTTATTTTGGCGAAGTAGCAATTGGAATTTGAACCATTGTTCCCGAGTTGCAAATATATTAAAGAAATTTGTTTGAGACATGCAGGAAATTAAATTAATGCGATTAAAAAATAAAATAAAAATGGATATGGTATTTCGGGGCGAACACTCAGCGAAAATGGAAACCCTCAGGATTGGGGTGCTCGATGAAGATAATATTGAGCTCCCCACTCCTAATGATTGAGAAAATGTCATTAGTGAAGCGACGCTAAAGTGCTGCGTTTTTAGTTACGCTGGAAAAGACAATTAGTTTACTCTTTAAAAAAATTTCATTTAAATTAATTTATAACTGTGAAAAGTTTTGTATACATTTCTAACAGTGTTCGTTATTTGAAAGTATATATTTGCGTACTTTTTAATTAAAAAAACTGTTTCATTAAATTGAGCTGCACTAAATTTTAAATAATAAATTAAAATATGTTTGTAAATCTCTCCTCTGCGACACTCGTCCTGCTGACCACCGCTACTCGTGGACACAGCCGGCTGGAAACACGGTGACAAGCACACTCAGGCCGTCTGCTTGCATGTCATAGATATGATGGTATTCAGTATGTCATTGTGTGCTTTATTGTTTCGTTTTATGTTTAAAGTGAATCGTTAAATATTTTTGTTTTATCGTTCATTTGGGTTTTGTAAGTGTCGTTTTACTTCTAACGAGCGTGTCGGCCACACACCCATTTTTTTAATCGAATGTTTGAAGCATTAGAGATGTATCACATTTAGAGGATTTTAGTTTTCGTTAGTGATGTAAACTAAAAATGACTAAAGCACAGCCGTCTGTAGGGCACGAAAGCACGCCAACTGTGTAGAATATTTTTTAAGAAACTGTCAGAATGAGAGATTTGCAAAAGAACGTAATTTTCTCTTCCAGGGGAGGCTGGAATTGTTTTAAAATTACATAAGTAATAACCTTCACATTTTCTTGCCCTGGGAAAATCCACAGCCATCTAGGGGATTTTCTTAGAAGGAAGACTGGCGAAACTGGCTGAATGATTTAGTTTGGTCTCACCCGCTGTGTTGTGCGATTTCAGTCCCATGCCGTTGATTCTTTAGGACAGTTTCCAAGTATCCATTAATTAATTTATACTGTAGCATTTTAAACTTATTTATTCACTTAACTAATTGCTATACTTAACCACGAAATATGAGGCTTTTTAAATATTCATTTGTAATAAAAACAGGATTTCACACTTATATTTCAATAAGAAAAAAATTAAATGTTTTATGTAAATAACAATATAAATTATAATTAACATGAATATTATTTTAGCAAAAGAAAACATTTAATGTAATATTAAATTGTTTATTATTTAGCTATTAGATCCACGCATATGTTCATAATTAACATTTTACTAAGTATATCAGAATAATTGATTTTTGGTCACTTAGTCTAGGTTCACTTTATGTATGTTCATAGCTAGGCATGAAAAATTTATCCTGTCTTTTGTTTACCCCATTCTGATAGCAAGTAAATTAAGTAAAAACACTTAGTCCGGTGTGACACTATACCTATGGTTGAACATGGATCAGTTGCAAATTTATGCTCGGCAATTTCTTCGAGATTTATTGCTTACATGTTAAATTTTGATAAATTAATAAGTGAATCTTGAGAGGTCTGAATTGTGCTCGCGAAAATAAGCCGTCGAAAGACTCTACAGGATTTTTATCCGCAGAGACAGAAACGCATAACGGGACACCAGCCTCACAATATGATATTCGTGTAGATATTTTGAGAAACTCCTAAATCCTTAAATCCTTGTTATCTGCACTACTTGCCTTGGCGTCTAACTGTTGGTCAACAATAATTTCTCAAATTAAAATTCACACGGATTTGAGATGAATCGCTTTTCATTTAGTATAAAAAAGCAGCTGCTCTAAAAATCATCTTAATAAACATTTTTAAATATTAAATCGAGACCTTTTTTACCTGCAACGTAATAATATACATATTTATATATACTTTGTAACCCCCAGCGTTCATTTGTCCGAGAGATATAGTTCTCACTTCAGGATACACTGTAGACAGCGACAACGACATAATTAACTAAAAATATGGAAGAATGCATAAACTTAAACATTATTAGTTGTTTATCAATTTTGTTATTTTTGTTTTGTTCTTAAAACTTACTAATCGTGTAGATTATTTATTTTAAAATGTACTATTTAGAAACTACCTGGTGTTTTACATATAATATTTCATGAGTACTTAATTATAAAATACATTTTTATTTGTGTAGGAAACATTTGAAAATTAATCCATTTTTTAAAATTAAAATTGGGTTTCCTTTAACTACTCCTTTTGTATCCGAAAAGTCTAAAGCCTATATCTAGGTGTTAAAAACGTTGCTGGTATTAATAATTTGATGGAACCACCTCAGTTTAACGTGTGTTCATGCTGAAGATATGTCTGGAGAAGAAGAAAATTAAAAAAAAAGAAGAAAATACCCGTCGAGTTCTCGTTCGTTGAGCACGGCATCTCGCTCGAACCTGTGCTAACTGCCAAAGCGCGACCTTCCACACGACGCGGGCACGAAGTCAGTTGCACACGATGTTTTTCAACCCGGGGGGGGGGGGGGGGGGGAACGGTGGGGATGCGATATTGTTTTGCAAGACGCGAAGCAAAAGCGATAACATGTTTACAACTCGCTCATGCGCGACTCCGGAGGGAGAGAAACATGTTGACGCACTTGTGGACTCTCGCTGCGTCCTTATCGCTCTCCAATACAATCTTCTGCAACAGTGGAAGAGGAAGGGAAAGAGGAGGAACTAACCGCCTTCTGAGGTCGCGTACGAATACTCCTCACGTGTTATATACCCGTAAGCAAGGGTTAAAAATCTGTAGGATTGACAAGTGTGGTAGGGGGTCGCCTCGAGAATTAACCATTGGGTGGTGTTAATGATTGACAAACATATGTGGACTGTATCGAGATGATTTTAACCGACGATGCAACTCTAAATTACACGATGACATCAGCCCGCACCATTGCGACCTACTGCCATCATGCCGATGATGTTTTTTGTTTCTCACTGCAGGGATGCCACTCTCACGGTTTACGGACGCCAACCCTTGCAGTGTTCCAACATGGTGCCAACTGTAAAAAAAAAGCCGGGGCGCGGGTGATTTAAACCGTGTCTATCACTTGTCCCGGTACAAGTGTCACAGAGTCAACTCGCAACACAGTTCTATATACAAGAGTTCACGCTAATTACCAAACAGGTGGGGGTTAACCACGGCATCATTTATGGATACGGTGATTGTTAAGTTGTACACTGCTCATGTATTTTCGTCTACATGCACGCAATTAGCAGAAAACTTTAAAACATATCTATTTATTCAATGTTTTCCAGAAGACACATATTTTGACAAGAAACTCGTTCCACAGTCACGCTTTTTGCAAGCGCAAGCGGGGTCCCTTGGTGAAGGGCTTATTAATTCATTTGAGGGGGGGGGGAGACCTGAACCCCTCCCCCACTAGGGATCTACGCTCATCTTCGTACGTACTAGCAGGGACGCTGGCCATTTTCTTTTTTACGGTCCTTTATTTGTTTTTATTTGTTAAAAATAAACTCATTACTGGGGATAAAAAGAATAATTTAATTTTTATTCGCTTGTAAATCAAAGTGCTGACCCAATACCTTCCGATCTAAACTGAGTTTTTCATGATTTCATATAGTAAAACACCTACGATTTTATCGCCTCTTTTTAAAATGACGCGATTTAACCGGAACTTGATCGTTAGCTTTAATATAACCAACCCGAGAATAATATTTCTAGAAAGGACATAAAAACAATTTTCTTAAGATAAAACATATTTTTCAAGAGTTAATTTTTTAAGGGGCTTGTTTTATACCTCCCAGGCTCGCCTGTAAGGCAACTGTACGTAAGTAAAAAGCTCAGGGCCCCCGCAAAGACTAGGACCGCCACTACCCGGAGGTGACGTCACGAGGTCTGTCCGAAATACCGCAGTGTGGCATGCGCGTTTGCAGGTGAGAGAACCTGTGTGCTTCTCAAATAGTCCCGCATAAAAAAACTTTGCCGATTTTCAAAGCGTTTTGTAGCCTATATTTCGTTAAACGATTTAGTATTGCAAATATTCGTCAAATAAGTATAGAATTTGATTTCACGTATGCGATGCAAATTATTTTATCAGATCTATAACAACACCGAATGTAACTTATGAAACAAAGAAGAAAACTTATATATATTTTCCATTAAATAAAGTTGTGCAATAATGGTCGCAGATATGAAAACTATTCAATTATTATTTTATTTGACATTTGTGAATACTTAGTCACTTCTACTATATTTTGACTTAATTTATGAACAGTCTATAATTTTACTAGTGTCCTGGTCTTGATATAATTTCCGCGACCCGCTCTAAGTAGCACTGACGTATTTTACGTGATTATCATCTACTGTTTTATTCAAAGTGTGAACATTGGCATCAGTGTTTATTTAAACAAAAACAGCGTTATTTCAGATCGTTGATTCTATTGTTTACGTTTTGTGTCGTGTGTGCTCCGTCTGTCGCTGTGACGCCAGCGCAACAGAGCACCGATTAGAAGCAACGATTCAAAAATTTTTAACTTTTGACCGTTTTGAAATGAAAACTCTCCTTTTGTGTTCGGCCGCCAACATGGTTACATGTTACTTCGGAAGCGCTACAAAATACAAATGAAATTTAGCTGTCTAGATCACCATCCATCGTTATTAAGATGGTCAGTGAGTTGTTTAGTGTGTATAAAAGCTCGATAGACAGGGAAACAACCCACGGTGTTGAAAATAGGTGTCAATTTTATGAATGAAAAAGCAACGCATATGCCCCTGTATCTCCTATGCCCACCCAATGTATTAAAGAGACTACAACCACATGTTCCGACAGTTACTTAAGTCTCGATTGGGTGACGTTCATTTTACTGCATATTGTGTCTTTTAAGTGTTCGTTTTGTATCCAACTATAACATCGTTAACTCAAAATTATTTTCTTAATCATTTAACAAGAGTTACAAGATCTCACGTTCAAGGCTTAAGTTGGGCTAGATAAGCGTTAAGCCCAGTTAGAATGTCATGTACCTATGACTGTTGGGAAAAGTTCCCACATTTAGAAGAAATTAATCCTAAGATCCTTCTCGCCGGCCAATCATATATAGAGGTTGATAAAAAAAACACAGTATTAATGAAAAATATTTTTGACGTGACGTCTAATAAATCGATGAACGCCGGCTGCACGCACGAAAAATGAAGACTCAATGTCCCGTTACGCTCATTGTTCCGTTACGCTCATTGTACGCTTGCGACGCATCTATCTCTCTCTCTTCCACTCAATTAGAACAACCATCGATTTGACTTTTTCGAGGCACATTAAACTTAAAACACTCTCATTCGTTTCCTCTTTTTCCTATCATCGTCCTATCCTTAACAGAATAACACAGATTGGAAGAAGTTAAATAGCAAACATGTACAACAGTTATAGTTAAAATAATATGTTCGTTAAAGTAAAAAAATTATTTGAATTAATGAGTGCAAATAAAAGTAAATTTATCAATTAAATTGTGGATTTCATTTCACTACTTCTTTGTATCCATACAAAATAGTGATAATTCAATAAAAATGATTCAATTTTATTCATAAAATTATGCAATCATTTCATCAATGTTTGTTATGACGTTGTCACGTTAAACTATCGTCCGTAAACCGACTTTACAGACAACCAATTTTTTTTTTTTTTAATTTCTCGTGCATAGTTGCTTAATTGTGTGTTAAGAGGCCCGCATAGTCAGGGATGTAATTGTGTTAGTGAGACGGGACGATAAGAACGACGATCACTGGTGCTTCTAGCGCGGTGTCGCCTTTGAACTGGCGTGCGGTCTTCTCGTCGTGATTATATAACTTTGGGACTTGTGTAGTGATCAGAACATTATACGGCGAGAAATGAAGATAAAGATGTATTGCAAGTCCCTTACTTTCAAGAAATTGTAACGGATGTTTCATGCCTAGAAAATTATTCTGAATATATACGCGTTTTAGTCATTATCACTCTTATAAATATACAGTTGGAAAACAAAACACGGAAACAGAAAGACTCATCCGCTATCAGCGTCTTTTTAAAATCCTTTTCGTAAAACAGGCCCCACTCGGTTAACTTGAGCAGTTTTTAAATAGGCGTGTTCCTTTTTTTTCTTCTGAAGCTCTGCACACCTTGTGTGTGTGTGCCCGGGTAAGCGGGGGCTATAAGCTCGTTTTTATCCCCCCATCTGCGGTACAGAGTTGCGAAACAAAGTTTTTTTTTGACAGATTGCACACCCGACTGACAGGTACCAAGGAAGATAAAAAAAATAAAAGCGAACTTACGAACCGACAGACGAATTCAGACACGTCTACACGTGCTCGGAAATGGCTGCATTTGTCGCTCGGGAGAGGTCACGGGTCGTGCCTTTTCGGCACCTTCACGCAATTGGACGTGGTCCAGCGACCTGACGCGTCGTTGCAGTCATTGAAAAAAACTTTTTTATTTTTTTTTTTTCGAGCCTTCGTCGAGCTGCAGCCTTTAGCTTAGCTTTTTTCCCTCGCAGACCCTCGTGACATTTGCGGTTGTAAAAAGGAAGAGCCTTCGCGTTCGCCCACGCCGAACGCGCCGACGCGACGCAAGCGCGCGCGCCTTTGTTGAAGCACGCGCGCGCCTTTGTTGGAGCACGCGCGCGCCTTTGTTGGAGCACGCGCGCGCCTGCACACACGTGCAGGGGCGAGCCGTCGGACAGTAGAGCACGGACACGGACACGGGCAGTGACTGGGACCCGGCCGTCAACACCCGCGGCGGCGGGGAACGACATCGTCTCCGCATGGCGCCACTGCCTCAGACTGGTCCCGGAAAAAAAACCATTTTCAAACCCGAATGTTTTGATTTCGCGTCTTTCTACATTGGAAAAAAAAAAAAAAAATCCTCGAAGACGTTTTATCCGATCCAAAATATTTTACATGCAGCATGAAATAAAAAAAAAACACTGAAACGGTGTTTTTGAAAATTAATTTCAGTGTTATAAAACTAGTTAATATACTTTTTTTTTACCCATAACCTCATACTAACAGAACATAATAACACACAAACATGATATAACTTTAACACAGAAATTCACACCTAATTAAAAATTATATAAAATATTTCATCATAGTTAATAGTAGTTAATAATATTATTTACAACATTATATCGAATACATATATTTTTGTAAAAATAATACAGCTTAAATCGTAAACGTCAGTCCTGCTACTGGGTGCCTGCAGGAGCCGGTGTTAGACAATTTGGTTATTTATAGACTTCACGACGATCTCTTGGCTGTTTTTGACCTTGAGATTTGACCTTGGCTCTGACCTTTATCTTGGAATCAGGCATTTTGAATAATGAGGTCTCGTCCACCATCTTGATATTCCGTAATTATTATCCAAAAATTTCATGGGGGGAAAACTGTAAAAAATATATATTTAAATAATTTAAATCGAAGTTTAAAGCACTCACGTTATTAAATTATGATATTTAAATTTTTCCCCAAATTTTTTTGTTTAATAATTTATGACATTCAATATGATGGCTAAGTTGGCTGACAATATCGTGGACGGTATTTTCTGTGTGATTTACAGTACTGCTCTCGAGTGGCTAAAAAATATAAAAACAAATTATGGTGGTGGCACATACTGGCAGACGAAAACAATTTTGCAGATCCAAGATGTCTGTCATGACGCCATACTGAATGGCGTAATTTATATTCCTAAATAAATTTTTAGGATTTCTGAGATAAATTATAACGGGATTTGATAGTATACCAGCTAAAAAGTCGTGGTTTTTTCTTTCAAACCCTTGTTATTTCAACACCTTGCAGAAATGGTTGGTTAAATAAACATTTACTTGAGATAAAAGTTTTAGACAAAATTTAGGAAGTTAAAATAAATACGAACGGATTCAATAGTGTATATAGTAAGAAAAAATATTTTGGTAGATTTAAAAGAAATACTACCATATTGTAGACGTTACCATGGTGCGACTTTCGGAAAATTTTTATATAGGTTTTTGTTTCATGGTCCATAGTCCCCAAAACCATCGTGAACTCAAAAGTATATATATATATATAAATTGTGATGTATATATCACAATTTTGTGGACACGATAACTGTCGCAATTTTTCACAAATAACTTCCATACTGATTTGTAAAATATAGTAATGGAAAATCTTGGTCGTGTTCGTTAAGGAGGAATATCCAACCAAAGGCGTAGAACCGGGAAAGGTATTTAAAAAACAGAAAAATCGCTGTAAATCCCCTTATATTGAAAGTATCACATCCGTTTGAACGTATTATAACTCGCAGGAGTAACACCAAAATCTTTTGTCTGAAAACCATAACTGCAAGGGGTTAAAAAAAAACAAGGGTTGGAGGACAAAAAATATCGTAACTCCCTTCGTAGGTGCAACACCGAATTCCTTCAGATATTTTGTAAATCTTATCATTTTTATCTAAACTTTTGTCTGAAACATTTTTTTATGAAACGAACCATTGCTGCAAGGGGTTGAAAAATTGAGGGGTGGATTAAAAAACTCCCTTAGTAGGTTCAGATTGCTTGTAAATCTTAATTTTTTTTATCTAAAACTTTTGTCCAAAACCATTATTTTATAAAACGAACCATTGTTGCAGCGGTTGAAAAAATAAAAGGTAAGAATTTAATAAAATATTCATTATTTCCGTGCCATGTACACTTTTAAATTAGTTATTTTTTATTATGAAAACTTAAATTATGATCTATAACAATCGTTTAAAATAATTTTTTATACAATCAACCATTACTGCAAGTGGTGGAATAAATGGGGTTGAAATGACAAACAAAATCCATAACTCCCTTCGTAGGTACACCATCAAATTCGTTAAAATTGTTTGTAAATATTATAAGTTTTATTTAAAACGTTTGTAAAAAAAACCAAACAATTTTTATTAGAAAAACCATTGCTGCAAGGTGTTGAAAAAAAATGAAAGGTAGAATTAAAAATAATCATGTCTCCTTTAGTACGTTCACTAACAAATCCGTTAAAATTTTTTGTAATTCTTATCATTTTTACCTAAAACTTTATTCTGAAACAATTTTTGATAACAGAAACCATTACTACAAGGGG
This sequence comes from Bacillus rossius redtenbacheri, assembly GCF_032445375.1. Classification (NCBI taxonomy): domain Eukaryota; kingdom Metazoa; phylum Arthropoda; class Insecta; order Phasmatodea; family Bacillidae; genus Bacillus; species Bacillus rossius. The sequence goes on from NC_086336.1 coordinate 42,538,163, forward strand.
TGGAAAAAACCTGGGGTTGAAATAAAAGAATAAAAACCATGTAATCTATCGAATTAATGTTTATTTTTGTTTAACTTTTTTAATATTGTTAAAAACTTTTGTCCATAGTAATTTTTATATCACAAATCATTACTGCAAGGGGTGGAAATAACTAGGGTGGTTATACCAAATGTCATTACTTTTTTAAATATAAAAACTATCAAATAGATTATAATTATTGACAAATTCCTACACTTTATCTGAAAACGTTGGCTGAAACAATTTTTGATGAAACGAACTACTATCGTAAAAATAGGGGTTGAAATTAAAAAAAATTGTTAGTATAATATTTGTCGGAATTTATTAATAACCTTCTTTAAATTATCTTAAACCTTTGTCCAAAAAAAATATACGACCACGAATTAGTGCAAGGGATGAAAAATAGTGTTTCAAAATAAAAACAAATTTGAATAGCTACTTTAGTAGGCATAATATAAAAATTCGTTAAGACATTCAATGCTGGATGCATTTCGTTAAAAACATTCAAAATATTTTCGCTGTATGGAATATGAGAAAATGATTAATCGATACACAGCGGCGATCAGACGAACCCAGCCACGGAACTGAAAGGATAATCCGGAAAGCACGGATTAACTCAATAAGCTTTTAGATGACAAAACGATTGCGATATTTTGGGAACTGACATCTTCTCCTGTCATTAGGCACAAACAGACTAACAGTGAATGTCCCTGAAAATTATTTTTAAAATTAATGTTTCCCATTTCAGGAATCTCTAAAAACAAATAAAAACTTAGCTTTTTTATTTTACGAAATCCTTACTAGTTTCCAAATAGAGAAATAGAGTAGTAGTTATATAAAAAAATATATTATTTCCCAACAAAGGCCACGTGTATCTTCTCACATCCAGCCATTGCGCATTCGTCTTTTATGATTTGTTAACCGTCGGTTAGAATTTACATTAAAATAGAAACATGTCTCTGGCTGGTGTGTACGCGGCTGACTTCACATTCGTAGGATTTAACCTGCCTACTTTCACCTCTCCTTACCTGTCCTCAGTTGTACAACCGCCGCACGAGTGATGCAACAACTCAAATACCTGAGCTGATGGAAGCCTTAGACTCGAGTTTCTATAGAAAAAAAAAAGCGCATAAGTCTTTCAGTACTCACCAGTGATATGTAAACATTTAAATTCGGTAACGAGCGAAATTTACATGTTCTCATGTTGCAAATAAACTGATGGCACTAAACTCGGACACGAAATTGAACGTAGAAATCTTCTAAAAAATAATTCCGAGCGTAGCTAATACACGAAAATTGTATTTTAAACTTCGTTTCTTGACGAGATGCACACGTATTTACCCACCCGCCGCTAGATTTCGCTGCCTGAGCAAGTACTTCAACTATCAAATCATTTTATTTACAGAGCGAAAGGTTAAACTAACTTATATAATGAAATGTCACCGATAACAGCAAAAAGACTTGAAAAAAATAAATCCAAAACCTACTTCGGACATTATTTCCGCTAAGAAAATTTTCTAAAATACTGCCCATCTTGTTAAAATTCATTAAACAGTTAATACCTACTATAAAGTTTCCCTTTGTCTTTGAGAGCATTGTGCCATCTTACCGGATAAGCTTCCCATTGACTTCGCATCTTATGAGCTGCCTATTGTCTCCACATCTGTTGAGCTGCCAACTGTCTTCGCATCTGATAAAAAAATTAGAAGTAACAAAAAATTAAAAAAATCACAAAAAATCATGAAAAATTAAGGCTTTTGCTAGAACTCTATACTTGATTAACGAAGGGGAATTTCACAAGCTGGCAGAAGCTGTTTTCGTAATTTTTATATATTTTTTGTAATATTTTAATTTTTTGTGACTTTTAAATTTTTTTGTTATTTCTTTCCCTCCAGAGGCTCATTGGAGGCTTTTTCATGGGAAATTTAAGCCTCTTTGGGGACATTTCGAATTTTTGAAATTTTCTGGAATAAAAGGCGGAATTTGTCTCTTAAAACGGGAATTTTCCCCTCGAAATAGGTAAATTTCTAGGAATTTTGAGTCAGTTTGAGTAATTTTTGAGTAATTTTGATGAAATTTGACACCGAAAATGGCCGCCGTGACGTCAGAATTCAAGATGGCGTAGGGACACACGCTCCACACTACTCCGACTACAGTGCCAGTACTGACATTCTTATACTACTTACACATATTATATGAAAGTAATCTTGGCGCGCAACAACAAAAAAAATTTTTTTTTATACTGTCGATGTCGATTACCCGGAAGTTACCGAAAGAACAAGGAATCGATTTTAAAATGCCTGGTTCTCTTAACTACGACGAAAGTTACCGAAATTTCAAAGGTGCTTTCGGGACCGGGGTTTTTCCCGGTTTCTGAACCCTTTAGTGCATGCGGCCCATGGTCGGCGAATGTGGCTGCAGACCAGTGCCCCGCGACCAGTGAGGTCAGGGTGAAAAAAGGGGGGGGGGCGGGAGGGGGAGGGAGGTTTGACGTGGCTGACCGCGAGGTGGTCGACTCCGGCGCTGTCGACGAAGTAAGGCCATGGTTGAAGGAGGTAAGTAAGGGGGGGGGGGGTTGAAGCGGCGCGAACTGGTCTCCCACCGCCGCGCCGGGGGCAAGCGCTGATCGGATCAGCGAACTTGGACCAGTTTACGCTCGCGAGGGAAAGACAGTGCAGAGCGACGCGGAGGACAAACACGGGGGCAATGACTGTCTTCCAGGGGGTCCTCGGCCTCCCGGCCGGACCGGGTCCGTAAACTACGCGAGGAGCGCCCATCGAAACGTAACGAAATCACGGTCGTTTATAAAAAAAAAAAAACTGGGAAATCGCAAGACGTTGGACTTGGAATCGTAGAGTCATCTGAAAACAAATTTCCACCCCGTGCTTCTTTTGATAATTTATATTAATCAAGAAAAAAAAAGATGTTATTAATAAATTAATTCAAAAGATTATTTTTTCTTCCACTGTGTGAAAATTTAACAAGTTAAATTGTTATTACTCTAATATTATAAATGCAAAATTTTTTCGAGAGAGTGTGTATGTTTGATGCTCAAAAACGCTTGGACCGCTCAAAGGATTTGGATGAGATTTGGCACACAGCTAGGCCATACCCTGGATTAACACATAGGCCTCGAATTACTATGAAATTACCCCCGCTAATAGGGTGAAAAAAAGGGGTAAGATAATTTTTATAACAGAAGACATTAGCTCATAGACATATAAACAGTGAGTGTGTGTGTCATTTCTCAGTGTCCGCCACACAGTCATGTAGTAAGGTCTGGCAACTTCTACTAGTGCCCGGCAGATAACTTGGCGTCTGAGCTCCCTAGTCCTGTCTATGGTAAAGGGGAGGGAGAAGAGAAAGCGATACCCTATTGTCAAGGTCAGCGGCCAGGTTTGTACAAGCAGAACAGAAAACATTCGGCGCGTGACTTCCTACACGACGTAAGTGTATCCACGCCCATGGGGGCCCCAGGGCGGTAAGGCCTTTTGGCTAAGAGCGCTGGGTTACCAAACCAAAAGTGAGAAATCCTATGAATTGTACTTGTACTACATAAGTGTAACATTTTGTAAATTGCAGTGGTTGTGCTCGAATATTAAAGTAACAACTATTATCTAAACCTGCAACGTTTTACTTTGTCCCATAAAATATACTTACGGTGTCTCCTAATTATTATGCTAAAAAAAATTAATTAAAATGTTGTTAACTCAGTAACTAGCGAAAAGCAGACACGATTTATTTTGGAAAACTAGGTCACTTAGTAAGTAAAATAAATTTAAAACTATGCTTCTCAATTCATTGTGTTCTCAAAGTTATTAAAAAAAAAAGTCACACAAGAAAAAGCAAACGACCAAAACATTACGCAGTTGTAGCTCTCCGCGCGAAAGCTATCTCACAGTTGATGACGCAGGAGCCAGTCTAGCCCTTATCGTTCTCCGGTTTCCGTACCTAAAACGTGCCATTTAGCGCTGGATTTACATTTAAGTAAACATGGAGCTTGTTATGTTATATTTGCTGCTTTAACTTCATGGCAGTAGTTTAGGAAACAACTGACTACCAACGTTAATGGCATTTAAAAAAATGCTTGTATATGTTGTGTGGCTTTATATTTTAATGCACCTTTAATCGATTATTTATTATAAATGTAAATACAATTTACATTGTACTTACACTTTAGAATACATATTATATTCTTCAAAACCTCATATATATTATATGATTTGTTTAATGTAAGTGTGAAGTTCTCTTTCCATGATAATTGATTGCGCAGACATATATTTTTCGCCTCTTCATCACAAAACTGCATCACGGTTTTTATTATTTCCCGCTCTCCGCTATATATCACTTTACCGCGCCTCTGCAAGCTGCCACCTTCGCCTTCCATTTTCGGGTATACACTAAAGGGCGATATTTTCCTAACAGCCACTACACGGCTCTCGGCTACGTGTCGCCTGCTTACCCCCTCTTCTTTCTCCGGTCCCGCTGTCCCCGCACCCCCGCGCTGAGACACGCCAAGATAACTGCCGGGCACAGTACTCTTCTCCTTGGTGAGACCCGTCCGCTTAGTGAAGCTCGCGGCGGCTAGCGAACTAACAGCGCTAATAACAGTTACCTCTTTCTCTAAAAATTAACTTTGCATGGTTTATTTATTAAGCTTATTTTGTTATTTATCGGTTTGGTTTAAGGTTTTAGGTAAATTATATCATTGACTTTAATTTATTTTTATCGTGACTTGCGTACGCAAGTCGAATCATTCGCAGCGCTCACAAAAATACCTCGAGCTATGAAGATAGCCAGGAATGCAGAACAGCGGAGAATTGAGCAGGTGGTGGAAAAAAAAAAGTTCGTAAAAACCATAAGAGGTCATACACATACGTTCTGAGCGTACTAGATATGGGTGGCAAAGTGTTGATTACTACAGGCGTAAAAAAAAAAAGTTACAAAAGATTATGTCGTGCGATGCAAACACTTCACTGATTTTTGTGTGTTAAATTTAACTGTTAAACCGCGGTTGATACCACGGGGTGGATCTAGTGTATATATTAAACAGAACATCGCGAGCTTATATTGCACATAATGTATATGTCTTTGAAAGGTTTTGAAATTTATGGCTGTCGGAAGCGCAAGCTAAAACGCAAGGAAGTTGTAAGTTGAACAATACTTGCTTTGCGTTGTTGCGTCTTGCGCAGTTTATAAACCTTTACTCTGTAATATGGCTACCGAACATTTTGCGTCTTGCGATCTCAGAACCCGGAGGCTCCCAGAGCTCAAGGCCAGCCACGGGGGGGGGGGGGGGGGGGGTTAGGCCCGTTTTACAGTATGCGAAAAAAAAGAATGTCCCAGTTATACATTGTAATAGAATTAACTGTAAGCATTCCAGAGTATTGGTTCAAGGTCACAATTAAAGAGTACCTAAATAAAAAAAGGTTTTGGATAAGGTAATGTGCGAAGTACTGATTTGTTGTTTTCTCGCTTGCAGCGCCACCTACGCAAGGGCGATTCCTGAGCGTAATTGGCCCGATTAGTAAAGGGTGAACCTGGAAACTTTATTTAGCAACAGGACGAAGGGTGGTTGACCGTCGAAGTCCCTGACCGTTGTATTGGTCCGTAATGGTCGAGACGACGGAGCTATTTTTCGCTGGCTGCTACGTTCACCTCACATAACGCCATGCGATTTTTTTTCCCTTGGGTTTTTGTGAAAGATATCGTCTACGTTCCGTCGCTATCTAATGATTTGACACAGTAAAGACACAGATTTGAAGAGGCTATTGCTCAAAAGCGTGGGAAGAATTTGACTTTAGGTTGGATGTGTTCAGCACAACTAAAGGTGCACATATAGAACGTATGTAAAAAAAAAAGGCCAGTTTACCTTTAATTTGATGTATGATTTGTTGTAAATAGTATAAATTTAACTGTGAAAATGGGAAATTATTTAATGGACATCCTTGTACATGAGATTATTAAAAAAATAACGTGTAAAAGACACGGAACATTAGAAGCAGAATAATTAAGGATGCTGCCAACTTCAGACCGCTTCTCCCTCCACGCGGGCAGAGAGATGCGCGCGGACGGGGAAGAGAGTTGACCTTGAGGGACGAGGACTGGTCTCTCCGGGAGGGGAATAATTCCTCTCCAAGGTCACGACGCTGTGGCACGGAGAAGGAGGGGGGGTTATCTCCTGCGACTGGGCGCAGCGGAGGGGAAGAAGTGAAAGCCCTCCGGCACGGGGGAGAAAAAAGTGTTCCAGGCCAGTGCCTCAGATCACGGGTGAAGGATCTTGTGAAAAAAGATGTAAAAGTTAAAAATAAAAAGGGGGGGGGGGGGGGGGGGTGTAGGATGTACATACTTAAAGGTTTAGTGAGCCAGTTTTATTTTTCCAGATGCCATACGCCATATCGATGCTTGGAAAAATAAATAATTCTTCATAACCCACTCTATGTTGCTCATATTTAAAACATCACAGGCTTAGTCATGTTGATATTTCGTTTTAATTTTGCACATGATATGACATAAATACGTTATATAACCTGATTTAATTGTTCATAAAATGTTTTTTTGTACCTAACAAGTACTATTTATTCTTTTTTTATTAACTGACATATTTTTATGTCAGTCCCAGCATTAATTGAAAGCTAAAAATGATGTGGTATATATACAGTTATGGAATAACCTTAGCCTTAAACATCTTTATTTTAAGTATATCGTCCGTAAATTTATTAACATTATATTTTTTAGAACCCTGAAAAACTCAGATTTTAGTATTTTTGGGGAAACCATAATTTTTATTGATTTATAAATGATATAGTAAAAATAAATTTTTTTTAATAGGAAGTCTATACATACGAATTGTTAATATAAAACCTTATACCAAACCATGTAATGCTTTCAGTACATGCTAGAACAACATAATAAATGCCTTTTAGTTAATAAAACTCAATAGATTATGCCTAGTTTAGTAGACAAGAGCCTTTTATAAACAAATAGATGCATCGGTGCTTCGCTACGATGGTCTACAGGCAGAACATTCTCGCACTGGTCATTATGCACGCCCCTCTGATGGGCACGCTACTCCCGCGTATCAAACAAACAAAATAAAAATAAATGGAATTTTCAAAATCAACTCAGTAAACAAAAATAATTCTAGAACCAAGATAACTGAAAGATATATTGGATTCACCAGTTTTCTCAGGGCCTTTAAGTTCGTATTTATTTAATCAGCAATAGCTAGCTGAAGATGCTGGCGTTGCCCGGGTAAAAATATATTATGATCTTCCACAGCAAAATAATCGGTGGTCAAACCTTCAACTTGAGGCAGTGCAAGGGCCGTTCTGGCACACTTAAAGAATTCAAAAATTATACAGTTGGCATGAAAAATGCAATATCCGTTGCCAGGATACTGAGAATGTATCAAAAATGCAATCGTCATTGTCAGGATACGAAAAATGCATCAGAAAATCAATCACCCTTGTCAGGATATGGAAAATGCATCAACAATGCGATAGCCGTTGCCATTTAGATGTAGGAAGTATAAAAAATGCAATATCTTTAGCAGGATACTGATAATGCATCAAAAATGCAATAACCATATCCAGGATAAGAAAAATGCATCAAAAATGCGAAAGCCACTGCTATGATACGGAGAATGCATCATAAATGCATAGGCTGTTTCTAGGATTACGGAATCTGCATTAACAATGTAATAGCTATTGCCAGGATATAGAGAATGCATCAAAAATGCAATGGCCGATGTCATTGAGATATAGAAAGCATTAACAATGTATTAGCCGTTTCCATGGAGATCATCGGGAAAAAGATGATATAAAATTAAATTTAAAAAAAAATATATATAAAACAAAGACTCACACCTAAATCTACGAAACCCTTTAAGACTCGATGGGTGACTAAGGGCTATCTACCACCACAAACGCGGGTAGAAGACGGTGGGTTGTACGAGAAAACTGAAAACATAAAAAAATACCCCTTTACTTATGCATACATATATATGAAATCTGGTTGTATTATGAATTTAAAACAATAATGTGAAACAATTCTAAATATTAGCAGCAAAGTAATTTATTATATTATTCTTTTAAGGCTCGGTCACACACACAGAGATAGTTACATAAGTCTCTTGTCATTGCGGTTAATTAATGAATATTATGGAAAATTCATTTCTATAATGGTCTTGTAATTCAATATGCGCCTCATATTTTATCATCAGATTGCATGCTTACTAAATATAATCAAACAGTTGTAATTTCAAGCCAGAGTTCATAATTTTGATATTCTTGCGTGACCTTTCACAGATTGAAAGGAACGTTTCTTAAATACCTGTTAAAAAATAATTGTGACCAAACAACATATGCAAGAGCGCTATAAAATTAAATTGTCTTTTTAATTTCTTTATTAATAGTAGTCACAAGAAAGTTACATGACGAACTTGACGTGTGAGACAAAGCAAATGTTATATTGTTTATTTAAATTTTTTTATCTCTTAAACTATAATTATGTGAAGTATATATATATATGTTTTCGTTTTTGTCGCGTGTTGCACATGTTTAATCTGATCAAAACGAAGAAAACATGGCGTGGTGACAGTAGTAGAATAGAAAGAGATGCTCCGGCGCCAGGCTCAGGCTGTGGAGGCAAGAGTGGACAGTCAGACATCTTGGATTGTACGTCAGAGTGGCCATTTTGGTGTCAAAATTTCCTCAACAAAACCCTTAAAAACGATTTAAAAAACCTCAACTTTACTAAATATTATTTATTTATAGGGAAAATTCCCCTTTTGAGGGAAAGTTCCCCATTTTTTTCCCCTAAAAAGAACCAAAGTGGCCAATTTTCCCACGACCGGCTTTATTTTCCTTAAAATAATAAAAACTTAAGCTTCTGGGTTCTGGCTTTGATTTTGATCATCAACTTGAAAATATTTAAATTTTAACAAATAAAATTCTGAAAAAAATTGCAAAAAATATTCAAAATTAATATTTTTTCCAAATTTAGTTACTTAATTGATTTCAATTAGATTCCCGGTGGATGCACATGCAATGCATTTTGCTAATCATCATCTGTACGAAAAAAAAGGCCTAGATTTCTCGTACAGATTTGATACACTTTCGGAAGACGCGCATTAAAACATATTATTTATTATTAAGATACCTCATTTATTGACATACCATGTGTTTATCGTATTTTAAAAGCACAAGATAAAAGCAGTTTCATATTCGTCAAGTTTTAAAAAAATTTGTATGCTGGGAAGATTCAGTAGCGTCCGGTGTCCATTATGCACACTTAATATGAACATTATTTACTCTCTATTTACACCATAGGCCTACTCGAAGCCACGCCGATGCCCTGGAGCCCATCTGAACGTTTTTGAAAAACCACTTCCGAAAGTATAACAACGTAAATCTTAATATATATAAATCCAGTGTCCTGATGTTTGTTTCCAGTGAACTATTCACCAAGTCAACCGATTTAGATGAAAATTGCCATTTATGTGTAATTTTTTCCAACTTGAGAGATAGGATAGTTTTTATTTCGATTAATGGTCTTAATAATTAATAATTAATAATAAATAACAAATAACCGATCGCCATGGGTACACAAAAAATCATAGATCATAAATATACAAACAGTAATTGTGTGACATTTCTCTATGTCCAACACACAGTCATATAGCGCTATCCAGTTTGCTTTAACTCGCAGATAATAAAGCCCCATGTGTTTAGCACGGGCAACGCCGGGTACTGAAGCTAATAACATGTAAGTTACATATTTTGTATATAGATAATATTTAAATATAAGACATATACACATATAAGTACTTTATTCACAAATTGCCGTGATTACAACTAAGAGAACTACCAACAAACAAATACGCACGTTACTCCAGTGTTTTGGGGTAAATGGGGGCAAGCACCTCCCGTAGACGACGACCGGGGTTCAGTTCCCGGAGTAGACGAACCCAGGTAGATTTTATCACCAATGGGAAACATGACAAGCATTGACAAGGTTGGTTTTCTCAGGGTTCTTCCCTCTACCCCATAATTGTACTCCATCAGTACTTTATTGTCATCTCATGACCTCTCCGCCTGGGAAAAAATCCACACATTGATACACTTTGTTAGACTATAAAACACGACTACCGATGGCGTTTTTCAGTTGTGTTCACCCTTCGAAAATTAACTAAATTTTTTTTTAAACAGAACTGATTACACATTGCTGCAGCCAATCACTGCTAGCTTCGTGCATTCTTTAAAATTTCATCCATGCCTTAATGAGAACTCACTTTCAATAACAAACTACATTGAATTTTTAGGCTTAATATTGGTTGAATATCAAGATGATGTCTTCAGTTATGTATCTCTACACCAATAAAAATGGTTAAAATCTGAAAAAGAAAACTGTACGTTGATTTTGTGTTTTGTTTTTAATCTGCCTAGCTGAATTCCTGTTCCAAAAACTATTCCGCCACAATTCAGCGATTATTCTGTGGTGTGTGTAGTGGAGCGAATATTAAAAAAAAGTTTCCATAGCCGTTGGACAAAATACGCGATTCCCTGCACGAGTGGTCGTTTAAATAAACCACCGAACGTTTAGTCGTAGATTTCGTGAACGTGGACTATAAACACCGCACACTCATTAACTCCCCCGTCCTCCACCATTGAGTTACCACTCTGTACGAGAGAAACCCGAAACGAAATGAGTTATCCTCTACTTTCTACAGTCATCTCTATGCAAATTCACTTACAAGTTTTTTTTCCCCCGTTTGAATTAGCTCACACCAGAACATCCACACGGTTTAAAAACAGATTGTTTTCATTTTGCTTTTAGCGTATCATTCATTAACTTTATTTACTTTAATCCCACGTTTATACTAAAAAAAACGTACAGGAGAAAAAAATTGTTATGAAATGTGCCTAAAGTCATGATTAAACGAAAGGTTCCACGAGTTTTAGAAACCAACAACTGCAACAATTTTTTATGGAAAATATGTAACGAAAATGTTTAAGCTTCCATGAATTACAAAGTTTTCCACTCCAGTATAAAAATATTTCAAAATAAAAACACAGTAGTGTTTATCTCAAGGCTAAATATTTTTTACCGGTAGTATCGTGCTTGGTGTGAATTTTAACTCACATTTACATACCTTTATTACGCAGAAATTTTTTTAAACTTGATCGTTATTCAGAGCTACGTCAGAAGCACGAGGTAAAAGAATAAACAACGTAAACAAATCCTTTAGTGTTTGTCATGCGGTAGGATATCCCACTCTCAATCAGAAGATTAAAAAAATAATACATTTCGCTTCTGCCAACACGTTTAGTTGCATTTATTTTTTCCATCAAATTTTTTGTACATGTTTCTGTAGTACACGAACTTAAACGCCCCTAGAAAATGGGTTTTATTTTGCTTTTTAAGCTATGTCAACATCGAGTGCATGTTTGAGAAATCACACAGTAGAATGCAATTTTAAATGTATGCAGAGACAGAAGTTAACCTCTGTAATGTTTGTATTTAAGTTGTGTTTTAAATTATGTTTTTTATGTTTTACTAGAATTGTTTATGCAAAGTGATGTCTTTAATTTGGTTTAATGTGAAAATAAATAATAATGTTTGAAATTTTCGTTTCCCAACGATATAAAATAAATGGATAAACAAACAAACTCTCCACGGAAACTGAAAGAGCTCGTTATAACGCATATTGAAAAAAATCTGTTTCAGGGCGTAGTCGTCTCGTGTTCCTCCTAGGTCCGCTCATGCTCTGACGTCATCAACTTTACGTGTGTCCTCTTGAAGTATCTGTGGCCGAGTGTTGGAAGAAGATGAGGTTCGCAACGATGCGAGTTCCCGTTATTGACCTCACAGAAGAGGAATTACTGAACATTTCGTTTCAAGATGTTCCCAAGAGCTCGCCCGCGTTCTGCTACGTAGCTACTGGGATACACACTCGACTACACACTGCGGGAATCTGAGCCGCTCCAAAAACAAGACTTAATACAAAAAAAAATGGAGTGTGGCTGTGTCATGGACACAGCCGTGTGTTGTACGTGAATACGTGTCCGTAACAGGTAATATTTTCCATACAAAATATAAAAATACGCTATTTTTTTTAATTTTAACACCATATATATTCACTGTAACTATTTTACACTATTGTTTTATATGTGCAATCCGTAGATTTTGACGAGAGCTGACGATTGAAACGAAAATGAACGTCAAAAGTTATACTAAATGGAAATCATGAAACGCAGCAAAATGACCTCAAAATGGCGGCACTTCCGCCTCCACCGCGCGCGATGCGGCACAGTCCTTACTTAGCGTAACGAATTCTTTGGTACTTTAGCTATTCAGTGGTGTAATTAGATTTTTGATGGAGATGATAGACAGGTAGCTGCAACAACAATCTTTATCCCCCGATTTTGTTATCATTCTTTTTTTGAATTGCCTCCAACTATGAGAAGCAATTTTAAAGACGTATTCACGTAAAAAAAAAATGGCCTGGAACGGTGGGATATAACACGAGACCTACTAAAAAGCTATTGTGGTCTTTATTCACATAGGTTTTAAAATTATCAAAATAACATATATACATTTATTCACTAGCTACCTATTGTTTACCTGTCTTACATTTTCTAGCGTGATATGAGTTCGCCTAGTGCAATAGACTAGAGCGTAGATTGGGTTTATGATATATTTGAACTGTAAGTATTAAAAATAAAATTTTTATTAAAAAAGCGAGGTGTAACCATAATTTTTCGCAAGTGATAAACGTGGTGGACGTTGCCATTAGCTGCTGATAGTTACAATTTTCAGCTTAACCGACGATTGCTCATAATATTTGTATTTTATTTTTGGGGGGCCATTTGATTTTTAAGAGCGAGGAAATTCAGCCAAAAACAATGTTTGGGACAATAATTTATCAAGGAATATATTTTAAGGAATTTATTCCTGATAAACAAATCTGTACATACTCTCCAAAGTTTATTTGGAATGTAGGCCTATTATTGTCACAAGTTCCTTCTGGTTTGACGTGTGTCAAGTTGGCGACCACACATTGGAATTTCAAGGTCAAAATTTGTCACGAATTAGTGCTCAATTTGTGCTAATTTGTGCCGTAGAAATCAGAATTTGTGCTGCATTACGTAAAAAGTTATAGCATTTATTAAGGTGGTCGCCAACTTGACGTCAAGTTGGCGACCACCTTAATATATGCTATAACTTTTTACGTTTTGCAGCACAAATTCTGATTTCTACGGCACAAATTAGCACAAATTGAGCACTAATTCGTGACAAATTTTGACCTTGAAATTCCAATGTGTGGTCGCCAGCTGTCAATTCGCTTCAAACATATCAAGGGCTATAACTTTTTAGTTTACATTGCGATAAGCTCGAATTTTTGGCTTCTGGCAGCACAAATTGAGCACTAATTCGTGACATAAAATTCATTCCAAAAAATTGATATTTTCCTTGGGTGGTCGCCAACTTGACGTCAAGTTGGCGACAACCTTAATAAATGCTATAACTTTTTATGTAATGCAGCACAAATTCTGATTTCTACGGCACAAATTAGCACAAATTGAGCACTAATTCGTGACAAATTTTGACCTTGAAATTCCAATGTGTGGTCGCCAACTTGACACACGTTCTGGTTTGTCAATATTATTGTTATCTGGACCGGGAAAGGAAATGCCAAGGTTTCCGAGATTTCGGGAAGTTTCGTAGATAGCCACTTGTAAGGTTTTCAAATGCAGCAGCTTTGAAAACGCCATTTATGCGTCAATGCGCAAGGTACTGACAGGCAACCCTGATGGAGGCCAGATCAACGCCAGCAGCAACAAAGTGAGGACAGGCCACACGAGAAACAGGAACAGAAACAGGAAAGTCAAACGGTTGAAAGAGGACCAGGAAGAAAGGAGAACAACCGGAGGTAAAAATATATACAGGCAGCATCTCAATGTAAATATAATTTTCTCCGGGAGATCCGTTTGCCGCAAACGGCCATTCCTTCGATGCTCCATCGACGACTAGACCAGCGTGCCCTCAAGTGTAGACACGTGAAGTTGATGACGTCAGAGCAGGAGCAGACCTAGGAGGATCAAAATACAATTACGGCCTGAAATAAACAGTTTTTTTTTCAAGATGCGTTATAACGAGCTCATTTTGTTACGGTGGAGAGAGTCTGTTTATTCATACATTTATTGTATATCGTTGGCGAAGGAAAATGTGAAAAAAAAAAAATATTTTACACATGAAACCAATTCTAGTAAAACATGATTATAATATAGCTACAACATAAAGTTAATTACTGTCTCGGCATGTATTAAAAATTGGTTGTCTGTAAAGTCGGTTTACGGACGATAGTTTAACGTGACAACGTCATCACAAAACATTGATGAAACGATTGCATACTTTTATGAATAAAATTGAATAATTTTTATTGAATTTTCAATATTTTGTATGGATACAAAGAAGGAGTGAAATGAAATCTACAATTTAATTAATAAATTTACTTTTATTTGCACTCATCAATTCAAATATGTTTATTTCTTTAACGAACAGATTATTTTAACTATAACTTTTATACATGTTTGCTATTTAACTTCTTCCAATCTGTGTTATTTTGTTAAGGATAGGACGATGATAGGAAAAGTAGGAAACGAATGGGAGTGTTTCAAGTTTAGTGTGCCTCGAAAAAGTCAAATCGATGGTTGTTCCAATCGAGTGGAAGAGAGATAGATGCGGCGCAAGCGTACAATGAGTGTAACGGGACACAGCGTAACGGGACACTTTTTCGTGCGTGCAGCCGGCGTTCATCGATTTATTAAACGTTGTCACGTCAAAAATTACATTGTACTGCGTTGAATCTCATAACAAGCACTTTAAGTTCGATGCAGTTATTATTGTCATTTTGTTTTTGTTTGTCTCTAGCCGCGTGACGTCGCACTGCGGTGTCTGCTGGCCGCGGGACCCCAGCTCTCTCGCAATCGCGGCGTCGTGACGGTCGCCTGACGCAGCCTCCTACACCCCACCACCCTTCTCCTGCTGGTCAGCAGTTTATCTCCCCCCGCCACCCCTCTGGCGAGTCTGGGTGCGTGAAACGCGGTGATTTCTGGTGATCAACCGAGCGAGATTGCTCACGACCCTATCCAAGGCTGGTGTCCACACAACTCCCCCCCCTACCTTCCCAACCCATTCCTCTATCCGACATCCTTGTTGCGACACTGGACGCGGGGAGGAGAAAACAAAAAAAAAAGGGGGGAAGGGCAGCACGGAGGCATGGAGGCTGGAAGTCCAGCGTGGTCCTTTTAAGAGAGGCCCAGTCCTAAAAACCAAACACACTGGAGACTAGTAACACCGGACAGCTCTGCGCTAAACAACACAGGCGAGAGTGTGTCAACCATCGTGTGCGTTGCTGACGCCGAGTTGCTATCCTATAAGCAGAGCAATGATGAAACTGCATCAGAAAAAAATTGGTTGTCTGTAAAGTCGGTTTACGGACGATAGTTTAACGTGACGTCAAACAAAACATTGATGAAATGATTGCATACTTTTATAAATAAAATAGAATCATTTTTATTGAATTATCACTATTTTGTATGGATACAAAGAAGGAGTGAAATGAAATCTACAATTTAATTGATAAATTTACTTTTATTTGTACTCATTAATTCATATATGTTTATTACTTTAACGAAGAGATTATTTTAACTATAACTTTTATACATGTTTGCTATTTAACTTCTTCCAATCTGTGTTATTCTGTTAAGGATAGGACGATGATAGGAAAAGTAGGAAACGAATGGGAGTGTTTCAAATTAAATGTGCCTCGAAAAAGTCAAATCGATGGTTGTTCCAATCGAGTGGAGAGAGATAGATGCGGCGCAAGCTTACAATGAGCGTAACGGGACACATCGTAACGGGACACTTTTTCGTGCGTGCAGCCGGCGTTCATCGATTTATTAGACGTTGTCACGTCAAAAATATTGAGAGTTCCCGCCAAATATTTTGAGGTTAAATTACACTGAAAATACATCACTGTTAGAATGCATTCATTCTAATTAGAATAATAAAACAGTTTTTAAATTAACAAGATTTATCACATGACAAAGTCCAGGAAAATGACTCTTGAAAAACATTAAACGGGAAAATCAGAATCAACTTTTAAACAAGAAAACTACACATAACTGATATAGTAATTGTCATAATAATTCATAACACTACTACTCTCTAGATGAATAGTTCGGTTTTGACATTGTGATTGTGCTGCCACCTATGAGCAAGTTAGAAAATGAAACCTACATGCTAGGAAAATGATCATATTCCTGATCACCAGGAATCTTTTTTTATTATTTTAACATAATGCAATTAATGTTTTACAAGTAAAACCATACTAAACATTTAATTAAGAGTAATCATTACTGGTGTAAATCAGTAAATTAACAGCCATTGTAACTAAATTTAAATTGCAACGTTGGAATAACAGGCCAGTACAATAACGTTTTATGATTTTAAATAATTTTAAATAATTTAAAATATAAAGTTTGATTATTTCATTTCTTATCAAGCTAGAGAGGTAAGATATAATGTATGGAGATTTTTGTTAAATGTTCCCTATCATTATACACAGTTCACAGCAAAGAGACATGTATTTTTCCTGTTTTGTGATATTCACTTCTATATTGGTGGGAGGCCCAGGGCCCGTGCCCCTTGCCCCCCCCCCCCCAAATCCAGGTCTGGGCGGAACATTCAGCGAAGTTCAAGTGTCGATGGGTCTGTGAGTGAAGGTAGCACACATACACACACAACAGTTGCAATGTCGTGATACAAGCCATCTCTCAACATATGCGTGAGTCCGCGAATAGCCAGCTTCAGGCTCATCTTATTTGAAATTCGAATTTTGTAAACTCCGAGTCCGATGGTGGTTGGTGTAGTCCATAACAACCAACCTGAAAAACAGAAATGAAAATTTTTCACAGGTATAATATCAGTGTTTTAATTACGCGGACAGTAGATGAAATGAGGTGGCACAGTTTTAATATCGACAGTTCATTAACGTTTACGAGGTTTTAATTAATGGCAAATGAAATACCACTACCATCATATTTGTTTACCTAAAACATAATAAAAACAGCTCTTTAGGGTGTGAATTCTAACTGTAATAAATTTAGTACGTTTATAATCAACACTAGATTAACGCAAATTGAAATACGTAAGATTGAATTCGCCTAAAATTATCAACGCAATTATACAAATAAAAGTCAATAGAACTAATTTTTTTTGATGTATTGAAAATCTGTTATTCATAACCTAATAATTTCAATAATTATAAACTTTTTACTTAATAAAATATTCATTGATTCGATTGATTTATAATGGCATGGTTTAAATGCATGCTCCTTATACATCCTATTGGTTGATTGTTTCATGTCAGCAGGGAAACTAGCAGTTCACTATGTTAACTTCTAAATATTAATATCATTTAAATGTTGGAAACAAGTAAGACAGCAACCAATACCAAGAAGAGTTAACTGTGTCACCATCTTAAAATTAACAAAATAACAATCCCAACCCACTCTTCCCTGAAATAAATAAATTTTGTGCACTAAAAAGCATTCAATATTCACCGAAAAAGTATTTTTTTTAATAGAAGAAAAAACTCACTCGTGTTGTTTTATGTCTCTCTTAAGGGTTCATTTAAGAAGCTATCATCAGAACTTAATGTTTGAATACTGCATATCTGATTTCTAGCCCAAATGATGGTCAAATAGGGTTAGGGCGTATTTTAATTAGAACATTGCATAAAACCAGCTGATTATGCTAGTTTAGTCATGGTAATACCACCCATTTAAAGAGCCACTGATAATTAGTGACTATAAAAATTGGTTTATTGAGTATAATCATAGAATTTTTGTAACATAAAAAAAATTTATGAACCCGAACACCAAAGTTGATTATTGTTATTATAAGATGGGAGCGGGCCTAGCCCCATGTGGAGGGCGCATATCGCTTGAGGTATCGGAGTTGTTGCTAGCTCTAGCATCCGAGATACAACCCATCAGGTCCACAGGAAATACAGTCTCTCTACACCAAGGCAACCACCTGCTTTCTCAAGGCACCGAGGGTGTTCACCAAAGAAGGCTCTGCCAGGGAGTCCTCATCCCTCGACAGTCTCAGCTGTTGGGGAAGAAGTATCTGGCGAGGTGGAAAAGTCCTATTGGCAGAAGGTTTGGAAACTTTAACCCAGGGACGGTCAGCACTGCCGGGACCTCAGGCCGTGGGTCCAAAAAAGCTCTGGCTCACAGTGAAGAACCAATGGTGTAATGGCAGAGACAAGTCTGGGTCCGGCTTATGTTGAGTAAAAAGACGCAAACCGGGTTTGGAAGAATGCTGTAAGCTCCCTTAAAAGAATGCTTGCTGTAAGCTCCAGGGGCACCGGAACCGGTGAAGTATCCGAGTGGCTGGCCCCACGGGACCAGCTTATACCAGACGTCTCCCGTGTCCTGGAATGTGGCAGTTACCGTGCTAGCTCACGGGCTAACAGACTGCACAAGTGCATGGCAAGTCTAGGCAGTAGTGTGGGACCATCCTTGTCGATGCTGGGACTCCCCGCTGAGGTTTTCTTCATCGGCCCGGGTCGCGCGGTGAGGATTAGCACTGGCAGTAGATGGCTCTGGTGCTCAGAGCACTTCTGGAGGGATCCCCTCTCAGTTGACGGGTGAGCGACAACACATCTCCGGCACTAGGCTGGACAACTGGTGCAATTCTGCCAGATGCCAGGCTCTCTGAGTGGCCGAGGGGTCCCAGAGATGTGAAAACCTCGGTTTAGCGCCGTGTGATACTCTTGGAATGGGGTTTTCCTTCAAGTCAACGACCGATAAGCCGGAGTGTGAAGCAGTGTTTCTGGAATGAGTGGTCTCAGCCCCTCATTGTAGCTACTCACGAAACACCTCCAGGTAACCTCCATGCAGCTATTGGGAGCTCGTATCGGTGGTGTTCCAGCCTGCAATAGAGTAAACCTATCAAATAAGACACGTTTAAAGTAATGTGCAGCTTGCTCGCTAATTTTGGTCCCAGTATTTTAAATGGGTTATGATAATGAGATATTCTAACCTGCGTATCGGGGATCATGATCAAGTACTTGTTTCAGAACATGTAACTTTTTTTTTTGTTTTACGGTTTTGTCATTGAAATTAAACTGCGCTCGTATGTGACTACCTGTGTCGTTAATGCATCGCCGCGAACCAGTACTGAGAGTCTAAATCACGTACCCGTTGCAGCTACCGCATTTATAGTAATGGTGAAGCGGAAACCACGTGTGCTGTTGTGGTCGACAACTCCCTCCAACCCCTCTCATCCTAAAAAAACACTCAGGGTTTCACGGCATGCGATGTGGGTTTATCCGTGCTCGGGTGAACACGAAGCCGTGTGTATGGTTCGATGCCCCGTGCCCCGCGTTTCGTGGTTGGTTTAGCCCTTTAGAGATGCCCTGCCTTGTATTCCTTGGTCTGTGCTGCTTATTTATATAGTGACGTGCCACAATTGCCATTGCAGTTCCTTCCCGGGCTAGGCAAGTCGAGGAGAGCGCGCGTGGAGTCCATGAGCGACAGAAGTGAAACTTCTTTCTTATTAGGTACAGATTGAGGTAAATTGTATAAATTTTCGATCACACTATTCACATAAAAACGAATGATACTTGTAATGTTAATTGCACAAATGAATAACTCTTTCCACACGAATAAATAAATTGTAGATACTTTCAAAGAAAATAAAAATAAACATGGTGGGATTACGCAAAATAATTAAGCATGCAAATACATATATCATTTGCTACTGAAGATGATTACATATTACAACCTTTCAGATATTGGATTTACCAGATTAGAATTACTATTTTTGTTATTCTTGGCGAATTCAAGCAGTACCCAGATGTTGTAAAAGTATTCGCTTACAAAAAAAAAATCATCTAAAAATTAATCTTGAATTCGGGCTAAATGTCGCAACTGTACACTTAGAAGACGGCTAATGAATTGAACCTACCTTTATTTGAATATGGCACCCGTTACTGAAATAGTTTTTCTCTATAAATACCCAAGCTTTGCTCAAGTAAATTAGCCATCTTAAGCGACGATAGATAATGTGTGTTTCTTTGCTTCGAACACTTTATTTTTTTTTTACCTTGCCGGCAAACGACAGTTTCAAGCTGACGCTTGCGATTTTTTTTCCGAAGGACCGCGAAAGGAAAAAAAAAAAAACCAGTAGGCGAGGGACGGCTGACAAGAGGCGAGTTGAGTGGCAATTTTTTCCCCCTCCTTCTTTCGCAGGATTCTTTAACGCGATTACGGGTCGCGCGGGCGGCAGGCTGCAGCCACTCCTGAAGGACGGAAGGAAGGGCGCTGGTTAAGTGGATTGCCAAGGGCCGCGCTCCCTCTTCGCCGGCCTCCAAGGATCCCCGCGCGGGGGGGAGGAGCCTATACGTGACCAAGGGCAAGGCCGGGACCAGTGCCCCAGTAACCGGCAGCGCGCTTACGGCTCAGTAACACGCGATCCTTTTCGATTTCCTCACCTGGCAGCAGAAAGGCAGTTCGCTCCGATAGGAATGTGAATGCGTCTTTAACCTCGGGTCGGGTTGTCACTTCGGCTGATGCAACGCTCGAGGCGGCGTATATCTCACCGTCCGGGCCGATTTCATTGCATTTTTTTTGGGCTTCTTTCTTTATTTAGACAGAGCCAACACACCTCTGCATCGGTGGCCGGTTAGAAATGAGTGTCATTCGTTGCTTCTATGATTATTTTGACGTTAATACGTCTTTAAAATGGCTTTCGTAGTGAGAGGCAATTCAAAAAACGAATGATAAAAAAATCGGAGCATACAGTTTGGTGTTGCAGCTACATATCTATCATCTCCATTCAAAGTTAAATTACACCACTGGATAGCTAAAGGATCAAAGAATTAGTTATGCTAAGTGAGGATTTTGACCCATAACGCGGGGTGGAAAGGGAAGCGCCGTCATTTTGAGCTCATTTTGCTGCGTTTCGAGATTTCAATTTAGTATAACTTTTGACTTGGAGAAGCTACGACGTTCGTATGAGTTTCAATAGTCAGCTCTCGTCAAAATCTATCGATTGCAAATATAAAACATTAGGTTAAAATAGTTACAGTGAATATATATGGTATTAAATATATATATAATCAAAATATATAATGACAAAAAGCCAAATCCAAATACAGAGTTCGTCTACGGTTGGAAAGATCTTTTACAAAAGAAATCGAACGATACCAATGAAACACCATATTACCGAGTGAGTGAAGCAGTGCCGGGAACATAAAAGAATGAATGCGTCCGAGCGGATCAACGACGGAGCCAGTACATCTGCAGCTGGGGCGGTTGAAATTATGTAAGTGGATGATGAAATCGCTTCCATATCGACGTCGGACTGTGTAGGCATCGATTGTGTACGATATTAGATTATGAAGACACATTGGGCAGCATCTAGTGAACGTTTCACTACGTCGTTTGTCAACAATCCATACGGACATACGTGTGATGTGTGAGATCATCTATGGTTTCTGCGCTCATTGAAGCCAACAAAAGAAAAAAAATATATTACCTGTTAAGTACACGTATTCACGAACAACACACGGCCGTGTCCATGACACAGCCATACCCTAATTTTTCTTTCACTTTTGGTTTGGGCATTGTTTCTTGCTGCTCGAGTAAAAAAAAAATATTGTGGACTAAATATTAATGTGTTTTTGAAGTTATAATTCTTTAGGCGCGTTATGAAAAAAATGATGAGAGTGAAATTTTAAGATGCGCGCGCATCACTGTAACAGAAAATTAACAGGTTGAAGCTGCCCGCTAAATCGCTCATTAAGTATCGAAAAAAAGGCTACCAACTGTTACCGGTTCCGGTAACTTTCTTCATTGTTTAGTTAGCTGTAGCCTACGTGAGATTATTTTCTTTGAAGAAGTTTGTATTTGTGTGTTTAATTAGAAAATAGTCATTTTTATTGGTTTTTGCCAGTTTGTTAAAGTAATGTCGATAGGATGCTAAAATGAAACTGAAATCGTTTGCTAAATGGACGTCAAGTGTTGATTTTTTTTCCCTAACCTAACTAAAACTAAGTGTATTTTGGAGGGGTCCGGGTTAGGGAGGGACCTAGGTGCGTCTCAGGCCGAAGCCTATACGCCTAGTCATGCTGGGATTAGCCATGCAGGGAGAGGGTCGCATGCATCATGTGCTAGGAGGGGATTGGCCAGCCATGGCAGCGATTGGCGCCATGACTAACTCCCCTCACTCTTAAATCTAGACTATAACTAGAGATAGGTTGGGCCCAGGTAAAACCTGCATAGACACAGGGAAAACCCTGGGCACTTTCATGCGGGATGCAAATTGGCATGCATTACGTGTAGGAATTTACAGGAGACAGAGGATGGTCTGGATGAAGTGTTGGACAGAGTAGAAAAGAATCTACCATGCGGGGGTTGGGCACTTGGACTCGTGGTCCGCTTTGCTAATTGTCCAGTACTGGATTTAGTGGCCAGAGACGCAAGCGCCCCTGGTGGTGAGTGGTTGCACTGACCACTCACTCCGCCGCCAGTCAGCACCTAAAAAACTAAGAAACTAAGACAAAACAGATTAATGACTTAAAAACTAGGCATTTCGTTACGAGTCAAGTGTTGAGTGGGTATTGGGTGTTCCGAGCAATCCCAAGGACGGTCGAAGGTGCACGACGATGACGTGGCGGAGTGACGCGCAGAGCGGTGGCGCGCGAGCCTGTGAGACGGGACTTGCGAGCCAGCGACGACGACAGCAACATGGGCCGGCGAGAGCTGGCGGCCGCGACACGCGTGGACGACCAGCTGGGGCCCAGTCAACGCGTATAAAGTAAGGAGTCGACACACATACACCTTGTTGCCGGAATAGGCGAAGGGTGGGCACGTGTCTTACTAGTTTTTTTTGAACTGGACGTACTTTTTCATGAATGCTTTTTACGAGAGGTGCGACATTACCCACTTAGGCCGTGATTGCTCGAGACAGACAGTAGACAAACGAGTTCATGCATAATACAGTAAAAGTGCGCGCACAGGAACTATAGATACTCAAGGACCTTTCATGTAATATTTTTATTTGCCAATCAAGTGAATTAAATGTAAAAGTAAATATAGAGTTATAGTTTAATGTTCTTAGGAGTTAGTTTGAATTATGCTATTCAGTAACAGCCATGAAGTAAATAATTTGAATCCTGCTCTTACATTGTTTGGTTTTAAAGCATCTCACACTTGCGGAATGAAAAGGGGAACTATATTTTGTACAGTCGCGTGCGGTGGGATCGTGCCACCCGCGCGAAGTTTGACCCTCCTTGGGGCAAGAGTGTGAGGGCAGAATGTTGACCGCGGTGTTGCTGGAGTAAAGCAACAGGGCGGTTACAAAACAAAATAGAAATAGAACCTCTATTAGTCGCCCATCTTGGCACGCTCGTCGCCTCTGATCACTGTTTTCATATTTTATAATATTTATCCACATGTTTCTAGTTTCTACATTCACAACACGTGTTTTAGTTTCATAAAAGTGCGAATTATATATGTGCTAATAAATTATATTCAGTAGGGATTTAAATTGAATATTTTGATTAATATTATTTACTATTCGTAAATATTAGTAAAAAAATTGTGCTTATATACTTTTTCAAGTGCTCCAATATAATTCAGGTTAACTATCAGTATGCATTATTTATTGATATAATTTAAAATATTATTTAATATAATTAATACTAAATATTATTAAATTATTATTGTTAAATATTTATTATTGGTTATTTAATATTTACAAATAAAGAAATAAATTTAATAAGACATTTAATAAAAAATATTCTGATAAAAATTAAAATCGAACATCAAATTTAAAAATTAATTTTTAATATTTATTATTAAATTGAATAAATATTAAATATTTTTTAAAAATAAATGAATAAATTTAATGAAAACTCTTTGATAAAAATGAAAAGTGAATATTAAATTAAGAAAATAATAAATATTAAAAAAATAATAAACTTAAATTAAATTTTTGAATTTATTATTACATTTATTTATTTTATTAAAAATATTAAATAATCAATAATAAATATTTAAAATTAATAATTTTATAATATTTAGTACAAAAAATGTTTTATATATTCATTATTCTCTAAATTTTATTTATTTAATTTTTCAAATTTAAACTGAACTTTATTGACGGTGTTGACTATCTTTTTCCATCCCTTTTATTATTTTATTGTAATTAATTATTTGCATGCAATTAAAAACTATTTTTTAATGATACCAAAGAAGTATAACTTCTCACGAGCGTTAATAAGTACACGCACCCATTTTTTTGTTACGAAAGGTTTTGGTTGCTAGGTCTCTTGCGACTGAATCCTAGCCGCACCAACTACGGTTTTTAGCGTTCTCTGCCGCGCGGTGACGTCATTGTGAGGGACGCGAGAGAAGCCTTGGCGCCAGCGTTTCCCGTCGCCGTCAGAGCGGCTTTACGGTGGTATGGTTATTATTAGCCTCGAGTGTAAAGTTCGGCCGTATTGGGCGTTCCAGAGTATCCCATTTTCGTGTCACCTTTGAATATATATACTGTATAGAAGTCGCCAGCCCAGGTTAAAATTTCTAATACGGTTTTGAGGTAGTTGGTTAATTCACCGCCGCAATCGCCACCATCTCTAGGGCATCGACTTGTGGTGGTCCCTAGCGGACAAGTGTCAAACTCTTCAAACACCCCTTCCCCCTCCCGTTGAACGACCTTGAGCTGCAGTGAATGATGGATGGGGGGTGCGGGGAATGACAGCGGGCGACAGTGCTGCGCTCTAACGTGTAAATAACAACTAAGACGATACAGGGCGTTACGGCAGCGCACTGCAGCGGTGAAGTTCCCAAGCTGCTCATCATACGCTTCTGAAAAACGTAGAGTAAATCCTATCCACTCGCGACTTCTATACAGTATATATATTCAAAGGTGTCACCAAGATTCTGTAATGACCCCCCCCCCCCCCCCCGCCCCGGTTCGAAACATAAGACGTTCATCGAATTCACGTCAAATTGCTAGGATGGTTCCATACTGCAGGCCATACTCGATATTCTTCAAATTTCTTCGAACTGTATTGTTGACCATGTCATGGACGTGAAAACAATTCTCTGAAGATAGACTCAAGGGAGGACCTTCAAAAGGGTTCACGAAACTGTCCATTGTAACGTGATCGACCCTGTATACCCATTTGGTGTGATGACTATCAATGTCTTATGAAGCCTAGTGTGCCGTCGTCAATACGGTGTCCAGAATATGTGTTATGCCACATCGCTGGGTTCGCCTGTTCTACTCCTGTGTTGGCGTTGTGTTGTTCACATTTCGTGTAAAGTATCATCATTGAGTTTGTGTGTTTGTGGCTGTGTTGGCCAAGAACATTTTTTTGTCTTTATATACTGTTTTAATTGTAACTGTCTCATCGTTGTCAGACCACTGTGTCCATTTGTGCAACAATTTTTTTTAACATCCTTCCACGGGATTTACGCTGTTGTCTATATAAATATATTTATAATTTTTAACATCTGCTGATTTTGGCTTGTTTTCTGGTGTTTGCATATTCACCTAAATTTCCCGTTTCTGAGTTTTATCATGACATACAATGTAACCAGAAATGACTTATGTCCAAAATATGATCTTAAACCAATTCTCCAAAGGCATGTTTTATCCCCTCGAAATTCAATATGATCTCTCATTGGACTACAATGGGTATGCGCGCGCTAGCGAGTGTTTCCTTGTTATTGTCGGTCATCTGCAAGAGATGCCATTCATTGCCTTATTGGGCTGGGCCATTAAGGACGCGTTTGCCTCCGCACTGGTTGGCTATGGTTGGTGAGCTGACAGTAGGAATGTAAAAAAAAGGCCAACTGCGAAACAAGGACCTTTCTACAAAGTATTAGCCCGAGCGCCTTGTTTGTATGCAACCACCTACATCGGATGCTGGTGGAACAGCGGGAGGAGAGATAAGCAGAGAACACAGAGTTGTATCGTGCTCTTGTATTTCGAGTGAGTGCACCGTGGTCTTAAACTTCACCGTACCTACGCGACTGCACAGTGTGAAATCTAGGAACTTAAAAAAAAAAAAAATTGTTTGTCTGTAAAGTCGGTTTACGGACGATAGTTTAACGTGACAACGTTATAACAAAACATTGATGAAATGATTGCATAGTTTTATGAATATAATTGAATCATTTTTATTGAATTATCACTATTTTGAATGGATACAAAGAATGAGTGAAATGAAATCTACAATTTAATTGATAAATTTACTTTTATTTGCACTCATTAATTCAAATATGTTTATTACTTTAACGAAGAGATTATTTTAACTATAACTTTTATACATGTTTGCTATTTAACTTCTTCCAATCTGTGTTATTCTGTTAAGGATAGGACGATGATAGGAAATGTAGGAAACGAATGGGAGTGTTTCAAGTTTAATGTGCCTCGAAAAAGTCCAATGGATGGTTGTTCCAATCGAGTGGAAGAGAGATAGATCCGGCGCAAGCGTACAATGAGCGTAACGGGACATCGTAACGGGAGAATGTGCGTAACGGGACACTTTTTCGTGCGTGCAGCCGGCGTTCATCGATTTATTAGACGTTATCACGTCAAAAACAATTATTTATACCAGTAACAGTGTTGTTCAATCGTGAAATGAATGCGTAATGTAAAAAAAAAGCTTTAAACGTTTTTTTTGGTCATTTAGTCATGAATAATGAGCTAATTTTTAATTGAAATTAAATTATTTATTTTATAAATGATGCATTTTATGTGAAATTGTATCTTAATCATTTAAATATTAGGCTATTTGTATTATAGAGAAAAAAAAAGTTTTTTGTACGTTTTATTTTTTCATACGACTTTGGTTAGTAACATATACAATATATTCTATACTATACTACTATTTCAGATGTGTCGATGAAGTCATATTGTCTAAATAGCTGCAGTAAATAACGAATTATTGGGTGAGCTTTATTGTTCCCAGATACAGGCTGATGGGTTTTTAACTAAATACATATACTCTTTCTCCGTTTAGATTTTAAAAATATAGATAGGCTATAGGTTACATACCAAACGTATTGTTGTGTCAAAAGAATCTTTATCATTGTGAAACTACCCTGGGATAAATTTATAATTATTGCGTATGTGAATTTTAGCTATCAAAGATGCTGTTTTGTTTGTATACCAAGAGTTACAAGGTAGTCCTAACCTGCATTTAAACATATTCCTTTATTCTATTTTTGTGTCACAAGTCAATATCATTTATTATTTTAGACTTGGGCATTAATTTGCAATTTTTATTTTTTATTTTATACTTACTTCTCAATTGATTGCATAAAAATACTGTGCTTTCATAATTTTCGCTATATAAATATTACGGGATTTTTTTTGGCAAACAATTGGGAAATGTTTGAGTAGAGTGTTGCATGGTATGGAATTAGAGAATGAAGCCAACTTTGCTTACACAATTTTCCCACATCATGTTCATCAAAAATCATCATAGCTGTTCCGAAACCACCTGTAGCACACCAAATGCACTAAATTTACTTTTTGTTCTTTTAAGCCACCCTGCTTACATCAGCGCATGAACTCCATTATAACTGTTCCGAAACTACCCGAAGCGCATCAAATGAACAGATTTTGAAAAAAAATATCATAGGAAATAAATAAAAATTAGCCTAAATTATCTGGGTTGGGTTTGGTTAGGTCCGGATAGGTTCTTACCATTTTGTGAAACATAATTATAGTTAGGATTAAAAAAAAAATTTTTACAGTTTTCCCATAAAATGAATAATATTCGTATATTTATCACGCTCGGCATTATTTTAAAGAATCTACGTAAAATTTCGTATCCGAGTTTCATATTATGGGAACCCATTAATCTATTTGTTACCAAGTTTAGATTTTTACTCATCACTGGTGAGTTTTGAAAGATTGGCTCTCATTTAGCTTCTGTTCATAACGAGTGACCTTTTTAAGTACATAAATACATTTTTTTTGGCGCTATCTTAGGATTTTATTTTATGAAGGTGTAAGGTCTCATAAAATATTATCTTATTCCCACGTCAATTTGGATACAACGTAGCAAATTAAAATAATTATGAAGCATTAAAAAGCTTTTACCTTGATTGCTAGCATAATTAACGCTAGTGATTTCCCTTCCTAATAGCATCGAGCGCTGGTACTGATGAATTCGATCAACCCAAAACACTAAACTATTGAGACTTCAAAAAATGTATTGAATAAGTAGTGGTGGTTTAAAAAGCTCTTAAAATAATTGTCTTCGAGTTTAGAAACTAATGGTTTCCTCACTCAGCTTTCCCAAGAAAACTTTGTTTCATCAGGTAAGTTTCGTAAAAAATACGGCGTGGGGAACCACTAGCCCCTTACCACCCTTCCCTCCCCCCATCTAATTACTTTATGACTCCGTCTCGGGCTTTTATACTTTCTCCAGTGTCTTCTCTTAGACCTTCAATGCTTAATATATAACTTTGAACTTCTCTACCAAATAATTTAAACTTTTAAATTGCGTGAATGTTTTATACAGGTTAAGTGTGGATTTCACCAACAAACGTCACCTGCAGGTTCACCATGAAAATACGATTTAGGGTCTGAAATGCTTCCAAATGTCTTTGAAGTACTACAAAAAAATAAAACTTGTCGCTGTCGTATATTGGTTCTAATGAAATAATCGGGGGCCAAAAAAAAACAGCATATTTACCATGTGTGCTGATACGATGAACACATGGAGTTTAAACGTGTTAAATTAAAATTTTATAAAATTAAAACTATGAACTGTCAGTTCCCGTGCTTGTGTCTGCCATTACTGTTCAAGTATTTACGTTTTTGAGAGCATTTTACGGGCACATTACTCTTTGGACCTAGGTGCAAATGACCATAAGTGGGGATACAGACCTGTATGCAGAAAGTAACGGGAAATATTTTCGCCTAAATTATTAAGTGCATTTTCATTTATAATTTCGACGTGTGTTTCAGTGCATGCACCAGTACATAACTTTTGTTTTGATTGTTGCACCAATCCCAGAAAGGCGTTGGTACGTAGCGGTATACAAGCACAACTTCTCGTTTATTCGGTGGAGTTTCTTGTATCTCCGCGGTTGTGACCTGCGACTCTCCGCAGAATAGTTTGGCGCCAATTTCGACTTTAGAAATTTTAGAATAATTGAGATAGCAACTGCCTTGAGTACAGGCATAGTGACGTGACTCATCATATGGCCAGAGTATCATTTCTGGATAGGCGGTGCTGCGATATAGGACCAAGTGTGTGCGTGAGAGCTATAAGTCGCTTCACCACCGTCCTAGATGTGTTCCCTATACTGGCTGCTATTTCTACGACGGCGCATCACGGGTAACGATTGGAGGTTACACATAATTTAAATGTCATAAATCGATTTGTGTTGAAGTGACAATTAATAAACAAGCTATCTACGTCAGCCTGTAAACAGAAGTTTAGTCAGACACAGTGGTCTCGGGACTAGATTTTGCGCCTACCACATGGTTACTGCTAGCTGGAAAAATTTCAATGTAAAAATTTAGAACCCTGAGATTGTATCTTAATGTGGAGACTTTAGTTTGTGAAAAAAAAAACTGTTGTGCTGAGAGTGTCCGACATAAATTCCAGCTTTAATTTGCATTTGTCTGGCACAGATTACTTAGCTTGTTTCATTGAAAGACTGAATTCTAGTGTTTGTTTACATACTGGCTGAGCGAGACTGTTGACATTAATAGCTGTTATTCATTAATTATTATTGTTTTTTTTTCAGTCGAGTACTTTTTCAAGCTACCCTGGGTGTCCTAGTAAATTGTTTATTTCTGAAACAAAATATTCTGAAGCCATATAAATATTTCTTTAAAACCCAAATTATTTGGTTTATTGTAGCTAATTATTCCGTTATCACTCTAAAGATTTTATTATAATCTATAGGAAAATGTGTGTTGTTATTTTTGTTTAGTATTGCAATTGAGGTTCTAGTGCTTTACGAGGCGGAGGTGTGTATACTACTAGATTATAGTCAAATACTCTGCCCTTATGACGACAACACTACTACACACGTAATAGTACCAAGAATCGTATACAAACACAGGTCATACGGCGAGCACAAAGCCATAAATTTTTGCGACTTCATTTTTAATTCCTATTGAAAAAAATGGAACAATTTTACGACAGCAACAAGTTTAGCGGTGGTTTCAGAACTTTGTTCAATTAAAAATTATAAAAAATCTCAGTGTCAAAATTAAAATATTTGTAACTAGTTGATGTACCCGTGTTTCGCTAGGGCAGTATACAGGCAGAACACTGTCGTACTTCACATGCCCCTCCTCGTGGGTACGCCACTACCACATCTACAATAAAAAATAAGTTAAAACTGAATACAATTTTTGTAAATAAACTCATAAAATAAAAACAAAAAGTTAGAACGTAGATAAATGGGAATAAATATATAACAAACATACCATCTTTAATTCAAAAGTTTTCTATGGGCTTTTAAATTCGCATTTATTTAACCAACAATACAGTGTCACTGTGATGGCAAAGATAATAACAACAACAGAAATACGGGATTAAGATCCGAAATTGAATGAGGCATCAATAATGCAATAGACGTTAACCGGAGACGAAGAAAGCAGCGCCAACTATATAACAACAACCGTTTACATGGAGATTATCGTGATAATAGGGTAAAAATCGCTGGAGGATCCATGTACCAAATTTACTGACTCTAGGCTACACCACACCCTCGCTACGCGAACTGCAGATGGACAGACAGATAAACTCTCTCGTTTACAAATATAGATGGTAATCAGTTACTCAGCTTAAAAAATTTTTAATCCGTTTACCAGCCATGGGAAGCACTTTACACTATAAAACTACGAGGGCTGATTTTGTTTCAGCCTCCGACGTGCTATAACAGACACATTTACATAACAAAAATTTGGTTGTCTGTAAAGTCGATTTACGGACGATAGTTTAACGTGACAATGTCATAACAAAACTATATCATCAATTATATGAATCACCATAACTTTTTAGTCAATTGTAACATAACCTATTATTACTGCACTCGCCGACAGCGTAACGGAACACAGCGTAACGGAACAATGAGCGTACGGGACACAGCGTAACGGAAAAAATGTGCGTAACGGGTCACTTTTTCGTGCGTGCAGCCGGCGTTAATCGATTTATTAAACGTTGTCATGTCAAAAAATTTTATCTTCAAAAGTACAGCAAGCCCCAACTTATTTTTCTACATAACCGCCAAAACGATCGAGGCATTTGTCATATCGTAACACAAGCTTCTCGATGCCTTCTTCCAAGAAGTTAGCGGCCAATGAATAGAGATACAGGGCCAGCGCCTGGATACTTCTCTCCCTCACGACACCACTGTGAGGCGGATGGACTAATCGCGCGGCGCAATGGCTCCCGCGTCAAGAATTAACTCAAGATTTTTGCGAATAGTGATGCAGAATGCGCCGCACTGTTAGTCCACCCGCCTCACAGTTGCGTCGTGAGGGAGAAAGAGCTCCAGGCGCTGGCTCTGTGTCTCGGTGATAAAATTATTTGGTAAATATTTAAAATCGCGGTAGATGCCAAAAAAAATGCTAAAAATCTGAAAATACTTTTATTCTGTGCCCTTTCACTTCCTCTTTTCAAAACAATCGGCGGAGGTAAGAAATTCCAAATACTTTAGGAGATATAGAATTCTTTAATTTCATCATATGTAGAGTCGCGGTAGATGCCAAAAAAAATGCTAAAAATCTGAAAATACTTTTATTCTGTGCCCTTTCACTTCTTCTTTTCAAAACAATCGGCGGAGGTAAGAAATTCCAAATACTTTAGGAGATATCGAATTTTTAAATTTTCATCACAATACCTGTGAATTCAGACGGCCACCATTGTTTCTTGTTTACGAGACGAGTATGATTTTTTTTTTCCGTGACGTAGGTGAACGACTACATTGTTGCTTGTTTAGGAGTATCTATTTAAATCTGAAAATACTTTTATTATAGTTATGTTATGTTAGGTTAGCTACATTAAAACACTTTAAAACACTATGGACGGTTATTAGGTTAGTATAGCTACATTAAAATAAACAGAGAAATATAAATATTAATAAATAAAACCGAGGTTGGCCGAAGGTAAATGGTTCGGGTGTAATCGGAAATGGCAGAACTTTATGTGCGTCTTGATTTACCGTTCGTGAATGCCTAATTAATTAAAATGGTCGATTAGGTCAGGTCAGTTACATTATTAATACTTTCAAACTAAGCAGACATTAAAAATAATATAAATTAATTTTAATGGTTGTTTAGTTTTAAAGTATTTATAATGTAGCTGACCTGACCTAACAAACCGGGACAAAGGATGAACGGTAGGAACTCATGTAATTTTTTTACTTATTACTTGCGCAACAAATAAAACATTAAAATTTGAAACGTTAAAAACTCACATACGTTAGAGGCGGGTACATTTCTTTGCCATTAGTTGAAAATGATGTAGTCGTTCTACCTACGTCACGAAAATAAAAAATCATAAACGTAAACAAGCAACAATGGTCGGTTCACCTACGCGGAAAAAAATCATACTCGTCTCGTAAACAAGAAACAATGGTGGCCGCCTGAATTCACAGGTATTGTGATGAAAATCTAAAAATTCGATATCTCCTAAAGTATTTGGAATTTCTTATCTCCGCCGGTTTTAATGTAAAGAGGAAGTGAAAGAGCATATAATAAAAATAATTTCAGATTTTTATAATTATTTTTCGCAAATACCGCTACTCTACATGTTCAAAATTTAAAAATTCCATATCTCCTAAAGTATTTGGAATTTCTTATCTCCGCCGGTTGATTTGAAAAGAGGAAGTGAAAGAGCATAGAATAAAAGTATTTTCGGATTTTTAGCATTTTTTTTGGCATCTACCGCGATTGTAAATATTTACCAATTATTTTGTTATGTATATTAGTCTTTTTATTATATAGTCAATCGGAAGTTGAGAAAAAAAGGGCCCTCGTATAAAGAGTTATAATTGTTGGAAATTACAGTAAATTGAAGGAATTATTTTTACGAACTTTTCAACTCAAATAACGAAAAGTTCTTCGTGAGTCGAAATAACTGAAACTCCGCAGAAATTACCCCGTTTTCGATTTCCGAGTTGTATGTTTCGTTATAAACAAAGATAAAGTTCACGTGGAAAAAATAAGAGTGTTGCAGACTTAACCAGTTTTAAGAACTGTTTTGTTAATATACCAATAATATTATTAAAAAAAAATCATTTTCAAGTAAGTGAACACGGTGTAAAGTTTCGAAGATCCCTGGATGATTTGTGACCAGTGTTCTTCGTAAATTTGAAGGTGAAAATTTTTAACAGTGTAGAATTCAGATTCGTTCTGTACTTATAAGCAGTCTGAGCTGGCCGGACGACCTCGATGGAGGACGGTAATAGAGCCTAGAATGGAAATATGTTTTTTTTTTTTGGTGATTTGGGTAGGGGGTTTTGGCAGTCAGACGAGCTCATCTGCCGGTGTGGGAGCAGCCTGCTCACTCGGCGTCCTTCGAACAGAAGACACCTCGCAAATATCCCGGTACCCCCCCTCCCCCCTCCCGATATGTGGGGCGACGTCTCAAGGTGGGTTCACGGTGGGGAGCAGCAGTGCTTAAAGGCCCTGTCTACCCGGGCACACATGTGGTGAGGAAAACCTAAAAAAAAAAAAAAAAAAACCATGAGCAACTCAAAATATTATATAAGTGGTATCTGTCCACGAAAAATTTAAGAACACGCTGAGAACGAGTTCTCTCTTTGTTACTCGTTCTTAAACTGTATTTAGAGTGAAAATGGCTATACATTTTTAGGCATGAAACACCCGGGAAAGATTCTTGAATGCTTTCAAGGGCTTCTTTCCTCCGCCATATTGTGTTATGTTTGACGTTCAAATACCATAGTTGACCCGTGCACTAAGTGGAGACTGCACGCCGGTTCAGAGGCGATACCGCGTAAGAAGCACCAGCGAGCGTCGCACTTATCATCACCACCTATTAACACAAATTAACCCCTGACGACGAATAAAAATGAAGTACGCATTATGACACTGTTATTTTTGCCCGTTGTGTTCGCTCCGAAAATAAAATATATATTTTTTTATGACTAAAAAATTTTTTGACAGCATGTACACGCAGATTAAGAATTCAACCGAGAAACCCCGGCATGTACAATACGAATAAAATTTCTTTCAAAAAAATATACACGACTTATGGTTTAAAGTATTTCCCAAGAGTGGTTTACGCCTTTGAAATTGGAGGTGTTAAATTGAGCGTATGGATCATATAATGTTTTAATTAAAAAAGTTTAAATAACCATCGATAAACTTGTCGCTGTCTTAAAATGATTTTACATTTTTTTTCTTAATCGTTACTACCCATTAGTATTTTAAACAAATCATTTTACTCAGAAACAAGTTTTGCGATGGTTGAAAATGTTGTTTGATTTAACATTATCCAGACACCTAGTGTTACATCTCAAGGTTCGGTACACGATATGTTTTTTTTTTTAAATTTATCATCACTATTATTTAAGGGCTATTTCTTTACACTGAACATAACACTTCCTTACATTTGTTATTGTCACTAATATTTTAAACGGTACTTCACTAATTGTAATAAAATGGGCGCAAAAGTTGCGCAATTGTTATTAATTATTATCACTTGCGCAAAATTTTACACTCATTATATCATACTTAGTAAACATCTGTTAAAAATATTTGTGACGCAACAGCTGTTGTAAAATAGGTATCATGTATTAACTGACAGAAATAGACCTTAGACGAATGTGATGCTAATAAAAATGGAATTATTACAAAGGCTTTCGGAACAGATTCTAAAAGGCCTTTCCTTCCCCCCCCCCCCCCTATTACTGTATATGCACAAAAAAGTTTATCTCCAATTTAAAAGGTGTATACCAGCCTCAGGAAGCATATAAACTTAAGTAATAAATATGTGATTATTATTTTTTTCGTTTTGAACCTGCACACGAAGTCTGCTATAAAGACCTTAAAGAGTGTTCTATAACGTAGGGTTGATCGGCTCAGAGGCTGTTATCTTGGTTTCCCAGCCATCACTATTGGAAGGTGGCTAATGACGAGACTTGGTCGTACTAGGACAAATGTTTCTGCAGTGAATTGCCATTGTCTTTTGCAGAACGGGGGTGATGTATTAAACACTTAAGGGATAAACGCAAGAAGAAAAATTTCCGTAAGTGAAAAACAGGAGTGGGTTCAAGAAGACTTTACGGGGAGGGCCTATTTTAGAAATTATTTATGACTAATTATTGGTCTAGGAAATTTGACAAATTCATGATATCTTATAATAAATCTTAACCTTAATAGTTTCATACAATTTGGACGAAAGAAAAGGTTTACACATGAATTTAGGTATATGAGATAAAATGAATACACCCTGCAAAATAAACACGAAATAAAAAAAAACATCTCTGGAAGGGCTTTTACCCTTCCCCCTCCCCCGACAAAATCAAGAGCCGTGCTTGGAGAAAAATCCACTGTATGTGCGGGAATCGAATCTCTAACTATCGGCTCACCAGACAAATGTTTTAACCACCTCTTCTTTTAAATATTTGATTAGTTTTATGATCGCTGGGTATAATAACCCCCTTTTACAATTTAATTAATTTTTATTTGTTGTTTTGACAGTTTATATTGACATAAATTTTTGTGAAGAAATTAAAAGATACAAATTTACACCCAAAAACTATCCACGCCTCGAACCCAGAATTCCTCGCGCGGTAAGGAATTAAAGTGTCTATACGGGGATAAAAATTCACATATTTGGTGCTAGGTACAAAAAACAAAGACGATGTAAAAATAAGTTGTGGCAATAAAACAGTATTTCTCTCTACACCAGTATTTTATTTCTGTGACAAAATAAATTATGCGCGATCTGTACCATTAAAATTACGTTTTTTTTTCATGGATAGAGTAGGAACCCATCTTGACATATAGATGCATAGGGAAAGGTAAAATTTTAACTCACAACATGGAGTATTTAGGGATTTAGTGGTGAGAAAGAAAAAAAAAATCTTGTTTGATGTTTCGAAAACACGTTTGTCGAAGTGAAAGAACAGTGAAGAGATTGTTTTGAAAATTTTATGGAGTTATGTTATTACGTAAATACAACCCCCCCCCCCCCACACACACACAGATATATATATAGGGCTTATTCACGCTTGTCGGAGTTACTTAGCGAATATTTCACCGACGTTTCAGTCGACCTTGCAGTCGCCATCATCAGGGTAACATATCTTTACACTAGCTCTTGTACTGACGTTGTTATTACGTCTTCGTAAAAGTGCGAGAGGAGCGGCCTCCTGCAGGCAGTTACACGGGAAGATGACTCGGAGGGCCGTATTTACGGATGTTTACTGCGGTTTCGCGACAGGCACGACGCACAAGTATGGAAATTCGCCGCGAGGTGAACCAGGGAACGCATTTCGCAGTCTGTAATTTCCTCGCTCTGAGCTCTCCACCAGGTTCCATATTTTCCTCTCTGGGACAACTCCATTTGAATATCCACAAACATCCCGCAGATATTCGCAGTTCAAGGATAAACAGTTGACGACATGTGGCTAGATTCACCAATGCTTCCAAATATAGGGTGAGCCAGAAATTAAGCTACAATGCTGATACACGATTTTGAATTCAGAGCTGAACAACTTTTTTCTTGTGTTACTCCTATACAAAATATTTAAGATGGACCACATAGTGTCTGGACAGTGTTTAGGTAATTAAAAAAGAAAGTTCTACAACTACCAAAAACATATCGCTGTCCTAATATATTTTCTTGGATATAATATAGGGTTACAATACATTATAAATATGTATGGATAAGAGTAGTAGGTACTAACCCAAATCATTTCAATGAAATCATTTAACAACGACACGGGTGATTGTAGAAATAATTCTTATCCAGATTCTCAGTGTTCCATCTTAAATACTTTCTCTTTTATCCCAACTAATATAAAAATGCTTGATTGTTTATGTTGGTTTGTTGATTTGTCCTTTCACGCAGCAACGTAAGAACGGATCAACATGATTTTTTTTTGCATAGAGATAATTTATGGGTCAGAGACTGACGTAGGCTAATAATTTTTTATCCGAGGAAAAGATGCACGGTTCCTGTGGGAA
The DNA here is from genome assembly GCF_032445375.1 of Bacillus rossius redtenbacheri. Lineage (NCBI taxonomy): Eukaryota > Metazoa > Arthropoda > Insecta > Phasmatodea > Bacillidae > Bacillus > Bacillus rossius. Next base: position 42,575,474 of record NC_086336.1, read on the forward strand.
AGATCTGGAGCATAATTCTGTCATTAACTATTCATACTGAAACGACTGAACGGATTTTGCTATTGCATTACTTTTGCATTGTTCATACCTTCTGCGTCTCCGTGGCAACGACCAATGCATCGGTCGCTTGTAGGTCAGGTTGGATAATATCTACTACATTTTGACCATCACTTCATATTCGCACTTCCGCATTTCTTTGTTGTAACTTAATTTCTTAGTGAAATGCATGTCATCAAGATATGTATACATCTTGTTTACTGTTATTTTCAAAAAGCAACTGAGAGAAGAATCGACATTCTTTTTTTTTATGCATATAAAAATAGTTTATGGGCCAGAGATTCACAAAGGCTACTTTTTATTCCCGGAGAAATGCACAATTCCTGTAGGATATGTCTGTAGAATAATTATGCAATTGACTTGCACTTCAGACCATAAGACGTATGTATATTTTAAACTTATTTTCGTGGTGAACATGCAGTTACGTTTTTTCGCTTGAAATTCTGACTCATCTCGTTCATGACTTTAATCTACTAAGAAATTATCTCTGGTTTGCGTGATTAGATACACACATGACTGGACGCGTTATTGTAAACTTTTATTTTTTCCGGGAAGCAAGGTGGTTTAACCATTATTCTTACGTTTTTATTTCGTGAACATTTCAATTAACAAAATAAGTTTTTTGCTCTACGAGAAGATAGTCCCAATGGTCTGTATGAATACAAAAAGTTACTAATGCATGTTTCTGAAACGCATTAGCGAAAAATTTCGTACTGTCAGGGAGAATGCAGATGAAAATGATTGATGGACCAGTAGAGGATAGGAAAAAGAAACTGAATGGAATAACACATAGATGGATTTAAATGTTTTTTTTTCCCTTACGAAAAACAGGGTTTCAGGTCAATGCACGCTGATAATCTTTTGCTCATTTTTTCGAGCGACCATACTGAAAGAATTCATCATCTCATATTTCATCTTCAAAGAGTGAACCGTAACTATGAGATCATTTCAGATGAAATTGCATCATTTCATATGTACACTAATGTATAATGTTCGTATGTTTAACTGAGATTAATATTGTTTGCCAATGTTAAGTCTTCAACAGTCACTATGAAATCTTACGTAAAATTTTGACGAACAAATATGCTTTGAAATCTGCACATTTTAACGGGTGTATTCATGCAAGCATAGTAAAAATATTATTTGGATTTTCAAACATGAAACGATAATATTTTTAAAAGCACAAAGTGTTTTTTTGGTAATGAAGACTTGTTTAGAATGTGTAAAAAACTGCACATTTGGTAAACACACTCTAACCTTGCCAACCCAAACTGAAAATTGGAATTTTTCTGAGAATACGAAATCATTTGCCCACTTATGTATTTACCGACTGCACCAACTCACATTATTATTGCAAATCACAGAATCCAATACAAGTGTAGTTATTTTATCAGCAACATCCGTTTGAAATTAAAAAAAGAGTTCCTAGAAACAATTATTAGTGAATATTTTCTCCTTTCCTTGTTTGCAGTTACAATATCACAAAAACACGCACCACACAATATTCGGTACCAACAATTCATGGTTCGGATTAATACTTTTTTTAAACATCCTCTGTCATTCTTGTATGTAACTTACACTGGGGAAATATTATGGACACTCACTTAAGTTCTGTTAATGTACATTGATGTTCTTGATGCGATTAAACTTAATTTACATTCATACCGCTTAAAAACAAACAAATAGTTCTTACGTCTATGACCACGTGGCCTGATGGATAAGTTGTTGGACTTCAGATACGAAGTTTGCATGTTCGAACTTGTCGTGGTCTTAGTAAATTTTGCTGTTCAAAGAATGAAAGTTACGTTTTAAGTGAACAGAAGGGTAAGAATATATTCGTATGTATCTCACTCCTCATATTAATTGTTATGTTATTAGTAGTTTCAATGAGTGTTTTTATTTTAATTATTATACACAATATTACATTTAAATATAAATATTATGCTTTACTGAGTCTATATTATAGGTTTTTTTTATTTATTTTGATCCATTGCACTAAGGTAAAATCACCACTTAATCAGGAAAAAAAAACGTAAATTGCATCTGACATCAAGGAAGAAAACTAGTTTATAAATATGCATTAGTTGTTACATGAACGGTACATTGTTTTTATACAAATGTCCTCAAACTCATTAATTAATTTCTGCAAACTTATGTCTTATTCTTTTGGAAATAATAGTTTAATCTTATGTAATAGTTATGCAGCGATTGTAATAAAAGTTAAGCGGGATAATTTTCTTCTTTAATGGTATAAGTGAATAATTTTCATAAGATTTCCACCATGGTAATCATTTTATGTAGTTTTCTGTCAGGTGGGTTTGTATTAATTGATATTTGAGATGTACTTGGAAATTTCAGTTGGTATTTATGGTGCCTGGTAGACTAGTCGACGTAAGTATTCAACTGAAAAAAATTTGTCAAAAACATGACTACAATATTTTGCGTTGATAAAAAGAAGTGTAAAAGTGTCCACTAACTTATCAGTTACAGAAAGATTATGATATTACTAATGAATGGTTTCCGTCGAAGCTACAAAAATTTGGTCTTGTCTACATTCATTGAAAATATTTTGTGGTAGCCAATAAAATGTTAACTTTTCTCAGTTTTAAAATAATACCATGAACATTCGCCATTGTTAGTTTACACAGGTACTCATATAGAAACCTAAAGAACGGACGACAAACAAGTACCGTTGACAAGATTACTTGTTTATTTTCGTCATTGGATTCGTCTGTGCAACGCCGTGTTGTCCAATATTGTTTTTGACGTGTAAACAGCTTAGCTCTCGGTACACGGCATTTCGAAAGAGTAATTTCTTGAATGGAACGGAAGCCGATTGGAACGGAAATCTGTAAACATGGTGAAGCCATCTGTTCTAGAAATATCGAAAATATGGTGGACCCTCGTGATTAATCCGTATATAATGCTTTCGTGAACATTGCGGAACTAACACCGCGCAAAGTTATTAAAAAAATTATAAACGTTCAACTATCCTTTAATACTCAAGTTATAATTTATAGACATAAAGAGAAAAAAATTACAATTTAAAAAAAAACTTTAAAATCTTGTCGTTACAACCCTTAGTTTAGGGGCCCGATTAGTAAAATAATTTCGTGATGAAAATTTTATTATTAAATCTTTGATGTGAATCAGCTGAATGAAATTAAAGTTTGTTCCTAGGAAGCATTTACAGTTTTATTTCTGTCATTTAAGCAGAAACAATTATTCATACATACTTAGTGTTATAAAATTTGATTAAAAATGTTTCAGTATAATTTTAATCTATTGGCTCTGTTGGACTGCAAATTTTAGTTTGAAACATGCTTAAAATATATCGCAGCGTTTGTAATGCTTTTGGGAACAAAAAAAATGAAATTTTTTTTTACGCCATGTTTGTTCAAAATTAATTTTCCTGGCTAATAAATTATAAGTATTTTTTGAGTGGTGATTATATATTCTTATGACTATTCAAGCTTACAAAATATATACAAGGTTAGTTTCACTACCATGAAATTTAATTTGGCACACCAATACGCATAGCAAGTTCCACGATGTTCGTGAAAGTTAATACGTACGGGTACATGTTGCCACACGTGGGTCCACCATCTCGACGACTTCGACTAGTGGCTAAAGCAGTTTCTTTATGCATGCTCATTGGACTTTCAGCCTGTTAAATTTACGTTGTGTAATAAGCGCTTATTTTATAGAATTTCTGATGTATATCATAATGTTCGTATATTTATCACGCTCGGCATTATTTTAAAGAATTCGCCATTAGACCGTATACTAAGTGTATTTGGAACATGAGAACACATGAATTTGTTCGTTACCGAGGGTAGATGTTAACACATCACTGGCGAGTACTGAAGGACTCGCTAACATTTTTTTTTGCTGTATTTAATGTTCTTATTGTAACTGTCTCGGCGTTGTCAGTCCCCTGTAGTCGTCTGTGGTGTAATTGTTTGTGGCTAAATTCCTTCCATGCACGTTATGTGTTTTCCAGGCATGTAACATTTGACAATAGCTGATATTGGCTTCTTCTCAGTGTGTATATGCATTGAGCTTATAATATCCAACATTATACAACTTGGAATTACTTTTTATTACGACTATTTAGTTTACTAAATATATCCTAGAGTAGTTTCACCATAAAAAGGTTCATTCGGCACACCAATATGTTTGGCAAGTCCCCTAATGTTAACGAAAGTGACTGCATACAGGTTTATGTTGCTACACCTGGAACCACCATCTTTGCCTTTAAACGAATTCCGTCCTATTTTCTTGAAATTACTCCTTCCATATGCCATTACCGAGAGTAAAAATGTTTACACATCAGTAACAATATAAATGTTAACTGAACTTATTTTATCGCTTGGAATTCAAACAGGATAGTGTCCCTAGATATCTTTACACTGCATGATAATAAGAAAGTAGGTTCTAACCGTGCAGGTATTAGTCCATGGAGTGGGTGTATTTTCTGAATTTGAAGTAAAATGGTTAGCAATCATATAGCAAAAAAAAAAAAATAATCGTAGCTGTAATAAGGTTTTTATATATAAATATTTGTTTGTTTTTCTGTCCCTTATGCATTTGAAAACGATTGCGATGAAACTTTGCGCACTGACCAATGGAACACGAGGAAGATCACTGTTTAGGTGTGCTTTCGATAAAGCCAATCTTTAAAGCAGCCAATTCATTGTTAACGAATCGTTTATCCGATATCTATGAAATTTTTGCACACTGGACCTTTGAAACACAAGGAAGGTTACTGTCTTGTTGAGTTAAGTACTGTTACAAAGCACGCCAGGTGCCTCTCGGTCAGTCAACCCAGCCAGTGGCTCCCAGGCGGCCTATGACAACACACGCATATACTTTTGGGGATTAGGGCGGCCCTGCCTTGCCAACCCACCTGCCCCGCGCCTTCCTTCCTCGGAGCTATCATCTATCTCTGAGTGGGCTGGGAGTTACGCGGGGATAACAGAGGCCGCCGCGTGGAGTGGCGTGAATGCCGCGCCGCTGTTCTGGATGCTTCGAGCGTCGGGTCGAACCGGGATGACGCGACACGGCACATCCACTTTAGTCCCTTCCAGAAGGACGGCCAACGGATATAAAAGCGGCGACGCCGGTCTCTGTGAGAGTTCCAACAGGCTAGTTGCGTGAAGTGCTTGTTTGGCGATCGGCGTGACGTGAAGCGACGGGACCGTGCGTGTGTGACAGCGGCGTGAGACTGTGTGTGTGGACAGGCGCGTAGTAAGGAGCGAACCGCTGTTGAGCCTAGCTCCGGTGAGGAACTGAACTGTTGACTGGGCAGACACTTAGTGATTTGTAATCAGACATTAAGTGTGGTGATTTAATTAGTAATGCAAATATTAGTTGCAAATAAAACTGTATAAATTAATTGAGCTATCCTTACGAACCTGTTTTCCTCCACTCGTAATAGTACATAACGTGGCGCTCGAGTCGTATCGAATAATTACCAGTAAATATTTTATGACAGTTCCTCTTTTATATGGTACGAATAATAATGGTGTCGTGCGAGTCGTATCTATGGAGGTATTAGTATATAGAGTGAGTGCCTTTTCTGAAGTTCAAGTCAACTGTTTAGCAATTGGATAACAAAACGAATCGTAGTTGTATAAAGGCTAATTATACATATACATAAAAATAAATGCTGTTTTTCTCCCCGTATAAGTTCCTATACTATTTATCCGATAGAGATGAAACTTAGGTGAGTTTTTATGCGCTATATCGTGAAGTGTTCTAAATTAGTACAACCATTTTACAATACGTGGCGCACGAATGGTTTCAACAAATGCGTTTCTTTCTTATAGTTTAGCGGGAGTTCATGTGTTGTCTTTGTATGAGTGCGCACGCATAACAGAATTGAATTGAATTAAATATGAAAGTGAAATGCAGAGATAAAGTAATAGAAAGATAGAGATTTATAAATATAGATTGAGATATATGGTGCGATGGAGAGAGATAGAAATAGACTGAGAGAAAGAGAGAGATAGAGTTAGATATAGAGAAAGATATAGATATATATGAAAAGATATAATGATGTATAGACATGGATGTATAGGTATGTAGAGAGAAAGATAGAAATAGTGGGAGATATGAAGGCAGATATATAGAGACATATAAATGGAGATATAGAAGTAGATATATATGTAGATAGAGATATATAGATAGACATTGAGAGAGATACAGAAACATATGTCATAGAGATAGAGAGAGATAGAGAATTAGAGAGACAGGAAGAGAGATACTTTGTATATGTGTACCTACTTCAAACAAATCACAAAAATAAATTGAACGAGGCACTGCAACGTATGCCAGCAATTAGTTAGTTGGCCATAATTTTTTTCTAGCTGAAAAGAACTCTATAAGAAGAATTGAAAAAATGTCATTATGTAGTTAATATCGCTAAAAATACACACTAAAAACAAATCTGCAATATATTATCGTTAAACTACATTATAACCAAAAATTTTTTTGCCATGCAGATAGATGTGGGATGTTCTAATTTTCCCTTCAGATATTAACATGGCAAAGATTTCACACACACCAACTACCCAACCTTCTCACCTCCCCGGTCCTAACTTTCGTCAATATTAACCTACGTGCACACTGGAAATCGGAACAGCGCGAGATCTCAATTCGTGGTAGACCGCAAACTGGTAGTTGAAGATCATCTGAAATGTTGAGTTGATGTTACGACCGAGGTCCTGATGCACAGCATCGCAGCACGCGTAAGTTGTAAGGAAGGAAAAGTGAGAGTGGATCATCTGACCTTTGTTGGCAATGGTTGGGAGGGGGTGACGGAAGGGTGAATGGGGAGGGTGAAGGGGGCAGGGGAGGACTCGAGAGTGAAATCTGGTGCACGGGAGGGCGACCAGATAGGAATCAGCCACGCGCCGACCCCATCTGTGGCCCGAAGACCTCCCACCCCCCTGGTCCTCTTCAGGGCCACGGCTCGTAAATAACAGACGCTTCTCCATGGCGGTTTCCTTGTTCCGCCTCACGGACAATTCCTCGCCTGGGGGTTGTCGGCTACACCGGGAGGGCGTTCGACTCGCGAGGGAAAAGTGTCCCGTGCTTCAGCAAAAAGATCCCCTTTGGAAACCCAAGTTGCCGAGAAACAGTTCGCAGCACTACAAGGAAAACCACATTGGCACGTAATTTTATATTTTAACTAACTGCCCGTCCCGGCTTCGCACGGTTGTATTAATTGGGGGGGGGGGGGGGAAGAGATCAAATATCTTATTTGCAGTTATAATAAATGAAATGAAATGAAAATTAATTAATTTTGACAAAAACTTAATACAATGCTTTGTAATATACCGAAGAATTAACGAATAGCACCGATGGTTTCCCGACTCTCGAGCACGCAACGTTGTCATGGAGACGAAGTACCCACTGTTTCCCGGGCTTAAACACCAATCAACATTGATAATCAGTTTATTATTAATTATAAATTATTAAGACCATTAATCGAAATAAAAACTATCTTATCTCTCAAGTTGAAAAAATTACACATAAATGCCAATTTTCATCGAAATCGGTTGACTTGGTGAAGAGTTCACTGGAAACAAACATCAGGACACTGGATTTATATATATTAAGATTGATGATTCATTTGAGCATATATTTTTTTCGAAACCACGGAAAATATTAATGGAATATTCATTAATTTGACTTTATTTAGTACCATTATGCAAATTAAATGTTGCGCGGTTGATACTGGAATACTATTCCCGGCGGAAACAGATTCCGAATAATTTGTTAACTATCGGAGTTACTGGGACCAACGCAAAGCATTGAACGCCCGCGTAAGAATACGAACCCGGTATTACTGCGGACACTATTTTGTAGTGATGCAGTTTTTTTTAAATGTAAATGTACAGATTTACGAATGTCTGTAATTTTACATGAATATTTCTGTTCCATTAACAAAAAAAAAAAAATACAGTTCTGTTTTTTTTTTTTTGCTTCTGCATGCAGCAGGTCTCGAGATACACTGAGACGTCGTCCTCCAAGCTGCAGACCGATCCATTACTGCCAACATGATGGATCTTGATTTAAAAAAAAAGCGATTCGTTCGTGTTGCAGTGCACCCGTTTTTTTTTCTGTTAACAACAAACACCATCAAATCAGGACTCTCAACGATCCGTCGCGTCCATCCGTCAAACAGGTGCCCCAAGCCAATCAGAAAGCCCGAAAAATTCCATCCGTCCGTCCGAAATGTTAGCAAGTTATTGCCGGCAACCGTTACTATTCTGAAAGGTTTTAAAGCTTAGGTATTTATTTGTTTGGTAGCTTCCATTGAATGTTTTAAACTAACGCTTGAATAAAAGTTTATGTTTAAAGTTTGATAAAATGATTGACTAAGACATTTAATAGTAATTAATTATCTATGGTTAAACTGAAATTATATTTTTTTAAATATTAGAAAAAATTAGTTTAATCATCTTTAATGGCTTAAAGTTAATGATCCTCAATCTAAACTACATATTTACATATGATAAAATATATAATTTACAAATTATAATTTATTATTTACATATTATTTACATATTATAAATTTCACACCTCTATTTAAGCCTTATAGACTGTTGGCAGCATCAGAATGGGAAAAGTACTTGACGGACGTGAGGATCATTGTGAATAGTTCGGCTTGTCGACGGACGAACGAACGAACGGCGGACGGATGGTTAACGGACATACGCCACAGATAAGTGAGAGTCCACTTTAATCCTCCTGTGGGATTTTTGTAGGTCAGGAAAGTTTGCATTATATCAGCTCGTAAGTAAATATTTACACGAAACATTGTTGTACTTTGAGAATTTTAAAGTTTTTTTATTCAAATAGGTTCAACAATATATCTTTGCATATTTTTTTTTTTTTTTGCGATATTAGCTGTCAAAGTCTCATTTCTTGACACTCCATGAAGCCAAACATTAGAAAACTGAAGGGGATTATAGAATTAAAATTATAGGCTATTGGTTAAATCCCACTGGTCACTTCATCACATAATTAGATTACTTTTAGAAAAAATATTACAAAAATTTATTCTGAGTTCAAAGTTTTCTTATTTTAATTTGAGATGATATATTTACAAGAAATATCAATTTAAGCTTAAAAGGCTAGCCAGTTTTTTTTATCACACCAAGCAAATATTTGTTTTCTATTTGGTACTTAGATAATTTTATTTTATACGACGAATAAAAAGGTTTTTAATGTTTCGTGCAAAGATAGAAAGTTTTTTTTTTCGAACTCAACATAAAGTCAGAAATACCAATTATAAAGCCTTTTCCTTTCATACACCTGCTAGCGTTCAGAATATAAAAAAAAAAAAAAATAAAAAGCAATAACGATGTGTATTCAGACGTCATCTCAGTAATAAGGCAGTAAACAGCAGCTATCTCTACCTCCGCTTCCGAAAGAGTTGAGGAGAGCTAAGAAACACTTTTACTGCAGTCGCTGTTTCCACTTAATTTTATTTCAAGTACCACGTCACCCTTTTAAAATTGCGCAGTCGAATCTACGTTTGACGCTTCTGTATTTTTATTGTAATACGTAAATATACAATTAGGAGTTAATTATAAAGGAAATACGATTGGAAGTGGAAAAATAGATGTTTTGCCAAAAACTATATATTTCTGTAAATAAAATGTTACCTACTGCTAAGCTAAGAATTAAACAAAAGAAAATTGCATTTTAAATCAAACAATATTGGGGTTTTTGTTGGTTTTTAAATTGATAAGCTCATTATTTTCTTAAAGTTTTATTGCAAAAGTAATATAATTACTGAACTATTAAATAAAAGAATCCCCAAAACATTCCTAGCGAAAATAACCTGAACTTGTGTTCCTAATCCCGTATGACTTAACTGTAACTTATCCTACGAAACCCACAAGAATAATATTCTTTAAGTTATATCGACTTAACTGTAACTTACTACGAAACCCACGAGAATAATATTCTTTAAGTTATATCGCGTGTAAATATTGCAGTAGTATATCATATTAATTGAAATGTTACTGAACTGTTAGCAACACGTTTAAAACTAGCTCTTCAATCGTAATTATGATTTATTAATTTATTTCGAAGGTAAATAGAATTGTTTGGATAAAGAAAATACGAACTCATTATCTTAAAATTTATATATATATATATATATATATATATATATGAATTAGGTAAAATATGTATACATTTTTGACATCAAATTTTTAGTGAATATTTACTAACTGCTTTTTTGGTCGATGCTCAAGAATTTTGTAGAGTACATAAAGAGTCTAATTCAATATTACTAACATATTTTTACATGCATTAAATTTGTTTGATAAGTTACGAATAATTATAATATATCATACGAGCAAAGTATGTACGTTTTAGATTGAGACAAATTGTAAGATATTAAAAAAAAAGTGTCATACTTTGTGAATAAGATATACTTATATATATAATGAGATTTACTTCGATTTTTATGCATAAAGTAAGTCTATATATATGAAGGTAGAATAAACACGATTAACTATATTATTTTCATCTACTATATGCTTGATTTGTTTTTCTTTTTTTACACTTATTCAGTTACATTATTTATTCTTAAAATATTTTCTCTGAATGGATGGTGGTATTCATGAGTTAAAGTCCCGGGCAGCACTTGTTATCTATTATACAGAATATTAAAATGTCGAGGTACATACGTTACGGATTAATAGAACACAAATATACAAGCACCAATCACCGTACAATATATATATATATATATATATATATATATATATATATGCACTTGGAAGTCAACCGGGTGAAGCAGAAAGAGATGGAGCGACGGAAAACCATCGAATCGAAGGAAGAGAGAGAGAGAGTATTACTCAACAACTTCCGGTCACAGAAATCCCACAGCGCTGGAAAACCGCTTCACGAGTTGAGACCGCTGACAGTGACTTAGGCTTCACACGAAAGTAGTTTGTTATTGTGTGAAGGTAAAGGGGGGGGGGGGAAGTGGAAAATAGTTCTCGGCGCAATCTTTGTGTTTTCCCTTGCTCTGCCGTCCTCGAGTCCGCACAAGTGGTGCATACCGCAGCCTTCTCTGGATTCCTGCACACGCATCCATCTCATCGGAGATACACGGCACAGACGACGGAAAGCGCCCTCTAGCGCTTCACTGGATTAGTTCCCGAGCACACAATGCCATTTTTTTTTCCAATTCTTACTACTAGAGATGAAACATAAAAGTGAATAAATTTTAAATAAATAAAAAAAAAGTTTGCTTTCCTGAAAAAAAAAGTTACAACTTTTTTGACAAGGTGTCCTATACCTTCAGGGTAACAGGTATATTAACAGAAAATCTAGAACTTCCGGTCGCTGTTTTAGTTGGTCATTTATTTGTAAACCGTTCCAAATTATATAAAATTAGATTATATTGCTTAAAAAAAAACATGTTTGAATGAAACATCGATTAAAATAACCACGGTCATGTGTTGTACAAAGTTACAATATATTTCTTGGCTACTGGTTTCCAAAGGAATCTTTGTAAATATTTTTCTGTGTAGACTGTATGTTGACTTGAGCGTGTCTAGTTGCGTTATATCTCCTCCTATCGCATGAAACACGAATTTCTAAACGCTCTTGTCTTACTCGGTATGCGCACGTTCTCTCTCTGTTTTTATTCATAGTGTTTTAAAAATCATAAATGCCGGGGAGGCATTTTTTTTTGTCTGTAGACTAATGTCCATTGTCTTAACGAATGGTCAAATTCGTTTTTATTGAGTGTATATGTCTGAGAATAGCTATAAGAAGATCCTGCTGCGATTGCGCAACATACCCCAACCCCGGTTGTTTTTTCCTCCTCACACAAACCGAGAGTGAAAGTTGTCCTCGCGGTCGCCACAAAGAGAGAGAGAGACAGAGAGAGACAGAGAGAGAGAGAGAGAAGCATTGAGGAAAGATTCGTCCTTGACCTTCTGCCGTTACGCCACGACGTGGCAGTACAAATGTAGGATGAGAAACCGCAACGACCACCCAATAGCGAATTTATTTCTTCTACCCTACCTTTGGTTTGCTATTTATATTTCAATTATTTATATGCATCTCAGAAATAAAAAAACAACATATACTTTTTTTTTTTTTAAGAAAATGTAGTTGGCCACATGTCCATTATGAACATATTTTCTCTATGTATTGGTAAAGAGCAATCATACTATTTTGGAAAATGTTGAATTTTTTAACACAAAGGCCTACAAAAATATTCCAAAATAATGAAAATATTAAACTAATTTCTTGAATATATATTTTTGTGTAATAAAGAAGATTAAGAATAACGTTTTAGAGTTTCATGAAACAAATACTACTTCTAGCGAAGAAAGATAAAAATAAATAAATCAATACAAATTTTAAAAAATTGCTTTCCTAAAATAAGAAGCAATTTTTTTTGACATGGTGTCCTATACCTTCGGGGTGCAGGTATATTAACAGAAAATCAGAACTCCGGTCGATGTTTAAGTTGGTCGAGAGGTTCACAGGACCTCCGTACAGCGCAGCCGGACGCTCGGTGCTCTGGGTTCGAGTCCAGAGTAAAACTTAAAAAAAAAGGTAAAAGACGGGGGGGGGGGGGGGGAGGAGGTTGATTTGTATTATCCAACTCGGTCAAAAAATCTGTCAAAGTCAATGAATTAAAAAAAAATAACCCTGTCAAACTGTCAGTAACATGTCAGTAAGGTGTAAATGATGGCGCGTTGGCGATAAAAAAATACTAATGAGCCAAACTTAAAAAAATAAGTCACCTCTCTCTCGTTTCCTCAAGAAGCCCCGGGTTCAAATCCCGGTAGTGTCAAGTCCACAATTTTTTTTTCTCGCAAAATAGGGAACGTGGCGGACGTTACCGTGAGCCAGTAGGTTTTATTGGGGGTACTTTCCTCCCCCTCCCCCTCAATCACTACACACACATAAATACTCCATTTTCACTCCTTTTTCCTCTCATCATCCTTCTCTTATTTATTCATTTACTAAATAATCTATTGGACTTTTTTTAGTAAGTTTAGAATGGTCATGCAAATTTTGCCAAATGGTTTATTATTATTTTTTTTAGGATTCGTGCAAAAACACATCTGTTAAGCAAAATGCATAAAGGCTAATTGTCGGGAATTTATTGGCCCATGCGCATGTTTTATTCATTCGTCAGCACGAAGCATTAAAATTCTGCTACGTTTCAAAGAATCTGTAAAATAATTTACCAAAATTTGTCGATGAGCTTTTGAATCCTATTGTGATAAACGACAACCAGTCGTTGCTGTGTCACGTACGCTTCAATTAATGTTGGCATCTAAAATGTCGAAAATTTAGGGCCGGAAATTAACCATACGATTTGGTATATTTTGCACTGTTCTCCTCTCCGCTGCTGTACACTCATCAAGCAACGTTACGAACCTTAAACTTGGTGAGGAATCATTACATGCCATATAATAAAGAAAGAGTAAGTATATCAAATTTATACATAACAATAAGTATCTAAAATTTTAAGGCAGCTAAGCATTGCAGGTATTGAAACATGGGGCTAATAAGGACATCCCCTGTCCAAATAATGAACTTTGATCTTCGCCCAGAAAGGAATGCTTTTAAACATATGCGTAATTGTTTACACTAATAGAATATATCGTGAAGAAAAAATGTCCTCTAACAAGAGGTGAACAATTTAATGTTTAATGTTTGTTTAAGTTTCCATAGTTTTGAGGTAACGGGAATCTTTGCATGAACCTAACTTTTACTTTTATTATTGACGTAATGCGAGATGAAGAAGCATTACGACACCAATTATCTGGTTCGTGAATGAATTCAGATTCAGGATAAAGATAAGTTTAATTGGTATTTTCAGAATACGGTGCAGAAACTTAAGTACCTATTAAGAGTATTCTGTTTCTGTAAGAAATAAAACTCGCTGCAAAACAAAATTAAAAACGTCTCCTTGATCGACAGACATTTGCAAGAAAGTTTGTGGAAATATCCTGTTCATAAGTATTTCAACAAAGCACCCTTTAAATTTAAAATGAAAAGCGATTGACTTGTAGTCTACGAAATAAGAAACATTGGTTATTCAAAATTGTAGCTTACAAATTTATAGCTTGTTTATTTTCTACCCAGCTTACATTTTAGGTAAGTTACATTTATTTATTTTACTAATAATTATCCTATAATGGTCTTTGGTCTTGTTCTTATTCAAACAATTAAAAATAAAAATACCAAAGTGAACTAGAATCACTTGCTTAGACTTTATTATTTACATTAATAATACATAAATTAAATAGGGTAATGGTGTCAAATAATGATAGTTACGAATGAGAGTGGTGTCGCAAAATCTTGTTTTTTTTTTTTTTTTTACAAGTGAGGTTATGTTTCCTAATCTTGATAGACGTTTACCAGTAGTACTTGTAAGGCAAACAACTAAAAATCTCACTTCTCAGTGACAACTTTTTAAAATCTCTCGGTAAAACCTGTTCGCAACAGCTCGTGATCACACGAGCTTGTTATTTTTATTATTATTTACAACTGTTGACAAGTCCTTATCACTTTAGTGAAACTGGCTCCAGACGTAATAAGCGGCGTTGTGAAGGTACAATGACGGCGAGAACGGGAAGCATGCATCGCCCGGTGGTATAGCTTGTCCCACGCTAAGTTGGCAATGCAGAGCAATTGGCGGCCACTGTTGCCAGACTCACACTAACCAGCTCGTTAAAATAACTTTTATTATTTTATAAACTAAGATCTTTAGTTTAAGGATACTTTAAAATATATAATTTGTTGATTTTTCTCAGAACATAAAATAGTGTCTGCTGATGTTATTGTTATAGTTCTATGTATACTTAAAGAAAAAAAATTAAATCTAAAATTAATATTTTTACAGGTGAAACTTAAAAAAAAATCAAATCCATTAATAATGTCCTATGGTCCTATGGTCACAGAATCTAAATTTTTGATATAAAAAAAAATTATAAAAAAGTTGAACATAAGATGATGTCTTTCTTTTACGTTTCTTTTGAAGAACTAATTGAATATTTTCATCTGATACTCTTGATGAAATACAAGAAAACAAATTTCCAGAATAGGTACTCTTTCCAAATTTTTGTAATTTTTCACTATTAATATTATATAAGATTTTAAAACTTTTGTGCTATTTGGACGAATCCGGGAACGGAGTACACCAAGACAAGGACAGCGCTAATAGCAGACATCGGGCGCTTGAAAAGAGACGGTAAATACCCATTAAATTGCACTGCAATCTAAGAATGCGACTTCCCTCTCGTCGAGACGGACTGATTTTGGCGTCGTTCTTAAGGAAGATCTGCCCCCGATTTTCGTTCTAAGACGTTCTGCG
Organism: Bacillus rossius redtenbacheri; assembly: GCF_032445375.1. Taxonomy (NCBI): domain Eukaryota; kingdom Metazoa; phylum Arthropoda; class Insecta; order Phasmatodea; family Bacillidae; genus Bacillus; species Bacillus rossius. Next base: position 42,590,913 of record NC_086336.1, read on the forward strand.
TCGATTATCTTTAAATTTATCTCTGTGCACAACACTAAAAGACTAAAAAAATCTCTGTGACTGCCCACAAACACACACCCACATATATACATTTACATTCATATATACATATATATGTATATATATGAATGTAAATGTATATATGTATGTATATGTATAGTCACTACACACACCTCACCAAACAGTCTCAACGAAGCCACTTATTAATGACAGCAAAATATTCCAGTCACAAGTAGATACATTTTGAATGGCTCCACACCGTCCGGATAGCTTGTTATTGGGTCATTACAGTTTTTGTGATGTCACTGCTTTCTTGTCCTTCAGAGAATTTTGAAACTATCCTTGAACCGATGTGAACACAGCAGTCTACATCATAGCGGTCTAATTTCCTCCAAAAAAATATTCACGCGAATTTTACACGTACTTTATAATAAGCCACTTAGTTGAAATCGTATTTTTTTAAAATACTATATATTTGGTCAGGTATATATATATAAAATACGTGGCCTTTTTTAATTAATTATTTTACTGCTGCAGGTATTGCACCGAAAACACAATAGCAGTGTGAGTTCAGTTTCGAGTCTGTCTGTCCAAATCAAGCGAGAGTCGATGCGTGTTGATGCGATTGTTTTCTGTTTTTTTTTATAACATCGAAAAATTTTATGCAGCCTCTGAATGCGTCTAAAAACATATAATTTGTTGGCAGAGAAAGTGGATTAAAACTATATAAATAAACTAATCATAGCGTAGTCAGCGAAGTCAAACAGTTAAATAAAAATTGTAGTTTGCAGAAATTTCTGTTATTTTATAAACGAACACCCACTGTAAAAACCGATAGCCAAAATCAGTAAGTTAATTAGGAGATTATAATTACTATTGTTTGAGCATCAAAACTTAATTACGACCACGACAGGACTCGAACCTGCAATCTTCGGATCCGAAGTCCGACGCCTTATCCATTAGGCCACGTGGTCCTTGTGTTCGAATAAAATGTCGTAGAACTATATGCATACGCAATACGCGCAAATAAAAAATCACTCACATCTAGGACATCAATATAGATACTGTTACAGGAATCTAGAGAACTCTAAGCTGTGTGTTATAGTAGTAAAGTTATGTTCTTTGCTATTAAATTTAATATTTTAATATTTTTTAAGTAATAAAGTGTTAAAAATATAAATCGCTACTCTTCACATTTTGCCCGAAATAAAAATATAAATGTGTAATATATGCCGAATTGTAACAAAAATTATTAATGAAAAAAAAAAACTGTGAGAACTGAACAGTGATGACTCAGCGTGGAGTAGTTTCAACATATTTTCCAAAGAAATTCCATAGAATTGCGGTAACTTTTAAAACGACTGACTTTTTTGTAACGCTGCACACAGTGATTGGCTTCGTATCTCGTCGTCCTTTGTTCCCGCGACAAATGGCAGGCAGCCACGGGAGCACCACCGCACGGCAGGGTAAAAAAAAAAGGGAACAGGCAGGAGATCTCGAACCAGAAGAAGAGGTTGATTGATGGGGCTTTCTTAACGAGGCATAGCGGGAGGCGGGTATCGCATCGAACGCTCGCTGCGATGAAACGCTATCCCACGGACGTTGGAGAAAGCACTACATTTTTGTGGGTTACACGATGGATTTATGCTTATTGACTGAACTTTAATCTTCATTCGGAGTTTCGTGTCGGTTGCTGGAACAACAAGAGCGAGCGAGTGAGAGAGAGAGAGAGAGAACATTTGGTTCCTGACCTTTTTCCTTTTGGGAGTTCAATAAGGATTAAAGGCTTTCGCGGCCATTGTCTGAGGTTTTTTGGCATGTTGGTTTTATCCGCGTCAAAACGGAAGATATAGCAATCATTTCGGTTGACATTGCAGTCGCCATCGTCTCGGTAACAGTCCCCCACCGAAAGTATTGATTTTTTCCCTAACCTAACTAAAAACAAACTGAGTTTGGAAAAGGGTCTGGGATAGGGAGAGACTCTAAGTGCGTCTCAGGCCGAAGCCTATACGCTCTACAAATGCAGGGTATTAGCCATGCAGGAGAGGTAGCATGCATCATGTGCTAGGAGGGGATTGGCTAGTCATTGCTGCGATTGGCGCCATGACTAACTCCCCTCACTTCTTAACTCTAGACTAAAAATGAAGTCGGTTAACTAGATAAGTTGGGCCCAGGTAAAAAACCTGATGCATAGACTCAAATCCCGGGCATGCCAGCTTGATTTCAGTTCCCAGTCGTTTGTCCGAAATCGCGTCCGGTGAATTCAAGGAAGGTTCCTCATCACAGACATTTGTCTTTTCCTAACCTGTTTGTACGCGTCCGTGTATAAAGAAATCGCTGTCGTGGAAAACGGAAAGCAAAAATGCGAGATAAGTATGATCACTATCTTGCAGACATTCGTACGAGACAGGAATTAAAAAAGCGTGCAATCCATTGGTGAGCCTTCAGAACACTTTTAAAATTAAGCAGAATGTTTTTTAAAAGTAAATTTATTTGCTTGTAACAATTAAAATTTGAGTTTAATAAAGGAAATTATGAGGTAAGAGACTTTAAACGAAGCCAAGGAACTAAATAACGATTATTCACAAAGAAAATTGTTTTATATATAACGTAGTTTAGGCACATTTATACGTGTTATTATTTTTATATCTCGAACATGCATTCTTGTTACTGTTCGAAAGAAATTCACAGTCTTTGACTTGCCCACCATTATTGTGGCAGTCATAAAAGTACTTCTATTCTCTCTTACGGAAGTCTTATTAGCTCACTTTTACGGAAGGCTAGTCGTAGTAGTAGAATTCACGTTATGAAGTTACTCATATTAACTATACACAGTCCATACTTTAATTTGCTGAGAAAAGAACTGATTTTTTTTTGCCTTTCATCTGCACCATGTAGTCATCCTTTACATCTGGAAATGGTATTATTTCTATAAGTCTTTTAAACTGAAAATTATAATTAAGTAGACACCAAGAACATTTAAAGTTGAATTTAAATCTGTCATAATTTTAAAAAGGAAACATTTTATCGATAAAATAAGCAATTTTGTGAGTAATTACATAATTGTTGCTGTTTTTTGACCATAATTATGTCTCGTGGTTTCTTCATGGAGCCTAAGCTTCCAAAATACCTAATAACTAGATACCTGCAAAATTCGCGGATTCATTCTGTAATAGGCTAGAATTCAAACACATATACCTCTTAGATAATTTTGCTATTGGCTTACTGTTCATCTGGACGAATCTCAACCAGTTAAAAACCCTAAACCAAAGAAGGATGGAATCACAGACAATCCAGCTGAGACGACTTACAAGTCGGCAGCCAGTGAACTTGCGTTATTTTCCCGAGTGTACAGGGGTAGGTGCAGTCTATCCCGAAGGCCATCGAAACCGCCAATTTTGCATGTCTCTACTAATAACTAGAGACCGGAAAAATTTGCGGGTTCAATGACCTCCAGGATAGACTCCAATATCCTCTACACATTCGGGCAAATGCCAACTGTTCATTGGCTGCTGACTTGTGAGTCGTCTCGACTGGGTGGCCTGTGATTCGACACTTCTTTGAGTGAGGGTCTCTAATTGGCCCTCAGTCCTCCAGGTTAACAGTGGACCAATGGCAGAAGCAGCATTAAGGTATAATTAATTGAATTTTAGCATAGCACGTAATGAACCCGCGAATTTTTCAGGTCTCTACTAATAACATTTCGGGCGACAAAATTCACGCGAGTGAAACCTTGACGTGTGATACAGCTGCGACGTGCCACTTGACGCTTCTGTTCCGGCAAGTGCAGGCAAACACGCCTCGCAGGAGGTACGAGCACTCTGACCAAGTTAACGAGTCACTCGGTCATTCAAAGCAATTTGCACGCATTCGCGTAGTGAAGTGTTGCGTGAGGCGATGCATGGAGGGGGTGGGGATGGTGAGTGACCCCAATCAAACCGTGTTTTTTGATGAGTAAAATCTTAGCTCTCGGTATACGGCATTTGGAGTGAGTGATTCCGTGAATGGAACGGAAGTAAAGGAATGGAAATGTGTAAAAACCCACGGTGCTGCCAACTGTGGTGGATATCCTAACCAAAGTTTACAAAGCCAAAGGGAAACTTATTAGTAAAGTTTAACAAGATGGGCAGTATTTTAATAAAAGTTGCCTGTCAAAAACCATGTCCAAAACTGGGATTTAATAGCTTTTTTTTTAAAAAGTCTTTTGAACTTTTGAATTGGCGGTTTTGTTATATAGTTATAAATTTCTGTCTAAAAATGAAATTATTCGTTAGTCAAACGGCGGGTGCGGAAATTAATTGTGATTCACGCCCAGAAATGTAGCTGAAAACACAATTTGCGTATATTTAACACGATCGGCATTATTTTTAAAGAATTTCACGTTAACGTTTGTGTCCGAGTTTCGTATTATAAGTGTATTTGCAAAGTGAGAATAACATGAATCTGCTCGTCACTAACGAGTAGCCTACTAGAAGACTAGCTCACACTGTTTTTTATATTTCTTTACTGGATCAGTTATAATAATATTTGCATGCACTAACCAGAGTAAGAGGTTTTAGACTCAGCCCCTAAAAGTTTTCTACTTTAATAATCGTATCATATCAGTACAGACCTGCAAAATTCGCGGATTCATTTCGTGATATGCTACAATTCAAATAATTATACCTTAGCGCTGCTTCTGCCATTGGTTCACTGTTAATCTGGAGTAATGAGGGCCAATTAGAGACCCTCGCTCAAAGAAGTGTCGAATCACAGACACTCAGTCGAGACGACTCACAAGTCAGCAGCCAATGAACAGTTGGCATTTGCCCGAGTGTGTGTAGAGTGTGTAGTAGAGTCTATCCTGGAGGTCATTGAATCCGCGAATTTTGCAGGTCTCTACATATCAGTAAGGACAAAATGTAAAACTAGGCGTGTATTAATCACTGGCGAAATATATGGGCAGGAGAAATGAAAACAACCCAAAAGGAATAAACCAGCTCAGGCAACATCCACCACGTTACCAACTTATGAAAAAAAAAATCCTGGGTTGCCTGAGCCGGGAATACCGCCTGAATCCCGCCAAATATAGCTTAGTGGCTCCCTTTTTCAGCAAAATTTACTTATGGGCTGAACATACGTTATGCGTGTACTTCATTTATCAACAACCGATACTATTTACATATGTAGTGTCCATAACTTGGAAAGAAAACAAATATCAACACCAAATACACGAAGATAAAAAAACAATACAATCTGATATCATATGTTTCATTCCTAATCAGCACAGATAATTACGTGGAAGGAATTGAGTGAAATATTTACAGCACAGACGGACGATGTGAGCTGACAATGACGAGAAAGTTGAAAAAAAAATTAAATACAGAAAAAAAAAAATCACTTTAGGCACAGGCTATGGCGCAGCAAAATTTTGATATTTTTTCTAAAATATTTTATAAATTATATATAATATAAAATGATATATTAAACATATTCTCATATTCAATGCAGCGATAATTTGTATACAGTGTTTTTAAATCACTAAATACAGCAGTGAATAACTAAAAATGAATTTTATACTATGCCTATTAAGAAAGTTATTAAATTGTTGACCTTTGAACGCTATATTTCGTACTTTACATTAATAGGTGGTCGTATATAATGTTTTTTGACCAAGGTTTAAGATAATATTTAAAAGACTTAAAATAAGTTTGAAATAATTTGACATTAAATGCGGTAAAGAAGTTCTAAATATTTTTTATATCTTCACCTGTTTTTCAAACCCTTGCATTAATAGTTCGTTTAATCAAAATTTGTTCAAGACAAAACTTTTAGAAAATACCAAAAAATATTTAAAATTTGTAAATTATAACGTATATGAGAGTATACCTTGTAACGAATATATATATATATATATATATATATATATATATGATAAAATAATGTGTTGTGTATAACATATTATCAACGTATATAGGTCAGAGTATATATACATAGTATACACCAATACGAGTGTATTATTGAATTTTTATTAAACATAAAATGATGTCACGGACAAATACACATATGACATTAAATACACTAATTCCTTACTTATAATAATGGTACGTATGTACTTACCAGCTGTGTGAGACACACAAATAATGTTTTTTCAGAAAGTTATTAAAATAATTTACTTTTCTGATACGTATTATCATACATAATATTTAAATATTTTCGCTAGTACACATACATTAACGTAATATTTTATATTATTAAGCAAGGGATTTATGTAGGACATGATGAGGTATATACAGAAGTTCTGATTACGTTAAAATATTTCTGTTCACTTTGATAGGAATATAAGGTCACCAAATTTATAGTTAATTTTAAATTTCTCTAGGCTATAAATCTCAGGATATAAAATTATATCATTTACAAGACCACAGGCTTAGACCGGGTCTTGGAAAACAGAACTATGTTTGTAAAAAAAATTCTTCATTTTGCGTATTTCGTTGAACTTTTAAGGTCCTCTTAGTAGGTAGTAAATTATACGTGGAACACAATAAACAACAGATTATGTCTGTCAGACTTATAGTTTTCATGCAAAAGTAGTGGCGTCACTAAACATATGTTGCATTTTAGGCTTACCTGAGGAACCGACCACTGTTTTTAAGTTATTCACTCCTACGTTTGATATCGTCAGATATAATACCCGAATATTAACAATTTACGTTACACGTACTGACATGCCTAGCCAAATACACCAGAAATGGTGCACAGTGCAGCGTTACTTTTATCGTCCAAAATGGACTCAGGCCATTTTAAAAGCTTTTTACTCAAGTCATCGTTCAATTAACCTTAAACTTAACAATACTGACGCGGTGACATCGATATGAAAATTAATTTCAACAATGTAAACATAGAAAATTTCATAAATCAAAAGGAGTTAAAACAATCGCTAATTTAAAATAAAAAAGGGGTTGTCTGTAAAGTCGGTTTACGGACGATAATTTTACGCGATAATGTCTTAAGAAAAAATTGATGAAAAATTGCATACTTTTTAATTTTCAAATATCATTTACAGTTTTTTCAAACTTAATTTAAATAATTTGTTTAATCACGAACAATTAGTTAAAAAGCCCGCCTTAACCTGTTTGATATTATAGAAGATTTTCTCGCACGGTGGTTGGCCGGTTCTTGCACGCTCGGCTCAGGCCGAACGTGACAATTTTTCGTGCGTGCAGCCGGCGTTCATTGATTTATAAGACGTTATCACTTAAAAAATGGCATATTTAAAATATGTACAAAATTTCTAATTAAGCTTATGACAAACGTAAATATAGCTATTGTGCATGGATGTGACCATACTTAAAAATGCATATCACTACAAAAAAACATGTATCAGTTCAATTGCTATAATATAAGATCTGGATCAACGCACTTAAAACTTTATTACTTTTTATTAAAATATAAAGAAGTGTTAATATCTATTTCCGGATGTATCTGTGTGTCTACCTCGCACAATATACTAAAGGAGTTAATTTTTTTTTTGCTTTCAACCCTTGTTATTTCTACTTCTTGCAGTAAATGTTGTTCTTATCAAAATTTATTTTTGAAAGAAGTTTCAGATGGTATTTTGAGTGTTTAAAATAAACACAAACGGATTAGATCGTGTTCATGGTATGGAAGTTACGAATTTTTTTTAAACTCCAATTTTTATAGTTTGTAGCAATTGTTGGTTGAATCAAAAATTGTTTTATACAAAAGTTTTGCATAGTATTTATAAAGTTTACAATCAATCTGAACAGATTTGATGATGCGCCTACCAAGGGATATAAGAATTGTTTTGTCACACAACCCTTTTTTTCTAACCCTTGCCGTTATGGTTGGTCGTAATAAAAATTTTATTTTGAGAAAAGTTTTTAATATTACTTTAAATAAATATAATAACTTAATACGCATGCGATATTGGTCACATAAAGGAGTTAAAGCGCTTTTTTTGTGACAAAAAAAATCCTTCCCTATTTAGGCCTATACCTAGTTATGTAATCAGATTTCGGCCATTAACGTACTCGACCGAGATTTTCATTACTATATTTTATTTTCAGTTTGGAAGTGTTTGTGCAAATGAAGACTATTATCGTGTCCATAAAAATTATATATATACATGTAATATAAACTTTTGATTTGAGGTTAGTTTTGGAGTATTTAGTAAAGACACTTTAGACTATAAAATTAAGAAAAAACTATGCAGAATTGTTCCATAAGTCGCACCAGGGTAACGGCTTTAGTCGGTAGTTAGTGAAATCTACCTAACAACAACTTTGAAAACGACAACGCACAGATGAATCAAAAATGAAAGTAAACTATAATCTGAAAAACACAACGGTGACAGCACGGATGAACACAGCAGTCTTTATTGGACTAAAAAGTTGTCAACTATTGAGGTACATGTATGACAACCAGTTTCGACCATAAATGGGATATGTCCAATAAAATATTTCAGATAAATCTTCCCCAGTGGAAGAAAAAAACCAAGAGGAACGTTCCATCAACGATGCATACATATATGTAAAAGAAAAATCAGGTACTATTCAAAATTGAGAAGAAATTAACTAATCGAAAAATCCAACCCGAACTACAAACAAGCGATGCAATGGCCGTTGCCAAGGAGACGCAGAAGGTATCAAACAATGCAAAAGCCCGCGTTACCATGGATACAAATAATGCTTCACGCTCCATATCCATCCCATAAGAACCTTGCATTTTACCGGTATGAAAAGTAGCACGTGTCACTCCCTGGCCCATAAACTATCTCTATGCAACAAAAAAAAATCATGTCGGTCCGTTGCTCCGTCGCTGCGTGAAAGTAGGATAAACGGACAAACACACTTGCGCGTTTATAATAATAGAAAGGATTGTTTAAAATCAATATGTTGTTTGGAGAGAGAGGGTGGAGAGGGAGTGATGGAGATAATGAGAGAGCACATAACTCAAACGTCTGCAAGACGGTGAATGTCATGATGTCAGAAAGCTCCGGGGCTTCGTTCGGGCTAATTGCCACCCGCGCTTTGCACCGCGCGCATGCGCAACACAAATGCGAAAGGAAAAAAAAATAAAAAGAAGAAGACGTCTGGTCCCGAAGACGCGTCGGGCTTTCACCGCGCGTGACGCAACGGTTCGCGAGTTGAAGAGACGGAACCCCGGCCGCCTAATCGATTCGTCACCTCCGGCGGGAGCCGTTTTAGTTTTACGAGCTCCAGAAGCTCGTTGCCGAGAAAATGTGTCGTAACATGGTCGTAAGTGAATTCATCGCTACTGGTCGAAATGTCCGCCGAAAGCTCGCGTGTCTCGCTTGATCGTTTTTAAAACATTATTTGGAACATGCGGCATCGCTCTTTTAAAATGCATGACACAGAGAAAAACACAAAGAACGGACACAGGAAAGGTGAATACAAAAACGTACACAAATCATGCCATAATTATCCGGTGTCAAATGTTGAATGTGAAGACATCACAGAGCTCAGTTCCCGAAACGTCGAAACTATGTTCGTCTGTGCTGTCGTCGTTTTGTTGTCCTGTTTAATTTCATCGCGGCGTTCACATGTGCGTCACCGTTGTGTCATCAATGGGTTCCTCTCTCTACCGCGTGTTGTTCAATGTTGTTGTTTGCCTGTATTATTTTTTTTTCCCTGCAACGTACTCGTCGTTCTCAGCTACTGTGTTCGTCAGTGCTGTGATATTGTTACGACTATTTACTTCCACGTGGTTCTCTGTGTTGTCTTTACAATTAGTATTTGGAATCAGTTGATTTTTGCTTGTTTTCTGTGTGTTTATGTATTCATCTTCCTGTGTTCCTTATAATGGTTTAAACGACCAATGGTGAATGTAAAAAAATTATTAAATATTCCCCATTGAAAGAATAATATAAAAAAAAGTATTAATCGATCGACTTTAAGATTGTAGTAAAACCATTTTTCTCTTGTTATTTTTAATATTTGAACTAATCTGGGCCATGTTTTCGCACCACACTTAATCCACTGTGTCCATTTGTAAACAGCTGCAAACTAGGTTCCATCTTACAAATAAAAAAATATATATATTTCTCCCAGGCTGTGTACCCTGGAATTCTTAGGGCTCAACTAAGTCCTAGCCGAATGTTTGATGCAGTTGCGTAGCCAAAGCCTCGCGTTGGAAACTGTGTCGTACAACGAGACCCACTAAGATCTGGCGTATTCTCAAAAAACTGCTGTAGCCTGTAAAAAGACCCGCAACCAACTTGGATCTTTTGATGTCTGTAACGAGAGCCGTAAATGTCAGGTGCCTTTTCAAATTGTTGTGGCTTGTTAGAAGGTCCGTTACATACCTGATCTTAATTTGCTTAAAAAGAAATTTCATTTTTTTGGCATATTGGGGTCCCTCTGTGAAATCACGTGAATGATGTTCAGTTGCAGTTGTTGATAATTTTACAACTTTTTTTTTGGACACAGCCAGCGCGTGGAATTCATAATTAAATTGTTTCTGCTCCAGTTTGCACTTAGCTGTCGTAGACACACTCAAGCCATAATGTTTTGCTCGTTGGCCGTGTCAAGTTCAAAGGCCTTTCATCCTTTCGACTCTTATTGTTAGTTACCGGCTCAGGGTCTTCCCGGATGTGCAAATAAGAACTATTTTTTTTTTTAAAAATGCACAGCAGATGCATTCGTGCTTCAAGTGCATTTTATTAACAGAAAGAATTTGCAGAATTATCCTCGCTCTGGTTTATCATTTGTGCCAGAGCCTTAAATAGAAATCAAGGGCCTTGTAGAAGGGGGGAAGGGGGGTTGGGAGCAAATAATTTAGCTAAATGTACAATTTTTCAAACTTCACAATTAAAATATCAAAATCTTTGATGTTACCATTGTCATAACTGTAAACGTGATCTGAAAATTATATTGCATAACTTTTAAGGTTTCCAATGAATTTAATTAGCAATAGAATATGTAATTTTTGTTGTATCATCCGGGTTAGCAAAATTATGAAATGAAAAAAAAAATGGTTACTCAATCGGACTCTCTTTGGTGATCGAAACCATAATTTCCCCCCCCCCCCCCCCCCCGTTTCTTTCCCTTCACTCCGACCTGACATGACTCACTCTTAGATTGCAGTCCAGAGCAAATGACGCCCACTATTTCCAAGTTGAGACTACTCGGCCTGATAACATTAAAATTAATTTTTTATATATGATCGTTATGTATAATAACACATAGGCCTATAGCTATATCAATTTTACTATTTGTTGATTTTTCTAAGACCATCAAATAGTGTCTTGCAACAGAATTGTTACAGTTGCATACATTCTGAATTTAAAAAATTTTAAATTACAAGCACCAATTATCATTTTGCAGGAGAAATCATAATTATCAGCCGCTCACTGTTAATTACCAGACATTTCATTTTTTATGTACTATGGAAAAAAAAAACAGAGCCAATATTATTAAAAATCTAATTAAATAAAAATATTTAACGAAAAAAAAAACTGTTTAAACCAAGACGGCATCATTCAGTTTTGTTTTATTAAAAGGAAGAATTTAATATTGTAAGATGAAGTTATTGATGAAATACATCCAACAAGAAAATATACGTATTTCCGAAATTCTAATTCCAAGTTAAAGTTTTTGAAAATATATTGTTTGTACATTTCGAAAAAAAAAATCAATCTATTATAGTGTTTTGTCTAAAACTTTTATTTTCTTAAGGGCACATCTGGAAACCGTAACAAGGACAGCGCTAATGGCAGATATCGTGTGTTGTAGAGAGACAGTAAGTGGTCGTTGGAACGCACACTGCAGTCCACTGTTCCGGCGACGGTAACGCCAAGCGGCTGCTCGGCGGCAGAGGGCGGTGGAAGGTGCAGCCGACGCGAACACTGCCCGTGCGGCGAAAGCGCTCGTCCGCGGGACGACCCGAACGCCGGCAGGAGGCCCCAGAGAGCGTGCAGCGCACGGGAGTGGGGGGCTCAACTCTGGTATTCACACCCGCCAGGGAAACTTCTTCGGGTCCCAAAAGGGCAAGGGTGCGCCTTCGTGAGACACGCGAGGGAACTCTCCTACCCCCCCCCCCCCCACCCAAAAACTTCTTTTCCTTTCTTCTCCGCCGGCAGCTTCTTGACACCTCGCTCACCCTCCTCCCATCCTTTTTCCCACCGTCGTCGACTGACGATCCCTCCGAAGCTTCGCCTTCCGCGAAGCTGGGCTGCGAGGAAAAAAAAAAAAGAAAATAAACCTCGTGGTTTTTGATCACGGTATACAAGGTGTGGCAAGGCCTTCCTTACTCATGCCCCTTTCAGACGACGCGACCAGTCAGTCGACTCCACTGGTTGGACGGACGAATGTAGCAGATGACTAGGAACCGGAGCCCCTTCACACGATGTCATCTCGTCCGCTCTGGCGGGCGGCCAATAGGCGCCTGTGCCGCTCACCAGTAGACTCAGCACAAGACACCCCTCGGCATTCGTACTTCACAGCAGTCGTGATGGAGGGCGTTCCACCTGTCGGTCTCAATTTGGTCTCCTCAACCTCTCGACCTAGCCGTGCGCTCTCCAGTAACATGCCGCGATTCGAAATGGCGAATATATTTCCCGGTTCTTGGAACCCATGTTAGGCACTGGTACCAGTGTCAGGCATGTAAAAGACCCATCTTTCTCCTGACCAGGATAACACCCTAACGGGATCACATGCCTGGGGGAGTATCGATGATTATTTTGAGGTGTGAACCTAATGTACATGTCGGTCTCAATGTGGAGCAGTTTAAAGCAGTTCCGCGGTATGGGATATGTGAGGAGTACAGCGATAAAACCATGGAAGTCATGTAACGACGGATGAACCCGCACTTTTCTTCGACTGTGTTTCTTCCTTTCTTGCTTCTCTTCTTGCAGGAGAGAGAGAGAGAGAGAGAGAGAGAGAGAGAGAGAGAATACAAGAAGTGCTCCTGCTTCCTCTGGTTCTAACACCGCACTGACCTCCCGTTGGGGAGAGAAGTTGATTCCACGAGTTGCCTGGTGCGGAACCCAGCCCAAAAAGAGCCTTCACGCGGCAGTCAACTGGTTGAGAGTCAACCAGGCAACTTAGTTGAATCAACCAAGCCGCCTCGCCTTGAAGGTACCTAAATGGATACGACGTGAAGCAGCTTTCTGTTCAAGCTGATGGTTAGCGGCATGCAATCTTCGCGAAAAGAATTCAAGACTATCTGAAAGTTTAAACACTGTAGCATCGTCTGTGTTGCGTGATTGGGTGAATTTTCTTTTTTTCCTCAGGTGCATGTCTGCTGTCGGCACACCAATCACAGTAATTCAGTGCGGAAGCAAGCGCGTCCCGAGTGGCCCGAGCCAAACAATGTAACGGCTTCTCTCGCAGACAGACGCCAATTACAAGGCAGGAACAGCTGGTGTAGGTATACCTTGTCGCGAAAAATGCTTGCATCTTCTGACGGTCAGTGATATATTTGTGACACACCCTAAATATTGGTTTAATTGAATTATCTGCACAGTTGGATGTGACTGGGTTTAGAGACGGAAATTTAACTTCATATTTAACCATCATCAAGGCACTTCAAGAACCATTTATGCAATGTTTTGCGAGTAGTAATATGGCGATGGTTAGGTAGAAAGTGACTTAAAAAATGTCACAGCAAACCATATCCTGACAATTCATGGTGTTTTGTAACTAACCGAGCTTAAAAAAGCCTTACGCTGAACAATTATGGTTTAGGAAAGATACACTTCCGTGTTCCACACGACTCTCCGATCTAAAGCTGTTAACCTAACCTATACATATTTTACTGTGGAAACTATTGGAAGAAGTGAAATTTAGTAAATGAATCAGAGTTGTAGCGGCAAAATGAAGAAGCGAACGTGAGATTCCAAGAGCAGCATATTTCCTTTATCAGAAGTACATATTCTTGCTTTATATATGATTGTCAACTGTTCCGAAAAGTATTTTGTGTTACATGAATGACAGAAGAATTTCAAGGCTTTGTAACTATGTAGCATACTGACATATAGTATTCAAATTAAATTTATTAATAATTTTAAAAGTGAATCTAGAAAAAAAACATTCGCAAAATTTCATGTGGGGCTTAAAAAACAAAATACTTTTATAGTCTCGAAAATATTTTTGCCGGTAATTTGAAGTAGCACCAATAATAATATAACTACAGTTGAAAGTTCATAAAGAGTTATTTCACTTCAATAAGTGCTATTGAATTGTTTGGAGAACCTGTAAAGCCAATTAATTTTTCAAACTTATAATGAACTGAGATCATGATTTTTTTTTTTTTTGCAATTTTAGAATAACCGTTTTTGTGCAACCTTTGTCATGAAATTATCTATTTTTATTATATTACTAGCTGTACCCTGCCACGCTTCGCTGTGGCTTCTTAGCTGAATGTAAAAGAACATAATCCGTTTAGTAAACTCCGTTGAAATCCATGAAAACAAAATAATCAAGAGAAAACGCTTGTATTTTGTTTTTATTAGCGGGATAAATGTTCATAAAAGTAAAACAGCAATAAAAAATGAAGGAACGTTAGAATTAAAAAAATAGATAGCCATAAACCATCTAGGAAAAATTTCGCATCGAATGGTGGTAGTTTCATGTCGATACGATCAGTGGTTTAGGCATGATTGAGCCTCAAACGAAGACCATTTTCATTATATATATAAGGTTATTTTTAAATAAATATTCAATAGATTTTTTCAGAACCCTGAAAATCTCAAGTTTTAAATATTTTTTTAATACGATATTTTAATTGATTTTAGACTGATATGCTGAAACTGAAGGGGTTTACGAAGCATGCCATTCACAAACGTTTAGTTAAATCTGTACAATTTAAATATAAATCGACCCGTAATTTTCTCAAAACGTTTAAATAAAAACTATTAAATTTATTAAACGATTATATATTACTCATGATTATTGTATTAAGATTTTTTTTAAATTATGAGTTCGAACACTATTTTGAATAATATCCTCTTAAAGGTGTTTAGAAACTATTTCCCACACGCAACGTTCACGGACGAGTTATGAAGGAAGTTCTGGACGGCCGGAATTGGGCAGCACCTAACTAATGCAAATCGTGCTAACTGGAGTTTCATCTCGGGAGCAGATAAGTACCCGCGCACGCTTCATTAGTGCACTTCGCACGACGGACCCAGCGCGCCGAACGAACTCCAAAGCGCAACCAGAATAAAAATGCAGCAATTGCAGACTGGAGGGAAAGCAGTGGCTTACGTTGCCTCATGCGTTTATGTGCAGTACGGATTATGGCCAGTATTCCAAAATACAAAAATAAGGGTTTAGGTGTTTTCCTAGTGCCATATCCGTTGGCGATCTGTTGCCCGAATTCCGCGTATGCGCAGAGATAACTTTTTCGTTATTTTCGCCCAGATGGCGGACCCGCGTCTGGCACTATGAACTCATTCATAGTCAATTTTTTGGATCATCAGAGGACGTACCAAGCTTGTTGCTGTGGCAAATGAAACCTTTTGGTAGCGAAACAACCATGGCATATATTTTGTACACTTTAATAGTCGTAACAAGAAACAAAAACAAAATACGTCTTTGAGAAAATTATAAAGGTCATTCTATATTTGTGCGATGATGCCAAATCTCTAGTATTTTTGCCGTAACAATTGTATCGATGGTTGCAAAACGTCCTCTAGAATGCGTTGGAACCAGATTCTAGCCTCGTGCAGGGCACCTTTTTATTAAAACGGTTGTCGATTTGTTTCCTTACTGGAAATATGGTTTTGGACATGTTCTGGAAAACGGCCTGCGAGTTAGTTTATTGTTGTATCCCAACAAGGCAGTTCTCATTTGCTACCTCACCCAAACGTCTAAAAATACCTGCCTATTCGTCCTCGGTGTTCTCAAAGAGTGTGCCAATGGCTGTCGTAGTAAGGGTGATTTTTGTTCATAATATATCATTTATTAATAATGTACTGTAGCAACAAAAACTTATAAAATAATTTAGTTAATTTTTCCAGAAAAATTAATATTCAAGACTAAAATTACTTTTATAATCAAAGATAAGTCATTGCCCTAAATGACCAGACCATTCAGGACGCGTTTACTTTCGCGTACCTACAATTATTTGGAGTTGGTGTGCTGACAGTTGAAATTCACCTGAAAGAATTTCGACCAATCACGAAACACAAATGTTGCTACTCTCAGGGAGTCTGAGAATCTTTTCGCGAAAAAAAAAATACACGCCTCCAACTATAGCTTCACGTTTCGGGCTTTCATTCTGATGGAGAGGGATAACCAAACTTGGCCTGTCGCCTTCTCGAACGCTTTGAGGTAGGTCCGGCGCGGCTCGCAAACCGTCATGACCGCAGTGAGAGACGAGTGCAGGACAGGTTTGGAATATGGGACGTCATGTTCTTTGCCGCGGCAGTTGGGCAATCGCGGCATTCAGTCGCGGTGTTTTGCACGAACTTTTCTGCGGGGTTCGCAGGGCAGACGTGGGCGATTAAAGCTGTTAGTTCCTTTTTCTTTCTTTATTTCTTCTTCTTCTTCTCCTCCCGGTCGTGTTCCCAGGGCCCAGGGGAAAAGGAAAGAGATTCCAAGAACGGTTTCGTTCTGGCCTTGGAGGTGTCGCCGAACTCTCACAATCTCCAGATCCATCGAATGCCGCTGGCAAACGCGGGGACGGATACACAGGGTGGGTCTGAATTCAACCGGCATACCTCAGCTGCAGGTTCATCACGAAGCCCCTGTACGACTTAAGGCATCGAGTTATCCCCAAGGCTGGTATTTTACCTTTTAAATAATATAGAAAGTATTTAAGTTGAAGCACTAATCTCCTGGATTACATTTGATTGAATACATTTTTACAACCACAGCGAATCTTATGGCTGTAGGAGAAATAAATATTTCATTTAAATAATAAAGGGAGGTAACACATCATATATATGTATATATATAGGTATATATATATATATATGTGGAATGTTAAGATGTGACTATCAATTGTTAATGAAATAATTTCTACAGCAAAAAATGTTTCGGTCGTTATAGAATTAATTCAATTAAACATAATTCAGACGCTCAGTTTTTCAACTTTAATACTTTCTATATGCATTACAATAAATTTATTGTTTGGTTTCAACTGAAAAGGCGTACTATCAGCCTTGGGAAGCACTTTAGACCATAAGTGGTGTAGAGTTTCTCTAATTATTTTGTCGTGATGAACTTGTAGCCGAGGTTTGTAGGTCGTATTCAAACTCACTCTCTATACACACAGACAGCTCGTGAGGATGTGCCGTTGCCAGTTTTCGTGACCACCACCCTCACGTAAGGTGTGACGTTTAGTAATGGCTTTTTCACTGTTAGACCATTTTTTTTTAAATTTAATTTTACGAAGAACGATGGTTCTAAAGTATCCAGGGTGTCGAACGTATACAAACCACCTGTTTTTTTTTTTTCAGTGTCCACTATCAGTCTGTTTGTGCCCTATGACGGGAGCAGATGTCAGTTCCCGAAAATTCGCAGCTGTTTTGGGGTGGTAAGCCTACTTTGTTAGTCTGTGATGTCATCGTTGTGTTTTCCAGACTATCGGTTAAGTATCATCGTTGGATTCTCCTTTTAATGGCTTTGTTTTCCAAGGTCGTTTTTTGTCTGCATTTACTGTACTTGTTGTCGTCAGCTCACTGTGTTAGTCTGTGCTGTAAATATGTTCTGACTAATTCCTTCCACCAAAGACTGTGTTTGTCAATGCTTTGGCTGATTTTGGCTTGTTTGCTGGGTGTTTGAGTATTCATTCCTTTGTAAATTCTTGAGGTTTTTTTTATAACATACAGAGCAAACTAACAATGACGTAGATAAAATAGTTTTAAATAACCTCCCGCATCACAAGAATCATTCAAAGAACGTAGACAAAGATACTCGTTAATTTAAGGTCATTTTCGTAAGTTAATTGAATCTAAGTTGACTCACTTTAAACATGAACCCACAATAATAATATTCAAATATTAATAAAGAAACTTGTTAAGTCTACAATAAAAACACTTTAATTCGTTCCTACTTCTTGTTTATCCCATTTGCAACTAAATACAAAATTCGGAATTCAGAATATTACTTAGTTTTATCGATTAACTATCTCAAATTATGAAGATGATTTCAACTAATTTTCGTTTGAAAGTCCGTAAATTTACTGTATTTTGTAACTGAGTGCTATCAGCCGATAGCTATGCAGTTACAGATATTGAAGTACTGACAGGCATGACCAGTACTTACTCAACTATTTTTTTTTTCACCCTTACATCAGAAATGCAGCGGAATGACACACAACGAAGTAAAAATAGCTTTAACACAGATCCTTCAGGAAATTCGATTCAAACGAGACTCGACTATAACTGTCTTTGCGTTGTAAAAAAAAAACCGAAGTTTTTTTCCCTTTGTTAGATTTTAACAGAATATAGAGATGTGTCGATGGGCCTAAAAAATTGTGAAAAAAAATTCATAAACTTCCATTATATATCGCAGGTATTTTCCTTGCATTTTGAGCAGTGAGTTGTCTTGCACCTCGAGTAAAAAAAAAAAACATTAATTATTCTCATCAACTTTTTTTTTCTTTTAAAGAAAGAAATATCTTTTGAAACTCGAACGACGACGCCATTGCAGACGTTCCTTGACGTCCTCATTTCACGCTTGAAATGCCAATTAGCCGATGAGCTCAGCCCCGGCAGCTTTGTGTGTCACGGCCGACGACCAGAGGTGGCGTCCGGCGGGGAGGTCGCGGCCGTACGACAGACGCTGACGGATTGCCGGGTCGCTCATTTGTCCGTGAGCGTGTTTTAAAAAACCCCTCCCCCTCCTCTAGGGCTCGTTGTCCGCGAGCGTGTTTTATACCCCCCTCCCCTCCCCCTCCTCTAGGGCAAGTTGTCCGCGAGCGTGTTTTATAACCCCCTCCCCCTCCTCTAGGGCTCGTTGTCCGCGAGCGTCTTTTATAACCCTCTCCTCCTCCTCTAAGGCTCGTTGTCCGAGAGCGTGTTTTATAACCTCTCCCCCTCCTCTAGGGCTCGTTGTCTGCGAGCGTGTTTTATAACCCTCTCCACCTCCTCTAGGACTCGTTGTCAGCGAGCGTGTTTTATAACCTCTCCTCCTCCTCTAGGGCTCGTTGCCAGCGAGCGTGTTTTATAACCTCTCCCCCTCCTCGTGGGCTCGTTGTCCGCGAGCGTGTTTTATAACCTCTCCTCCTCCTCTAGGGCTCGTTGCCAGCGAGCGTGTTTTATAACCTCTCCCCCTCCTCTAGGGCTCGTTGTCCGCGAGCGTGTTTTATAACCTCTCCCCCTCCTCTAGGGCTCGTTGTCCGAGATCGTGTTTTATAACCCTCTCCTCCTCCTCTAGGGCTCGTTGTCCGCGAGCGTGTTTTATAACCCTCTCCACCTCCTCTAGGACTCGTTGTCCGCGAGCGTGTTTCATACCCCCGTCCCTCCCCCTCCTCTAGGGCTAGTTGTCCGCGTGCGTGTTTTATAACCCCCTCCCCCTCCTCTAGGGCTCGTTGTCCGCGAGCGTCTTTTATAACCCTCTCCTCCTCCTCTAGGGCTCGTTGTCCGCGAGCGTCTTTTATAACCCTCTCCTCCTCCTCTAGGGCTCGTTGCCAGCGAGCGTGTTTTATAACCTCTCCCCCTCCTCTAGGGCTCGTTGTCCGCGAGCGTCTTTTATAACCCTCTCCTCCTCCTCTAGGGCTCGTTGTCCGCGAGCGTGTTTTATAACCCTGTCCACCTCCTCTAGGACTCGTTGTCAGCGAGCGTGTTTTATAACCTCTCCTCCTCCTCTAGGGCTCGTTGCCAGCGAGCGTGTTTTATAACCTCTCCCCCTCCTCTAGGGCTCATTGTCCGCGAGCGTCTTTTATAACCCTCTCCTCCTCCTCTAGGGCTCGTTGTCCGAGAGCGTGTTTTATAACCTCTCCCCCTCCTCTAGGGCTCGTTGTCCGCGAGCGTGTTTGATAACCCTCTCCACCTCCTCTAGGGCTCGTTGTCAGCGAGCGTGTTTTATAACCTCTAGCCCTCCTCTAGGGCTCGTTGTCAGCGAGCGTGTTTTATACCCCCCTCCTCTCCCCCTCCTCTAGGGCTAGTTGTCCGCGAGCGTGTTTTATAACCCCCTCCCCCTCCTCTAGGGCTCGTTGTCCGCGAGCGTCTTTTATAACCCTCTCCTCCTCCTCTAGGGCTCGTTGTCCGAGAGCGTGTTTTATAACCCCTCCCCCTCCTCTAGGGCTCGTTGTCAGCGAGCGTGTTTTATAACCTCTCCCCCTCCTCTAGGGCTCGTTGTCCGAGAGCGTGTTTTATAACCTCTCCCCCTCCTCTAGGGATCGTTGTCCGAGAGCTTGTTTTATAACCTCTCCCCCTCCTCTAGGGCTCGTTGTCCGAGAGCGTGTTTTATAACCTCTCCCCCTCCTCTAGGGCTCGTTGTCCGAGAGAGTGTTTTATAACCTCTCCCCCTCCTCTAGGGCTCGTTGTCAGCGAGCATGTTTTATAACCCCCTCCCCCTTCTCTAAGGCTCTTCAGCAAGCGTTTTTTATAACCCTCTCCCCCTCCTCTAGTGCTCGTTGTCAGCGAGCGTGTTTTATAACCCTCTCCTCTTCCTCTAGGGCTCGTCCGCGAGCGTGTTTTATAACCTCTCCCCCTCCTCTAGGCCCGGGGGGAAGTCGACCGCACGATTGATTCTCTGCGTGCAATGGTACGGAAAAAAACCCCTAATAAATATTAAATATGTGAAGGCACCGTTCACGTCTGCCTTCAGCAGGTTGGCAGCAAGTAATTTTGCACCATCAATTAATTAATTTTGTAAAAAAAACGACTAACAGAAAGTTCAATATAATTAAAACTTTATTTTTACGGCTGGTCTACCAAATGTAGCTCTCTTATATTTTAATGTTTCTGAAACATGGATACTTTTTTTTAGACTTTTATAAAGTGGCATTTTGTTTTAAAATTAAAAAAAAGTTTTTTTTTATAATTAACTGTCTAAGTGGCAATTTTACTGATTGTATTCCGGAATGTAACTATTTAGTGTAATAGGTTACAAAACATATTGAATTTGTTTTATCCATCTCGGACTTAACTCTTTACGAAAAAAAAAAAACCTACACGTATCGAACAGATCTCAGAAAAGCGGAAATAAATACAGTGAAATATAATCAATACATCTTCTAAAAAAAATCGTACACGCCAAATTACCCCTGTAGCAGTGGAACCTTGAATGTGTTATAAGTATTGGTCTAAGAAATAAAAGGAAAAAGAAATAATTAATTTGTATAAATAATAATGTTGAAACAACAGTCGGTACTGGCATACGAGTTTTTTTCCTCCTTAGCTGCGATAACAAACACATCTAACAAGTAATCAAATATAAGGTTCGCAGGCTTTTGCGTAAATTATATCAGGTCACTTGGGATTTGAGTTCTAGCCGCCTCGAAGGCGAATTTTTTACCCAACGTTTCGCTTAACACTGTAGTCGCCACTACCAGGGTAGCAGCCTCATACAATATTTAGTTGAAGTCGTGAAGATAAAACAAAAAAATTATCGTGTCAAATTTATTAAAATTTTAGATGCGGATGAGTGAAAGGAAACACGCAATAGGAGTTTGGAAAGTACTTTTCTGGAACTGTGTTATGTTTCAGACAGGGATGGACCAATCAAATCCTCAGATACAATCAAATTATTAGTACTTATTTGAACGATTCGATATTTGAGGAAAATTATTTAAAGGAAAATGTTAAAGACCATAAAGTAAATTTAAAAAAATAAACATCGATAACCTCTAAAGTTTACTGAGCCAATTATTTTCTTCATACCTCTCCTGTTACCATTCCCCAAGATATTGTACTTTAAACACTTAGTTATACAAATAAAATTCCAATATAATTTATCCCTGTGGCCCTAGCCTAGCCCACAAGAAATATAGGGTGGTATTTTTTATTTGTGTTTAATTTCTTAGCGCTCTATTTATTTCATTTCTTTTTAGTTATTCCATTGTAATTCTTACTATATCTTAGGGGCAGCTCTAATAGGTAGGTAATAGTAATTTAATAAATGAACGTGGCATCTATTTAAATGTTTGTTTAATTGTGTGTTTTATTGGTGGTTAGTAGTATAGGAATGGGGCTACTGGAACAGGATTCAGGTTGCGGTGCTTGGTGCCGAGCCACATCTCTGACGTCACGTCTATCTGTGACGTCACGGCGGCCATCTTGGACGAGCGTAACGTGACAATATGCGTAACGTGACACTTTTTCGTGCATGCAGCCGGCGTAACGGGACACAGCGTAACGGGACATAACGTAACGGGACAAGTATATCACGGCGGCCATCTTGGATCCGCCATTTTGGATGACGTCATTTTGTTTTCTCGAACTTTCCGCCATTTTGTTTTCCGCCATATTGGATGATGACGTCACCGTTGCAATTTCCGTTACGGCCGCCATCTTTAACTTTTTTATTTATTATCCGATTTTAATGAAATTTTTTTTTAAAAATTATAAAAAAATTTAAATAATATAAATTTAATAAAATATTTATAAAAAACAAACATTATCGATACGGAGCACGGAGTCCTCGGTTCGAACCCGACGAGGTCAAAAAATTAATAATGGCGACCGATCCTTCCCCCTGTGGTGGCTGCTGACAGACTGCCCCCCCACCACTTTTTTCAAAGCATATATATCGACAGTGAGCATGACGTCATGTCCGCCATCTTGAAATCTGGACGCCATCTTGAAAATCTTTATTTATTATCCGATTTTAATGAAACAAATTCCAAAATTCATCAAAAAATTAACGTATTTGAATTCTGTTTGATTATATCGATGTACGTCCTTGGTTCGATTCCCGGCGAGAGTAAACGATCAATCCTTCCTCCATGAAAGCTACCTAGACTGATCTACCACCAACAATACCAAGGTTTATATCATCAACTGGTATGACATCATGTCCGCCATCTTGTCTTCATCCGCTGGAGTCCACCATCTTGTTTTCGTCTGCTAGAGTGTGCCGATACCATGTAGTATAATTATCTGGTCACCATACTTTTGTCCTCAACTGTTGTCATTGACCTTGGCCTTTGACCTTGACCTTGGCCTTTGACCTTGACCTTGAAATTTGACCTTGACCTTGAATTTTGACCTTGACCTTGAAATTTGACCTTGACCTTGAAATTTGACCTTGACCTTGAAATTTGACCTTGACATTGAAATTTGACCTTGACCTTGAAATTTGACCTTGACATTGAAATTTGACTTTGTCCTCGAAATTTGACTTTGTCCTTGTTGACCATTATGGATACGACATTTTATGTTCAGTAGATGCTACCAGGAGCTACCACCTGCTGGAGTAAGCCATCTTGTGTGTGTGTACTCGTATTATAGAGTTCATTTCCATCTGGATAATTTTATTCTAACCCGCTACAGTACAGTAATCAATTACTACTGTGACACACGCCATCTTGAAATTTGGACGCCATCTTGAAAATCCGTAATTTTAATGCTAGAGATTCGGGAAAAAGTTCAAAATTCATTAAATAAATTTGTAATCTATATACTGATTGATTGGATCGACTAAGGTCCTTGGTTCGACCCCTGACCGATACCAATCAACTTTAATTTTAAAAAATACCACAAAAGCGACAGGTTTGAGAAAATAAAAAACACCACAAGTTCTTTTAAAAACTTTTATTACATACATTCTAATCTACTACAAGTACAAAAAAAAAAAAAAAAACACTGACAAATTACTAAAGTTTTGTGGATTTCTCGATTCAAACAGTCTTCTTATTGTACGTACTAAGCCTTTTACATGACTTTAAATGTCTATAGGATCAGTTCATCACCACAGCCAGAGACGGACTGAAGTTCATATCACTTATATAGTCTCATTAGACGGTACAACACATGAGTCGAAACAATAACCATGTTCATTATACGTCTCGGAGCATTTTTTATAATGACGATGTAAGCTATCGAGACGTGAAATTAGTTTATTACATTTTATACACTGAAATTGTATTCTTTGAACATTATTAGAACAACCGCTCCTTTCATGTCTGCGCGCATTTGAAGTTCTAGTAAATGATGCGTCACAATATTTGCACTGATGCGATGCACGCTCTTCATGAATTGAAGTCTGGAATGCAGATGGTGAAACTTCAGCTGATGGTGGAACAGCACATATCGAAGTCTCCTCCAGCGTTGTCAGAGGCGTTGCCAACGGGATCTGCTCCAACATCGTCGGCGCCGACGTCATGGTTCTCGTAGTCGATGGTACATCCTCCATCGAGTACGACGTTAAAGTCGGTAAAGATGCCATCGAAGTCTCAAGAACAGGCAATTACGCGACTTATACACCAGAAGAAACAAACTAGGTGATCCGTACACCGTCAACGGCAGTAACAAACTAAGCGTCCTGCTGTATAGGACTCGTTTATATACATTAACCGGTTTGAATAATACGCTAGTCAAATCAAGAACAATTTACTAAAATACTAGAGTCAAAACAACATTAAAAAATAGAAGCACCATCAACAAAAAAGGAAGCACATTTGGAAGCACCTTCAAAAAAGGAAAAACAATAGGAAGCACCGACTACGAAAAAACAGCACATTTGGAAGCACCGACAACGAAAAGGCAGCACATTTGGAAGCACCGTCATCGAAAAGGCAGCACATTTGGAAGCACCGACTATCAAAAGGCAGCACATTTGTAAGCACCGACTACGAACAGACAGCACATTTGACAGCACCGACAACGAAAAGGCAGCACATTTGGAAGCACCGACTACGAAAAGGCAGCACATTTGACAGCACCGACAACGAAAAGGCAGCACATTTGGAAGCACCAACTACGAAAAGGCAGCACATTTGGAAGCACCGACAACGAAAAGGCAGCACATTTGACAGCACCAACAACGAAAAGGCAGCACATTTGGAAGCACCGACTACGAAAAGGCAGCACATTTGACAGCACCGACAACGAAAAGGCAGCACATTTGGAAGCACCGACTACGAAAAGGCAGCACATTTGGAAGCACCGACAACGAAAAGGCAGCACATTTGGAAGCACCGACTACGAAAAGGCAGCACATTTGCCAGCACCGACAACGAAAAGTCAGCACATTTGGAAGCACCGACTACGAAAAGGCAGCACATTTGGAAGCACCGACTACGAAAAGGCAGCACATTTGGCAGCACCGACAACGAAAAGGCAGCACATTTGGAAGCACCGACTACGAAAAGGCAGCACATTCTTAAGCACAGACTACGAAAAGGCAGCACATTTGGAAGCACCGACAACGAAAAGGCAGCACATTTGGAAGCACCGAAAACGAAAAGGCAGCACATTTGGTAGCACCGACAACGAAAAGGCAGCACATTTGGAAGCACCGACAACGAAAAGGCAGCTCATTTTGGATGCACTATCATAAAGGCAGCACATTTTGGAAGCACCATCGAATAAGGAAGCACATTTGGAAGCTCCATCAACAAAAAAAAAAACAAAAAAAAAAAGGCAAAAGGATGCAAAATTTACGAGATCTAAGTCTTAGTTAGAAATCAGAATACAAGAAATAAAAACATTAAATTCTTATAATTTAAATTATTTATTTTATTTCTTTACATTATACAAATGCAAGTAAAACAAGCCATTATTGTATGTAGCCAGCTTCCCTCAGTTCCTTGAGTATGAAGGATATTTTTTTGATGCACGAATAGTTTCCTGCACAAAGCGAACCATGTAGAAGTCTTAACCGGTCAACCAATATGTTTGGATCTTTCCATGATGTGTAATCATTCTCTTCTATCACCATCTTCCTTGCACCTTTATAATAAATATTATGGTCTCTGGTGTCTTCCGTTTTACCACCAACCTCAGGGTAACTTTCATGTTTGAGACGGTGATCATCACAAGCTTGATCAGATTTATTTAATATATCACGTCGTTTCCATCGTTTCGGTCTCAGGACACCGCCACATTCTTCGATCTTGGCAGCTTTAGGTGCTTCATCATAGGCTATGTCTTTGTCAGCAGCCTCAGAGTCACTGTAACAATCACCGTAGAAGGAATCGTCTTCACCCAATTTACCATAATAATTCGATGTTGATGATGTTGAAGTGTCTTCATCGTCTTCATGCTTCCTTTTTAGGAGTCCATCATTTTTACAAAGTAGGAAAGAACTACTTGAATTCGGCTGGAATATATTCTCACTTTTCACGTTAAGGATTCTTCCATTGTCTTCATTCTTCCGTAAATCATCATCCTCCTTCAATTTTAGTTCTTTGTCGAGATCGGAAGAGCCAAGAAAATTATTGTCGTAATGCAGATCACTCTTCCTTAGGCTAGTAGATTCATCGTTGTCCTCTAGCTTGTACGCAGGCTTGGCGCTACAAGTTCTGCCATGTCTTTTTAGGCTCTCTCTCCGCGTAAACGACTTGCTACATCGAACACAACTTATCATATTGCGCAGTGGATTTTTAACACAGTCATTCTTCTCGTGTTGTCTTTTATTCTTTCTCAAGATAAACTCTTTACTGCAAAACTTACACCTATGTTCTTTCGATACAGCGTCAGATCCCAAATCGGAATTCATATTAGTTACTGAGACTAATGTCAGATGCAAACTAAGAGTTTTAAATTAGATATATTACTTAAATATAATTTTTTAATTATTTCATCAGCGATAATTAATATATCTCATGCAAAAGTACTTTATGCATGTAGTTCTGCTTTTCAACAACAGATGTCGACACATGTTGCTTGCAGGTAAATAATATTTAGTTCTTTTATGCGGGATGCCTGATGCTCACTAACGATCGCAAAAGAAGGATGGCTTCGATAGACTCCAAGGAAAAGGAAGTTCGTCTTGCATGTTGGTGCTCCACAGATGTCTCATGGCGTAATATTAATTTGACTGAGTAATGATATTTGTCAATTCCACCTGATAAAAAAAAATTGCAAGTTTTGATTTAGTAGCAGAAATTATCGAATTAAATGTAACTCCAATTAAAATGACATGTCTCATTAGACAAAAAAAAAATCCATGCAGAGAGCGGTTCCTCAGAATAGTCAGAAACACTTGAAGAAACCACAGGAATGATTGCAAGAACACGGGAAAAACCATCAAAATATTGACATTAATAATCAGGAGCACACGGAGAAAACCATCATAATATTGGCAAGAATAATCAGGAGCACACGGAGAAAACCATCATAATATTGACCAGATTAATCAGAAGTACTCGGAGAAAACCACCACATGTTTTCCTTGATATCATAAAATTACAGGAAAAAATATTTAAAAATAAAAATAAATTTAAAAAAAAAATAAAAAAATGCATAAACAGTTTCTGATAGCTTGTAAACTTATCATTGTTGAGCAAAGATAGAGTTCTTGTACAAGCCAGAAATTTATGCAATTTTTTACATAGCCTATGATGAAGCACCTAAAGCTGCCAAGATCGAAGAATGTGGCGGTGTCCTGAGACCGAAACGATGGAAACGACGTGATATATTAAATAAATCTGATCAAGCTTGTGATGATCACCGTCTCAAACATGAAAGTTACCCTGAGGTTGGTGGTAAAACGGAAGACACCAGAGACCATAATATTTATTATAAAGGTGCAAGGAAGATGGTGATAGAAGAGAATGATTACACATCATGGAAAGATCCAAACATATTGGTTGACCGGTTAAGACTTCTACATGGTTCGCTTTGTGCAGGAAACTATTCGTGCATCAAAGAAATATCCTTCATACTCAAGGAACTGAGGGAAGCTGGCTACATACAATAATGGCTTGTTTTACTTGCATTTGTATAATGTAAAGAAATAAAATAAATAATTTAAATTATAAGAATTTAATGTTTTTATTTCTTGTATTCTGATTTCTAACTAAGACTTAGATCTCGTAAATTTTGCATCCTTTTGCCTTTTTTTTTGTTTTTTTTTTTTGTTGATGGAGCTTCCAAATGTGCTTCCTTATTCGATGGTGCTTCCAAAATGTGCTGCCTTTATGATAGTGCATCCAAAATGAGCTGCCTTTTCGTTGTCGGTGCTTCCCAATGTGCTGCCTTTTCGTTGTCGGTGCTACCAAATGTGCTGCCTTTTCGTTTTCGGTGCTTCCAAATGTGCTGCCTTTTCGTTGTCGGTGCTTCCAAATGTGCTGCCTTTTCGTAGTCTGTGCTTAAGAATGTGCTGCCTTTTCGTAGTCGGTGCTTCCAAATGTGCTGCCTTTTCGTTGTCGGTGCTGCCAAATGTGCTGCCTTTTCGTAGTCGGTGCTTCCAAATGTGCTGCCTTTTCGTAGTCGGTGCTTCCAAATGTGCTGACTTTTCGTTGTCGGTGCTGCCAAATGTGCTGCCTTTTCGTAGTCGGTGCTTCCAAATGTGCTGCATTTTCGTTGTCGGTGCTTCCAAATGTGCTGCCTTTTCGTAGTCGGTGCTTCCAAATGTGCTGCCTTTTCGTTGTCGGTGCTGTCAAATGTGCTGCCTTTTCGTAGTCGGTGCTTCCAAATGTGCTGCCTTTTCGTTGTTGGTGCTGTCAAATGTGCTGCCTTTTCGTTGTCGGTGCTTCCAAATGTGCTGCCTTTTCGTAGTTGGTGCTTCCAAATGTGCTGCCTTTTCGTTGTCGGTGCTGTCAAATGTGCTGCCTTTTCGTAGTCGGTGCTTCCAAATGTGCTGCCTTTTCGTTGTCGGTGCTGTCAAATGTGCTGTCTGTTCGTAGTCGGTGCTTACAAATGTGCTGCCTTTTGATAGTCGGTGCTTCCAAATGTGCTGCCTTTTCGATGACGGTGCTTCCAAATGTGCTGCCTTTTCGTTGTCGGTGCTTCCAAATGTGCTGTTTTTTCGTAGTCGGTGCTTCCTATTGTTTTTCCTTTTTTGAAGGTGCTTCCAAATGTGCTTCCTTTTTTGTTGATGGTGCTTCTATTTTTTAATGTTGTTTTGACTCTAGTATTTTAGTAAATTGTTCTTGATTTGACTAGCGTATTATTCAAACCGGTTAATGTATATAAACGAGTCCTATACAGCAGGACGCTTAGTTTGTTACTGCCGTTGACGGTGTACGGATCACCTAGTTTGTTTCTTCTGGTGTATAAGTCGCGTAATTGCCTGTTCTTGAGACTTCGATGGCATCTTTACCGACTTTAACGTCGTACTCGATGGAGGATGTACCATCGACTACGAGAACCATGACGTCGGCGCCGACGATGTTGGAGCAGATCCCGTTGGCAACGCCTCTGACAACGCTGGAGGAGACTTCGATATGTGCTGTTCCACCATCAGCTGAAGTTTCACCATCTGCATTCCAGACTTCAATTCATGAAGAGCGTGCATCGCATCAGTGCAAATATTGTGACGCATCATTTACTAGAACTTCAAATGCGCGCAGACATGAAAGGAGCGGTTGTTCTAATAATGTTCAAAGAATACAATTTCAGTGTATAAAATGTAATAAACTAATTTCACGTCTCGATAGCTTACATCGTCATTATAAAAAATGCTCCGAGACGTATAATGAACATGGTTATTGTTTCGACTCATGTGTTGTACCGTCTAATGAGACTATATAAGTGATATGAACTTCAGTCCGTCTCTGGCTGTGGTGATGAACTGATCGTATAGACATTTAAAGTCATGTAAAAGGCTTAGTACGTACAATAAGAAGACTGTTTGAATCGAGAAATCCACAAAACTTTAGTAATTTGTCAGTGTTTTTTTTTTTTTTTTGTACTTGTAGTAGATTAGAATGTATGTAATAAAAGTTTTTAAAAGAACTTGTGGTGTTTTTTATTTTCTCAAACCTGTCGCTTTTGTGGTATTTTTTAAAATTAAAGTTGATTGGTATCGGTCAGGGGTCGAACCAAGGACCTTAGTCGATCCAATCAATCAGTATATAGATTACAAATTTATTTAATGAATTTTGAACTTTTTCCCGAATCTCTAGCATTAAAATTACGGATTTTGAAGATGGCGTCCAAATTTCAAGATGGCGTGTGTCACAGTAGTAATTGATTACTGTACTGTAGTGGGTTAGAATAAAATTATCCAGATGGAAATGAACTCTATAATACGAGTACACACACACAAGATGGCTTACTCCAGCAGGTGGTAGCTCCTGGTAGCATCTACTGAACATAAAATGTCGTATCCATAATGGTCAACAAGGACAAAGTCAAATTTCGAGGACAAAGTCAAATTTCAATGTCAAGGTCAAATTTCAAGGTCAAGGTCAAATTTCAATGTCAAGGTCAAATTTCAAGGTCAAGGTCAAATTTCAAGGGCAAGGTCAAATTTCAAGGTCAAGGTCAAATTTCAAGGTCAAGGTCAAAATTAAAGGTCAAGGTCAAATTTCAAGGTCAAGGTCAAAGGCCAAGGTCAAGGTCAAAGGCCAAGGTCAATGACAACAGTTGAGGACAAAAGTATGGTGACCAGATAATTATACTACATGGTATCGGCACACTCTAGCAGACGAAAACAAGATGGTGGACTCCAGCGGATGAAGACAAGATGGCGGACATGATGTCATACCAGTTGATGATATAAACCTTGGTATTGTTGGTGGTAGATCAGTCTAGGTAGCTTTCATGGAGGAAGGATTGATCGTTTACTCTCGCCGGGAATCGAACCAAGGACGTACATCGATATAATCAAACAGAATTCAAATACGTAAATTTTTTGATGAATTTTGGAATTTGTTTCATTAAAATCGGATAATAAATAAAGATTTTCAAGATGGCGTCCAGATTTCAAGATGGCGGACATGACGTCATGCTCACTGTCGATATATATGCTTTGAAAAAAGTGGTGGGGGGGCAGTCTGTCAGCAGCCACCACAGGGGGAAGGATCGGTCGCCATTATTAATTTTTTGACCTCGTCGGGTTCGAACCGAGGACTCCGTGCTCCGTATCGATAATGTTTGTTTTTTATAAATATTTTATTAAATTTATATTATTTAAATTTTTTTATAATTTTTTAAAAAAAATTTCATTAAAATCGGATAATAAATAAAAAAGTTAAAGATGGCGGCCGTAACGGAAATTGCAACGGTGACGTCATCATCCAATATGGCGGAAAACAAAATGGCGGAAAGTTCGAGAAAACAAAATGACGTCATCCAAGATGGCGGATCCAAGATGGCCGCCGTGATATACTTGTCCCGTTACGTTATGTCCCGTTACGCTGTGTCCCGTTACGCCGGCTGCATGCACGAAAAAGTGTCACGTTACGCATATTGTCACGTTACGCTCGTCCAAGATGGCCGCCGTGACGTCACAGATAGACGTGACGTCAGAGATGTGGCTCGGCACCAAGCACCGCAACCTGAATCCTGTTCCAGTAGCCCCATTCCTATACTACTGTGGTTGGTTAGCGACGACAATATAATTTTTTTTTGATAATGAGCAGAAGTTTCAAAACTTGTCCATAGCGCAAAGCTAATTTGGCTTGGAAAATTGAACGGGTTTATCGTGTGCCGGTAGACTGCAGTAATTTGCAGGGAAAAAGAGCGGGGAAACCTGGCTGATGATGCAGTTGTGTGTGTGTATGTGTGTGTGGTTTGGCGCGCTACGGGGGTCGAAGTCCGGCGCATCGCGGCCCGAACACAGTGGAGAACTAAATTAACGGTCAACGTCTGTCGTGTTCGGGAAGCCTACGATTCACTCGTCCTTCTGGACATGCCCAAATACTCACGTTGGCAAGCCTTCTTCCAACAGACGAGAGAGCCAAAAGCCCGATCGTGCATCTTCGGATTTTTTTTTTGTTCATTTAAATAAATATACAACTCATGATAACTAATGGCCAATTAGGTTAGGCTAGCTACATTATAAATACTTTTAAACATTGTGGACGGTAGATTTGGTTAGGATAGCTACATTAATATACTGTGAAATCATGTGAACGGTTTCCTAGCGCTGGATAGCTACATATTAAAAAGTTAATTGCTGAGCAACCATAAAATGATTTTACAGTATTTTTAATGTAGCTATACTTACCTAATATAAACAACCATCCACAATGTTTTAAAGTATTTATACTTAATTACTTCTTGCTAATTTTAAGAATGACATCTTATAAGTTAAACCCGAGCATTTGGAGAATATATGCCCGCGAATTTTTTTTTCTCCCAAATAAATACACCTGTTGTGGTACGGAAAAAAAAGCGAGCATGAACATAGGGGAAACTTCGGGTTTGGCTCTTTCGTCTGTGAAAAGAAGGCTTGCCAACGTGAGTATTCGGGTATGTCCAGAAGGACGAGTGAATCGTAGGCTTCCCGTCGTGTTCACAAGACCGCGAATGGTGCGTGGCCGTGGAGTTAGTTCTGCAAGGACGGGCAGTGACAAAAATGCACACCGGGTGTGTGTTGCCTGCGATACGCGAAGAGAAACTGTAATTTACCAATTAACAATTCTACATTGCTCGTTCCCAAGTAAATACCCGAATCCTGGAAGACATCAGAGACTCGGGTGGGACTTCGAAAAAGAAAC
This sequence comes from Bacillus rossius redtenbacheri, assembly GCF_032445375.1. Lineage (NCBI taxonomy): Eukaryota > Metazoa > Arthropoda > Insecta > Phasmatodea > Bacillidae > Bacillus > Bacillus rossius. The sequence goes on from NC_086336.1 coordinate 42,623,385, forward strand.
AGTTTCTAAATTCATTTTAAAAAAAAGTGTGTGAACTCTTTATTCTCTAAAAGTTTTACGTTTTTACAGCTTTCACAAGGTAAATTAAAGTGATTCCATTTATTAATTTCTACAATTGCGATGTAAATTTATTTTAAATATCTGGGTGCCATACTTAACATATAAGAAATGTTTATATTTTATATGTTATATGATATTTATGAGGTAACAAAAAATTAACTCTTAGTCTAAAAATGCCTTTAACTGGTTCTCCTAACTTGTTTTGTGATTTCAATGACAGATTACAGATTGCAGTGAAATGCGAGATAACTGAAGGGAAACCAGAATAAACTATTTTTCATATTATGCAATCTATGTTTTATTCTGCAATGAACTACATGGACAAGAAAAATAGTCTCAGAAAGTCCAGAACTATGCAAGGATTACTGTTAAACATGAACTATCACAAATAATTAAAATTACATTGTTTCATCACATAACAATTAATTTCCTAATTGGCTATTTCAGTAATTTATTTACTGTTAACATAAAATTTTCTCATCTGAAACCACGGAAGTTTCAAAACTTTGACTGAAATGCCCTATCGCAAGTTGTAGCTATTCAATCACACAAAATTTCTGAACACAAATTTAAAATCAATATTATGTTGCTAGCTCAATCAACAGGGTTATGACAAAACATGGACTATCTGTTATCCAGGAACAACGTTGGCAATGCAAACAGTGAAATCGTGAATCTAAAGATAAAGGGAAATCTCTGAATAATTCATCCAACTAATATGAAAATCAAAGATAAAATATCGAACTAAGAAGTTAATTAAACAGTAATGAAACAAACACTCAGAGGTTACACTCAAAATTTCAAAGAGTAATTAGGAAAATATGTTTAAACATTTAATTCGCAATTTCTACAATATTTAAAGAAGAGTAATCCATATATTTTCTTGCCGAGTGTATTTAAAATTGTGACGAGAATATTTTTTAAGTCTATCCGAGAAAAAGCTTTAGTGTAAACCTGCTGGTAGTAACTTCCCCATTAGACTGAGGAAACATTTTTCGCAACTACGACTTCAGCATGTTTTAAAAAAACTGGTTCGCTCTCCGAAGTATTACGAATGGATAATTTTTGAGTTATAATTAAGTTGGGTACCCTCATCGGCGAAATTTTCAGAAGAAATTTGAATATTTTTGAGAAAATTTTTATATAAAACTTTATTAGGAAATGAAATTGTAAACGTGATTTTCATTTTTTAAATTTACAGCTGACCGCCTTTTCCTTTTCTTTGAAGCCAGTAAATGTAAAAGTAAATATTGTAATATTATCTTATTTTTAATTTGCTATATTTTAATGCATTTTTTTGTAAATTATTTTATTAGTAACAGTCGATCATTTCTTAATAACATTATAGGTTTTTCTGGTAACAGCCATTTGTCACTGAGTAATTAATATTGGCTGACCTTTTTGCGAGTTTGCTGGTTAATAAATCTGCGCATTTCCCCACTGAAGTTAGTAAATATTATTGAAATAGTAATATTTTCCTTTACACTAGTTTCCACGCAGTTCTCCTGTTTCGGTATTTGCAAAATTATATAATCGTTTAAGACCGCTCGGTAGAGTCGGGAATGTTTTGTTTGCGTTTCATGGCGAGCGAAATTATTGCGTCACTCGCTTGAGTTTTGCGACCCCTGAAAAGAGAGCGACGATTTTGTGCTCGCCTGAGGATGAAATTCAGATTCGTTAAGCAGGGGGGGGGGGGGGGGGGTTGGGGGGCAGATCCAGAAAACTTAATTTGTGAAATAACCATTCAAAGGGTGTCGACACCAATCAGCATATTTTGACGTGACAACGTCTAATAAATCGATGAACGCCGGCTGCACGCAGGACTAATTATCCCGTTACGCACATTGTCCCGTTACACATTGTCCCGTTACGCTCATTCTACGCTTGCGCCGCATCTATCTCTCTTCCTCTCGATTGGAACAATAATCGATTTGACTTTTTCGAGGCACATTAAACTTGAAACACTCCCATTCGTTTCCTAATTTTCATCATCGTCCTATCCTTAACAGAATAACACAGATTGGAAGAAGTTAAATAGCAAACATGTATAAAATTTATTGTTAAAATAATCTGTTCGTTAAAGTAATAAACATATTTGAATTAATTAGAGTAAATAAAAGTATATTTATCAATTAAATTGTAGATTTAATTTCACTCCTTCTTTGTATTCATACAAAATAGTGATAATTCAATAAAAATGATTCAATTTTATTCATAAAAGAATGCAATCATTTCATCAATGTTTTGTTATGACCTTGTCACGTTAAACTATCGTCCGTAAACCGACTTTACAGACAACCAATTTTTTTGTTTTAACTTGTTCAACGTTATCTTTATTTTTGAGGCTTGACATCTAGTATATTCGGATACGAGGGGGTATGTTCGAGGTACTTTCTGGGATTATGATTCGAGGTTCGTACTCGAGATGATCGGGATCCGACCCACCACCGGTTCCAGAAGGGTTTTCCAGGACGCCTGGCCATCGGACGGCGTGACCCGGATCCCTCTTCCGGGGGCTCGCCGAGTCCAGCTGGGCGCTGCCCCGACCCCTCTCGGCCCCTTTAAGTCCGGAATCGCGTGCCCGCGCCTCATTACGCCCGTCTCGCGTCACGCGGGTGAAACACTGTCTGTCCGGTCGAACTCTCTCTCGTGAGGTGGTGATCGAAACCCAACTTCAGGCGCCCGCCCGGCCAGGTGTGTGTTTGGGGGCGACTGAAATGCTGCCCCTTGGAAGGGCAGCCCTTCAGGATTTTTCAGGCAATGGTTTGTTTGTACAGCGACTGGAAGGGCAGCCCATCCAATTTCTGAAAACATGTTTCTTTAAGTGTTTAAATAATCATGAAAACTGGCCCCTTGGAAGGGCAGCCCTTCAGGATTTTTCTGACAGTGGTTAGTTTGTAAAGTGACCTAACCTAACATAACCTAACCACTGTCAGAAAAATCCTGTAGGGATGCCCATCCAAGGGGTAACAATTCAGACAACCTTTCAAAAACACTACTGTCAGAAAAATCCTGATGGGCTGCCCTTCCAATGGGAAAGTTTTCAGAATTATTTAAACACTTAAAGAAACATGTTTTCAGAAATTGGATGGGCTGCCCTTCCAGTCGCTGTACAAACAAACCATTGCCAGAAAAATCCTGTAGGGCTGCCCTTCCAAGGGGCAAAAATTCAGCTCCCTCTGTGTTTGTGCCGGCGCAGGTCAAATAAAATTCTGATTCGGAAGCTTTTTATTACACATGTTTGCACTTTTTACAGTTGTGTTTTTAATACTCAGTGCTCTATTGGAAATGAAACATATAAGTGGTTGATTGATTAAATTTACACAGACAAAAACAATAACAATATTTGAGAATAAAATGAAAAAAAAAATAATAAAAAACCTTTTGCTGGTGCTTCTAGCGCTGTGTCGCCTCCAAGCGAATGATGCGTACTGCCTCACAGTTTTCTCTTCTTTGAGTTTCGAGCAGTAACGACAATATTGTATTACGTAGAAAAAAAGACAAATGTGTGTTTCAAGCCCCCTCGGTGCTTTCTAGAATCTGTACCGTATGTTTCATGCCAAAAAAAATTGTGTAAGTTTTTTTTACACTCCCCTTAAAATCAGTTCAGAAACGAAATACAGAAACCCGAACTACAGGATGTCCATAAAATGATTTCCATAAAAGTTTAATTTAGACTATTTTCAACCAATTAATCAATTTAAGGTAAAACAACCTAGTTTTACTTTAAAAGGTTACAAATGTTTAATATGTGCACTTTTGGTTATATTGCACACATCAAATCTAAAGTCCCATTCTTCCCACACTTTGGTTAACAAGTCTGGAGTAATGAAAACAATAGCCGCTTCAATTCTGTGTCTAAAAACTCTGGCAAATCATTAGGTAGCTGCGGAACGTAGACACGATCATTTTTAAGTCTCCAAAGGAAAAAAAAACAAAAACAAATAATTTATGGCTTTATGTCAGGTAAACGTTGATTCCGGTGAAAAAAGCTCTTGTCGTCTCGACCATTATGACGAATCCAACGGTCAGGGATTTCGATGTTCAACCACTCTTGTACAATGGAGAGTGGTTCCAACCTGTTGCCAAATAAAGTTTAAAGGTTCGCTCTCTACTAAACACCATTTTGCGTAGGTGGCACTGAAAGCGAGAAAAACAACAATAGAGTACTCGCGCATGTGCTTATCTAACACTGTTTAAGGTTACCCTTTAATTGTGACCTTGAAACACTATTATAACGCTTACAGTTAATACTAATAAAATTTATTTCTGGGACATTTTTTATTGACATTCTGTACTATCAGTCCTCAGCTTATTCTCATATGCTTTTCTAAAACAGACACAACTCGAATATATTTTTAAATTCGCGTGTTTTATTTTCATCTGAATTTTGCCTACCGTATGTGTGCCCAGGTAGGTCGGGCCCTAATGTATACCCTAATAATGCCCGATATCTTATATACAGTCTGTTATACCCACGTGTATAAAAATTGGCACAATGATTTCTTTAGCAGAAGAGAATAAATAATTATTTACACCATACACACGATGCCTAAAGTTTTAACAGAAAACCAGCCAACGCAGTTGCCGACCAAATCAATCATGTTGGGGTAGGATAATCATGTTGCTGTCCATTTAATCAAACACTGAAAATATATGATCATTTCAGCTGCTTATATCTTAAAATTTAAGTATCCTGAGTGATTTTTTAATATTTATTCTTCTAAACTTATCTTGCAAAAAATATCACAAAGTTGGTTTAGCATTAAAAAAAATACAGAGCCTTCTTTGAAACTATCGAGATTGAATTTTTCTTGGTAGGTAAGTTTCCATATATAGTAATATAAAATTTAAAGTATACTAGGGAATTTGGGTTTGCTTTAATGTGGTTTATTTACTATATATATTTTTAATACTACACAAATCAGACAGTTCATTTAGCTAATTCACAGTATTAATTCATTGTAATAATTTAAAATGATACCGATTCAAATATTTTATAAGTGTTAATGGAATACTACTTTGAGAAATTTGTACCATGTTACCATGTGAGGTAAAGAAACATACATAGTTTAAGATAGTAGGTGTTTCTATAGTAATCTTAAATCTAAAGTGAAGTAAAATTATCTCGCATTTTCATTTAGGCTAACAGGTGTGGTGTTTCTATGAATGGTTAGTTAATTCATTAATAATTTATGGACATTCATTTCATATCAAACGTACGTGTTTTATTTACAGAATTAATTTTTAAAAATTATTTGTAAATATTTTATTTACTTTTATTTTAAGTAAATTAATAAGATATAGATCTACCTAGTATGAAGTAATAAAACTAATGGACTAAGCAATGTATTTAATAATATTATAGCAATTAGATTAAAAATAAAATGTTTCAATACGTATTGGCCTAAAGCACAATTTGTGTAATCTAGTAATCTGTCACTCAAAAAAAGTAAAACTATTTTCCAATGACGAGTTTTGAACCATATTAATAACTTCTTCCATAATCCAAAATTCCAATTAAAATTCAAAGCTTTTATTCTACATGTTTTCACATTACAATTTGGTTTGGTTGCATGGGCATTCCATCATTCATCGCTCTTTTGCCAAAATTTCACGTGGTTACATAATTTCTTTCAGGAGTCCAGGCACACGCTCTGACACAGTGATACCGACACTAATGAAGGTGTGGAAGGACAGTATGCATTATCAATAGTGTATTGCAAGTTTTGTTACGTATTTCAAAACATGTGATCACTTTTTTCTATGACTGATTTTGTTTAGCAAATATATTCCAGGGTAGTTTCACTATAATAAAGTTTCATTTGACACACCAATACGTTTGGTATGTTCTCCTAAAGTTCACGAAAGTAAATATACACAAGTTTATGTCGCTGCACGTGAGTCCGCCATCTTGACGACTCCTGCTCATTGGGTATAGCAGAAAAAATAGAACACGTTGTATTACGGTTTTGGCTAAGACTTCGGGTATGAAAACTTTTATCCCCAATAGCCAGACTCCTTGACCGGGTGCTGGAATGTTACCCACACGAGAGCAGGCGCGCTAACAGAAAAAAAAAAGACATGAAAATTTCTAAGGAAATGAGTATCGTGTGGGACTGGCTTTAAGAGCCTCCAATATACCATTCCCTGTTAGCTTACGGTAAATGTTCACTGCCAGCAGAGAACTCGACAGACATAAAAAAAGCATCTAAACTTCAACACCGTATCTCCTTTTTCCATACTTAGCTATAAAGTGCGTCATAAATCACTTATTACAACACAAACAGTAGCTTTACGCGAGACTTGAAATTGCCAGACACGCGTGTAGTGGCGTGACGTTCAAAACGCCGATTTGTGTTCTCGAAATCTTTCAGCGTGATGTCGAGAGAGAAAACGATGAAATTTCCTGTTGGCAAATACAACATGTCTTTGTTATGAGGGAATTAATGCTTTTCTCCATAGCCTACCTGAGAAGGTAAAAATCAGCGTTTCCACGCAATTTGAAGGAGTTATTAAGTCCAAAATAATATTTTCCGGGTATAAATTGTGCGACTTTGACATACTTTTTATGTCATTTAATTTAAAAACATTTTTTCTACGTGAAAGTGACTGTATGAATATCGGATTCCTAAGGGAATGTTTTCAAAGAATTGACTAGCATATGCTGCACGTTCTTAAATGAAGGATTATTTCATTAGTAGTACAGTTCTACATAAAAAAAATATTGGATTTACCTACTCTTTCATATCTATAGAAAACATTTAAAAGGAAGAAAAGTAATGTCTTGCAAAACGTCATGAAATGCAATATTTCAAGCACCTCATTCCCAGAATTTTCACCAGTTATTTATATTAAACACTCTGTATCTGTAAATAAATTAAACTGGAAATGTACCGCTGTTGAAAAAAAAAAGACATTCAAATGATTTCCCCTCGGTTGTTTTTTTCGCAACACTAAAGATGACACAGAAAAAGTTAACATACTGACACTGAAGATCTAAACGTTCAGTTCTGTTTGATGTACCCAGGCAACTTGGCTATGTGGAAACCCTGGAACTACGGAGAATTCCATGGCAAGATGATCTTGAAATGGTTTGTTATTACCTTAGTCGTTATGTAGGTGAATTCACAAAAATGTGAACGAGTCCTTCAGTACTCGCCAGGGATGTGTAAATATCTAACCTCAGTATCGAGCAAACTCATGTATTTTCATGTTGCAAATACTCTTATAATACAAAAATTGGACACCAATTTTAATGTAGAATTATTTGAAAACAATGCCGAGCATGAAAAATATACGTAAATCGTGTTTTTAAGTACATTCCTTGACTCAAATCACACGTAGTTTCCGCACTCGCCGCTAAAATTCGTTTTGCCGGTGAAGCTAAGTCAACTATCGAATAATTCAAATTACAGTGCAAAAGTTAAAAAAAAAAGTCTAAAAAGCTAAAAAGCTAAAAAAAAAAAAAAACTAAATCCCGGCTTTGGATCAAATTTTCTTAAATGAATTTTCTTAAAATACTCACCATTTTTCAAACATTAATTAAACAGTTAATACTATAAATGTTTTCCTTGTCGCTGTGAACTTTGGTTTGTGCCATCTGCCACATATTACAGCAACGTGGTTATTACACATTTTCGTTCCTTGAACTTCCGTCGCATTCACGAAATGACTCCCACCAAATGCCGCATGCCGAGAGCTTAGATGTTTACACAACAGATACATTCAGTCCCGCATCCTGGACAGGTAAAATTTCAACTTGATAAATCCTCAACCCGGCTGAGGTTTGAACCCAGAATCTCTGGAACATTGGCCAAAATGTTAAGGTTCTTGATCACTGGGCCCTCTTCGCCAGCGAGACATTTATGATCTGAGGGAATTAGCGCGTATTTATCGGTGCAAAATAGTACAAAGTAATGAACTTCCACAAACCATGATAATAGATCATGCACACAATATATTGGTTAAATTATAAACACAAAGGCTATGTTCGAATTCATTTTAAAATAATCTGGGCGAAAATTTTTGATTATGTAGGGTGAAATATTAAATGAAATCTGAACAACCCCTTGATTGTTAGACCACCAAACAGACTTCCGTAACTAAGCGGTAGCCTCTCTCACAGGCGCACGTCGTCTATTCAAATCTGAAAGTGAGTTATTTTCCTTCAAGAAACTTTACACCCGTGGTTACTGCTACTTTAATATATAACTTGCAAAAATACTTTCGCTAGTCATAGCTTCAGACTTAAGTAAAGTACAAAATTGAATCAGAAGACAAACTTATTGTCTTTGATCGTCATACGTTATTCACATGACGAACGTACTAAGTCATAATTCGTTATCTTTATGCTTTGAAATTTTCAACTAAAACTTCTTAATGATTATTTGTTAACGTGAATAAAATGATACAGTAAACATATTTTACATATGGTGTTGAAAGGGATGATTTAAAAGTTTACTCACATCAATAAATAAGGATAAATAACATATATATATATATATATTTGTAAGTATCTTAACTTATAAGTTTAATTAATTGTTTAGTCAATTACTTAATCCCATTATGAACATATTGAATTATAATTTCATGAACATATACCATTGCTGGTTTACACTGATTGTCCTTGAAAAACCTCAAGATGAATACATTAATGATGAACTCATGAAAACATAGGGAAGAAGCCTATATAAGCTGATGTCAAATGTATCATGCCTTAAAAGCACAGAGAATTCCGTGGGATGTATTTAGTGGAGAAAAAATTGCAGCACAGACGAATACAGTTGCAACAAGAAAAGTAAATACATAAATACGACGATATTGAACAACAAAGTAAAATTGTGTTTTTTTTGTGTAACTTCTTAACTCTTGGTATACAGCGATTTATCGAAGTAATTTTGTGAATGGAATGGAAGTCAAACGGTGATACCATTGTGGTGGATAACGTGAACGTAAGTTCAAAAAAGCCAAAAGGAAACTTTATACGAGGGATGTTTTTTTTTCAACCTCCGAAAGGCTATATAAAAAAAGGAAATTTACGTAACATAGTAATTCTACCACCAAAAGTACAGTAGGGTCTTACTTATTTTAATACATAAAAGCCAAAACTATCGAGGCATTTGTCATATCGTAACACAAGCTTATCTATGCATGTTTCGAAGAACTTAGCCGCCAGTGAATAGAGATAAAAGGACTAGTGCCTTGATCTCCCGCTCCCTCACGACACCACTGTGAGGCGGGTGGACTAATCGCGCGGCGCACTGGCTCCCGCGTCAAGAATTATCGCAAGAATATGAAAAATGAGGCACAATACTCCGCACAATTAGTCCACCCGCCTTACAGCGGTGTCGTGAGGGAGCGGGAGATCAAGGCACTTGTCCTGTTATCTCTATTCACTGGTGGCTAACTTCTTCGAAACATGCATAGATAAGCTTGTGTTACGATATGACAAATGCCACGATAGTTTTGGCTTTTATGTATTTAAATAAGTAAGACCCTACTGTACTTTTGGTGGTAGAATTACTATGTTATGTAAATTTACTTTTTTTATATAGCCTTTCGGAGGTTAAAAAAACAGCCCTCGTAATATTACTATATAGTGAATTTTAACAAGATGCAAAATAATTTAATAAAATTCCTTGAAGAAAATCGGGCCAAAAACCGGGGTCTGGTAATTTTTGAAGACTTTCTTACTTTCATTCTATAGTTTGAAATCTCAGTATGCTTATAAAATCATTCAATAGTCGTCGTAGCTGTTCCGGCAACGGATTCTAGTGGCAGGTGAAGAAACTACGTCTGGTTCGCTTCAAAAAATGTAGCTGAAAACACAACTTGCCTCAACATTTATAACGCTCGGCATTTTTTTTTTTAAATAATTCTACATGAATTTTGTGTACGAGTTTCGTACTGTAGGTGTATAATGCTGTATTACCGTGATTGGATGTTTCACATCACCGGCGAGAACTTTGTGCTCTGCGGGACGATAACAATTGGAGTCCAACCCAGGTGCACGCGCTTGAAGTTTCTGTGCCGCCGAGTGCATTCGTGAAGCCTTTCTGCGCGACGTCACGCTACTGCTCGTTGCGCGTAAAGCCGTACGCGACGTGACCGTAGCCGCTTCGCGACGCATTAGCGCGCTGTTCAAACACCCCCCACTACCCCCCCCCCCCCCCCACACTCCCTCCACCAAGACAAACCCTCGTTTAAACTCGTTCCGGTGGCAAATATTGACGCCGCATTCGTTCGCGACCTAATTCCGCGCTCTGGTGCAGCGGCAAATTTATTTGCGTCCGTCAGTAGTGCAGGAAAGTATGTTCTGCGCCAGGGTCCTGGAGCGAAGAGCAAGGACCGTGTCAATTAAAAATCACGCGGACGTCACGGCGGCCATCTTGGATGACCTCGGCCTATGAACACCACCTCCAAAATTTGCCAAAAATTTCCATATATTACTCAATTTTTGCCAAAAATTCACCGAAATTCGGCATTTTTCTAGCTTTTAGGGAAATAATCCATTAAAATATCTATAAAAAATGTAAAAATATTTTTTTTTCTATTTTGAGGGGAAAATCCTTTTTTTTTTTTAGGAAAAACATTTCCCCGCCAAAACTAAACAAATTCGAAATTCGAAAAACCGCAAAAAAACTTTTGCCTTTGAAAGAAACAAAATTCCTATACGCGGCGTAAGACTCACAAAAGCAAGCCATCATAACAGCCGATATCACGACCTTGACCTTAAAGGTAAACTTGCAATTCTTTAATTTTGATAAAAATATTCTGAAAATACCAAATCCTGCATGCGATATGCTATGTGGTAAGTGATAGGTAACTTTGATTTTCAATTCAGTGAAGAACCAGTTGACCACAATAAATGCCGTAGTTCTATAAACAGCAATGCATTTCTGTTTTATTTACCTACTAAGAGGATTTAGCTGTGGTTTGCAATTGACTGCAACAATTTGAAGATGAAAAGACAACTCTTACAAGGAAATGTAAATTTTGTTAAATTATAGGCTATATTCCAAAAATTTGTAGAAATTTTTACCACTAGGGCATTGTGCCAATTTATCAAAATTGTTAAATAACCATAACGAAAACAAATATGTATTGTTGTACATTTTGCCAGATAACATTTTATTTTGCATGAAACAAACTGAAATTAGTTTCAGTGACAGACCGCCAGAGCCAAAATAAACATTTAAAGAGACTCTGAAACGTTTAATCATTATTTTCATCTTTGTGACAATGGCAGATAATGATTACGTTCATTTATTCGCAATCAAGCACGAGGTTGCGTTTTCATGATAAAAAAAGAAATCGCACTGAAATCTGATGTTGAACCATGAACGTTACAGCACCTGTTAAGTAGGGGAAGCTCAAATGTAAAAAAAGAACAGTGTTTTTATTGAGGTACATCAAAAAGCAAGAGTGTCATTTGAAATAAAAAAATAGTCAGTGGGAGAACACACACATATACACACACATACACACACACATATATATATCTTATATAAAATTCTTGTGTCACAGTGTTAGTTATCATACTCCTCCGAAACGGCTTGACCGTATGTGTATGCATATTCAGTAGGTCTGAGAATTGGCTACTATATATTTTTCATACCCCTAAGTGATAAGGCATAGTGGAGCTCGCAGCGGCTAGCAAAATAGGTATGCGTTCCTATACCATTCATCCAATTGCGATGAAATTTTGGTGAAATGTTATGCGCATGCCCGTGAAGGTTTCTGAGACGGTATAACTATTTTGCAATAGTTGGAGCACAAATCGTTTAAAAAAATGTGTTTATTTCATATTATATAGCGGCACTTCGTCTGTTTTTGTTGTATAAGTGCGCACGCATGACACATTTAAATATAAAAGAAAGTCAGAGATAGAGTGATATATATAGAGTGAGATAGAGAGAGACAGAGAGATAAGTTGAGATAGAGCGAGGTATAGAGAATGAAATGGGTTAGATAAAGATATATATAGATTTATATAGAATAGATAGAGATAGTGTGAGATATATATATAAATATGTAGATATAAAGAGATAAATAGCGATAGAGAGATACATAGATGTATAAAGATGTAGATAGAGATAAATATATGTTAAGAGTGATGGATAGATGATTTGTATATGTGTAACTACTTCAAACATATTACAAAACAAAACTGAATGAGGCATTGCAATGCATGCCGAGCATTAGCTAGATAATGGAATCTTTTCAATATTAGTAATCTGTTATTTTTAAGTTTTTTTCTATAGTGCTTTATAGAGTCTAGACTACATACAGACCACCAATTTTTAGATATATACAGGTAAATAACTATACACTCTCAGAACGTCTGTCGGGATCTGAAAGTGATATAAATTATTTTGCACACTTGACATTCAAATTAAGAAGACAATTACTGTCTACATCTGATTTAGAAAAAGGTCCCCTTCACCCTGTGTTCAGCCCGGACAACGCCGGGTACTACAGCTAGAAATTCCCTAGAAATAATTTATATGGCAAAACAACGTTTGCCAGGTCAGCTAGTGTATATATATATAACTCACAGGAGAGGGACCGATAGCAGTGTTAGAAAAATTCTGCTGTAACCAAATGTTATCCTGTTTTTATTTCAGAGGGTCGAAACACGAACTGCTAAAATATTGAGTGGCTTGACTAGTCAAGCCAAGCCGTCGAAAAGCAGGTTATTTAAATGAACTGATCCTGCATACGGCCTTCTTCTCGTCGGGTTGTGGACAGCGCGCCTGACTTGAGGCCGCTACCGGGAAAAAAAAAATTGAAACACGCAAACGTGTGATTACACCGAGGATGGGTGTTCGACAGTCTTCGCGTGCGCATGTGTGCATCTCCCGAGAACTGGCCCGTGTTTTAAGTGCCGGGATTTAATCGACCCGTCCTTCCAGCGCGCGAGGGCATCTAGGAGTGGCTTCGAAGACTACCTGTCGTCCTTGCTGGCCTCTGTGCTCCACCTCTCCTCGCCTCCTGGTCTCCTGGTATCCTGTTCCAGTCAGGCAGGCGCAGCTGAATAAGCGGAATTGCATGCAACCTCCCCAAAACCCACTCCACCACCAAAATTTTTGTTAAAAAAAATTAGTTGTCTGTAAAGTCGGTTTACGGACGATAGTTTAACGTGACAACGTCATAACAAAACATTGATGAAATGATTGCACAATTTTATGAATAAAATTGAATCACTTTTTATTGAATTATCACTATTTTGTTTGATACAAAGAATGAGTGAAAATAAAATGTACAATTTAACTGATAAATTTACTTTTATTTGCACTCATTAATTCAAATATGTTTATTACTTTAACGAAGAGATTTTTTAACTATAACTTTTATACATGATTGCTATTTAACTTCTTCCAATCTGTGTTATTCTGTTAAGGATAGGATGATGATAGGAAAAGTAGGAAACGAATGGGAGTGTTTCAAGTTTAATGTGCCTCGAAAAAGTCAAACCGATGGTTGATCCAATCGAGTGGAAGAGAGATAGATGCGGCGCAAGCGTTCAATGAGCGTAACGGGACAATGTGCGTAACGGGACACTTTTTCTTGCGTGAAGCCGGCGTTCATCGATTTATTAGACGTTGTCACGTCAAAAATATTATTTATTGATAAATAAAAACAATTCTGTAGTCCCGCCAAATTGGCATCCTATTCTACTCTCATTGGCTGTTGCGTTATGCGTTCGTAACAGAAATCAAACATACTTATTATTAATTTCCCTGCTATTCACACGACCTCTCTCTCTCTCCCTCCCTCATGCACAAGACCGCCACGCCTATTATGAATCAGTAGGTTCGAAAACATGGCGGTCGAATCTTGTGCCCAGGTGCACATGGCAGCCATGCTTATTGCTACCAAGATAATTCAACATCGTAAAAATTTTTTCTCCAAATTTCTGCAACTATAATCAATACACCACTCCGTTAATACACACCATTCCATAAATTAACTAAGCATGTTAGTAAAATTAATTTTTTTTAAATTTAACTCATTATGTGTAATAAATTTCAATGAGTGCTCATATATATAGTCAGTGTAGCCAAGTTCACCGAACGAGACCCTCGTGTTGTAATCAATTATTTCATTGTTTTTTATGCCATTATTTCCACAGTGTCTTGTACCGTTTCAGACTTTGTGTTAAATGTCATCTTGTGTTGTCAATTTATTGAATACAAGGATCGAAATTTAATTATTTGAATCAGTCTGCACGTTTTTATGCTGAGGGGTATTTCCTGTTTTAAAAATTAATAAACGTTATTATTTAAAAAATACTATTTATTAATTAAAACAAAAAATAAAAAAGATATCGTCAGATATAACCATTAAAATGAATTTATATGTTTAAAAAACTGCGTTGACATATTACTGTTCAGAGGTCACTGGATAATTATTTGGTAGTTAATATAGTTATTTACAAAACCCTACCAAAATTTGACGGATTTTTCACAATATTTCATTTTCTATAATTAATAGTAATATTTCAAGTGTGAACCGATTTCCTTCAGATCGTGTACACAGTCATGTGCATGGCCTGCTGTGCACTCGCTTTTTTTATTTTGCACCCAATTTACGGCCATGCCACACTGTAAAATTTTAGCTTCCAACACCTTCCGATATGTTGTATCAAATAAAGTTGGAGGGTCATGCGGTCACTGTAAACTTCCCTAGCACAGACATGTTCGTCTGGCAAGTGGGATTAGTTGAGTTTCCACAAAATATTTTGCATGTAGGACGGATTATAAAATATATTGTATGTTTAATACAATCGGCCAATCAAAATCGTGCATAGCGAAACCGGAAATGACATCCGTTTCCGTCACAACGATATTTTTAAAATGTTTAAGAACATGTGCGATTAAATAAGTTATAAAATTGGACTATCTTAAATGTTAATATGGATGTCATAAGAGAAAAAAAATCATGTGTAAAAAGGAAACTATGTTAGTAAAAAACATTATTAAAAAACATTGATTATTTAATTCATTATGTAATGAACATTATTGTGAATAAAATCGATACATTTTCAAACCATTAAAAAATGTGCAAATAGAATAACAAGTTCAAAAATTCCCTCAAGCCGCACTGTTGTGCATTATTTAATTTCAAAATTGAAATCAAAATAAATTTTGCGGTAGCTCGGACTCCAAATAAACTTTGATAGTGTGACATGATTCCAAATATATTTGAGGTCATCTGTACAAATATATTTGATGGGAAACTTTGGAAAACATTTCCCATCCAATAGTACACCCCATACTCTATGATCGAATATATTGGAGAACAATTTTTACAGTATGACAGGTCCTTTAGATTGTTAATGGCGGCAACTATTGCCATATTGACACAACTGATATTTTTAAATTAAAATTATTATGTTATGCAATATTAATAGATGGTATTATCATTCTGAAGAAATATTTTTCTAAACAAGTATTATTTTTTCTTAGGAGAAACTATTTATTTGCAGCAGCTAATAGCTAAAAAATAAAAATATTAATTATATCCTATTGTGAAAAAGAACATTTTCATATTAAACTGTACATAAATTATGAAAATAAATTTGAAACCAAGATGGCGTGTTTATGTTAAGTTTCCTTTGAAGCAAAATTTAATATTATCAGAATATGCTCTTGATTAAATGCAACAAGAAAATATATTTCCAAAATTCTCTTTCCAAATCATCCCTTTTAAAAATAATATATTTTCTACATTATAAAAATTTTTCATTGCCGTATAAGGTTTTGTCTAATACTTTTTTGCTTTGTTGCCAGACATAATCCAAAGAGAACAAAAGTTTGAACCAAAACCTTATAATGAAATAACAAAAAAATTACAAAAAAAAATATTAATTTAAAAAGGGAAATATGAACTAAGAATTTTGTATATACATTTTCTTATTGTATTTCAGCAAGAAATTCGTCTTATAATATTCCATTCTTATTTTTAAGAAAATTTAACTGAAAGACACCATCATGATTTCAACAGTTTTCATCATAAACTTTATTTTATTAATATTAAAAATTTGGGCTCTGATTTACCATAGTAAATAATTAATGGAATGTCTTGTTGTTTGTAATGACCGACCGAAACCAATAGTTACTCTTGTGGAATAATAGTTTTTTTAGCATCGAATATTTAATGTTTGGTTAGAATGACTATAACTATAAAAACATTGTCAATATACACTTATTTATAGTCTTAGAAAAATCAGCGTATAGTAAAATTTCAAAAAAAGTTTTACAACTTCTTATAATTAAATATGGCATATAGAATAATATTTTAAATGTTAACAAGCCGGGTAGTATAAATCTAGTAACAGTGGGCGCCATTTACTCTGTACTGCAATCTAAATGTGGGACGGACTATAGCATCTCTTTAACTAACTTCTTCTCTCTCTAGCCAAGCCTTTCTCCCGTCTCAGAAGCCACTTCGATTTAATTACACCTTCAAGGCCATCGTCTAAGTTTGTACTAAACGTCCAGGATGTGCCTGCATCCAACCAAGGGCGTATCTAGCTGAAAATGTAAGGAGTGAGATTTTTTGCAATTTTACCTCTTTAATTGGGAAACATGGGTCAATATCCTAACTAAGATTGTAGTTTCCAGGACTTCTCACATATGACCCAGTGGCTTTATTTAGTAAATAGTTTCTCTCAAAGTGTTGAAATATTAAAAATCAACTATTTGATAAATGTTTCAGATTTTTGCTATTTAAATTTTTATTCTCTCTTAATTTATTTTTTCCCCCACCACTTTGGAAGGAAGGGCAGTTTAATACGCACTCGCATCCTAACGGAACGCATTTGGGACTTCGTCCACATAAGCTGAGGGTTGCAACTAAAAATCGAATGACTACGTATGCACGTGTAGGGTTTCTATAGCGATATGGATGGCGGGTGAAAGATGAGAGGGAGCAGAAATGGAACGCATTCGGTGGGGGGGAATTGGATATACTCGAGAAAACCCTCGTTGGCTCCCCGCTTGGATTTGAACCTGGATCCCCTTAGAGGGTAGCAAGTTATAGTTTCACTCAGCCAACATTTGTAAAAAAACACATACGTGTACAGTTCCAAAGCGTATGGCAGGAGATATCCTCCAAAAACTGGCCCGATGGCGGATCTTCAGTATCCAGTCGATCGAATACGCGATGCTTCACGCCACATTCCAACATACAAGATGAAAGGTTCCAAGATTTTTCGGGTTTGCTAATCTGTGTTAAAAAAAACTGTTCGCTTGGTTGGAAGCGTGTTTGTGTAGGTGAGGCGGAAAGGTAATTGCGAAACTAGCGTCTAGTGCGGTTCATCCCCTGAGCGCATGGTTATTTAAGTAGTGGCCCTGACATTAAAAGGCGTTTAATTGAGGAAAAAAGCATAAAGTCGCTGTGGTACTTTTGAGAATCTATCCTGGGTGTTTCCAAAAAAATACAAAACATTTAGATTTAAAAAAGACGGAACTACCATCACCACCTCATCATTTTCTTAAATACTTCCTGTAAACAGATACCGCTAGGTATCCCGTGCGGTTTTTAAAAGCTTTTCACACCGTTATGAAGAGATGAGAGAACGAAAATGATGTTGGGCTTGTGCATCGCAGCGCATCCCCGTCCTCAAGAGACCGACCAAGAGACGCATTAAAAGTGACCATCAACCGGACGTTAACGCGCGCCAGTTGCCGAGTGAATGACGGCTCTCTCTCTCCAGCTCGTGCGTCAAGAGGTGTAGATGGTTGGCAGGGTGGAAGGGGAGAACGGGGATTTGCAGCCCCTAATTTCCTGCCGCAACCAACGACAGTGAAGACAGCAATCGTGGGCAATACGCCGTCTCTTCAACCATCTTCACCGCGGCTCGTAGCGCGTCAAACGAGCCACGACTAACCGTCACGTGAACGCCTTGCTCTGACGAAGATTAAAAAAAACCTTGAACAACGTGCAGTGGAAGAATATTCTCTGTTTCTTCTACTCACGCATACTAGTTGCTCTGCAATGTGTTAGTGCACCGGAACGCATTTTTAAACGTGCCTAATTGAACGAGGCCGAACTCCGTAGCGCAATCGAATGCACGCTGGCATTTAGCGTGAGGGATTTTGGATTCGTGTCTGGGGTAAGGCATGGGAGTGAATTTCAAAGATTTTAAAACTTGACACCGTTAAAAAGAAATTATTAAAATGAACATTTACGTTCTTAAAACATTAGTGATTAAAGGGGAAATGATTGGATCATTGGTAATTAAATAATCACAGCGAACCAATCATGTTATATTTAAAAAGAAAGAGAGATAAGACAATGAAATAGCATTTCATAGGGCGAAGGTTCGAATTCCTATACGCCAATTCTGATAAAATGAGCATAACCACAAAGATAATCTTGATGAGCTGAATAATGGGACGTGATTCTATAGTTGTAACATAAATACCTCATGTAAAAGTAGACAACACTTTCCTTATATCTATACTTTTTATATTTTATTACTTAGTAGTGTATAAATAGCGATACTGGGACTGGGTTCTCGATGGGATTGAAGATTGTTTATTTTTTTCCCCTCTGACCACCATCTTGGATTGTGACATCACGGCGGCCATCTTTTATGACCTGGACCTTTACCCCGGCGGCCATATTGTATCTGCCATATTGGATCCGCCATTTTGTTTTCTATAACTTTCCGACATATTCAAATCGAATGCCCAAGTTCTTAATGTTGCAATTTTTGTTACGCCTGCTATCTTTCAAATCAGTAATTATTATCAGATTTTGGTGGGGAAAAATTTAAAATTGATAAAAAAATTAATTAGTCAAAATAATTAAATATTATTTAAAACACGCACTTACATCCTCGGGTCGAACCTGGCGAGGACAAAAAATAAAAACAAGATAGATCCTTCCTCCACGGAAGCCACAGGCAGACTGACTTACCACCACTAATGTCAAGGTATAATATCGCCAGCTAGTATGATGTCATGTACTAATGTCAAGGTATATATTGCCAGCTAGTATGTTGTCATGTCTGCCATCTTGTTTTCGTATGCTGGATGACACCATCTTGTTTTCGTCTGCTAGAGTGCACTACCACCGTGTTAGTTTAATTTTTACCTGCTAGAGTGCAGCAATAATTTATTATTACTATGGCACCAGCTATTTTGAAATTTGGGCACCATCTTGAAAATTCGTAATTATTTAGAACTTCATACTACCTTACTATCAAAATTATTCGAATTTATTTGAAACCATCTTAATATTATCCTAACCCTTTATCCAAAACAAACATTTATTCACCCACGTATTAGTGCAAGGGATAAAGAGTGGTGTTTTAAGGTCAAAAAATTTACTTCTACCTTAGTATGCATAATATGAAAAAATCTTTCTAAGCTATTCAATGGTGGAAGCATTGAGTTAAAAACATTCAAAACATTTTCCCTGCATGTAATATGAAAAAATATTTTATCGATCATTTTGTAATATTCTATGTTAGAGAACATATATGATGTTGTATACATTAAGTTTAGGAAACTATGCAGAAGTTTATAGTAATTACCAGAATAAGTAATTACTACAAAATCTACCTACAACTGAAGTTCTTGCTAAAGGGGATATATATTTTTTTAATGTTTAGCACTTAATGTGTCGTGTGTTTATGGAATAACGAAATCTTTCTTCTATTCTGCTTTGTAAACTGGCATGCCTAAGAGTTTACCAGAAGGTAGAAAAAATTAGGCATCGTGTAGTGTAGGATTAATGAACACTATGTCAGTGGTATTGTTTGTGTTAATAGATTTTGACATATATTTTGACAATTCGCAATAGAATGTCAAAGAAATCAACCCCCTTCTTATTTTGATAAAATAAATATTTATAATTGGACTTACTGACAAAATTATTCATTAGTATGCATTTGGTTAAAGGGACTATAACTTACCATATCCAAAAAATTTAAAATAAGTGGTTCCATCACATACACGTGTGTATTATTTAATTATTTGTCTCGACAAAATACATCAACAGGTCTCGATCCCTTGTTGAAGTAAATATTTGTGGCATAATGTAACTATTATTTCAACAACAGATTATAAATTTACATGCTTTTCGTGCCAATTATAATTATTTTATGTATATAAAAAAAGGGAATCGTAGCCAAATATATGGTCGAATTCAAAATGGTGGGTTTGGTCTCCCTTACACGGAAGTGTCACTTTTCGGAACACTGTCAGAAGCCCACGACGATCCAATTTAGAAGTCCGCCACTTTGAAATCCGACGGCAAAACACTCTTTGTTCACCTACCGGACGCCATTTTGGTTTCCAAGAACATTCTTCCGATAGAACTCACTTCGCGTCGTGTTATTTTTATCTCCCCCTTTTTGATACTGACAAAGGTGATATAAATACCTATACACTCACTGAAGGAAGTGTCACACACACACATTTTGCGCCCTTCTAGGGCCGAAGGAAAAAAGCACGGTATAAATACACGCCGATATCCTGTCTGCTTTTATTTTATCTTCGGAGCTACGACCCACTAGGCGCATCGAAACTGTTCTGCGGCAGAGACTAAATGTCGCCACACACACGCGCCATCACGTGACCGCAGCCATCGTGCTGGATGGATCTCAGCAAACTTTGATGAGGGGAAGGGGGTGGTAACGTATGGGGTCTAGACATCCCAGAAACGTTATGAAAATGGTAACAATTTGCGGTAGGCTGTTTAGTGACGCAGTCCATATAACTGTTAAAAAGATATATATATATATATCATATATATATATCATATATATATATATATATATATATATATGAGAGAGAGAGAGAGAGAGAGTATGTGAGTATGATTGTTTGCAAGAAATAAACTCGAAAGCTACTTGACTGATTTCAAAACATATTTCACTGTTATAGATAGAAAATCTATTCGAGTTTAACACAGGCTAAGTTTTCCTAATATACGAGGGCTGTTTTATTTCAGCCTATGATGGGCTATAAAACAAGACAAATTTACAGAACATATAACTTTATCACCGAAAGTACAGCAGGGCCTTACTTATTTTTTCTACATAACCGCCAAAACAATTGAGGCATTTTTCATATCGTAACACAAGCTTATTGATGCCTTCTTCGAAGAAGTTAGCCGCCAGTGAATAGAGATCCAGACCCAGCCTGGATACTTCTCTCCCTCACGACGCCGCTGTGACGCTGGTGGACTAATAGTGCGGCGCACTGGCTCCCGTGTCAAGGGAACCACACATAACTTAGAACAGTCGTAACTTAGAAACTTAGAAAAAAATCCACGTAACTTAGAACTGTCATAAGTTAGAACGATCATAGCTTAGAAACACACAGCTCAGGATCACACAACTTATAAACGGCGTAACTTATAAAGTAATAACTTAGAACTATCACAACTTAGAAACTCACAACTTAGAACGGTCATAACTTAGAAACACGTAACTTAGAAACACACAACGCCGAACCACATAACTTAGATCTATCATAACTTAAAAACACACAACTTAGAACATGCATAACTTAGAAGTTTCTATCTTGTGTGTTTCGAAGTTATGTGTTTCCAAGTTGTGTGTTTCTAAGTTGCGTGTTTCTAAGTTATGTGTTTCTAAGTTGTGTATTTCTAAGATGTGACAGCACCCCCCGTGTCAATAATCATCCCAAGCTTTTCTAATAGTGGACAAAATAGGGGACAAAAAGTTCCCCAACACGACGCGGAACACTGAGTCTACGCGACGCTGCAATGTTGCATGATGTAGAGTAAAGTTGCTCGGCTCATGTACACGACCCGGGACATGTTACCTGCTCCCGCTCCGAGAGCGGGCACACGTGCAGCCCGGCTGTACCACAACAAACATTGTTGATGAGAGTAGACGCGCGCGCAATGAGCTACTCAGCACGTCAGCAGCGTGGAAAAAACGAAACCATTCATTAACCTATATCGACCTTTGCCAACGCTACGCATTAATGCGAGACACTTTAGAATAGCAAATAAAAAAAACATAAAACATATTTTAACTCGGGGGAGGACATCGCCAAAGAGCTAAACTTGAGGAGGAAATACATCGAGCCAAAAACTCACACACACAATCCGGTCACAGTTGAGTATCAACTTTTATTTCTCTTTGCAGCCAAGAAGTTTCGCACCCAAGGTCTCTTCTTTCTTTTATTAGGTAGACTTCAAAGAAATACTACCTATTGTAGCCGTTACCATGGTACGACTTTCGAAATTTTTATATGTTTTTTTGTTTCATGGTCCGTAGACCCAAAAACCATCGTCAACACAAAAGTGTGTGTGTGTGTGTTTATATATATATATATTGTGGACACGATAACCATCGCAATTTTTCACAAATCACTTTCCAACTGATACATAACATCTAGTATAGTCCATCCACGGTAACCTCCTACTTTTCTGAAGCCCTGCTTTTCACCGGATCTACTTTAATGTCACTATGTATCCTTCCGCCGTATGTAAACAAAAACATTGCCATGTGACAAATGTCAAATGGTTTGTTTACAATCACCAGCTGTCAAAACAATGTGTGTATGTATGTATATATATATATATAAGTAATTTTAATATGATCTAAGTATACATGTATATGTTCATAACATTATTTATGATACCCAATGGTAAAAATATTAAAAAATAAGTTTGTTAGCTAAAGAAATAACATATAATTTAAAGTAAATTTTTAGGAGAATATATAAATTTACAACATTTATGTAAGCAATAAATATCATCATTTAGTACAGTTCAACACAGTTTTCTGCATCTGAAAAAAAAAGTATTGTAAATTATACATATGGCTGTCCATCTAAGCAATCTGGAAAAGACTAAGGATTGAAGGTTTAATAAAATTAACAAATTCAGATGAAAACATTTAAAAATGAATTTTCTTCTTTTATTTAATAAACCCCTACCATTTTGCCGGTTAAGGCCACAAATAAAAATATGGTTATATACATTTTCCTGAGTATACTTATTAGACAAAATCATAATTTTATGAACAGTAAAATTGTGGTAAAGAATTGACAGTAATTTCTATACCACTTATATGCATTATTTATTTGTGGCCCTGGATGGGGACTGGCTTTTTGTTTTCCAAGTAAGTTCACTGAAAAATGAAGACACACAACAAAATAAAATGTTTCACATACACCTATACGAATCCAGAAATGAAATTTATTATTAATTTCATAATACGTGTAATATAAAGTTAATACATAAAGTTCCAGTAATCAACATACTTAATGGGAATGCATAAAAGAAAAAAAAAATGTTTCAAACCCCAATACTTACAGTTGCCCAGGTGTTTATTACATACAGACCTCAATAAGAACACCCGGGTAAATCATCAAGAGGAACTGCCAGTACTTCACTGTCTCCATCTACTTGCTGTGTCGTAACCTCAAATTCTTCGCTGTCACTGTCTTCACTTGAACTATCCTCGCCGAGGTGGATGATGAGTGGAGGAATGGTGCCGCTGTCTATGTGGACTTCTCTCTCCCAGTCTGCTTGAATTAGCTTCTCCACGTGATCCACACACCTCGCCCATCTAAAAAAATTAATGTATACAGTAAAACCTCTATATAAATGACCTGTTTATAGCAAAAACCACTCTATAACAAAATATGTTTGTTTCTGTCAAAACGGCATAGTAAACAATGCATGGCATGCTCTTTATTACATACAATTTTGAACTCACTCCACAAGAAACTATTTTTAAACACAACAAAACTCATTTAATGTGTTTTCCTCAACTATCAAAGCTATTATTTAATACTTGAAGTAACATGTTTTGTTTTATGTTATCTGAAAAAAAAAATTATAGTGGTTTATTCAAGATATAATAAAGCTGTAAATATTATATATGTTATCAATAAAGGCTTAGAATGCATATGATAAAATATTTATTTCATAAGTTTTGTGTTTGTTTTTGGTTAAAATTTGTCCCAGACAAAAACAGTGAGATATAGCGAAAATTTAATTTTTTGAATAGTTTTGATGATTTACTGTATATGTATTTCACTATAATAACATAACTTTTGAAAATACTAATGTGCAAGAACTACATGTGTAAATACCTATTCAAGTTCGCTAGATGAAAATATTCAAAATTCTCTACGTTGAAATTTTATCTGAATATTGAAATCTGCCTACAGCACTGAACCCACCATAACTTTAAAGTCATTGACACAAGATTAAGCATAACAGAAAGTAATATCACAATTACTAATAAATACAAAACTATTTATGGAAATGAAACAATTGAAAATGGACTGCAATTACAAAAAAAAAAACCTTGCAAATAAGTCACCACTGTTAGATCCAGAAACTACACAGATATGTATGAATCACATGGGAATAAAATTACAAACACAAACACAAACACGAACACAAACACATACATGCAACACATTTTCAAAACGACAACTACACAAATTCAAACCACTTATTTTTACCAATTGTTTTAAAACTGTATTACTGGTATATGAATATACACAAAATGATAATCACACTATACACACACTAGCACACAAAGTTATCAAAAGGAATGGTAGGACCAGGCTGCTAGGCAACAATACTTACGTATTATGTAAAAATGTATGGTAAGGGTTTTGCTGAAGCTTGAGGAATGTTCTACAGGAAAATAAAACAATTTCTACTTCAAAAGGAATACCCCATTGGTCATGCAACATGAAAATACCTCTCTGGTGTGGAAGCATCAAGAGCCTCTTTCCAGATGGCTGCAACTGCATCATTGTCAAATCTCTTGGCCCGCCCCACGTTACTATTGTAATGGTGTTTACATTGAGCCCAAACTAGTTCGATTGCATTATAGTGGCAGTGATAGGGTGGGAGTCTTAGAATTTCGTGGCCATAGTTACGAGCCAACTCGTCTACCTCATATCTGAAAAGTGTGTTAGAACAAGGTGTATACGTAATTTTTTGCAACTATCTCACTTTTAAAGAAATGCTGTGAAAAAAACGAAATAATATACCGTATTCGGGGCTTGTTTTGTTTAGCTATTCTCAGCAGCTCCACTTTCAACAAATTATTTTCATGTTTTATCCCATTCTTCTCCAGCCACGCGATTAGTGCAGCCTTGGTCCAGTTCGTTGTAGGTGTTTTCTCAACCTACGTTATGCCAACATTTAACTAAATACTCAAGTAGCTGATAAGAATTCATGACAGTAGAACCCTGTTACAATTTTACTGCTTATAAAGTTTTCCTGCCTATAATGTATTATTTTTCAAGTCCAATATTTTCCCTATAAGGACAATGTATTTAATTCCTGGATATAATGTTTCACAAATTATGCGTTTCGTGCTTGTAATGTTCACTTCATAAAATTTTAGAAGAAAAAAAAATTAAAAGCCTTTGTCTATACTGTCTATGTATATGTGTATGTTAGCAGTTAACTGCCTGTTGACACCCTTGGAAAACAAATAAATTCATAAATTTTTAGCCATTCTGTGTGTTTTCAAATGTATTCACTTAAATCACATGTTCAAGTGGCAAAAGAACTGGACTTAAGCATTTCCACTGTAAACACTGTCGTGAATTATGACAATTTTACAGCAATGAGACAATGTGTAAGTAAAGACAAAGCAGATAGAAGCTGGAAGCACCATGATGTTAAAGAAAAATTGTTTTTGGCTTGCTACAAGCAAATTGGAGCATCAAATATATCTTTATGCAGCTTGTTGAGTCCATTGGCAATAAATCCACACTAAAAAGTTCGAAATTGAATTTCCTGCTTATGTTTTTTTTTTCTTGTAGCCCCTTAAAAACAAATTATAACAGGGTTCTACTGTACTTATGCAAAGCAAACAAGTGTTTTGGCATATTGTCGTAATGAATTTCTAAATTTAACAAAGCATGTTAGTTTAGTGACTAGAAATTTTTTTGAAAATATTATTTTAATTTATTAAGTAGGGCAACAGAGCATTCATAAAGTGGGTCCTTTTACCAAACAAGTAATTATGTCATTTTCAAATGCTGTTTGCAATAAAAAAATTTTATTTGGTATTTCAAACCCTCTACTAAATTAGTTTGCACTACAATGTAATTCAATTACATTATATATATATATATATATATATATATATCTGTGTGTGTGTGTATTCAATTTCAGCTCAAACATTATAGTTTATAAAAATGTAGTGTAGGCATACTATTAAGATAACAATTATTGCTGGCAAAATGTATTAGTCTCGAATATTCGTACTTATACACAATAATAAACACATGTAAATTTTTCACATTACAATTTGAGCAATAAAAAGACACTGCTTTACCATTGCACATACCTGGGTGCTGTGATATGAAGCATTGTCCATTATGATGACACTGGGTTCCTCAAGATGCACCAACATGTCTTCAAACCACATCAAGAAAGTTTCCCCATTCATCTCGCCATGGTAGTCTGCAGTCTTCTGACCTGAAACAAAAAGTAATCCTGCTCCTGGCACAAAGCCAGTGCGCCCTCCAGCATTAACAACAATAAACCTTTTACCATCTCCAACAGTACGTCTCTTCGCAGATTGTAGACTCTTGTCCTGCCATGACTTTGATACAGTTCCTGAAAAATATATGAAATGGAAATGAAATACTTTGTATTGGACCACAGAACAAATTTTCAAATAAATTAATGCCTTGCCTCTCTGGAAAATCCATGTTTCATCAACAAATATGAAATTGGCACCTCTTTCTTTTTCTTCTTTATACTTTCTCAAGAAATCTATTCGCTGCAATACTATGTTTTCATTCTCTATCAAAGCTTTTCGTCCATCAACAGTTGTCCATGAAAATCCCATCTTCTTTAACAATTTATGAAGACTTGATCTTCCACCATAATAATCTATTTGTCTTTCCCTGATTTCTTTCAAAATGGTGTCGACTGTAACATTCAAACCTGTAAATTTATTGCATACATTAACAATACATGAAATAACAGAGGTACACAAAACTAAGCGAAACCACAACCCCGTAGAAGATAATTTAAGTGCACAATTTACATTTATTAAATAGTTTTAATAAACTTACATTTCAAAAATACTTTTAAATTAATTTAAATTTTGTAGTTTGCTTAGAGGAATTATACATTGCAGTATTTTTGTCTGCAATGATATGACGATTATATTGCGCGTTTGTATTGAAGTTGTGTAAAACATTAGTATTTCAGCATTCAATTTAGCAATCAATAAGTTACAAGCTCTACACTGTGTTGTAGGTAAATGTTTTGTATCGAGTATCCCATGTGATCCCTAGATCTTTATGCATGAACCTGTACATCCTATTGATCGTGTGGTGCATGCTTTTTTTCATTTATTCAGATCAAAGATCCTGAACATAATCAAATATTGTGGTATAGCAAGAATAATTATCATAAGTTTAATAAAACATATATATTTTCATTATTATTCAACTTTAAATCATAACTCATTACTACATCACAGGTTTTTAGTTTTGGTTTTGTACAGGATTTTTAAACGTAATAAATTAGAAAAGCAAGCATCATAAATCACAGGATCAATATTTGCAGGATCATGCGATCAGGATCAATGTATCTAATCGGATACGCGATACTAAACTTTTACTGTTTTATAACCTTCTGTTACTTCATACACTAACACACAGTTTGTCTGGCTAAGTTGTGTTTTCATATGATACTTCATTACAATGAAGTAGGCCTATTGTTTATAAAATAACAATACCCCTATATTTTCTAAAGGGTTATGCAGGGCATGACACTATTTTGCAATAGAATATATATTGTACTGGACCCTGCCACACAGTACAATTTAGCCAATTAAGTATCCCAATTTTTTTTAATAACCATGCTTGCTTAGACCACAACTCACTAATTTGTAACCAATTACTGCTAAAGCGCACAACTGGATATTATTGATACTGGAAATAGTCATTATTTAACCTTCTGATACATCATAAAAGTTGAGGTTATTTAATATGTATACTGTGTATAACGATATAAACATTACTTGTAGTTTTAGAATGTAACAATTTTCTTTCTATCTTTAACCTAACCTTAAAAGGACGTGTACCTATTTCATATGTTGCACAATATTCTATATATCAATACCATATCAATAAAGAAACCTAACAAACCACCCAAAAATGTTAAGTATTTTTAAAGGACAGATGATATCGGAAAAAAACTGAACCGGTCAATCTGCATATGGATATATGAAATGAATACAATTAAGTAGGGCCTACCCCAGTGATATTGAAACTACTCTTCAGTATCAAATTTTTACCTTCAGCGTACATCCTGTAAATTGCATTCCTGATTGCATTTACTGTGAAATCGTCGACTGTGTCAAGTGACTTTCCTTCCTGTGGCCTTTTTTTCCTCTTTTTTCCTGGTGTTGAAACTTCTTCAATGTCTTTCTTGTAGTACCTAACCAAAAAAAAAAAACATTTGTCATAACACTTCCGGGGACCCGTTCACAATACGCAGTTAGGCAGTGTTCCAAATATGGCATTTTGTCACAAATATTTGCTTTGTGGTCACTAAATGGAAACATGACAGACTTTGTCCACGAAATTAATGAAGTGTTTTTTTATTTATTTTGTGATCTCCCAAACAGATGAAAAACTAATTAAATGCAAATTATAAAATCACTCCCTTATGTTATAGTTAAACCTATCATAAAGTTTATAAACATCGTTATAAACAAACGTGTATCACACCCATAAAAATACTTGAAAGTGCCTATATTGTTATTGTTAGGACCTGAGTAGGCCTAATATGATTTTAGGTTAACTTTTCAACAGAGACGCCACATGGCGGTGTTGTCTCACACCAAAAAATATAAATTGGAAATAAAACACAAAAAAACTCGTGAGTTAAAACACAGGCCGACAATACTTAGGACACAGTCGATATTTTTTTTACGTGCATGAATACGAAAAAAGCCTACTTACTTGAGAACAGTTGACTTTGCGATGTTGAGAAGAAACGCGGTCGCCTGCGTAACGTCACATTTCTTCAAGTCGCCTTTTCTAATTAAAACATATAAGTTCTGAGCGACGTTAATGATGTCCATCTGACGCTGCGACGAAGTAGCTTTCCCCATCCCGGAACCAATTACCTTTACAGCAATCACAAGAACCACACAAAATATCAAAACGATAACAAATTCCATCATTACAATAGTAGATAATAAATAATATAACAAAGTTAAAATACACAATATTAACACAAAATCCTGAAACACAAACTGTACGTTATTTCACGGTCAGTAATATATATAAACATACTGCAATATGGCGTACAGACTGCAGACTGCAGACAAACGGCTGAAAGAGAAAACAAACAAGTGACTATTAACATTATTAATGCGCGACCACGGTTTCGGCACGTAATATTTTTTTACCGTTAACATAACGTTTTTATTTCACCAGAGATTTAAAAAAATGTTCAAACTTAACAAATACCCAAACAAATTCTTAAATACACGCGGAAAGTCAAAAAATATATATTTTGGCTATGGAACTATTTCGTTCTAATCATTGCCAACACACCACTTCTCTCACTGTTTCATTTACACACATGCGAGATCATTAATATTAATAATATTGTACATAGATAGTTACTTTTTTTGTAAAATTTTATTTAACATCATTATACGGTAATTTAGTGTTAATGCATGTTTAATATGCATATGATGGAAAGTATTTTTGCAAACGAACCAAACATGCTGCATCCTGGTGTGTTTTTTCAAAGGTTCGTTTAAAAAAGTAGGAGGTTACCGTGGATGGACTATAGTGTAAAATCTTGGTCGAATTCGTTAATGGGAAATATCTGACCAAAGAGGTAGGAATGGGGAAGGTTTTTGAAAAACAGAAAAAATATATTAGTACTATCAAACTATGATTAATATTATATCCGTTTGAATGTATAACTTGTAAGAGTAATACTAAAAACTTTTGTCTAAAATAATTTTTGAAACGACCAACTATAACTGCAAGGTGTGAAAAATCAAAGGTTGGAGGCCAAATAAAATCGTAACGCTGTTCGTAGGCACACCATCGAATTCATTCCAAGTGTTTGTAAACCTCATAATTTTTGAATTGTAACTTCTTTGGGGGCGATGGGAGTAACATTTTAAGGCTAAATTTTAATGCGATTGGTTTTTTTTCTAACCTAACTAATAACTAAGTGTGTTTGGGAGGGGTCTGGGTTAGGAGAGACTTTAAGTGCGTCTCAGGCCAAAGTATACTCATGCTGGGTTTAAGCCATGCAGGAGAAGTACCATGCATCATGTGCTAGGAGGGGATTGGCCAGCCATAGCTGCGATTGGCGCCATGACTAACTCCCCTCACTTCTTAACTCTAGACTAAAACTAGATATGCTGGGGCCTTGAGGTAAAATCTGCATAGACACAGGGAAAACCTTGGGCACTTACATGCGGGATGCAAAATGCCATGCATTAATTACAAGCAGGTTGTTGGTTACAGGAAACAGAGGGATGGTTCAGGAAGAGGAGTTGGGCAGAGTAGAAAGAGTCTACCATGCGGGGGGTTGGGCGCTTGGACTTTATGTTCGCATTGGGTTTGGGGGTGCTGGTTCTTTCAGGGGTGACTTTGTACTCAAGTAGGTATTATCTCGAAAATCGTATTTCATATGTGAAAAAAAAATAACCACAGCCATGTGTTGTACAAAGTTACAGTATCTTTCTAGCAAAATATTACAAAATATTTATTGGCAACTGGTCACTGAAGGAATCTTTTGTAAAAGAACCAGAATTTCGTTTTTTTTTTTTTCAGGGAAGGTATCTCTGTTCCTGCACGTAAACAGAAGCGCGTTTTCGGACACGCGGCGACTGCGCCCAGGCCATCATTACTGGTTTCCCCTCCCGGTGGGCCGGAGAGGAAGGAAGGAAGGAAGGAACAGTCCCGATGCGGATAAAAACAATTACCGTCTTGCGAGGGTGGGCCGTTAGTTCGCATCAGGGGGGGCCGGCTCGCGAGAAAGCACCCTTATCCCCTCCCCACCCCCTCCGCTCGGGCCTCCTAGGCCAGCTCCCCGTAACTGGGAGCTAAGACCGCGCGAGGAATTGCGCAACCAGTGTTTACCGACCAGGCAGCTTGTCGCCCGCGGGAGAGACTTCCCGGACTGCCTAGAGCAGACACGGCCAGTGGCCAACCCTCCGCTACACAAATCCGGGTGCGGTTTTATTTTCGTGTCATTTCAGAAGTTGTATACTTCTTCAGGCGCGTTATGAAAGAAAAAAAGAATAATGATGAGAGTTAATTCTTGCTATGCGCTCGCACAACGTAACGAAATTTTCAGAGTATGATAAAAAAATACAAATAAAAGGTTACATACAAATTAAAATTACATATGTGCTTGTAAAAATATATTTTAGTGATTGCTATTGATACTGGTCTAAATAATTAAAAAAAAACTGCGAATATTATAAATTGTTCTTATAAACATTTTCAAGCGGAATTATGAAAAATGAGGTTATGTTCCGGTATGTATCATTTGTTTGCACTAAAATTATAAAATTTTACATTATTATTTAATAATTAACTGAAAAAAAATAAATTAGTTTATTCTTTAAGCATATTTATTGATTTTTATAATCAGCTAAAATTCATCTCGATTATTTTACTAAAATTAATAATTAACTTTATATTCGTGTTTATATTCATATTGAATACTGTGTTTGTATTAAAATATTTTAATTTTGATTGTATTATTATTTTGTATTATTGTATTATTTAATAACCATGATTTTAATATCAGTCCAGTCATTTTACTATTTCATTTATATTAATGCAATGCAATACTGAAGTTAGTTTTTTTTACAACGCCAAGTATGTATAACTTCTAACGCGTGCATAAGTACACGCATACATTATTTTAAATCGACAGTAAAGAAAAGGGATTTTGGTTTATTGCAATGAATAATATATCAGAAGCTAATAAATTAGAGGTAAGATAATAAGTCGATTAATAATCAAAAATTCACTTCAATATCCATTTTTGCCATTAGGTGAAATTCTATCCCTTGGGTGTCTGGAAAAGGTAAGTAATGTTCTAAGAAGAAATATTTCTATCTCAGAATCTACTGGAGTTGAAAAAATAAACTGAGCGTAAACAACATGCATACAGCGTTTATGAAATATTTTTATTATTATTTGATTTGACAAATAATGATGTAAAAAAATGGTTAAAATATGTTTCATTATAATACAAATGTGAGCGAATCTTTCAGTACTCGACTGTGATGTGTAAACGTTGAACCTCGCTAACGAAAAAAATCAATTATTCTCATTTTGCAAATAGTTTATAAAAAGAAAAACATACACAAAATTTAATCCGAAATTATTTATAATAATGCCAAGCATGATAAACATAGTGAAGTATTCATTTTAAGGGGAAAAAAGGTAAAATTTTTTCCCTTTTTAAAACCTAACAATAATTCTGTTTAACAAGATGGTTCAATTTATATCTCGGGGCTAGCTTAACAACAGGAGCACAGAACGCGTCGCATGTGAAAGCCTCAACGATGAACATGTGACCTTTACCCTCAGACCGGAATCATCACTGCCTGCGTTTTTGAGGTGACTCTTCCTTTAGGAGCCTTCCTCGGCATTTTTTTCATTGAACCCTCAGCCCCTCTGAAGGGATCCTACGGGTTCCCGGAGACCACAGCGTTGAGTGGCGTAACTAGGACGCCATTGTTCTGGAAGCTTTTGGGTGACACTTCATCTGGGTGCGAGAACATTCTAGTTGAGGTAGCTGAGTGGTATATAAAAAAGACGATGCCAGTGGAGCGAGTGGCACCTTGGCGAGTGAACTTGTGCAACAAGTGACGGCCTTCATACGCGGAGACTGGTGCATCGGGACTGTGCCGTGTGCGACGGACGAGTGAATAGTTCGAGGCAGTGCGTTTTGACCAAGGTGTGAGGTAAGAGACGTGCATTAGGGCAAAACAACCGTTGAGTTCGAGCACCAGTGCACATGGCAGTTAATAAATAAAACTGGAATTTATTTAACTAGTCAATCCTTTTCTAACCTGTCTTTCAAATCGTAACAACATTTGGTTAAATTTTTCTCGACGGTCATTCAAAGATAACTGCAATGCCAAACAGAAATAGAAGTGTCAATTAAAGCGTTACTCGTAAAAGGAAATATGTTATGCTTAATGTTTAACGGCAAGCAATTGATATCGTTTGCAGATTCAATGAGAATAATAAAGATAAGCCTATCAGAGGAAGAAGCGATTTATATTAACCTAGTTACGTTTGTAATATTCATATAAGAGATTAGTTGCTTGTTCAGTAGATATCTCTGAGACCTTTGAGTTTTTTTTTGTCGAACCACAGAAAGGGTAAATTATGTTGTGCCATTTTACTCTCATTCATTTTCGTGCATTTAATTCTCTGCAAGGCACATTTTGCTAGATTGAAATAAAAATTTTCATGCGAAAATAGCTGTTTCTTAAAAAAATAAAAACCTTTTGTTTGTGACATACTCTTTCAAAATTCATTAAAAAAAAATTCTTAAAAATTTGTGTTTGAAAAAGTAATATCAATGTAATTTCATACATTACTTTAAATAATACCGAGTACATCAATAGTAATAATTATTATAAAACACCAGCTTAAATATTTTTAAATTTTTTTAAAGAGATATTAAAAAGATTATTTGTCTTAAAATTAAAAATATTACGTGCATGGCACATTGGATACGCGGTTCAGAAAACTAATCTGCAATGCTGTATCTCTATTTCTGTAACCAGTTTCTAAGTCGTAAATTATTCGCCGAAAATAAATTGCGAAGTCTCTATGGCCTTGGCAATTTGGCCTCCAGCTTGAGAGGATACTAAAACTGAGTACAACCCTCGACAAAATGCTGTAGACGACGATGGATGAAAATTACAGTTATTTCTTTCATCTACAAGAAAACCAGCATTTACAATTTTGTATCTGAATACGATAACTAAGGGGGCATACCGCGTTAATGAAGTTTGGCACGGACTGATAATTTTTTTAACGTTTATATAAGTTTATTGATCTAAATCCATTAAAAACTCTCATATTTAACATTAATTATCTTCGTGCATATTAACTTCTTAAGTATAAAAATTATTTATATTGCTTTAATGTAAACAAGACTAGCAGTTTTGAATAAAATACTTAATATTGTTATCTTTAAAAGATTTGTGCAATGGGAGTGCATGACTTGATGTAAGTTTTTGGACATACGCCATTGCTAAGAACTTTTTCTGTTGAAGAAAAACTAATAAATAAAATAAATAAATAAAAATAAAAAAATAAAAATAAAAATACTCAAAAAAATATACAAAAAACACACAAAATTAAGCAAACAATTGCTGTTGTCAACAAGGATATGAACACCACAAAATATTCCGAAACAGGAATATGGTCAGCAAACAAAGAAAAAACAAAGAAAAATGTACTAAGAGAACGAAAAAATCCCCACAAATGATGACAACACAAAAATATTGAAACCCAAAATAATTCAGCACAACAGTTGAAGCGAGACAAAAAACATGACAAAACGAAAAAACAAACAAATACAATAGTTTTACCTAAACAGAAACAAGCGACGTTTCGGGAACTGCTATCTGCTCCCGTCCTCAGGCAGAGACGCACATGGCACGGAAACACAGGTGCGACTGTGTTTCCGTGCCATGTGCGTCTCTGCCTGAGGACGGGAGCAGATAGCAGTTCCCGAAACGTCGCTTGTTTCTGTTTAGGTAAAACTATTGTATTTGTTTGTTTTTTCGTTTTGTCATGTTTTTTGTCTCGCTTCAACTGTTGTGCTGAATTATTTTGGGTTTCAATATTTTTGTGTTGTCATCATTTGTGGGGATTTTTTCGTTCTCTTAGTACATTTTTCTTTGTTTTTTCTTTGTTTGCTGACCATATTCCTGTTTCGGAATATTTTGTGGTGTTCATATCCTTGTTGACAACAGCAATTGTTTGCTTAATTTTGTGTGTTTTTTGTATATTTTTTTGAGTATTTTTATTTTTATTTTTATTTATTTATTTTATTTATTAGTTTTTCTTCAACAGAAAAAGTTCTTAGCAATGGCGTATGTCCAAAAACTTACATCAAGTCATACTTAATATTATTAGTTCTTGTACCAAATGTTTTTATAAAGTGAGACAAGGAATCCTAAATCACACAAATATTTTATATACTCATTCACAACATTTTGGAATAAGCCTTGTCATATGTATTATATTGGCATCGTGGGTAACTTAGAGACCTCATTATAATTTAGTTGTTAAGTCTTAACGATACACAATCTTAGTTGAACATGCAGAGGTCACTTTAAAAGTAACCTTTTACTTACGGAGTCACCTCGCCGTCAGTTTTTCTGACGTAAATATCGTTATGGGTGGTTATATGGGAGTAACCAATTTATGTATATGGGATTCAAGGTTATTAATTGGGGTCAAATCCCCGTTATAATATTGAATTTGTTTCTGGATCAATGATAGATTATTGATAAAATAATATTAAAATTTAGAATAATATTTGTAGTTAATATATCTGTTGTTGCTAAAATAATTGTTAAATTTATCATCCAGAAAATAAAAACATAAATTTTATGAAATTTAAATATTTACACTTAAAAATTGGATTATTAAAATTACTATATTAGTTGGTTTATTATTAATTAGATAAATGGTGAAAATCAAATTATGGGGTATGAACCCATTAGCTTAATTAGCTACCTTACTTTTCTTTACATTGTTGTATGATGCAAAATTATTTTGATACTTTAAGTAATGGATTAATCATAAAATTAAATTCCCCTATAAAACTCATCGACACAGTAATTTAATTTTATCCATGCGTCTATTAAAAAGTAGATAATGCGTGGAAAGCTGATATAAAATCATGTGTTGTGTGTGGAAAAACATTTTCTCCGTGGGTTGAAGATTTGTTTCAACTACAGAAGAGGCAGCGTGATCCGGGTAGTCTGTGCTGTGTAATTAATATACAATTATAACGTTTACGTATCCTTCCGCCACTATCATTCTGTCAACAGAGTTCATAAACGTCCTCACGTGATTGTCAAGTGTTCTAAAATAAACATTACCTCTTGCTCTGTAAATTACGATTGGGAAAGGTGGCACCTTTGGTGATAATCTCGAAAGCAGTCAAATTTGAGACAAGTTTACGTGACTCAAATAAAAATGTTCCTGTGAAAGTACAGATATTTGTAAATTTGAACATTTACATAAAAAACAACTGTATCACTACAAAAAAGTATTCGCGGGGTTCTGATTCTTATCCGGGAATCATGATTTGTGTTGTCCCAGTACCTCCAATAGTTATAGTTATTCGGAAACTGTTCCCCGAATAGCTTCCCAGTATTAACTGCGCAAAAAAAAAATAAGCATGATACAAAAAATATAAAGTCCAATTGTTAAATACTCGATAAACTTCTCCAAGGCTTAAAAAATTATGCTTCACTGAAATATCAATTAAAAGATTAAACACTCGGTATTATGTCGAAAAACGTATTTATAAAAGTGCAAAAAAAAAACATAGCTATGTGTTGTACAAAATTACAATATCTTTCTTGTAGAATTACAAACTCTTTCTTGGCAACTGGTTTCCAAAGGAATCTATTGTAATAGAACATATTTTTTTTATTCGTGCTGAATACCGTGAGTTAGTGGTCCCGCCAATGTCGTCTGGGTTCAATTCCGGGCCGGCTTGATTTCGCAAGTGAGAAACGCTTCAGACGTCGCCATGAAAAAAAGGGAGGGCGGGGGGTGAAGAGACAATTTACTGCTTTCATCCGTGTCTGTCGCCCTCAAGTTTAGACCGGACTTCGAATCCTGAGCTCATCCACTCTCATCGTTCGTGGGACGCGGGTTCGAATCCGGTTCTGGTCGTCTTACTTTCGAAATTTCACCAGGACGTGTCGGAAATCACCCCAGGCAAAAGCTGGAATTGTTCCCTTGAAAAATGGCCCATGGTCCGATCCATTCATCCCGCCACCAGCAGGGGGTTTCGCTGCTTACGTCGCTACACGGACACTGCGTGAAGCCGACGTTTCTCCAGCTGATATTCGCGGTACACTTAAAACATTGGTTGAAGTGTTGTTCTGGAAACAATTTTAAACCACTGCATTATTATTATGTTTTGTGAAAATGACTGTGCGTAAGGACGTAAATTCCAGATCATACTTACTAACCATCGTTAGGCCGCAGGGCCGCTTATAAGGGTGATGAATGGCGAGAATTATGTCATTCTGAAAATATTTGGTGGGAAATATCAAAAACTTGGTGGGAAATAAGAAACAATAAATAAAATATCTGAAAATGTTTATCAGTTGATATTAACTACCCCTAAAGTGCAATATTACATCTAATATTTTAGTGTTGTGTTAACATTGAAACACGATTTTGATAAACCAATTTTCTGGGTTAAGACCCTCGGGACTACCTGGTTGACACTATCAAATTCAAGTCATAGGTATACAGTATATCGTTTATTTTTTTTTTGGGTTGGACACAAAGAGAAAGATTGTTAGTTTAAGGTGATGGGGAAAATGCACCATTATGATTGGAGGTCAGGCGTATTTATCCACAAATTTCTGCAATGATTCTGACGTTTATAACACGGTGCTTGTGAACAGGCGATCACGCAGAATTTATTTTCAGAATGGTTGGGGAATTAAAAACACACTGTGTTACCAAGGACTATCATTATAGGAGTACTCATATATTTTTTTTTACAGCGTAACTTCGAAACCCATTATGAAACCAAATCCGAAGATATAAAGAAGGTATTTGCTTAGCTGTGTTCGTCGTCGCGCGCACGGCGGGCCTACTGATATCCGCGCGCGCCTGTACGCCCCCCCCCCCCCCGGGCCACCTTGACCCCTGACCCTTAGAGGAGACGAACCTCGCCAGACTGCGCCCAGCTACACGCCAGTGTTGTCTCGGCCTTGGAGCAGACCGGAGCTGGAAGATCATCGTGTTCCTTTTTCCGCTCGTCTCGATCTTCGTGTAGCGATGCGGGGAGCATCCCGCAGGAACACACGCATATATATGTATATATATAGATATACGTGTTGATATCTCGGATTTCCGTGTAACGGAATTAGGCTTTAGGGAAGTGGGAAGTGGTAACATCTGTGAAAACAAAACGGGAGTCGAACGGAAATAAGGGACAAAGATGGCGGATCCCACGCGTAACGACGTGAACCCGTACATGGTCACTTTCGTGAACATGAGGGTGAAATACCAAACGACGTATTGGTCTGCCAAACGAAACCTTGTTGATGGTGAAGCTATCCTTGAATGTATCTGGTAAACTAAAATTGTCGTTGTAAAAAAAAGAAATTCCATAGTTATAAACGCGTAAGAAAGCTGGCATTACGCTATTCTTAATACAAAGTCACCTTCCCAAATCCACATTGTTCCGATAGCGCTGATGGTATAACGAGCGGTTAAAAAGCTAAAGGGGTAATTTTTGACGTGGTTCAAACCTCGTGTGACGAAACGAGTGACACCGATGAATACAAAACTGTTAATTTACTTTCAAGAAAACTATGTTTGTCAATATATTTATTCTTTGATTATTTTTTTAAAAAACTATAACAGAGTACATCTCAATGGACCATGCTACTTTATGCGAGCTACAGATGCCGTTTGACAACTATAGACCGTACCCCTTAGGCGGTATTGAAATATTTTTTTTATGGTATTTTCATTATTTCGTGTGGTGTACAGATTGTATTCGTAATGGTTTTATTATCAGAAGAGATTATGCGAGGTAAAGTATTCAAGTTCTCAATTTCAGATATATCTAAATTAAGAATTGTTGAACGAATTCCAAAAATATAGTTTAGAGTTTTGTTTACAGCAAACCTTTAAAAAATAAGGAACAAAGTCTTTAGATATTCATAAAAGAGACAGGGTTTTTTTCATATCGGAAAGATATGTTTCATAATAGTGCATCTGTGATTTTAATTAAACAATAAATTTTCTGTAGTATTTTCCTTGAGCGCAAACAAATATAAAATATATATCTTTAGAATGCCTGCGAAGTGTCTTTGAGTCGTTAGTTAGGTCCCATATGGGAAATATTATTAATTTTTTTGGAAAGTAATGTAGCGATGGGAACTAGAATGGAGGAATTTAGAGACACCGTGGAAAATAGTCTTTAATGCAATGCAACACGAATGTTTAACCGTTTTACCAACTAGCTCGTTGCTTGTATTAACTGCTAACAATATGTAAATAAATTTTCAATTTGTTATCTTGAATTTAGATATTAATGCCATTTGATGTTACCTTTAAATTGACCTAAAATAACGAAGAAAACTATTATCATAATATTAAAATTCTAAAATAATTTTTAATAGAAGTATCCGAAGTTCATGTAAGCATAATCATGAAACGTAAATAAGTAGTAGTTATTGTGTGTTTTAGATAGTATAGAAAGAAAATTTTAAAATATATATTTTTTTAATTTCCTACAAAACATTTATCGAAAAGATTGACTGCTGGATATTATAATATGCATTTAGACAATGTCATACAGTATTGAATTTACCATTGTTTATATTTTTGTTATACTTTTATTCTTTTTTGAAACCAAGTTATAGTAATATTTTCTCTCCGGAGATGAAAACAAATTAGATGACAAGTTAATTATGGCTGTTGCCTTCGTTTCGGACGCTATCTCTGGCGAAACAATTACGCCATAACTTCATTTTAACCGACTGGGCGTACAACGAACCTCATTAACTTAAGTGCCGGATGTAAATAAATCATCTTGAGCTCGTCCTTTTTGGTGTTCGTCTGGGAAATTTTCTTCCTTGAGAGTCTTGGGTTGATTTGTCGTCCAATTCCGGTAACCGCTAACTTGTGCATTCATGTTACGCCTCAGTTTTGTTACTGGTGAAGTTCCTCTTAAATATATTTCCTCTACCCTTGAAAATAATAAATTTTTTTAATACATTTCTATAGTGTGTTTCACACTTAGATTGCAGTACATGGCAAATGACGCCTAATGTTCCCGGATTG
The DNA here is from genome assembly GCF_032445375.1 of Bacillus rossius redtenbacheri. Taxonomy (NCBI): domain Eukaryota; kingdom Metazoa; phylum Arthropoda; class Insecta; order Phasmatodea; family Bacillidae; genus Bacillus; species Bacillus rossius. The sequence goes on from NC_086336.1 coordinate 42,663,533, forward strand.
ATAGTACCCAGCTTGTTAACATCGCCAATTTTATATTGCGTAACACATTTAATTATAATAGTTTGTATAATTTTAAATTTGGTTTGTGTAAATTTTTCAAAGACCTTAAAATATTGTACATTGGCAGTATTATTAAAGTTGTAGTGATCACGAAAGAAAAATAATAATTAAATGCTAAACCGCAACTATTATTTCACATATAAACCTATTTGTAGCAGTTGGTCATTGTTAATAACAAGGCATTTCATTTAATTATGTGGTATGCTCAAACAGAGCCAAAATTTTATATATAAAATAAAGAAAATTTCTGATAAAAAACAGTTGTACCCAATATATCATATTTCAGTGAATTTTCCTTATAAGTAAAAATTGAATAATATAAGATGATGCTCTTGAAGAAATAAGACAAGAAAACGTAATTGAAAATTCCTCATTCCAAAATTTTCATTTAAAAATGAAAAGTTTCAGTTATATTAAAAATTAATTAATTGCATTATAAAGGTTGTCTAAAACTGTTGTGCTCTACGGCGTTTATCTGGCAACAGAACCCACTGAAAGAAGGACACAGTTAATGACAGAAATCATGCATTGGAAAGAAAGAGAGAGTAAACGCCTATTAAAATGCATGTTGTAAAGTAAGGATGAGACAAGCTGTAGAAATAGTTATTGGCCTTTATGTTTTCAGATTTTTGTATATTATTTAATTACTACCAGAAATGTTGCAATGCGCATATATCCATAAAATATAGGTTTAACGGCTCGTCTAAAGGTAGGTCCTTACAGATGGTAACATATATTGATGAGTCTATCACAGGTACACAAAATGAGAATTGGTTTGAGTATTGTTTGCAGTTAACACAAGCAATAAGATGATTGGCGTAAAGGTAAAACTTTCGTCTTGCATTGCTGTAAAGTCTATTTTCCACGGTGTCTTTAAATACCTCTATTCTGATTCCCATGGCTACATTACTTTCCAAAAAATAATAATCTTTCACATACGGCACCTAACATACGACTTAAAGACACTTCGCATGCATTCTAAAGAGATATATATATATATATAAAATTTGTTTGCGCTCAAGGTAAATCATTTAAAAACGTTTCTTGTTTAATTAAAATCACAGACGCACTATTATGAAACATATCTTCCCGATATGCAAAAAAAAAAACCTGGCTCTTTTATGAATATCTAAAAACTTTGTTCCTTATTTGTTATTGGTCTGCTGTAAGCAAAACTCTAAACTATATTTCAATAATTCGTTCAACATTTCTTAATTTAGTTGTATCTGAAACTGAGAACTTGACTAAATTACCTCCCCCAATATTTTCTGATAATAAAACCGTTTATGATAGTATTCTTTACACCACTATTGTTTTTAATCATCCCAGAAATTTCCTGCCTTTTTTTTTTAAATAACGAAGAAAACAAACAAATAAAAATGGTTGGAAATTGCGAGTCCAATTACTTACCGTGAATAAATATTTGCAGTTATAACTGGAAAAGGTGAGGGTGAATTAGCGGTATTGTCGGGCCTAGACTTAGCGGGGCACTAACATTTTTGAGAAAGGCAAAAATAGAGACTTGTGGAGGTATAAAATGGCCCCCGAAGAAGAGAGGTAATCAGGGGAACTCCTCCGGAAAATTTGAGAAATAAACAATTTAGTGAAACCTTTTTCCAGGCCTACCTGGCACGTGAGTGCAGAACAACGGTTTTGCCAGTTTCTCTTAAGAATTTTTTTCTTATTAAAATTATGATAAATTACGTTGGTGTAATATAATGACAAACATTTTGGATTAATGTCACTTCGGTAACCAGTCGCGGGGCTCTGGGAGATTGCAGGGCATGGCCTGGCCTTGAGCCTGTCCTATGGGAGGAGGCGTGTCTAGTTAGAATAAACATATTGTTTCTAAAGAGAGAAGTCACAACATCACTGCAGTGGGACTCTCAAGAAGAAAAAAAAACAGTTAAAGGGGAGAGATTGAAACCGAACACCATCATCTTGGTTCCAACAATTTTTATGCTATAAAAGTTTTCTCTGGTTTTAAAAATTTGGCTTAGTTAAAGATCAGTGCACTACTTTTTGGAATGGCTGGAAAAAAAAAAGAGACTTGACCGCGTCGAATAGCTTCCCCTGTGAAGTCATTTGCGTTTTTTTTTTCACATTGAATTCATTTTTTGTGTGTTTAATGCAACGGTAGTAATACTGTCAAAGTACACCACGTTTCGGTCTCAGAAAATCTCTTAGGGTATTTGGTTTTCCGGGGGTCGCAATTTTCTAAACTTCATCTTCGAAATTTAAGTGCTCGGATATACAAGTTTGCAAAGTTTGAATGAAGCTTGCAATTAAAATAGACATGTCTATAGTCCATCCACGGTAACCTCCTACTTTTTTAAACGAACCTTTGAAAAAACACACCAGGATGCAGCATGTTTGGTTCGTTTGCAAAAATACTTTCCATCATATGCATATTAAACATGCATTAACACTAAATTACCGTATAATGATGTTAAATAAAATTTTACAAAAAAAGTAACTATCTATGTACAATATTATTAATATTAATGATCTCGCATGTGTGTAAATGAAACAGTGAGAGAAGTGGTGTGTTGGCAATGATTAGAACGAAATAGTTCCATAGCCAAAATATATATTTTTTGACTTTCCGCGTGTATTTAAGAATTTGTTTGGGTATTTGTTAAGTTTGAACATTTTTTTAAATCTCTGGTGAAATAAAAACGTTATGTTAACGGTAAAAAAATATTACGTGCCGAAACCGTGGTCGCGCATTAATAATGTTAATAGTCACTTGTTTGTTTTCTCTTTCAGCCGTTTGTCTGCAGTTACGCCATATTGCAGTGTGTTTTAATATATTACTGACCGTGAAATAACGTACAGTTTGTGTTTCAGGATTTTGTGTTAATATTGTGTATTTTAACTTTGTTATATTATTTATTATCTACTATTGTAATGATGGAATTTGTTATCGTTTTGATATTTTGTGTGGTTCTTGTGATTGCTGTAATGGTAATTGGTTCCGGGATGGGGAAAGCTACTTCTTCGCAGCGTCAGATGGATATCATTAACGTCGCTCAGAACTTATATGTTTTAATTAGGAAAGGCGACTTGAAGAAATGTGACGTTACGCAGACGACCGCGTTTCTTCTCAACATCGCAAAGTCAACTGTTCTCAAGTAAGTAGGCTTTTTTCGTTTTCATACACGTAAAAAAAATATCGACTGTGTCCTAAGTATTGTCGGCCTGTGTTTTAACTCACGAGGTTTTTTGTGTTTTATTTCCAATTTATAATTTTTGGTGTGAGACAACACCGCCATGTGGCGTCTCTGTTGAAAAGTTAACCTAAAATCATATTAGGCCTACTCAGGTCCTAACAATAACAATATAGGCACTTTCAAGTATTTTTATGGGTGTGATACACGTTTGTTTATAACGATGTTTATAAACTTTATGATAGGTTTAACTATAACATAAGGGAGTGATTTTATAATTTGCATTTAATTAGTTTTTCATCTGTTTGGGAGATCACAAAATAAATAAAAAAAACACTTCATTAATTTCGTGGACAAAGTCTCTCATGTTTCCATTTAGTGACCACAAAGCAAATATTTGTGACAAAATGCCATATTTGGAACACTGCCTAACTGCGTATTGTGAACGGGTCCCCGGAAAAGTGTTATGACAAATGTTTTTTTTTGGTTAGGTACTACAAGAAAGACATTGAAGAAGTTTCAACACCAGGAAAAAAGAGGAAAAAAAGGCCACAGGAAGGAAAGTCACTTGACACAGTCGACGATTTCACAGTAAATGCAATCAGGAATGCAATTTACAGGATGTACGCTGAAGGTAAAAATTTGATACTGAAGAGTAGTTTCAATATCACTGGGGTAGGCCCTACTTAATTGTATTCATTTCATATATCCATATGCAGATTGACCGGTTCAGTTTTTTTCCCGATATAATCTGTCCTTTAAAAATACTTAACATTTTTGGGTGGTTTGTTAGGTTTCTTTATTGATATGGTATTGATATATAGAATATTGTGCAACATATGAAATAGGTACACGTCCTTTTAAGGTTAGGTTAAAGATAGAAAGAAAATTGTTACATTCTAAAACTACAAGTAATGTTTATATCGTTATACACAGTATACATATTAAATAACCTCAACTTTTATGATGTATCAGAAGGTTAAATAATGACTATTTCCAGTATCAATAATATCCAGTTGTGCGCTTTAGCAGTAATTGGTTACAAATTAGTGAGTTGTGGTCTAAGCAAGCATGGTTATTAAAAAAAAATTGGGATACTTAATTGGCTAAATTGTACTGTGTGGCAGGGTCCAGTACAATATATATTCTATTGCAAAATAGTGTCATGCCCCGCCTAACCCTTTAGAAAATATAGGGGTATTGTTATTTTATAAACAATAGGCCTACTTAATTGTAATGAAGTATCATATGAAAACACAACTTAGCCAGACAAACTGTGTGTTAGTGTATGAAGTAACAGAAGGTTATAAAACAGTAAAAGTTTAGTATCGCGTATCCGATTCGATACATTGATCATGATCGCATGATCCTGCAAATATTGATCCTGTGATTGATGATGCTTGCTTTTCTAATTTATTACGTTTAAAAATCCTGTACAAAACCAAAACTAAAAACCTGTGATATAGTAATGAGTTATGATTTAAAGTTGAATAATAATGAAAATATATATGTTTTATTAAACTTATGATAATTATTCTTGCTATACCACAATATTTGATTATGTTCAGGATCTTTGATCTGAATAAATGAAAAAAAACATGCACCACACGATCAATAGGATGTACAGGTTCATGCATAAAGATCTAGGGATCACATGGGATACACGATACAAAACATTTACCTATAACACAGTGTAGAGCTTGTAACTTATTGATTGCTAAATTGAATGCTGAAATACTAATATTTTACACAACTTCAATACAAACGCGCAAAATACAAACGCGCAATATAATCGTCATATCATTGCAGACAAAAATACTGCAATGTAGAATTCCTCTAAGAAAACTACAAAATTTAAATTAATTTAAAAGTATTTTTGAAATGTAAGTTTATTAAAACTATTTAATAAATGTAAATTGTGCACTTAAATTATCTTCAACGGGGTTGTGGTTTCGCTTAGTTTTGTGTACCTCTGTTATTTCATGTATTGTTAATGTATGCAATAAATTTACAGGTTTGAATGTTACAGTCGACACCATTTTGAAAGAAATCAGGGAAAGACAAATAGATTATTATGGTGGAAGATCAAGTCTTCATAAATTGTTAAAGAAGATGGGATTTTCATGGACAACTGTTGATGGACGAAAAGCTTTGATAGAGAATGAAAACATAGTATTGCAGCGAATAGATTTCTTGAGAAAGTATAAAGAAGAAAAAGAAAGAGGTGCCAATTTCATATTTGTTGATGAAACATGGATTTTCCAGAGAGGCAAGGCATTAATTTATTTGAAAATTTGTTCTGTGGTCCAATACAAAGTATTTCATTTCCATTTCATATATTTTTCAGGAACTGTATCAAAGTCATGGCAGGACAAGAGTCTACAATCTGCGAAGAGACGTACTGTTGGAGATGGTAAAAGGTTTATTGTTGTTAATGCTGGAGGGCGCACTGGCTTTGTGCCAGGAGCAGGATTACTTTTTGTTTCAGGTCAGAAGACTGCAGACTACCATGGCGAGATGAATGGGGAAACTTTCTTGATGTGGTTTGAAGACATGTTGGTGCATCTTGAGGAACCCAGTGTCATCATAATGGACAATGCTTCATATCACAGCACCCAGGTATGTGCAATGGTAAAGCAGTGTCTTTTTATTGCTCAAATTGTAATGTGAAAAATTTACATGTGTTTATTATTGTGTATAAGTACGAATATTCGAGACTAATACATTTTGCCAGCAATAATTGTTATCTTAATAGTATGCCTACACTACATTTTTATAAACTATAATGTTTGAGCTGAAATTGATTACACACACACACACACACACATATATATATATATATATATATATAATGTAATTGAATTACATCGTAGTGCAAACTAATTTAGTAGAGGGTTTGAAATACCAAATAAATTTTTTTTATTGCAAATAGCATTTGAAAATGACATAATTACTTGTTTGGTAAAAGGACCCACTTTATGAATGCTCTGTTGCCCTACTTAATAAATTAAAATAATATTTTCAAAAAAATTTCTAGTCACTAAACTAACATGCTTTGTTAAATTTAGAAATTCATTACGACAATATGCCAAAACACATGTTTGCTTTGCATAAGTACAGTAGAACCCTGTTATAATTTGTTTTTAAGGGGCTACAAGAAAAAAAAAACATAAGCAGGAAATTCAATTTAGTACTTTTTAGTGTGGATTTATTGCCAATGGACTCAACAAGCTGCATAAAGATATATTTGATGCTCCAATTTGCTTGTAGCAAGCCAAAAACAATTTTTCTTTAACATCATGGTGCTTCCAGCTTCTATCTGCTTTGTCTTTACTTACACATTGTCTCATTGCTGTAAAATTGTCTCATTTCTGTATAATTGTCATAATTCACGACAGTGTTTACAGTGGAAATGCTTAAGTCCAGTTCTTTTGCCACTTGAACATGTGATTTAAGTGAATACATTTGAAAACACACAGATTGGCTAAAAATTTATGAATTTATTTGTTTTCCAAGGGTGTCAACAGGCAGTTAACTGCTAACATACACATATACATAGACAGTATAGACAAAGGCTTTTAATTTTTTTCGTCTTCTAAAATTTTATGAAGTGAACATTACAAGCACGAAACGCATAATTTGTGAAACATTATATCCAGGAATTAAATACATTGTCCTTATAGGGAAAATATTGGACTTGAAAAATAATACATTATAGGCAGGAAAACTTTATAAGCAGTAAAATTGTAACAGGGTTCTACTGTCATGAATTCTTATCAGCTACTTGAGTATTTAGTTAAATGTTGGCATAACGTAGGTTGAGAAAACACCTACAACGAACTGGACCAAGGATACACTGATCGCGTGGCTGGAGAAGAATGAGATAAAACATGAAAATAATTTGTTGAAAGTGGAGCTGCTGAGAATAGCTAAACAAAACAAGCCCCGAATACGGTATATTATTTCGTTTTTTTTACAGCATTTCTTTAAAAGTGAGATAGTTGCAAAAAATTACGTTCTTACGCCTTGTTCTAACACACTTTTCAGATATGAGGTAGACGAGTTGGCTCGTAACTATGGCCACGAAATTCTACGACTCCCACCCTATCACAGCCACTATAATGCAATCGAACTAGTTTGGGCTCAATGTAAACACCATTACAATAGTAACGTGGGGCGGGCCAAGAGATTTGACAATGATGCAGTTGTAGCCATCTGGAAAGAGGCTCTTGATGCTTCCACACCAGAGAGGTATTTTCATGTTGCATGACCAATGGGGTATTCCTTTTGAAGTAGAAATTGTTTTATTTTCCTGTAGAACATTCCTCAAGCTTCAGCAAAACCCTTACCATACATTTTTACATAATACGTAAGTATTGTTGCCTAGCAGCCTGGTCCTACCATTCCTTTTGATAACTTTGTGTGCTAGTGTGTGATAGTGTGATTATCATTTTGTGTATATTCATATACCAGTAATACAGTTTTAAAACAATTGGTAAAAATAAGTGGTTTGAATTTGTGTAGTTGTCGTTTTGAAAATGTGTTGCATGTATGTGTTTGTGTTCGTGTTTGTGTTTGTGTTTGTAATTTTATTCCCATGTGATTCATACATATCTGTGTAGTTTCTAGATCTAACAGTGGTGACTTATTTGCAAGGTTTTTTTTTGTAATTGCAGTCCATTTTCAATTGTTTCATTTCCATAAATAGTTTTGTATTTATTAGTAATTGTGATATTACTTTCTGTTATGCTTAATCTTGTGTCAATGACTTTAAAGTTATGGTGGGTTCAGTGCTGTAGGCAGATTTCAATATTCAGATAAAATTTCAACGTAGAGAATTTTAAATATTTTCATCTAGCGAAGTTGAATAGGTATTTACACATGTAGTTCTTGCACATTAGTATTTTCAAAAGTTATGTTATTATAGTGAAATACATATACAGTAAATCATCAAAACTATTCAAAAAATTAAATTTTCGCTATATCTCACTGTTTTTGTCTGGGACAAATTTTAACCAAAAACAAACACAAAACTTATGAAATAAATATTTTATCATATGCATTCTAAGCCTTTATTGATAACATATATAATATTTACAGCTTTATTATATCTTGAATAAACCACTATAATTTTTTTTTTCAGATAACATAAAACAAAACATGTTACTTCAAGTATTAAATAATAGCTTTGATAGTTGAGGAAAACACATTAAATGAGTTTCGTTGTGTTTAAAAATAGTTTCTTGTGGAGTGAGTTCAAAATTGTATGTAATAAAGAGCATGCCATGCATTGTTTACTATGCCGTTTTGACAGAAACAAACATATTTTGTTATAGAGTGGTTTTTGCTATAAACAGGTCATTTATATAGAGGTTTTACTGTATACATTAATTTTTTTAGATGGGCGAGGTGTGTGGATCACGTGGAGAAGCTAATTCAAGCAGACTGGGAGAGAGAAGTCCACATAGACAGCGGCACCATTCCTCCACTCATCATCCACCTCGGCAAGGATAGTTCAAGTGAAGACAGTGACAGCGAAGAATTTGAGGTTACGACACAGCAAGTAGATGGAGACAGTGAAGTACTGGCAGTTCCTCTTGATGATTTACCCGGGTGTTCTTATTGAGGTCTGTATGTAATAAACACCTGGGCAACTGTAAGTATTGGGGTTTGAAACATTTTTTTTTCTTTTATGCATTCCCATTAAGTATGTTGATTACTGGAACTTTATGTATTAACTTTATATTACACATATTATGATAAATTTATAATAAATTTCATTTCTGGATTCGTATAGGTGTATGTGAAACATTTTATTTTGTTGTGTGTCTTCATTTTTCAGTGAACTTACTTGGAAAACAAAAAGCCAGTCCCCATCCAGGGCCACAAATAAATAATGCATATAAGTGGTATAGAAATTACTGTCAATTCTTTACCACAATTTTACTGTTCATAAAATTATGATTTTGTCTAATAAGTATACTCAGGAAAATGTATATAACCATATTTTTATTTGTGGCCTTAACCGGCAAAATGGTAGGGGTTTATTAAATAAAAGAAGAAAATTCATTTTTAAATGTTTTCATCTGAATTTGTTAATTTTATTAAACCTTCAATCCTTAGTCTTTTCCAGATTGCTTAGATGGACAGCCATATGTATAATTTACAATACTTTTTTTTTCAGATGCAGAAAACTGTGTTGAACTGTACTAAAGGATGATATTTATTGCTTACATAAATGTTGTAAATTTATATGTTCTCCTAAAAATTTACTTTAAATTATATGTTAATTCTTTAGCTAACAAACTTATTTTTTAATATTTTTACCATTGGGTATCATAAATGTTATGAACATATACATGTATACTTAGATCATATTCAAATTACTTATATATATATATATATATATATATATATGTACATACACACACACACATTGTTTTGACAGCTGGTGATTGTAAACAAACCATTTGACATTTGTCACATGGCAATGTTTTTGTTTTCATACGGCGGAAGGATACATAGTGACATTAAAGTAGATCCGGTGAAAAGCAGGGCTTCAGAAAAGTAGGAGGTTACCGTGGATGGACTATATGCTTTATTTCTCTTCTTTGAGGCCTCGCCATGGACGGCGTCGCTATATTTTACTATGAAATTTTCAGAAGTAGCTCTAGAAACATATTATAAGATATGTCACAACAAAAAATTCCCACGTGTAAGGATGTAACTTATATATATGTACAGTAGAACCCCTCATATCCGACCTTTCCACAACCAACTCCTCCGGATATCCGACCTAGTCTCCGTGGTTGGCGAGCCTGTTGAGACTTGAAAATGTGACGCATCTACATTTTTTCGTTTCGCAAACTGTCAGTTCAGCCGTGATTGGTGTAGAATGTGCTCGTACTATAATCTTGCACTGTTCTATGTTTTTTGACGTGACAACGGCTAATAAATCGATGAACGCCGGCTGCACGCACGAAAAAGGATAACTCATTGTCCCGTTACGCACATTGTCCGTTACGCTTTGTCCCGTTACGCTCATTTTAATATTCCACTCGATTGGAACATCCTTCGATTTGACTTTTTCGAAGCACATTAAACTTGAAACACTCCCATTCGTTTCCTACTTTTCCTTTCATCGTCCTATCCTTAACAGAATAACACAGATTGGAAGAAGTTAAATAACAAACATGTATAATAGTTATATTTAAAATAATCTGTTCGTTAAAGTAATAAACATATTTGAATTAATGAGTGCAAACAAAAGTTAATTTATCAATTAAATTGTAGATTTCATTTCACTCCTTCTTTGTATCCATACAAAATAGTGATAATTCAATAAAAATGATTCAATTTTATTCATAAAAGTATGCAATCATTTCATCAATGTTCTGTTATGACGTCACGTTAAACGTAATGTATTGTGGGCAGAAAAAGTAGAGGGACACTTCCCCAAAATCAAGATTTTGCAAAACTGAAGCAAAAATACATCACTTAATTCTTTAAATAAGGTATGCTTACATTGTATTCATCTTCTAATTCATAATTTAACAAAAGTTAATGTTTGAAATGTTTACAGCAACATTTTTTACAAATAAAGTTGTATTACTTTACATACTGTATAGCTGGGAAAGGCGGTTTTTTTTTGCTCCTACGGATATCCGACCTTTTGGCCTTTCCGACCATGGCCCGGTCTTGTCAAGGTCGGATATTAGAGGTTCTACTGTATGCATATATATATATAAATATTAGCATATTTGTGAACATTTATCATACAGCCCTCAGTTGAGTGTATACACTTCCGAGAATACTCAAGAAGGTGCGTAATACCTATTTACTGAGAAGAAAAATAATTTCAAATTAAATGAGTCTGTACTGTAAATAAGATTGATAGAGTACTCATATATCAACCAACATATGCAGCAGATTTAACCAAATACCTTTATATTAATATGTGAATGTTTGCAAAAGTAATTGATTTTATTACAGAATATCTCAAATATACAACAATTTAAGTAACTTTTTTTGCCTAAATTAACTCTATTGGGTTATTGTCATTGATAATGCAATAAAACATTCACTAAAAACCATTATATTGTTATAAATACGTATGCACAATGCAGGATAAGAGAATCACATTCACATAAGTTTAATTGATACATTATGCAGTGAGTAATGTCGGGAGAAAGAATATTCAAATGTTTGTTTGTGTGGTTTTTATTTAATTTTTTTTCTTTCTTTCAAATTTTTGTACGTATTCTACAAACAGTTATGAGCAATACATTTAGGTTGTCTGACAAAAAACTCTAGGAAATAACACAAAAAAAACCTTATCTTCAGAACACTGGATTAACTTGTTTGCACTCATGACAGTGGAATGAAATATTTACATAACACATTCCAAAACGATCTAACAAATAACATAATCAATTTTTCATATAACACAGGGAAATAATTCTTAAATAACGTAACAAATCTAAACAACTACCAAAATGATACATTTGTCAAGGTGGTTCATAAAGAATAACGTTTCTGTAAACACCAATAGAAGTTAAGGCATATTCGAGAAATTTTATGCAGAAAATTCAACATGAACGTAAATTATATACGAAGTTTGCGTACATGCTGATTAGTTCCCTAATTTATTGGCATAGATCCAATCAAAAAAGTTTCACAATTAGAACTTTTTTCCTTATAATAAAATTTTGCTCTTCCTCCTTTGACTTTATTTTCTTTACAGCCAAGTAATTAAAATTCATCCAGTATTGCCTGTGGATCTTGGCGTGACTTTTTTTTGGGCTGAAAAAAAAATTGTTTGATTAAATTGATTTCTCTCAGAGTTCAGAAGATTGGTATATATATTTTAAAGCTTAATTCTTCCCCTCCCCCTTTTTTACTTGAAAGAATGAATTCAGCTGACACTCGTGCATTTGTACTTTGAAATTGATTACTTTTATTTTTTTTCGTTTTAGTAGTACCAGTAGCGCAAGCGGGCGTGAAATCAAGAGCTGTGAATAATTTCTCTTGATAGAAAAACTGGTTTAGTGATAATATACCAGAGTTAACTTTTACTTATAAAATAAGCTGCATAAATTTTAAAGGTTTTCGGTAAGTTCTTAGTTTGTGAAATAATTTCAAAATTTTCTAATATAGAGAGAATATATTATTTTTATTAAAATTACTGCTACAAAATTGACGTGAAAAATTACCAACGTTTAAAAGTAGAATCTCAGTAACACTGGAATAAAATAATTAATATCGTTATTCAGGTGACAATTTATAAACATCATAACGTAAATATCATTACGCTAAAATCAGATTTATGGGGCAATATTTTTTATTTACAAATTTCATTTCGAAAATTTTATTTATATGAAATATTGAAGCTGCTTCCATGTCAATGAGAAATTTTAGTTTTTTTTATATTTAGAAATAGGCAATGAGAAAAAAAAATTAAAATAAACATACCTTGGTCTGAGGTGGCCAAGTACGATAGAAGTGAGACTTCACAGATAGAGGTATTAAAACGTTTTATAATTTATGAAATTAAGCAAGTATGCAAGGTTATAATTGCTCAGGTAATCAAGTGCACAAATATACACGTGTGTTATAGTGCAAAAATGTAATCGAGCGTCCCACTTCATGATAATTGCATATTGAGCTTCCCTATGAATGTTAATAATTCGTTTCGCTCTGATGACGTCATCTCTATTTAACCTACCGGCTGTAAAAAAATGTTTGACTCAAATAAATATTTAATATTAGTGCCTCTTTAAAAACTGTTTGAAACTATAGAATTTATTTATATGCTGCCGTAATAATCGGAATGCGACTCCTTCGAGAAAGTTCTCGTTCGTGCCGCACGCGGCGCCCTAAACTGGGGAGGCCGTCGACGGTAACACGTTATCCTCGCCTGACCTGCTGCCCCTGCGGGACCGGAGCTAGGCAATTATTGACACAGCTTTGTAGATGCGGTTGCCGGGCGCGGCAGGCGTTGCCAAGGTACCGCGAGCGACCTGGAAGCCTCTCAAGCCGGCGCGAATTTGCGGCTGAAGGCCTGTTTAACAAAATACATGATGTCCAAAAATGAATGAAGCCAGTTCCAATGATACATTATAACAGTTTAATTTAAACTATTTACAACAAATCACACTTCAAATTAAAGGTAAACTAAACCAGTTTTTCTTACAAACGTTCAATATGTGTACCTTTAGTCAGGAACTTCGACTTTCAACCCCAATCTTACGAATAGATTATAATGGGAGGGGCTCCATGCTGTTGCCAAATAAAGTTTACAGGTTCTACCTCTACTAATTGCGGAAAGAGTCATTCTTTCGACATATCCATATAAGCCACCCCTGGTCGGTAGTTTCCGCGAAACAACGTCGGGACACATCGCAGAAAACGTTTAATTTTGGGGGATCTCTTTGGAGTTGGAGTTCTACAATTTCATGAGAATATTCTGACCCCCCCTCCACAGAAACGCACGTTAAACTGAAATTAAAGATTCACTCTTAGCCAATCGCAGAATACAAAACGCTTTACGCCCAGGAGTCGCACTTTTTCGAAGGTGGCGCTGCAAGCGAGAAAACAACACAGAAGCACTCACGCATGCGCTCATCTAAAACGTTTTGAGTTATTCTTTAGTGGTGACCTTGAACCAAAACTGTACAACGCTTACAGTTGATACAGTTAAGATGTATAACTGGGTCATTCTTTTATGAACACAGTGTATTAGCTTCGCCGCCGGAAAACACCGAAATTCTGAGTGGAGGGCTTCGCGTAATGACGAGAAAGACTTGTTAGATTCTAAGGTTAACTGTGCATATCCAGGGAAATGGTCATTTGATCTTGCCAGTATTGCCAGCCAAAATTTGTTGGAACACTTTTTTGAAGGATGTCCTTTAAAATTATATTAAGAAATTAAGAATAATATTTTTGTACGAGATAATTATCTTAATAATGATATATACCTAAGGATTCATTGAGCCACAGATACATACTCATCGTTCTGTAAACGCCCTCACGGCAAATATGAAGAAAAAACGCATTCTAAATACATGCTCAAGACAAAAAAGAACTTTCGGCCCCAATTAAATTAAATTTTTAATTTGATATTGCAAATTAGTAAATTAATTGTAGTTTCGTTATGAGTTAATATGGATATAATTTTTAAACCATGCTATTCGAAGACACCCGGCAAATATTTGGGAAGGATGTCCATCTACATATACTGTTTACACTGCCGCTTTATTGATGATCATGTAAAACTCTCGATTTATGTCAGTAAACCAATAGAGCGTGGTTTACACATAAAATTCAACACTAACTTGCACTAAAATCACCTCCCAGCTGACTGTTGGTAGAAATTTTAACCAATATTGCACCGGTACTTTAATTATCGTTTGTGAATTATCGATTGTTGGTAGTCATTTACTTGAATGCTGATTTCATGTAGTGACTGCGGTAAGTTTAACGAAATAAAATTATTGGGAAGATATTAAAATGAGTCTAGAGTGGCACAAATTTTGTATTTTTAAAGTAAATAACTACCAATTCCTTAACAACTGTTATGCAGTAAATCAAAATTTTAAAACCGATATTTCTATGAAACAAGAAGAAAACATGTTCTCTATGAGTTACTACTACAACAATATTCTACTTTGGATATTTAGTGACAGTTTGTAATTTAAAAATGATACCATCAAAGAAAAACTAGTTTTAGACAATTACATGAAAGTCCTTTCAAGGCAACATGCCTATAAAGAGAGTGGTAAACATTTAATCTTTGATTAACTGAGTAAGGTATTGTCGGGGATAAACTTACAATTTATTCTTCTCAGGGGACAGCTTGTCTGAAAGTATTCTTTGTTGTTGGAGATTGGCAGCGTGAATGGCAACACTGGTCCATCTATCAGCTCTACCCTTTGTCTTTTACGCGCAATTTCTGATTGGTTATTGGCCGGGAAAACAAATTGTCAAACACTCTGTCCCTACTCAGAAAGTCGGTACTATTGATTGACTGTGCATATACAGTGTAAAGTTCACTTGATCTTGCCAGTATTGCCAGCAATACCAAACTAAAATTTGTTGCCAAATTATTTGATTACAGTTTTTTTTTAAATCTCTACTAAGAAATTAATTAATTAAATAATATATTACAGTATTATAATATCCGTACTTGAATTTTAGTAACTTATTTATTTACCCTTTAAAGGATCTTTAGTGTTTGCACAAGATAGGTATACATCATTCTTAAGATGAGAAAGGATTCAGAAGTCACTTACTTCGGTCGCCTTACTGAATAAGTCTACTTCTTAGTTTTTTTCTTAGTGTGAAAGTGTCTCACTCACCCTCTCCAACAGCAGTGTTTTCCAGACGCATGTAGAACCTAGCGCCAACTTACCTGTGTTGTTTGAAACCACCCCCTTCCCCACTTTCTCCATCCACGGCGCCTTCATGAATAATGTCATCAGCGTGTTGAAATATTCAGGCCGGTACAGTTGCCCGGGGTTACTGGGGGGGGGGGGGATCGAGGTGGTGGTGGCAGGTGTGCTAACATTGCCCACCTTCGCCCACCTTCCTCCGGCCATCGAAACCCCCAACCCCGGGAAACCGACGCGGCAGGAGGTCACTTACTTCTGGACACCCGTGCAACCTGGATGGAAACTCAAATCCCGAAGATGCGAATCATTGGCGAAATTTTGTAGTGATCTCTCTCGACTCTTCCACACCGCAGGCTTAGGTTTATTATCCCAGGTACTACAACTTTGAATTAATGTCGTTTGTATTAAAAAGGTTTTTGCTGTAAATGTTAAAAGTCTGCGTTTTTCTAGTAAATGACCTACATAAATTATTTCATACGCAGGTATCAAAATAACAACAATTTACGTTTACGACATTCTCATCAAATACAAAATAATAATAATGGAACTTACGTGTAATCCAGATAGCTTTCTGTTTTACGTCGAGAATAATAATATACACAATTATAAAACACTTATAAAGTTGCGTAATCAATCGCAATGTCCTTTCCTTACTACATACGAAATATTGGTGTTAAATATTTGCGATACTTCTTTAGGGAAAGATACATTCGTTCAGCAATGAACACAAGCATCTTTAATAATTGATATTTTTGTGATTTATAAGGTTGAAAATTTATTACAATGACGTTAACTCAACAAAATATTTGATGAGATTTTACAACTAAATTTGGACACAAACATCAAATGAACTATTTATTTAGTTTCAAATATTGTTACTGAAACCAAATTGTTCAGGACCTTTTTTATGGTTAATTACCAAGTAAATTGTGATTTCCATTCCGTTCAGCTGCTAACCATTCCTTTATATGTCACACATTTAACAGAAATATTTCTAAAATATTATAATTAGGTCTTTTGTTGTGTACCTTCGTAGGATTCCATTTATATTGTTTATTTTCTCATCGACTCACCTCAGGATCTTTTCGTGCGTCATTTTAACCATAAATTTTATATTTCTTCGAAACATCAATTAAAAATTGTCTAGATGTTTGGCTTCTTCAGAACCCACGTTTATGCTCTCTACAGAGCAATACTCCACACGTAACACCTAACCTGTATCTTTGTCTAAAATTCCAACTTGATGAAGTGTACTGTATGGGTCAGGAATCTTGCGAACTGCGGGGGTGAAGGGGAAAGAGTGGTTCAAGGCCGGCAGGGGAAGTAGGGGTTGAAGGGGAAGGGAGTGTCATGCGATAGGAAATTCCGTCTCCCTTCTTGCGTTACTAACCGTGTGAAGTATATTGGCAGGTAGTGTGCGACGAGTAATGGAGGCGAATGTTAAGCGTAGGAAAAGTAATAAAGTGATTCACAGCAAAGAAAGAGTAAAGTAATATCAATTTGTGATCAAGAAGCTCGTGAAAAATGCCTTTCGATTCCTATTCATAAAGCAACGGAACGTGCTGCAAATTATACAGATGTAAGCAAAGCAACAGTGATGCGTATTCGAAAGAAACAAATTGCAATGCCAAATGAACCGCATACAACACCAGGGAAAAAGAGGCAAGCCATGCATTTTAAACATGTGTAATGTGCATTAGTGATATTAAACAAAGGGCATTTATCATTGGTTATGTTAGTTTTACAAAATATATCAGACGTGCATATGTTTTTTTATTATTAAGATTGCTACAGAATAACGTTTTTAAGTGCAGGCCACGAAAACAACGCAAGATTGAGATCGACAGCTTCTATAAACGTGTCATTAGAGACACAATCCAGGAATTCTATGCGGTTAAAAAGCTTGTCCCCACAGTACGCAAATTGATTCCCGCATTAAAGGAAAAGATAGGTTGGCAGTGGACCCCTTCGTCGCTCAAGAGATTATTGCGAAGTATGGGCTTCGTCAGGAAACGGTGCGAAGACAGGCGGCGTTTGTTAATCGAACGAGCTGACATAATGACGTGGCGCTCCAAGTACCTCACTCAAATTAGACAGTGTAGGTCTGAAGGTAAGAAGTGTTTTACCTTGATGAGTCGAAGGTGGATACTAATCTCACCTTCCAGAAATGTTGGCAACACAAAAATGACATAACGGGAGTAACTAAAGGAAATGCAACCAAGAGGCTAATATTGGTTCATATTGGTTCAAAATTTGGATTTCTCCCAGGGGGGTTATTGATATACAAGTCAGGTACGACAGTCGGAGATTATCATGGGAAAATGAATGCTGCTAATTTTGAAAATGGCTGTCCGAACGTGTTCTACTAAACTTGCCGCCATCTTCTGCTGTAGTAATAGACAATGCGCCATATCATTCCAAACAAGAGGATAAGCCTCCTTCGAAATACAGTACAAAAAACTAAATGATTACATGGCTAAAACGCAGAACTGTAGAGTGTGATCGAAAAAAGCTGAAATGTATGTTGATGAAACTAGTAGAAAAACACAAACCAAATGAGAAAATATTTCGGGTTGATCAATGATATCATGTCATTCGACTCCCACCATACATGTGTGAGTTCAACGCTATTGAATTAGCGTGGGCAGAGATAAAGAGGTGCTTTCGGGAATGTAATACCGTGGGAGAGTTCTGTGCGCAAGCACTTCAGACACACACACTAGATGCTGTTAACTCTGTAACAAAGGATGACTGGGTAGGCTACTGCAATCATGTTCAAAAATTAGCAGACGAATACTGGAAGAGGGACTGCATAATAGACATGGCAATGGACCAGTTCTTAATAAATTTACATGACGACAGTGACGATGACGAATTCCTTTCATCAACGAGTAACAGTGTAGTGGACAACAGTGATGAAAATAGTGATACTGACAGTGCTACATCGTGTTTGGCTCAGCCTTTGTAAGAACAGGTATTTATTCTTTGACTCATAGAGCTCTAGTAACATTTTAATGTTTCCATATCGCCTCGTTTCACATAACTAAGAGGTGCAATTTTGCCTCTCTTGGCTTACATGAGCTGCGGATCTAACCAACACTGCCTTCACTGTGGTGAGTTTCGAAACTTGAGTCAAATTTTTTTTACAGTCACGTCATGTTAGAATTATGTGTCTATTTATATGTGTTCAGTGTAACAAAATGCCATTACGTTTTTACAGATACACAATTAAATGTTGCGCTTTCATTACTGCGCTGCATGTTTTTATAACGCCAAATATATAGCCGGGTCGTGCCTAGTTCCGTGCGCGCCGCCCCGCCGCCGCTTCGTTCTGCCGATCCGTGCCGAGCAATGTTTGTTGTCGGAACTATGGGATACAGCTCGCTACTTTCGTGGTCCCTACAGTATACATTACTTAATGGATTCGTTTATCTTCATGCTAGATTGACTGTTTTTGGCGAGTATGCTTAAAACACACTAAAACCCATGTGGCTGGATGTGTTATAGCTACAGAATTATATATGTAGACGAGACAGTAGTATTGGAGAAAAAGAAAATTAACTATAGAATATGCTGAACAAGTTAGTTATGAATGACAGAGAATATAAATTAAGAAAAATTACATGTGGCTATGATAACAAAATATCGTGTATAACTTGTATTACTTCTGGTTTGAGTCTTCCGAGGGTGAGGTAAAAAAATCTATATCTTCTCCTCAATTGCACCGAGATTCTTCCAGCGGCTTTACAATATTAATATTACTTCATGACATGTTTTCATCGTTTGAATTACTGCACTGTACCGAACGCTTATAAATAATAATAAAACACCAAATTTAATCACACTGCTAATGTGGTGGCTATTGGCAAGATAGCAACATTCAATGTTTCAATCCAAAAAAATAACAGATTGGCCTCGACCGCGACAGGACTCGAACCTGCAATCTTCGGATCCGAAGTCCGACGCCTTATCCATTAGGCCACGCGGTCCTCTTTAATATTTTCCTAACATACTGTAAGTATATGTCTCACTAAGAAAAATTATACTATGACAGTACCAAATACATATTTAGTTCACCATGGCTGTATCCGAATACTGGCCTAATGGATCCCTTAGCTAAGGGATCCACTAAAAGTGCATCGTAGTGGACGTGGCCATCTTTGTGTTGAATCCGAATTCTCACAAGGGATGCCGATGCATCCCTTCACGCATCCACTAATTCGAGATTTCTAGGGATGCGACACTCGCATCCACTAACGCGTCCCTACATCCATTAGCTTCGGAATCGGGTTTTATTTTGTTTGTGTATAATATTACTTCAGATTTTCAGCATAATATTTGTTTAAAACATTATAAGCGAAAGTGATAACTTAAACAGAGACAAATGAAGACGTTAATAAATATAATAAAAATACGAATTTAAACTTAAAGGATAATTCAAAACTCATAAGTATTTTTAAAGTTTACAATTTATAAAATGTATTTTATTTGGATCGCTAACATCTATAACATACACGTTACATTATTTTTTAATTGGTAGGTATTTATTATTTACGTTTTGCTGAATATTCGTAGATATTCCTACACAAAATGGCTGCGTGAACATTAGTACGACTGACAGTCAACAGGTGGTGCTAGTAGTAAAAGTATTCGGATACTATCCATCCATTAGAAATGCGTCCTCTACATTGTGGCTGCATTTGCTAAGGGATGTAGGGATGTGTGTGCTAAGGACGCATCCCTATGTATTCGGATACAGCCCATATGTTTCGCTGTATCCTCAAATAAACGGGAGCGATATAAAATTATGTTAAGCAGCCACTGCAATGCTAGTTTGACAATATTCTGACCCTCCGTTTATTAGAAGGGCTGCGGTGAACCAGTTTTCAATTGTTTCTTGTCAGTATTACTGACCAGTTACACATCACAAAACTAGCGTAGCGGCCTCCCTACAACCAACGTCACAGTCAGCCCCATTCTCCTGTTTACTAAGGATATTTTAAATCTTCAAAAAATTAATACTGCTGTAGTTAGTTGTGTGTCTTTATGTATATGAAAAACGTCTAGTATTACAGAATTAATTCCGTAATAGAATAGAAATTATTAAAATTAAATGAAGCAATAAATCTTATCTACCTCAGAAATTCCACCGTGAGAACACGATAACAAAAATAAAATAATATTCGACACAATCTAGTCAACACACATATTTTCTGATTTCTTAAAATAAGTTCTTAAAGACGACGTTGTAGGACATACTGGGCTTCTAATTGGCCGCAGCATACCACGGTTCCAGCAATAACACATTATAAAGCAAGAGTAAAACCGAGAGGAAACTCTACTTTAACGCTAAAACCCGGGTTGTTTTTACAATGTAGCTAGTTAGATTGAATTACATGAAGTTCTATTGTTTTGTGTTCCTGAAATGCTTGTTTTGATTGTGCCCAGGTCTTTACAGCTACATGTCCCTCCAAGTAATCTACAAGAAAGTTGTTCAAACGGAATCTGAAGTATGCAGGTACGCAAATAAACATCTCCGTGTATTCCTCGCGTACGTATAAGCAAAGTAACGTCACAGTTTTGAAAAGCGTTTAGTAGGTTATCTTTGATGGCTTGTAAATTCATTTTATCTTTGTAGTTTACTGGGATTATAAAATTGAATTAAAAAATATTAAACATGTGTAGCTATGCGAACTTTCAAGAGATAACATCAATTATTTACGATCGTAACTTACGAAACAAAGTTACAATCTTATTAGAATTTAATATTTTAGTTTAAATGAAATTTATTTATTGAAAAAATTATCGACAACCTGTTTGCCTGACTAAAAACGTTTTCAAAGGCAAAAATATTGAATAGCTTCTGACAATAACCATTATATATCAAAAATGAAATTATTCCAGGAGAAGAAAAAAATAACTATTTTTTATTCTTTTGTACTTAAATTATTTTAAAATTATACTGTAAAAAACTCTTTATCGTTCATAATTGATATTTTCATTACATTAATATGCAAATTTATTATTCATTTTCTTGGTTATGTTCTATGATTGATTTTTCCAAAACCATTTAATGTATATATTCACATAACAAAATTTATTCTTAATTGATTATAATTCATTTATGGAGGAAAGCAAAACAAGTAAACAAAATAAGTGTAAAGAATTGGATTAACATTTATAGATAATATAGCCAACATACAAGTAAAAATAATATTACTAATACTAAGACCAATGGTTATTTTTGCTTAAAACACTGCGAACAATAGTTATTTTTGCTGAAAATATGTGAGTAATGGTTGTTTTTGCTGAACGCACTATATTTCAGAGCCTTTCATCGTACAGATTGTAATTTTTAAGTTTTCTATGCATGCCCACCAGGGAACACAAGTTGGACCAAAAAAAAAAAAAAGAACGCAATACTGAATTTTCAGAACTATGGTTGTTTTTGTGAAAGACTCTTCAGTTGTATTTGTCCGAAATGCTCTAAAAAACCACAAGGATAAGTAATTTATGCACGGTTTCTCGACTTAGCTGTGGACTAGAATTCAGGTGTGGCCTCTCTTGCTTAAAATAACTCTTAACTTGGACTGTTCCTCACGATGGATTGCGAACTGATACCTACCCAAGAACTCCCTACGCCTTGCGTAGGTTGGGTGTGTTCGTGTTTATAGGGACTTCCCTGTTTGTCTTTACGTGAACCTTGGGACTTCGCTGTTTGTCTTTACGTGGATCTCGCTGCTCGTTTGTATAGGAACCTCTCTGTTGGTATGTGTAGGGACCTCGCTGTTAGTTTGTTTGGAACCTCGCTATTTGTCTTTATGTGCACCTCGCTGTGTTTGTATTGGCACCTCGTTGTTCATGTGTATAAGGATCTCGATGTTTGTATGTAAAGGGACTTCACTGTTCGTTTTTATGGGGACCTCGCTGTTTGTCTGTATAGGGACCTCGCTGTCAGTCTGTATAGAAACCTAGCCTCGACGAGACGCATGGGACACATAAAGGAGAATATTGTCGATAACACAATCCGTTGAATGTTTCCGGTCGCCAGCTACGCCTCAAAAGACGTGAAGATTACTTTATTATTTTTTTTTTATGAATGGACGCGAAGCGAAGCGATGTAATGGAACTTCGGCTGGTCTGGACGTCAAGGAAGCGGAAGTGTGCTGCCGAAGAATTTAAACCCCTCCACCTTACCTCCCTTTCTGCACGCATCGAGAATATTCTTCCTTCCCACCCCGGATATCAGCAAACCACAACTACGAAGAAAAGTGGTTTTGTGTGTGTGTAAGGGGGGGGGGGGGAGGGGGGAGAAACGCCGGCCGAACGTACGGCAGCGACAACAACACAATGGAAACCAAGATTGAGGTGACGCAGCGCTAGAGGAATGGTCACACAGAGTGAGAAATTGTCAGGAGATAGAACTCTTGGCCGTATTTGAAATCTCTTTCTGTCGTAAAAGTTCCGTAAAATCTTATCCAATTAATCCCTGGATTCCGATGGCATGTTCCTATTATGTACATTGATACTGTGGTACAATGATGATGTCATATTCCTAATATATACATTGATCCTGTGGTACAATGTTGATGGCATGTAGCCTACCTATATACATTGATCCTGTGGTACAATGATGATGGCATGTTCCTAATATTAAATTGATCCTGTGGTACAATGATGATGGCATGTTACTATATAGGCTACATTGATTCTGTGGAACAATGGTTATTTATAATGCGAGATTAGGAAAGATATTGTACGTATGCAAAATTTTATTATGATCTTAGGTTGAATAAAAATATTAAATTCCATAAAACCTGACATAATTTGTTTGTATTGTAGTAATTATTTTTTTCTTGTCCAGGGTCTTTCGACGTACAAAAATAAAACAGCACGCATCATGAACCACAGATAAATGATTCAGGACCATGATATCAGGATTAAGGGAAAAACTTGGTTACGTGATACGGAACCATTAACCCATTTAGCAAACAGTGCTTGACCACGCCCGATTATGGTCAACAAGTATGAGTTAGGATCACCGTTGTTAATCAGAGTCACTTCCGTAAAATACAGTTTCGACGATGCAAAAACTACACGTCGCCCAATGCAAACACTACACTTTGTCCAATGCAAACACTACACTTCGCCCGATGAAAACACTTAATTTCGCTCAATGCAAACACTACACTTTGTACAATGCAAACACTACACTTCGCCCGATAAAAACACTTAATTTCGCTTAATGCAAACACTGCACTTCGCTCAATGCAAACACTACACTTTGCCCAATGCAAACACTACACTTCGCCCGATGCAAACACTTAATTTCGCTCAATGCAAACACTACACTTCGCTCAATGCAAACACTATACTTTGCCCAATGTAAACACTACACTTCGCCCGATGCAAACACTTAATTTCGCCCAATGCAAACACTACACTTCGCCCGATGCAAACACTTAATTTTGCCCAATGCAAGCACTGCACTTCGCCCAATGCAAACACTACACTTCGCCCAGTGCAAAAACTACATTTCGCCCAATGCAAACACGGTGCAGGCCGTTAGCCGGACAAGACGCGTTTCAACCAACGAGGGGAGGACATGACAAGGGGAAATTCTTCTCGGGATGATACTCGGTGTAGGCCCTATTAGTAGCATATGTACATTTAGGGAGTATACTCTCTTAAAGTAATAAAGCGTACTGGCCAGCCAATAAAATAACCTTTTGAAAATTTAAGCATAGTTGTATACTAGTTAAGTTTCACTAAGTGGCCAACGGTGCAGCGGCCTGTGTGGTGATGTACCTGCTTATCGCCCAGACGCTTGGGATTCGGTTCTTGCTCACAATCGTTATTTGGTCTGTATTTTAAGAAAAGAAAAATCTTTTATGTTCTATAATATATTGTACTATATAAAATGTATTCTAATTTTTATATAACCTAATATCTATATTATTATAATTTAATAAAATAATATATATTTAATATAGTAATATATTACAGTAACCTAGTTGTCAAATAGAGTAATTTCTATATAATCTAATATAGTATGTACATAATATTTTGTAATATATTCTATAATTTAATAAAAATGTATGAACCTAATTTTCAAAAAATTATTAATATAACTATATATAATCTTATTTTATTTATTAAACTTGGTTGGGTTTCCAGCCTAATCTAAGCGTGGGCATAACTGATTCGTATGTACATGCAAGACAATAAGGGATTTTAATCTATTCATCCGGAGAAGAAGATACGGTAGTTCATGTCTTTCGTTGGCGGGTTTTTTTTAAAAAAAAAGAAGATTTTTTAGGCCAGTGGAAAAAATCTGCAACGTTAAAAATTAAATTTCCTGCACGTACAGTACATCCAAACTAATTTTAAAACTCATAGCAGTTAACTTAACCTAACCTAATGGACATTTATTCCAGTCGACAGAACATTCAACCAGTCATTTTTCTCTTTAAAGTTTTGTTGACCGAATTAAAAATATATATAAGGAATTCAAAATTACAGTTAATGGTGGGAGAATAAACCAAAATACACCATATTGAACAAAATAGTTTTAAATCAAGATGATTTTGAATTACTTTTCTTCGTTAAGTCATCACACATAATTCAACTGAATGCCTGACGTTGACAGGGGTTTAGGCAAATAAACATTTTACCCTATAAATCATGATTGTTCAGTTATAAATTAATTTAAAGAGCTATTATAACTGCAATATTATTGATTTTTTGTCGAATATTAACTGTCTTTGAAAATGTAGTAAAGCAATCGGTCTGCTGTAATAAAGTCAAATTTCCAATAGCAAACAAAACCAATGTTTTGGACTTAAAAACTGTCAGTTCCACGATGACATCTAACTATTTGCAGCTCTCCCATCTAACCTGGAACGAACTGTTCGTAAATTATTATGATAATGAATTATAACTCAATGAAAAATATGTGAACGGAACAGCAATGAAATGCATTAGTAGAGTATAGGCCTAAAAGGGAGAATCCTGAGAAAATCCCACCTGATCTAGCCGACGTCCTCCTTGTTTCTCGCTGGCGAAAATAGGACCCTAGTTCGATGCTAGCAGTGAATTGAGCCCACATTGTCTTTGGAGTGTTCTGAATACTCGGCCACCGAAGTCCCGAATTTAAAGTCTTTCACCAGAGTAGAACCTTGGAGTTTTTGTGCAAATTGGAGATGAGTAGTTACAGGAAGTCTGTAAGTTTCATCTTTCAGAGCACATTTCCCCCACTCATCCATTTCGTTGTTGCTCCATAGTCTCTAATACCTCTGTGTCGACGAGTTTCTTTATGTTAAGTATCACACGAAGAGTTGGATATTTCAGTTTCTTGTCATTAATATTAATTAAAGAAAATTTTTCTGTAAATACGTTATAATAGCTCTCTGGATTTTTTTGGTCACAAATTTTCTCGCCAAATAGTTGATAAACTTTGTTTTTGAGCCGTAAAAAGGTGATAATTATGAACACTTTCGTGATTTTGTTCCTCTTTTAGATAATATTATGGAAATATTTAATTAGCTGATGGCATGATGCTGTATGTATACATTGATATCGTGGTACATGAAGTTTGATGTTTTAATTTAGTTCGTCGAACGATTCCGGACATAACAAAAAAACTTGTAATACAACAATGAATCATGTTTGTAAAATGTATCAGTGTCCACAATACCTGACATAACATTTTTGCTTTGCGATATTCGAGTTTTTGTTACGTCAAGGATCTTTTGACTTACTGAATTAAAAAACATCAAGCAACGTGTAACGCAGGACCAATATATACATGATCGTGCTTTCAGGATCAAGTGATAAACTTGGATACGGGATACGGGATAATCGCCGTAGAAAAAATTTAGTTAGTTTCGGAGAAAAATTATAAAATGCGATTGGAGTTATTTGCCGTGTTAAAGGAGAAAAAAAAAGCCCCTCCAAATAATGGAAGCAGCGACAAGAAAATTAAATGGCCGAAATAGGTCTATGAGACCGAGAATTAAGGGGGTGCCTCCCATTTTAGGTCAAGATTTTATACTCTCAGTAATTACAGGTAAACTTGTAAACTTATTGAGTTGTTTAACTTTCACGAAATGAAAAATATATACAGCGCGTACTTTTTGCATAATTAGCTGCCAGAGTTACATTTTTAACGCTTTTGGGTTGTACAAATAATGATAACTTAATTTATTGCAGAACTGAAACTTTTTAAGTTTAAATGCATTGCCACTGGCTACTTCAAGAAATGGTTTGAATTTCTGCCAGAAAATATTAATTAATTTTACCTGGCATTTCAAAATTCTCAAATTTGTTACGGTTTTGACAGCCAAGAAACATGAAATGAGTTTTTGTGATAGAAATGCAAACCATATCATGAAGTAGCCAGTTTCATTGCAGTTTAACCTAAAAAGTTCCAGTTCTGCAATAAATTAAATGCTTTTTATTTGTACAAACCAAAAACATTAAAAATGTAACTTTGGCAGCTAATTATGCAAAAAGTATGCGTTGTATATATTTTTCGTTTAGTGAAAGTTAAACAATTGAAAAAGTCTAAAAATTGATCTGTGATTAATATAAATATAAAATCATGACCTGAAATGGGAGGCACCCCCTTAAAGCACTAATTAATTGGTTCGTTCGTGACTTGAACGTGCTGGCTTGCAGAAGCTCTTCATGTCAGGCTCTTGCACACCGTTTGCAGCCGCTTCTGGGAAACAGCGAAACGCGCATCAATCATTAATAATGCTAATGGCAGGAGCGTGCAGATTCCCAATAATTGCCTCCCCCCCCACTCACCACTTCCCCAACTGTTTGCTTTGCAAACCGCCCGCAGAGACGCGCTGCCCCGGCCGGTGTTGGCGTTCAAAAACCAATCACCAGGGACGGGACGACACCGCGATGAAATCGAAACAAAACCCTAAAAAAATTCGTCGTTACACCACACAGCGCAGAAATTTACGTCATTACACCACGCACACGCTTTTTTTTATTTTTGGGTCACAGTTTATTGGTGTGTTACATCTGAGCTCTCGGTATACATTTCGTGAACGGAACGAAAGTTACATGAAACGGAAACCTTTATCCCAGGTGCTGCCAAATGTAGCGGATACTATTACCCGTTTAATGAATATTTTTACAAAAAAAAAAAAGCAAGTTTTTTTAATAAATTTTTTTGTCGATGGCCAGGGTCCAAATTAGCTGTTTATTATTTTTGAAGTGTTTTTTTTTTTGCTTTTATCGGAGCTGTTTTGTTATTAATTTTAAAATTTCGCTCTGAAACTCGAGTGACTCGATAGTCGACGTAGCTGATCGGCAGTCAATAACAGCGGCGGGTGCTGAACCTACGTGTGATATACGTGCGTTTGTCACGCTCGGCATTGTTTTAAAGAATTATACATTAAATTTCGTGCCCGTGTTTCGTACCATAAGTGTGCTTGCAACATGAGAACACATGACTTTGCTCGTCACCGAGGTAAGATGTTTACACGTCTCTGGCAAGTACTCAGAGACTTGCTTACTTTTTTATTACTTATTTTATGTGGCGAACCCTTGTCTTACACTTAACCACGTAAATCTTGACAACATAGTTACATGTATGGTAGGCTTAG
This sequence comes from Bacillus rossius redtenbacheri, assembly GCF_032445375.1. NCBI lineage: Eukaryota > Metazoa > Arthropoda > Insecta > Phasmatodea > Bacillidae > Bacillus > Bacillus rossius. Next base: position 42,691,775 of record NC_086336.1, read on the forward strand.
TTATAACTCCAGCAAGAAAAACCGAAACGTACTTAAAAATACAAATAAATGCACACTAAATTAACAAATTGCTAGCAAATCTAAAAATAATAAAGGAAATCATTACACAATAAAAAACACACCATTTTACATAGCCTATAAGAAACTAAAAATTAAATTAAAAATTTTTTTATTAAAATCTACCCATTTATATAAATATTAACGATATTTAAAATATTTCATAGCAGTACATTTTCTGAAAACAAAACCAACACACAAACATTTATGAAAGTACAAATACGTTTTCTAATACGTAGTTCCTACACGTTCGCACAAATTTGCGCATATTCAGTCACACATTACTGACAACACAGTTGAACCTGAGCATGAGAGTTCCAAATCATTTACACAACCACATTAAGTTCTTCAGGAAATTATATATATCTATATATATAAAAATTTAGCTTCCGTATGTATTTGGCCGCAAAACTCGGAAAGTATACGATGGTTTGGATTGAAATTTTTACAGAACATTGCATCTTAACAGAAGAGTGTTTATATGAAATAAAAGTTTGGGAAAATCCACCGGAAAAGTCGGAAAAAAAAGTTTCTATAACTAAATATCATGGTCACCCAACTTAGTTGTGACCACGCTCGACGATGCTGTATCATATTGTCGAAGTTCAAGCACATCAGGCTACTCGACCATTGTGCCTTGACGACTATAATTTACACAAATATGTATATATGTATATATTTCAAGAAAGAATAAAAAACTTTATTTAATTTGAAAGTATATTCTTTCGACTCTATTGATAAAAATACGTTTAAATTAAAAAATATTCAAATTTTTGGAGCACAGTAAAAAAAATGCATTTAACCACGAATATGCGAGTTAAACTTCAGAACGATCCAACAGCAGTCATATTTTCAAGACAATTAATTGAAGTTGGTAACGGCACTGTACCTACAAATCCAGAAACAGGAAAAATCAGCTTATCATCTGATTTATGCAACATCGTAGATTCAAAAGAGGAATTAGTAGACAAGGTATTCCAAAACATCGAAACAAAATTAAAAAATCATGCATGGTTGAGCGAAAGAGCCATTCTAGCGGCTAAAAATGTTGACGTACACGATATGAACAATAGTATTATAAACAGAATCGAAGGTGAAACAATGACATACAAATCTATTGATTCAGTAGTGCACCAAAATGAAGCAGTGAACTTTCCAACGGAATTTCTCAATTCACTCGATGTTCCAGGATTACCACCACATATTTTGAATTTGAAAATTGGTGTGCCAATTATATTGCTTCGAAATATCTGTCAGCCTAAATTATGTAATGGTACACGATTAGTAGTTAAAAAATTAATGGATAATCTTATTGAAGCAACAATTTTGATTGGACTTCATAAAGGTGAAGACGTATTACTTCCACGAATGCCACTTATTCCGACAGATATGGCGTTCGAGTTCAAACGACTTCAATTTCCAATACGCCTTGCGTTCGCTATGACCATCAATAAAGCACAAGGACAATCTTTGCAAGTGTGCGGTTTGAATTTAGAAAATGAATGCTTCTCTCATGGACAGTTATATGTCGGGTGCTCCAGAGTCGGTAAACCATCCGATCTATATGTTTATGCAAAAAATGGGAAAACAAGGAATGTAGTCCTTCCATTAGCTTTACAATAAAAATATTTAAGCTAAACACATTTTTATTTCTTCTATTACATTCCACAGCCATGCACAGTAAAATATTAAATTAAACAATGAATTAATATTAAACTGTGCCACAGCAAAGCGTGGCCGGGTTTAGCTAGTATATATATATATATTTATTTATTTATTGCCATACTTTAAGTGGCGAAGTTAACCACATACATCCTTACTAACTAGATAGGCCTACATGCAAAATAAACCTGATAATTTTTATAGCCTAGACATACCAAAAATTGTCACAAATACATTGGAATAAAAAACATATCAGTATCATATGAAAATAACAAAAAAATTACCATATAAGATACACATCAGCTACCTGAAGTAAAATATATTATAGGCATATTATAAAAATATTTTTTTTTTAAAAACTCTATCTAATGCTAAAGTTATAAAGATTTAAATATATTGAATAACCTAAACATTTATGTGAATTATAGCTTGAGCGTCGTTTCTGGTCTCCTTACGGTGGCTGCGGCATTTCAACTGTTATAACCATTCCTTGTTGGAATGATTCTTGCGACAGAGGATATTGACTTTAAATAGTTTTTGACGTGACAACGTCTAATAAATCGATGAACGCCGGCTGCACGCACGAAAAAGTGTCCCGTTACGCACATTGTTCCGTTACGCTGTGTCCCGTTACGCTCATTGTACGCTTGCGCCGCATCTATCTCTCTTCCACTCGATTGGCCTATGCGTCCGAGGAGAAGAAAGACAACGACAGCACACAACTTACATCTACACGTGAACTGTTTCGTCGACTGGTTATAAAGTGAATTGAAAAGTTAATGTGGTTTTCATTGCTTATTACAACAACGATTTCGTCAATAAAGGTTCATTATTCTTGCATTTTAAAAATCTGATTACTAGTATAATTTCCAGTTTTTATTCTTTTATTATTAAAATAAAAATTATTCAATTTTATTCATATAAAGTATGCAATAATTTAATCAATGTTTTGTTATGACGTTGTCACGTTAAACTATCGTCCGTAAACCGACTTTACAGACAACCAATTTTTTTTTGGAGACGCACGCATGCGCACGGGCTAACAGGCCTCGCTGCGAAGAGGGAGGGGGGATAGGAGCGATACTCAACACAGCCGCGGACCCGGGGTGTCAAATGCGGTAGCCACGCCCGGAAAGGGGCTTGTGGGTGGCTATGGTGGGGGGGGGGGGGGGAGAGACGACTGAGCCCGCATCGCCGAGAGTCAGCCACGACCGCGGGAGAAGAACAGCGAAGGTAAGAAGGAATTAGCAAACGGCGTGATAGCGAGGCGCTTGGGTTCTGGACGGATGACGACTTCGGCTCGTGTGAAATTGACGTAATCAAAATCCCACAGTGAAGTTAATGTCGAGCCTCTGTTTAACAGTCTTGATTCCCTTGGAGACCTCAATGGGAAGAGTGGGTAATACCAACAAGGTCGACGCAGTGACATAACATCGCCGTTTGCTTGTTTTCAACTGGTTATAACATAAAAATCCAAACTGTCTTGTCACAGGAAGCATACTGTATTTTTTCCACGTTGTCGTCGTTATGTATGTTCTTCAGTTTCATCGCTGAGTTAGTCTATGAGTCAAAGTTGTTGTTGTTATTGTTTATGCACTTAATGTTCTTGTTGCAACTGTCTCGTCACCGCCAGGCCAATGTGTACATCTGTGATGTATTTATACCAGGCAAAATTTGACCTCACCTGATATTTGCTAGTTCTCCACGGGTACATGTTATGACTTTGCTGCCCACTCTTGAGTCTCTTCTACGACAAACAGTGTAAACCAGCCGTGAAGTTAGGAATTGTCAGCAGACGGCATGTTGTGACGTAGTTGAAGTTACTTTTTTTATGTAATCCTACCATTGCCTTATTGATCCAACTTACCTAAACATTGCGGAAATGGTGTTTGATAACGTCACATGATGGTTAGTGCGAATAATAATCTCCGTCGCTAAAAACCAGTTACTTTCAATAAGCGAAATCATTTCAAACTGTTTCCACAATTTAAAAACTGCACTTAAGCCAGTATTTCAGGCTGCTAACCAATATGGCGCAGCAATTAGCTGAAGGAAAAATGAAACGTCTTCACACACTTACAATGTAATATAGCAGACGTCCTCCCCCGTACCTTCAAGGGGGGCACAGAAATGGTGTCAGCAATGGCGCATGTCCATTAAATAATTTTTGAATATATTGTTACGAATTCGGAGGCTGAGATTATCTTATATTCTTTATTCTTCTACAACCAATGTTCCTTCACCTGGAAAGAAAGCATATATGCTTCCATTGGCTTGGGCTAGTCTCTTTGACTGCTGGGTAGATTCTGTCAAGTTTTTTTTAAGGAAAGAAATTAGTACAGCATTTTAGGGTCCTATATTAAAAAAAAAGTTGTCATTTTTTTGGTATGAATTGTTAATATTTATTTTTGGTTTTGCTACTTCAACGCAAGCCATTTCGTAGTTAAGTCGTCTTCAAAATTTTCAATATTAAAATATATACATTTAATTTTTGTTTACATTTATGTATAATTAATTATATTTGTCTTTATTTACGTGTAAGGTAGCGATTTATATTCGCTACATGTAAAAATATTACGAGTAAATAAATGAATAAGATAAAAGTGAGCCACTCTGTGAAATGTAAACAGGAATTAGGGATCAATTCCACCTTCCATTAAAGTAATTTGACTTTCATTTTTTAGCTTTGGTTTAAAATTAAAGATGCTTTTCTGGTTAAACCAATAAAATGACACGCAAATGATCATAACATTGAATGTGTTGCGTGGCATTTAGCTCTTTTAGATAATACTTAACAAAATATCTGGCGATTAAAAATTTAAGACGAGACAAAAAATGCAAGAGTGCTGACATAATAAATTTTATACGACAACCCTAAAATAATTGCAATTACAAGAAAATGTATTTTTTTTCTTTAGTAGCCAATATTGTATGACTGTTATGAGTTTAGTTATTTGATTAAAACAAAAAAAAAATTGTTTCGCCAACTGGATTGTAAAAAGATATATTTTCTGATTAAAATGACCTTTTTATTGGCCTACTTTATGTTCACATTACTGCCTCTAGTGCTTTAAACGCTCTCGAGTTTGCTTATTTAGTTTCAGGTGTTGAATTATCTTCCCTATACATTATAATCAAGTTCAAATAGTTTTGGTGTACTAACGTACTTAATGATTAGAAACAATTTAACTTTTTAGGAACAGACTTTTTAGTAAATAACTTGAATATAACATTTTTTTAAAATATTTCAGGATTTTTTTTATAAAAACAAAATTTAAATAATTATGAAACCATAAAACTATACCAATATTCATCACACAGCCAACCACCCCCTAGGGAAGAGTAATATTCGTTAAATACGGGTAAGATTTTAAAAATTAATGCGTTGGGGGAGGAGGAGTAAGAGGGCTACAACCACTATAAAACACACCGGTTTGCAAAAACGTCCATTGCGTTTCGCACTTAGGAGACAATCCGCGTTCATCCTCGTCGGGATTTTAACCCGGAACTGCTTGAAGAGAATCGAGAAATTTCAGACGACAGGTAACCATAACCACGCAGAACAGGGTTATCGAGAGGAAGGTTTCAGCCATGGCCTACCGTAAGGAACAATCCCAGCATTTGCCTGGGCTCTGGAGAGATACAAAGAAACACCGGACTCTGGAGTGATACAGGGAAACTCTGTAACTGCGGTGATACAAAGAAACCCTGGACTCTGGAATGATACACGGACAACCCTGGACTATGAAGTAATACGGAGGAACCCTGGACTTCGGAGAGATACAGAGAATTCCTGGACTCTGAAGTGATACGGGGAAACTATGCACTCTGGAGTGATACATAGAAACTCGGTAGCTGAGGTGATACAGGGAAACCCTGGACTCTGGAGTGATACAGGAAAACTCTGTAACTGATGTGATACAGAGAAATCCTGAACTCTGGAATAATACATGACAACTTTAGACTCAGAAGTGATACTGAAAACCCTGGACTCTGGAGTGATACATAGAAACTCGGTAACTGAGGTGATACAGGGAAATCCTGGACTCTGGAGTGATACAGGAAAACTCTGTAACTGCTGTGATACAGAGAAATCCTGAACTCTGGAATGATACATGACAACCTTAGACTCTGAAGTGATACGGGAAACCCTGGACTCTGGAGTGATACAGAGAAACCCTGGACTCTGTAGTGGTACAGGGAAAATCCTGCACTTTGGAGTGACACAGGGATACACTAACTCTGAAGTGGTTCAGGAAAACCCTTGAATGATACAGGGAAACAGAGGAATTTTAGGTGATAAGGTTAACACAGGACTCTGTAATGATAAAGGGGAATCCTAGACTATGAAGTAAAACTTGAAACCCTGGAATTTATAGGGATACAGGGAAACCATTGATTCCAAATTGGTACAGGAAAACCCTGGGCTCTGGAATGCTATGAAACACAGGACTCTAGACAGATACAGGGTAACACATGATTCTGGGGTGATTCAGGTAAACGAAGGGAAACGGAAACATGATAGGCCAGGCAGAGATTAGTCGTACACGGTTGTTCTGGAATGCGAGTCCAGAGATTCGCATATTTAACTTTTTGACCCCTTCCCGTAAGATTTCTTAATGTATATTACAAAATGAAAATCACATGTACGTATTACTCTACCACAGTAAACCATGTTTCGGATACATTCCATAGTTGATATTTTATTAGTACATGTTTCTTGAATGTTTATTGAATAGTGAATTCCTTAAAATTTTTTTTAGTAGTAGTTTTTCAAACGTTGTGAATGATTGCTTGGAAATCAACATCTACACTTCATTATTAAGATTATCTTTTTTGTTTTTTGTTTACTTTTTTTATACTTTTTCCCCCATGTTTATGTTGTTTTTATTTGTATTTGTTTTATATTTGTATATCGCCAGCCTATTTTGGACTACGTCTGTTGGCCGGCTCTTAATAAATGTATAAATAAAACATAAATAAATTTCAGAACTTCTGTTTTGACCTCGGAGGTACATTGTAATGTTTCTGAAACATTTCAGGCATGTGACTGAAATGTTTGTGCTGTACAGCCGGATTCCTTAAAACTAACCAAATTAACTTTGTTTCTCTTAAAAAAATTACGACTGAATTTTTTTTATCTGTTTTGCTATACATTAAAACATAAAAGACTTACATATTCACTTAAATTCACCGATTAAACTAATAATTGTTTTGACGAATGGAAAATTTCGGGAAAATAATTGTTTCTCAATTGGACAAATATTAGAAACAACTGATTCATTACTTTAAGCGTGAGTAGTGTTTTTCAATTGTGTAAAATTATTTACTTAAATGGTGTCATTGACAAAAGAGCTGTGTCTTTTCTCTAATATCCTCTACTGTACGTAGCAGAAAATACTCCTTTAACAGGCTGATGCGCGAAGTAAAATTGATTGCATGTATTGCAGTGTCACGCCCTCACTGGAAGCTGTGTTCGACAGCGGAGCGTACGTAAAGTGTGTCGAACGTATGAAGACCAGGAAGTAACAAAAGTTATTAAAAACAACGAAAAAAAGAAAAAAAAGTATTAATGGAAAGACATTGTTTGCCCTTGTTACAACACATGAATAAGAAAACAACTTATAACATAATTATGGCTTTACAAATTCCATGAAGTAATTAGCTGTGTTTCCAGAACCACCAACGAAATTATTGAGCTTTTTGTATTCATCAACCATTGCTTTTAATCATCCTGCTGCCGAAGGCTACTCAGATTGCGTAACTTTGTTTACAGATTAAAAAAAACCGGGCGTGTATGGAAAGTTAATGAATGCGACTTCATCCCGTAACATGAAGTGACGTAAATCCTCAATATCTGAAACGTACTCTTGGCCACAAGCTAGTTATTCGAACGTTTGTGTCAAACAAATTTTGTCTGCTAATAAAAGAAGATAAGAAAACGCAGATACTCCTGTGGATTTAAAAAAATGCTTATTTCAATAGTTTCACAAATGATTAACACCATGCATTATTTAACTATGTAAAAATTATTTCAAATAAAAATATATATATAAATATATATATATATATATGCTAAATGCATTTGATATGAGTAATTTCGTGAACGGAAAATTGTAACCACAATGCTACCATCTGTGGCTGATGGTGAGAACCATAGTTCACAAGGACAAATGAAGACTTTAGACAGTAGTATTAAGTGTTCAATACATTTTTATAAGAAGGGCAGTATTTTTTTTTAAAGTTCTTATCGAAAATCAGGTCAAAGGCCAGGATTTAGTATTTCTTTAAACTATTTTTCGCTTTCACCTAAAAAGGTTTTATTATAAAGTTTAAAATTTCGCTCTGAATTTCGAATGATTCGATAGTCGACGTTAAGTTGCTCCGGCAGCGAATTCTGGGCGGCGGGTGCCAAAACTTGCGTCCGGAAATTTAGTTGAAAAACAATTAGCGTACATTTATCACGCTCGGCATTATTTTAATGAATACTTCGTTCAATTTAGTTTCCGAGTTTCGTATTATAAGTGTATTTGCAACATTAGAGCACATCAGTTAGCTCGTTACCGAGGTTAGATGTTACACATCTCTAGCGAGTACTGAAAGACACGCTCCTAATGGGCAAATAATTACCTATTATCAAAATTATTTTAGACCGTATATATATATATTTTTTTTCTGGACACAGTGAGGTTGATCAGTGTCATTATTCTGGAATAAAATTTAAGAGGACGAGGATTAAAAATACTGATCCCATCTCGATAACTTATTCATATGACTTCAGAAAAAAACATTTTGGATAGGATTTTGTGTAATGTAAAACAGAGGCTATGTAACATATTTTTAAAATAAGGATGAATGAACCTGACAAAAAATTAAAGTCGGTTAAATAGGGGAATGATTCTGTGTATCTGATATATATATATATATATATATATATATATATAAGTCCACATTAATACATATAAATGCTAGGCCGATTACAATATCTATAGAATGTGTTGTGTGTTTTCATCGTTTAATAACCTGGTCGACGATGAGACGTAATGCTAAAATGCAATAAAAAAAGTTTATTTGTTTGAGTGAATTAGTCGAAATCAGTCTGGAAATTTAACATTAAAATTTCCAAGCAAGATCCCTGGCCGCTGATGTACCGTGTAAGTTTATTATTATTATTTCCTCACGTGATTTAAATGTGGTGAAATTCCTGTGAAGGTTTTTTTTTTTTTTTAACGATTTATAGTGAACCCGCGCCGAATTGGAGCAAACTCTTTCCGCCCCGAACTCCTGCTATTAATGCAACAGTCGCGTCAAAAAGAGCTACAAATTAACTTCAGCGAGAGAAAGGAAATCGCCATATCCGGCGTTGGAAAAAAAAAACTTTTTTCGTGATTTACCGTTTCGGGATCGGAGCGCCACCTCCGGCGGTCCCATTCAACCGCCGAGGGTAATGAGTTCCCCCCATTCCTGTCCTAGTTTCCAGGGAAAGTTTTTCCCCCCCGCCCCTCCCTTACCCTATAGCTAAAACTGCGCTAAATCAGTGGCTTCCAGCTGACGTCGCCAGGCAGGTACGAGGACTTCACATGCCTGTCCGCTCTCCTCCCAGGAACCAACACGGGGGAGCAACTCAAATTGCTGAGATTGAGACCTAGTTTTTTGAGGTAGTTTCGGACCCGCCCACTAGATAGTAACTTTAATAATATTTTTCTAACATAGCTACATCGACTGTGAGAAGTAATTCATAAGCTATTATCATTTAAAAAAAACAGTAAAAATTAATTCACTTAATTTTGATAGGTAAATTTTATGGTGTGGCATACCAGAAATTTTTGCATCTCCTACTCATTTATATATAACATGACTTTTTTTTATTACAAAACAGCATTAAGTGGTTTCTGCACATTTGAAATCACTTTTACTAAAAATTAGTCATCAAGTAGATAAATTAACATTATTAACCTTTGTCAATAAACAACTTACTTATATTAACCCAAAACTTTGTATTAGAACCTCTATGCCGAGTTTTTTGCAATTAGTTATGGGCCCACCCAACAGGTAGCGTCACATGTCGCGCAAAACATGGTTTTAGTTTCCACTGTAAGAGCCGCACTTCTATTATCATCCTCCTTGTTCTGTGGAAACCGCTTCGACAAGTCACTGTAATCACGGGGGAGAAACTCTAATCGCCGGGGAAGCCTTTTTTTTCACAGACGAGAGAGCCAAACGCCCGATCGTGCATCTTCGGTTGTTTTTTTTTTGTTCATTGTAAATAAATATGGCGGTGTTGATAAAAGGATACTAATGGTCAATTAGGTTAGGTTAGCTACATTATAAATACTTTAAAACATTGTGGAAGGTTGATTTAGTTATACTGTGAAATCATGTAAACGGTTTTCTAGCGCTGGATAGCTACATATTAAAAAGTTATTTGATAAGCAACCATAAAATGATTTTACAGTATTTTTAATGTAGCTATACTTACCTAATATGACCAACTATCCACAATGTTTTAAAGTATTTATAATGTAGCTAACCTATCATATGCTTCTTTTGACTAAAAAAAAACAGATACCGTTCTATCTTCATTTACTGAATAGTTCTTTAAATTACTTCTTGCTAATTTTAAAAATGACATCTTATAAGTTATACCCGCGCATTTGGAGAATAAATGCCCGCGAATTCCGCCCTCACCCCCTAATAAATACACCTGTTGTGGTACGGAAAAAAAGCGAGCATGAACTTCGGGGAACTTCGGGGAACTTCGGGCAACTTCGGGCGTGGCTCTCTCGTCTGTGAAAAAAGACTTCCCTAATCGCCGAGACCAAGACCTAGTTTTCTGAAGTAGTTTCGGGCCCACCCGCTAGATAGCAGCCTCACATAATGTATTACTAACATAGCTATATTGATTGTGAGAAGTAACGCATCAGGCAAACAAACCAGTGAAAATTAATTCACTTTATTTTGGTACATATTTTGTGGTGTTGCATACCAGAAATTTTGCACCTCCTACTAATTTTTATAATTTATCACAAAACAGCATTAAGTGTTTCTCGCACAGTTTGAATCTCTTTTACAAATCTATTGTCATCAAGAAGTTGAATTAACACTATAAACCTAATTCGAGTTTGTTTTTATTGCTAGTAGTTATGGGTCCACCCAACAGATAGCGTCACATGTCGCGCCAAACTTGGTTTAAATTTCCATTATAAAAGTCGCATACTGAGATGATATACTTTAATACTCCTACTCTTTAATACTCCTACTCTTTCCATTTCTTCGCTCAACTCATTACAACCGGAGAAATATGTAGTTGATTTTCTACAACATTATGAATCATGCACCAATCATTTTTACTACTAGATTACTCTAAATTTTGCAAGGTCTCGAAATCAACTTAAGAGAATCAGCGTTTGTATGTTTTTTATGTACCTATAGGTAAATGCGTCTTTGTATGAAGATAAATTTCATAAAAAATTGCAGGTAGGCAAAATGGCCAATGAAATGTTCGAAATTTGTATATGAGCTAAATCGGTTTGAAGGATTGTTAATAATAGGGGGGGGGGATAATTTTTTTAAAGGAGTTAATCAGATCATGTGGAGTATCCTATGAAAGTTATTTCTACATTTAAAAACTTTTTTTTTACAGTAAGATTAATATTTTTAGTCACGATAACCCAAACAGAGTCAAAATGATTTTATTATTCAGCAATACACGCAATATAGGGTTAAAATATACAAATTAATTATAATAATGCTATGGGGTATAATTAAAGAGGGGTTTTTTCACTACTAAAATTATTTTTTATTTAATTTAAATACTTCTTATAAAAATAAATAATGTTTATTGGAAAACTGGCAACATCACTCGCCTTCCACCAAGATGATCCGGTTTGATTACCTGTGGGATGGAACCAGGAATATTTGCCAGTGGGAAACGTGGCGGACGTTGTCGTAGCTGTTGTACTTTTTCTAAGTTCTTCTTTTTCCCCAAGCTATTCATCTCGTCAATGCTCCACTAGCGTATGAAGACCTGTCAACGTCTCTAATGACCCTGATGTAGTCGATACCAGGGCCCAGCGAATAGCATAGCTTCGTGCCAGCCCTTTCCAATTTTTTTTTTTTCTGTGAAACAATTTGGTCATTGAATGAAAAAGGAAGATTTTCAATGTTATTAACATATATTTTAAAGTACTGTCCAATATACTTTCGATTTCAATTGAGTTTTCATGATTTCGTATAAAAATCTTACAATAATTGCATTGCTTCACGTACCCAATGACGTGATTTCGACAAAAAAATTTCTTTGGCAATTTTATAAAATTAGACCGAGTATAATTTATCAGGGGAGAATATAAAAATTAATCGAAATAAATAAGCAAACCATCTACAGAATTTCAAGGTAAAGTTGGGCTTAAAATATGTATTTTACTGAAATTATTATTAAAACCCGAAACCCCAGGCTCCTGTAAAAGGCACATCTCCCAATTATTAGTATCCCGTATAAGTAATTGACCAGGCCACCGAAAATTGTAGAGCCGCCACTAGCCGAAACAGTGTACGAATGGTAAACTGTGAAAACATTTTTAAATACCAGTATATGGAGATGGACTGAAAGGGTGCGCTAAACAAGCCAAAAATATTTTTTGTTCATTAAAAAGTCCCAGTTATAAATGTTATTACTATCAACTTAAAGCGTTTTAGAGTGTTGGTTAAAGGTCACAATTAAAGAGTAACTGAAATAGTTTCAGAGAAACGCATTAGCGAGTACTGCTTTGTTGTTTTCTCGCTTGCTGCGCCATCTATGTTTAACGAATGGCTCTTACACCAATAAGTAGAGAGTGAACTCATAAACTTTATCTGACGACAAGGTAGAGCCCCTCCCCATTGGAATCTCTTTGTACGAGAAGGGTTGAACGTCGAAGTCCCTGACTGTTGGATTGGTCGTAATGGTTGAGACAGCAGAGTTCTTTTTCACTGGTCTCCACATTCATTTGACATAACGCTATGTGATTTCTTTTCCTTTGGGGCTATATAAAAGATCGTTTTTACGTTCCGCCACTACCTACATATATGCAGAGTTGAGATACAGAATTGGAGATGCTATTGATTTTATTACTCCGGATTGTTAACCAAAGTTATGAGAAGAATTGGATTTTAGGTTGGATGCGTGCCGTATAACTAAAGGTAGAATTATTGAATATTTGTAAGAAAAACTAGATGATTTGTTGTAAAAAGATAAAATTAAACTGTTATATAATACCATTGAATCTGGGATATTCTGTTATGGACATTCTGGACTTTTACTGCGACGTTGCCTGTATCGATATGCTTTCCACTTCTTCCTGCAACGACCCTCATTGACGTAATAGACAAGATTTGGTGGAGTGAAGGTAGAAAGCCGGCAATAAGGGCAACAACACACTCTGTGATACCTCACTTCAGAACCAAGTATTTTTCTGTTTACTGTTCGCGAACAAGTGTCTTTCAGATATCTTAAGCAGTTTCGAAATCACGAGCAATCTTCTGGAATACTGCTCACCGTTTCATGGTAAACTTATGCGGGCAACCTTAGATACTTTTTGAAGCACAGAGGCTATTCGCATACAAAGGTTTACTTATTTAAAAATAATTGTTTCTGTGTATTTTTTCATGCTTTAATAATTAAAGGTGATCCCATAAATTGAATCACTGCAAGTTTTAAGAATTTTAGCAAAAACAAAGGTTATTGACCATTATGTTCCAAATGTTTCAGAAAAATAAGAAAATTATGCCACTAGGATTGTGCAGGATTAATTATTTTTTTATAAATTATTGCTTAAACATAATACTTATTTACATTGACAAATATTATGTTTTTAAACATTTAAAAAGAATCGTGTTAGAGAAAAGCAAGTGTTGGTGCTTGCCTTCAAAGGCCATGCTTGTATTTGTTGTTTGTTTCATTTCATTATGAATAAACTTTTTTTTTAAATGTTACGAGTGATGTAAATTTTCATCCATCACACAATCGTGGGAACACAGTATTAATTTATTATTAGTGACCATGATGCAAATATAAAGGCACAAATTTAATTACAATTATTTGCGTGACATTTTAGCAAAAATCAGATCACGTGTAATATATCTCTGGTGCCAAACGTAACATAATAACTAACAACTGTTTATACAGTTACGCTGTGTCAATGAAATCACGTCCTTAAAAGCTCATCGCCACAGATCGCTAATATAAGCTATCGCTTAAGAGAAAAATGTGTTCGCTCGGCAGTCATTAAAGCGAATATGCCACAAGGAAATGCGTTTAGATCCACCTTGTCGTCAACTTCCCTGGTAGGTCATGCAGCACACGCGCTAACTCATAGAACACAGTTATCTGCTTTTTCCGAATAGCAAGTAAGTGTTTTTTTTTATAGATGCAGCTTTAATCCAGGGATTCAGTGGGAAATAAGTCGTGAAAAGCTATCCGAATTATTCCTACGCGAACAAAACCTGGTGTATCAATTTAAAAAAAAAAATCGGGAGTCGCTTTCTTTTGGATGCAAAATTTTTCGTACTCTATTTTCTGGCATGTTAAAATTTTCCCGCGTGTAGGTTACTCATTTGGTAAACATGAAAGGGTGTAAACAGCTGTTGGTTCGCTAAGCAACATACTATCATCACATTCATACCAAAGCCATGAAAAGAGCGCAAAATCTGCATAAAAGATCACGAGAGTCTCGTAACTTCACGAATTGCTGCATGGGCAATTCGACAATCATTCGGGAGGCCAACAAAAATGGCTGACTATCTCTTTAAGATGCATTGTTCAAGGATCCTCTAGGCCAGAGGGTCCTTTAAAGAGGTGTTCGGTAACAGCCAATCAACACGCGCCACGAACCACCTGCGGTCGAGGATGAATACTTTATAATTTGAAAATTCGACAACATACAGAGATCATTAGAGACAAACAGGGTGAAGGAACAAAAAAAAATTGGTTGTCTGTAAAGTCGGTTTACGGACGATAGTTTAACGTGACAACGTCATAACAAAACATTGATGAAATGATTGCATACTTTTATGAATAATATTGAAATATTTTTGTTGAATTATCACTATTTTGTATGGATACAAAAAAGGAGTGAAATGAAATCTACAATTTAATTGATAAATTTACTTTTTTTTGCACTCATTAATTCAAATATATATATTACTATAACGAACAGATTATTTTAACTATAAATTTTATACATGTTTGCTATTTAACTTCTTCCAATCTGTGTTATTCTGTTAAGGATAGGACTATGATAGGAAAAGTAGGCAACCAATGGGAGTGTTTCAAGTTTAATGTGCCTCAAAAAAGTCAAATCGATGGTTGTTCCAATCGAGTGGAAGAGAGATAGATGCGGCGCAAGCGTACAATGAGCGTAACGGGACACAGCGTAATGGGACAATGTGTGTGTATCGGGACACTTTTTAGTGCGTGCAGCCGACGTTCATCGATTTATTAGACGTTGTCACGTCAAAAAAAAACAACATATAAAGGCGCAGTTTGGATCCGTGAAAACGTAGGGATTCTCACTGTAACGAGCGAATGCAGTTCCTAACAATCGCGCGAATGCGCCTACACTAGTACGATGACGTAACGGGCAAAACAGATACTGCGTGAAAAAAAAACACGTACATACATGATCTATCAGTTTTGGGCTCAACCATGGTTTACTCGCTATTTAATCTCGTAGTTATTAGTGATTCAAATCTGGCGGTATTTTTGTCACACAAGAAAGTTCGACCGACTATCACTGTAATGAAAGCATATTCGTTTTTCAAATAACAAAAAAAAAAATGCAATTTTAAAAAATGAAGACCCTTGGAAACTAAGTTGCCAACAGTTTACAAATGTGTTAGATACAAAGCTTTGATTTTCTCTTTTACAAGTGATGTCGTTGGCAACTGAGTTTCCGAGGATTTTCGTTGTAGGAGTACAAACATTTATATATATTTTTTTTTTCTGTGAAGGGGCGAAGCAGTGAATGTATACGTTTTGTTAGGTGGAAAAACAAGGAGGGTGAAATAGGAGTACCCGGAAAAAAACTCACCACCTCAAGAGACAACATCCACCAAGTTTCCCAACCTGCGAAAAAAATATAATAATTCCGGGTTGACCTGAACGGGCGAAAAATAAAATAATGGATCTCCTGCAGTGAGAGGTGACTTTGTTTGACCCGCGTGAACACCTTTGGCAGAGGGGAAAAACAAATTTTTGAACAAACTATTCTTTAAATGTCCTTTGCGTCGGGTGCGTCCCGTAGAAAAGTGGAATCATTACCTAATGGACGTGGGTATGTTGGCGCGCAAGGGTATGGTCCGCCGGGATTCGAGAACGAATTAACCAGCCATTCGAGATCTCATCAGACTCTAAATGGACTCTAAATGGGAATGGTCGCAGTCATTAAATAAACCATTTCGCTAAAGGTACGTGGAAAAAAGATAGATAGAGAGAGTGCAATTGGCAAGTGGAGTGATATCCGTAATACTTTTTTTTTCTCGTTTGCTGAAATATCTCATGGTTTGTAATAAATTCCAGACTTTAATACTCGATTTTGCTGTTAGATTCCTCAAAAAAATAATAAAATTCTGCTTCGTCATGATTTTATTTATATTATCGCCACATTCTTTCATTTTTTTTTTCATTCGCATTTATTTACCACAGTCATTTTGTCTTGCAGATAAATGCTGTTATATAAGATACTGAATCATATGTATTTGGATTAATTCGCTTTCTTGCCAGTATTTTTTATCTGCTCGGTAAAAATTTTGGCAATCTATTAAAACATATATTCCCGATGAGCTAGATACTTGAAACTTTGAACATGGCTCAGAACTGGATCAGAAAGCAATGTTAACTCGCTTTCTTTTCAGTTTGTTTGTTTGCCTGTCCATTTCATATTTGCTTGTTTCTGATTAGCAAAGCCCCCTGATTCAAGACGTTAGGCGACGAGCAGAACAGTACAATGTTGCGGGATGCATAACTCAGCAGTCGCAGGTGGTGCTTGCTTACAGGGCTGGGTGAAATGTCCGCCACAAGGTCATATAGTAAGGTCTGGCAACTTCCTATCCTTCACCTTGGTGAGACCCATCCGCTAAGCAAAGCTCACGGTGAAGAACGAACTAACGGCGCCAATAGATGACGTTGCATTGAATTTGACACGCATTGTCGTGCTTGTCTTCTTACTGTAATATATTGCAAGCTGGCAATATTTTTTAGTTTTAAACCTAACAAGTATGTTCATAGGTATTTAAAATTCACAATCACAAATTTTCATTACAATCTGTATGGGGTTAGGTATAAAATCAGATAATTCATATGTACTAAAAATCAAAATTAATAAATTACAAAATTTCGCACTCCCACGAGACACATCCTATCAGTGGCCAAGCACAGTCAATTTTTGGCCAGACAAAAATCCTGGTGTTGGCCAGGCCCATCCAGTTTTTGGCTAGATACATCCGGTTGGTGGTTACACAGTTCCAGTTTGTGGTCAACGCTAACACGATCATTTGTTGGCAAGACATGTAAAGTTGTTGGCTGGACACATTCAGTCTGTGGCCAGGCACGTCAGAAAGGTTAGACAGACACATCAGTCGGTTGGTCAGGCTAACACTTCCAGTTGGTGGCCAGGTGCACCCAGTCGGTGGCCATGCACATCAGTCTGTGGCCAGGCACGTCAGAAAGGTTAGACAGACACATCAGTCGGTTGGTCAGGCTAACACTTCCAGTTGGTGGCCAGGTGCACCCAGTCGGTGGCCATGCACATCAGTCTGTGGCCAGGCACGTCAGAAAGGTTAGACAGACACAACAGTCGGTTGGTCAGGCTAACACTTCCAGTTGGTGGCCAGGTGCACCCAGTCGGTGGCCATGCACATCAGTCTGTGGCCAGGCACGTCAGAAAGGTTAGACAGACACAACAGTCGGTTGGTCAGGCTAACACTTCCAGTTGGTGGCCAGGTGCACCCAGTCGGCGGCCATGCACATCAGTCTGTGACCAGGCACGTCAGAAAGGTTGGACAGCCACACCTAGCAGGTGGGCCAGGCTAACACTTCCAGTTGGTGGCCAGGTGCACCCAGTCGGCGGCCATGCACATCGGTCTGTGACCAGGCACGTCAGAAAGGTTGGACAGCCACTCCTAGCAGGTGGGCCAGGCTAACACTTCCAGTTGGTGGCCAGGTGCACCCAGTCGGCGGCCATGCACATCAGTCTGTGACCAGGCACGTCAGAAAGGTTGGACAGCCACACCTAGCAGGTGGGCCAGGCTAACACTTCCAGTTGGTGGCCAGGTGCACCCAGTCGGCGGCCATGCACATCAGTCTGTGACCAGGCACGTCAGAAAGGTTGGACAGCCACACCTAGCAGGTGGGCCAGGCTAACACTTCCAGTTGGTGGCCAGGTGCACCCAGTCGGCGGCCATGCACATCAGTCTGTGACCAGGCACGTCAGAAAGGTTGGACAGCCACTCCTAGCAGGTGGGCCAGGCTAACACTTCCAGTTGGGGGCCAGGTGCACCCAGTTGGCGGCCATGCACATCAGTCTGTGACCAGGCACGTCAGAAAGGTTGGACAGCCACACCTAGCAGGTGGGCCAGGCTAACACTTCCAGTTGGTGGCCAGGTGCACCCAGTCGGCGGCCATGCACATCAGTCTGTGACCAGGCACGTCAGAAAGGTTGGACAGCCACTCCTAGCAGGTGGGCCAGGCTAACACTTCCAGTTGGTGGCCAGGTGCACCCAGTCGGCGGCCATGCACATCAGTCTGTGACCAGGCACGTCAGAAAGGTTGGACAGCCACTCCTAGCAGGTGGGCCAGGCTAACACTTCCAGTTGGTGGCCAGGTGCACCCAGTCGGCGGCCATGCACATCAGTCTGTGACTAGGCACGTCAGAAAGGTTGGACAGCCACACCTAGCAGGTGGGCCAGCAGGCACAACTGGTAGGTTGGCTAGGCATCATCAGGCACGTACAGTCAGCAGCCAAGGGGTCTAATATTTCGATAAATCCTTTAAAACAGGTCATGTTAAATTTCAAATGCGTAGGTCAAACGACCCCGAACCAAGAGGCCTTCTTCATCGATTACGATACCCGATATTCCTTCCAGGCAAGTCATGTTAAGTGTCAGGTATATAAACCAAGCGTATCCGAAATGCAAGAACTTCGTTGAAACGTGTTATATATTTAAGACAATTATGTCCTATTTCAAGCAGAGTAGACAAGAGTCTTGGTGACAAGAGTCTATTACAAGAAAATAGACCAACTAAGTATTTTAACACCTTCTGTAGGACAAAGAACACTTGAAAAATGCTTTACGCATACTAAAAGCAAAATAATTTACTATACATAAAATATTCAGTCCTGACTACAGTCTTGACTACGTAAATTTAACGAAAAGAACATCAATTTGGAAGGATAGTTTAAAAAAAATGAAGCACAATTGGAAGCACATTAAAGAAAGGAAGCTCAATTGGAAGCACATACACAAATAAAGGAAGCACCTTTGGAAGCACGCTCAATAAAGTAAGGGCATTGGGAAGCAAATAAGAAAGGAAGCACATCAGGAAGCTCATTTAAAAAAGAAATCACATTTAACGACAAGTGCGTATATTTACACGAACATTCAATTAGGTAGGATACAATCCCATCAGTAGGATACGACTTGACTAGTGCTTGTAATGAAAATGACTAAGATTTAAATGAATATTTAACTGAGTAGAATACGACCCCCGTCGTTAAGATATTATCTGTCGCAGAATACGATAGTATACTGCTCTAACTGTCTTTGGCTCTAACTGCTCTAACGAAATTTGACTATAAGACTATAAGGCTACATGGCTACAAGACTACAAATCTACTAGACAACGAGACTGCATGGCTACGAATATACTTGACTACGAAGCTACGAAACTATGAGCCTACAAGGCTCCAATGGGCAATGAGGCTACATGGCTACAAGGCTACTTAGCTATAAAGCTACATGTCTACGAGGCTACAAGACTACAAGGCTACGAGACTATGAGGCAACAGGACTACGAAGATACAAGACTACAGGTCTACGAGGCTGCGAGGCATCGATGCTTCTTGGCTCCAACTGGCTACAATAGCTCCATTAAGCTGCGAGAGTTAATTTATCTCTTGCCAAAACTACGTTTTGCAATTAGATCCAATTCCTGTCAACAGTTGTTGACACAAGCTATGTTGTACAGACGGTCACTGTTTTATGCGGGATACTGGTTACTAACTCACGATCGCAAGAGAAATAGGGCTACGCTAGATATCAAGGAGAAGGAAATTGGTCTTGCATGTTAGTGTTGCTCAGTTATTTTAACACAAAATATTCATATAAGTAATTAATATTTTTTATATATATATAATTAATATTTTTCTATATATTATTAGTTTTAAATCAATAACAATAATTCACTGATTAAAGGAAACTCTAAATCCAATTGCATGTCTTTTATCGAAGAAAATTTATTGCAGCGTTTGTTTTCTCAGCAATAACATAGAGCACACGGAGAGCACCAACAGCAGTATAAACAGCAATAACATAGAGTACACGGAGAAATCCAGCAAAATATTGGCAGGTGTAACCAGGAGTGCATTGTGAAAACCAACTGAAGTCTTGCCAGGAATAATCAGGAGCACATTAAAAAAAACAGCCAAATATAGCTTGGAACAACGAGGAGCACACTGAGAAAACCAGTCAAGTATTGCCAGTAACAGCTAGGAGCACACGGAGAAAACAAACGAAATCTTGCAAAATCCAGCTCCGTGAATGTTTCTGCTGTTGACGACCACATAATCACGAAAAAATTATATATAAAAAAAACTTTTGGCTAGAGCTAGAACTCTACCCTAACTGAACCAAGGAGAAGCTCTCAAATTATTTGAATATGTTTGACTCAGTAACCAAGCGGTCAAAGAACTGTCTTGGAAATTTAAAGGTTGTGGGTTCAAATCCACCCACTTCCGAAATATCTGTAACATCTTTAAATATTTTAAGGAACTACCACAAGAACTAACAGAAAACGGTTTTTACGATATTTTCAACCAATACCGAAAATGGCATCCGACAACAGTAGTGCGCCTCACAGGCGATACTAGCACAACTAGCAAACCACTGGGCAGGATTGCGGATGAAAAATACGAAAGTAACCGAAGATGGTTGAAGAGCTTCTAATCATTAGCAACGAGTGGCCGAAACGCCCGAACATGACCGAATCCTTACATTTGGCAAGCCGCCACCAGAAGGCACCCAAAATGCGTAGTCCCGTAAGAATAACATTGTGCCCGAAATACATTTCCTATCTACTACCTCTTTTAATTAAATTCTTCTTTCATAGCCTGCCAAATACACAGTTTTTCACACTGTAGTACGCCTTCGCCACATTAAGGAATATCATTACTAGATCTTTCCCATTATTGTATTTTCTCTCCATCACTTGTTGGATAGCAAAAATTAGGTATATGGTAGAAGATCCCCTCTCTAAACCCATGCTGCTCCTCATGCTATTTTTCTGTCATGCCCTTCCTTATCTTGTTTTCTAAGATCTTCTAATAGGAATGTAACAGTGAGTGCACCTGTTACAACCAGTGCCTCATAGCTACTGGCGAATGTGCTCTTAATCGGCCTTAAATGGTGAAATCGTGCCAGGGTTTGCCCAGTGTAAGTTGTGCCGCTCGACCCGTCTGGCAGCACGCACCACGCATCGGCCAGAACAAGTGACGTCGGAGACTGTGGGAGAGTACACAAACTCAGTCCTACCGAGGAAAAAAAAAATCGGACATTCGTAATCCAGCGACTCGTCCGAAGACGTAGATGGCGGTGGTCGGACTGCCTCTCTGGCCGGCTGGAGTTACAGTCGGCAGCCCAGAAGTGAAGGTGTAGAAGCGCGCTCTCTTTGCCCGGTTAAAGAAGGGGGGAGCAGTCACCACAGTCAATAGCGGAGTCGCGTCAGGGTTTGACACCTCTACCCTAAAAACTTTATTTTTTTTAACCTCTGTTTTTATGGTAAATAGTTCGTCTCATCAAAAATTGTTTCAGGGAAAGGTGTTGGATTTTTGCAATAAATTATTACGCATTTGATAGTAAATCTACTTCAAAATGCTATGTTCTTCAAATGATGCATGTAATGGGGAATTTTGATTTATTGCAGTTTTTTTTTGGGCATACTCCATTGCAGTTTTGCATTATTTGTAATGGAAAAAACATCATCGGTCTCTTTGTGCTTGATGACGGGAAAATATGTAAGTTCCCGAAACGTCGCAACATTTGTCATGGGAAACCTTCTGTGTTCGTCAGTGCTTTCGTCGTTGTATTGTCTAAAGTACTTTTTTATCTTCATCGTTGTGTCTATATGTTTTTTGCGTTGTCTAGGTTTGTTGACTGCCTGCATTCAATCTGTCTCGTCGTTGTTAGCCCACTGTGTTCGTCTGTGTTGTTTTATTATTGTTCATGACTAAGTTCCTTCAAGGGAATTCTTGTGCTGCCTGATATTTAGAGGTTGAACTTTTTTTTTGTCCGTGCTGTCGTCGTTGTGTTGTCTCTAATACTTGTTTAATTTCATCGTTGGTTCAGATTGTCCGACATTAGCTTATTTAGTCTTGTTTTCTGTAAATATTTTATCTTCATTTTGTTAATTATTTTTATCGATTTTCAAAATTTTTACATGACAAACAGTGCAAAACTGCAATGGCGTATGTCCAAAAAAACTGCATAAAATTAAACAATGTTGTGATTATTTTTTTGTCTTTCAACCATTGTTATTTCCACCAGTAATGGCTGGTTACATAAAAAAACTTACTTTAGACAAACGTTTTGGACAGTACTTAGAAAGTTAAACAAAGAAAAAAAAAAGAATGGCTCCGATAGCGCACATGGTATGGAAATTTTTTATTTTATTTTTTATTCCCACGTGAGGTTTTTTCAACCCCCTTGCAGTCTAATAAAAAAAATTGTATCGTACCAAAGTTTTTAGATACTTTTTAGAAGATTTACAATTAAGTGTTAGTTATATCATTTTTTCTTAAGTTTTACCATAAACAAGAACGTACTTAATAGCGGAGCTGTTACTTTTGACACTGTGCAGATCTTCGCTCAGAACGTTGCGTGTCGACCAGCCTGTACGGTGGACTCGGCGGTTGTGGTGGGGGAACTCGAAGAGGTGCCGCCAGTTGACGAGGAGAGTGAAGTGGTGCCCGGACGTGCTGAGGAATAAATAGTCCCTGTGAGACGAGGGCTGCTTGCAGATGTCAGGTAAGTAAAATACTAGCAAAAATCCTTTACAGATTAATCAAATGAAGAAATACTTTAATCTGCCTCAAGTCACGAGCGTGCGCACGCACCATAAGTTCGTGGAGAGGTAAAGACCAACTTACTACTTACTACAGAGCTGTTCTTTCATTTATGAATTTTACTTAATACGAATCTGACATAACCTAACTGAACTTTGACTGTAGAAGAAGCCGTTAATCTTTACAACTACGCCACATTGCGCAATATATTGCTTGAAATACATTCTCTTACATCTAACTATTTAACGGATCTGCAACACACAAGCACAAAAAATCATTATACTTAGAATTCCTTCATTTAAGATAATATTCATAAAGTAAAAATTTCTTTTAAGACCCTTCATCTTGGACGAAATGAGCATTTTTCACAACGCTCTGTATGAAAACTTTATAACTGAATATTAGAGAAAATATTTCAAGTGCGTGCATAGAATTTTCGTTACTCATTTTCCAACGGTAAATGTTTAGGGCCACCGCTTGTTCACTGCCATGCGCGTAGAAGCGAGCGAGTACTTTGATAGGCATGATGGTTTCACCCTTAGTAACAAGTGTTGTGCATAATTGCCCCTCTGGCACAAGTTTAACCAACAGCATTGATGATAGAGTGGTAAAGCGAAAAACGAATCTTGACATATGCATATTTTATTTAAAAAAAAAACATTAACAAGGTAAACAACTTAGTCATCGTCCCGCATGAACGGGACAGTTGAGGCCTGACCGCGAATCTTACTTCTCAGCAGCATAGCACGGCGTTATGGCGTACACGGGTCTGCCCAAACTAAACATGTGATTATTCCTTTTGATAATAAAACTATAAAACATGCTTGAGCCCGTCTACAGAATCTGGCTCTCGGTTCCAAGCAAATGTCTGATGAGTCACAACAGTTTCTAACCTTCACAAAAGCTCTGTAGTGATCATATAGTAGATACTCGTTGAGTACCCCAAAAACTTTTGTACGTGGTAAAAAAAGTCACCTATTGGTGACCCATTGCATTTACTGTTTGCGGGAACGCTACTCAAATCGAAAGGTGGTGGATTACGTGTTTAGATAGAATATTTGAACATGTACCTAAGTACGTTTAGTCAAAATGGGCTGTGGCTGTGTCATGGACACGGCCGTGTTATATACTTGAATACGTGTACGTAACAGTTAATATTTCCTATGCAAAATATAAAATACGATATTTTATATATGTTATAATCATGTTTTTTTTTTTTAAATTTTAACACCATGTATATTCACTGTAACTATTTTACACTAATGTTTTATATATGCAATCGATAGATTTTGACGAGAGCTGATGATTGAAAACCAAACGAACGTCATAGCTTCACCGAGTCAAAAGTTATACTAAACGGAAATCTCGAAACGCAGCAAAACGACCTAAAAAATGGCGGCGCTTCCCCCTCCATCGCGCGTGATGCGTCACAGTCCTCACTTGGTGTAACGAATTCTTTGATCCTTTAGCTATCCAGTGGTGTAATTAAATTTTGGATGGAGATGATAGATATATGTAGCTGCAACACCAAACTGTATCCCCCGATTTTGTTATCATTCGTTTTTTTTTTTTAAATTGCCTCACACTATGGAAGCAATTTTAAAGATGTATTCACGTCAAAATTACTACAATTGCGAGTTGTTCGATCAAGGGGCCGGTGTTGCCTGGCGCTACTCGTCTGGTTGGGTGAAGTCCTCAGCCGGCGCTGCACGACTGGCCTCACCGGGTCTGGACCTCCGGGTGCACCAGCTCGGACAGGAACCGGCGGGAGTCACTCTTTCCGCCTCCGTAGCTGGAGCCGGGGACGCACCACAACGCCGAGATACCACAACGCCGAACGTGCAATAACGCCGAAAAACCATAACGCCGAATGCCAAATTGACTGCAACGCCGTCAGCTGGAAAACTGCTGTGTACCACAACGCCGAATTACCACAACGCCGAATTACCACAACGCCGAAATACATTAACGCCGAAAAATGTCATTGCAGGACTGCCACGAAGGTTAGGTTAGGTAAGGTTAGGTTAGGTAAGGTTAGGTTAGGTTAGATTAGGTTAGATTAGGTTAAATAAGGCTAGTTTAGGCTGGGCTAGGATAGGCTAGGTTTAGATAGGTTAGGTTATATTACGCTAGGTTAGGTGAGGTAAGGTTAGGTTTGATTGTGGTATTTCGGTGTTAGGGTACATTTAAGAAACACACACAAATTCATTCAGTTGTTATTTCGGCGTTGTGGTACACAGCAGTTTTCTAGCTGTCGGCGTTGCGGTCAATTTTGACATTCGGCGTTATGGTATTTCGGCGTTGTGGTACACATCAGTTTTCTAGCTGTCGGCGTTGCGGTAAATTTTGACATTCGGCGTTATGGTATTCGGCGTTATTGTACGTTCGGCGTTGTGGTATTTCGGCGTTGTGGTAACGACCCGCTGGAGCCGCATTGCTCCTGGACTCCCTCGGGAACTCGACCAGCCGCCGTCTCTCGCGTTGCGAGCTCTCAGTATCTCGCTCGGGGCCCAAGCTCCCTTACAGCTTCCACGGCGATTCTCCGGCTGAACAGCCTCTTGGTCCAACTCGCTTGTCGTCCACAGAGACGTGGCGATGTCTCCGGCTTCCGTCGGGGTCGTTACCACAACGCCGAAATACCACAACGCCGAACGAACAATAACGCCGAATACCATAACGCCGAATGTCAAAATTGACATCAACGCCGACAGCTAGAAAACTGCTGTGTACTGCAAAGCCGAAATAACAACTGAATGGATTTGTGTGTGTTTCTTAAATGTACCTTAACGCCGAAATACCAAAATCAAACCTAACCTTACCTCACCTAACCTAGCGTAATATAACCTAACCTATCTTAACCTAGCCTATCCTAGCCCAGCCTAACCTAGCCTTACCTAACCTAGTCTAACCTAACCTAATCTAACCTAACCCAACCTTACCTAACCTAACCTTCGTGGCAGTCCTGCAATGACATTTTTCACCGTTAATGTATTTCGGCTTTGTGGTACACAGCAGTTTTCTAGCTGTCGGCGTGTAGTCAATTTGGCATTCGGCGTTATGGTTTTCGGCGTTATTGTACGTTCGGCGTTGTGGTATTTCGGCGTTGTGGTGCGTCCCCCTTCCGTCGTCCAGTGTCAGGAACAGACGGGCTCCTTAAGAGGGAAGCCCATAACGTTCCACAGGTTGCGGCGTGAACAGTGTAAAGTTTGGCATCCGTACGTCGCAAACGACCGCAACGTAGCAGCCTGGCGTAGCCAATATGTGCACGTGTGTGTCAAAAACTTGACACGGAGATGCGCGACGGGGCTTGATCCGTCGTTTGTCGGTCTTTCGTCCTCGCATCAAAGGAAGTCATGGCTCGACGAAAGAACCAGTGTTGACGAGTTGGGTGTCATTCTTCTTCATTTTTTTCCCGGCCCGATTGAACACAGAGAAAAAAAAATCGAATTCCGTCGGATGCATTCTCGTTAAGTTCTTGTACGGTGCACTCGCTGCCTGTAACTTCAGTTCAGTCAAGAAACTCGAACCACCATACAGCTCCCTACTTGTAAATACCTTTGACATCCACCAACTAGGTGACTTTCTCTTCTGCCTTCGTTTGAGTGTGAGATGTATGTACAGGACGTAACATTTTTTTTTAAATTCGGATACACCGTAACGGATGAATGACGCTGTGGAAATTCCAATATCGTTGCCCCGTGTCGTGTCTCAAGGTAATATTTAACGATGCCACGAAACGGATAAAATGCAAAATATGGATACCCGCCTTAAAAGCAGCGAGCGAATAGTCAGGGTAGTAAAAAAACTTTTTCGTGAAAAATTATGTTTAATGATGATTTCCTGCTTTCATAGCTCTCGTTGTCATGGGCGGTATTTGAATTTATGGTTTGGAGCCACGTCAACTCCTTGGTTGTCACCCTATAGTTGCTGTTTGTGAGGACCAGTGAAACGCCAGAGAATTAAAAAAAAACATGAAGTGGCTTCAAGCTTAAAGCCAAGACTGTCGAAAATATAAGTCTTTTGGTGAACCTCAACACCATATCATGGCTCATTAAAGCTTAGACTGTCGAAAACATACATATGTACTGTGATAAACCCTAACATTATGACATGGGCTCAGTGTCGAATATTTAAGGTGAACTTCATTATGATAAATTTTAATTAAATACGATAACATTAAAGATAAACTGAATTACGATAATGTGGCTTCTTCTTTAAGGCTTAATATAAGGCATTGTTCGTAATGTGCAATTGGCAGTCGGTGTTAGGCAGTCTGTTGACGATAATTGATTAGATTTCGCAATTTATGTCACTTTGCTGCTATGGCATTGTTTCGTTTATAATATACGACCACAATTTATTTTCATTTAATTCCACCCAGTTTAAAAAAAAAGTTTTTTTTAGTGTTTTAAATAATTAATGCTAAAACCAGTAGATAAACAACGCTAAAAAAATCTTCGACTTCTCATTGATTGTCAGACTTTCGTGTTGGCTTTTTACATGTGCATTGTACATGAGGAGATGCTGCCAGCTGCCGACTTCGTATTTAGAATAAGACCTAACATATCATTTTAAGTGTGTTTCAGTGATAAAGGAAACGGGTAAATATACAAAAAAAACTAATATTCGTGAATCATCTTCGGTACATATTAAAAGCCCCAGCAGAGAGAACCAACTCTGAATTAAATTTTATTCCCCCCCCCCCCCCCCCCCCCCGCAGTAACTACAGACCGTGTTTTGTGGCACACAACCTGCACAGACTGTTTGAGAACACGGGCTTAACGAACGAAACAAAAGGAATATACAAGACAAAAGATCTAAGTTATGTTGAATATGCAAATTACATTTGCAACTAAGTTTATTTTACTGATTCCACGAGTGCGGACAGAAAGAAGGGCAATGGGAGGAAAAGGAAGAAAATATAACCGAGAGTCGCAATTATTACGTTCGTTTTTTAAAGCCTTCCGCAAGCTGTAACACAAAATTCTTACGAGATATTACACGAAATTATTCGTTTAGTGTTTTTCTTCTTCTTCTTCTTGTTCTTCTTCTTCCTAGTAACAATTACTCAGCTCCAAGTGGTTCTTAGTTCTGGTAGCAGAGAAATACTCTCCAGCTGCTGCACTGCAATACACCTCGTGTAATATAAGAGAGAAAAATAACTTTTCGGAATTATTAAAACAAAATTTTACGTCTGTTAATTTTTTTTATATTTATGTTCCATACGATTAAACTTGCTGACTTTTCGAGTAACTGAAATTTCACAAAATGAAAAAAAAAATGAAATAATTAATTATATTGCATACCTTTTTGCATTGTTAGCTGGTAAAGTTGCAATTTTAATTTTTTGCTTAAGTATGCTCAATATATTTTTTTTTTAAATTGTATTTTATTTCGGTCACATTAAAAAAAAATCTACGTGTTTAATCGTGTTAAACGTAAAATTAAAATAACCTGGGATGGGACGTGTATCCCTAAACAGCGAGTTATTCTTTCAATCGGGTAAAACTCATTGGCTACTTTTTAATAATCTGAGCGTGCAGTTCATTCTCTCAAAAGATTTTTCAGGCCAAAAAAAGTTGTTCACTATTACCATTAATTTTGAGACGTTTGCAACTCACGAATAATGTTTAGTAATTAATTATCTGGCGACAAAATCTGTGACCAAACAACAAATAAAATATCCTTATAACTATTCATATATTTACAAAAAAAGCCTTTTAACTTAAATAAGGTAATAAATATGGAACAAAAATCTTGGTGTGTGAAACTTGAAAACAAAAATGATATTTCAAAATATGTAATATTGTGAAACAGCGTCTGGATGTTCGTATTAAGACCCGGTCTCAAACACACGCAAATTAAATTTTGTTATTTTTGTTTTGTTTTTTAACATTATTTCTATTTAAGAGCTATTCTCAAAAGCGTTATCTCAATACCTCTATTTAATTTATAATTCTGCCACAAATAATTGAAAATTGTTTGTGTCAGATCACAAATTCAAACTTTTAGAAATAACACTTAAAAATCATTTTGATGAAAAAAACGAAAAAAAGAAAAAAATATATATAAGAGCGAGTGAATCAGTACTTGCCAGAGATGTGTAACATCTAACCTCAGTAACGAGAAAAATGATGTGTTCTCATGTTGCAAATACACTTATAATACAAAACGTAGACACGAAAATTAACGTAGAATTCTTAAAAATAATTCAACTACATTTATTGACGTTAACCAGACATAGTTTATGTACCCGCCATTAGAACTCTTTACCGGAGTAGCTACGTCGACTATTGAATCATTGTTTGAGCAGACAGAAATTTTAAACTCCGATAAAAGCGAAAAAAGACTTGAAAAATTACTAAACCCCGGCTTTGGATATAGTTTACGATAAAATGTTATTAAGATACTGCCCATCTTGTTAAAATTCACTAAACAGTTAATATGGACTTACAAATTTTCCTTTTGTCTTTGTGAACTTTGGTTCCTACCATCCACCACAGAAGCTAACATGTTACACTTTAAAAAAAAAAATGTACGGCGCGTGAGACAAAGTATAAAAACGATGTTGATTGATTTGAGGGGGATACTGTGGATAAGAAAATGATCACGAGCGCCTATGGCCTGGCGAGGACAACACTTGGCGGGGCATGTGTATGGATTTAAGCCGAGGCCACACAGAAAGCTAAGATATGTTTGCGATGTTCGCTATGTTCGCCGTGTGATTCGAGTGATGATCCGGACGATGATGATATTCTGCTTACAGTATGTGAACGTGAAAATAAATTGGATCACGAATTTTATAAATTTTATCATTTTGGTGAAGCACTAACTTGTGAAGACGAAACAATATTAATGTATTATTTCAGTATAAATTCAACTTTATTTGACAGCATTCCCAGGGATACAAATCCCGGGTATTGACCTGTATGTCCTGCTTTCTATATTCTTCCATCGATTTATTCCATAAACATTGATATATTCGTAATCTTTCAACCAACATTTTCCGTCGACATGACAATTTAAAGCAGAAAACTGAGAGAAATTAAACTTCGTAGGAAGCAAACGCGGAAGTGCAGCCGCCCTCAAACAGATGTTTTTTGTTTCATCTGCGCATGCGCGAAGTCAGCGAACGTTTCAAAAAAAAAAAAAAAAAAATAGCCGATGACCAAAACGCCTGGCGACGTCGCCAACATAGCGAACTTAGCGGGCGTTCAGCAAGCAAAGTTTGGTGTGGACAGTGACACCTGAGATGCTAGAGTAGCGAACGTCGCGAACATAGCGAGAGTATAGCGCCCTGCGCGGGCGCAGCTTTACAATCTGAGGTTGCTCGGGCAGGCCTCGTTTTTGTCCATGGTCAAATTGGGGCAGATAGCGTCCCGCGGCGGTGGTAAATTAAGGCTGTGCGATGCGGTGTGATTGGCCCACTAGGGTCGTTGGGTTGGGGGGGGGGGGGGGGGGGGGGGGGGTGAGCACAACAAACAGTCTGCGGCGCAACCAGACACGCCAATGAAGCCCGGCCGGGGACCTGAGTTCATCTCAGCTGCGGCTTGAATACGAGCGGCCGGTTCTACACTCGGTCCGCTGTAATTACTCACGCACACTCGGTCCGCTGTGGGACGGTCACCACCAGAACACTGAACGATTTCACGAACTTTATAGAACCGGTGATCGGCTTCGCACGGGAGGATGGATACAGTCAATGGCGATAGTATTCGTCCACGAGCTCGGTTTGAGACAGAAATCAATATAAATATTTCATCACCGCCCCTACTTCATGTTTCACACAATTCGTCAGTCAGACTGCCACTGTCTGTGGACACAAACGCAAAATATATTTTTTTTTTTATTGTCGTGGAATAAAACTAAATAAGACAAGTGTTTGTAAAAGTCGTCGGAAACAGAGACTGTGTTAAATCATGTGTAAAGTATCGAGGCAGAAACGTATCGGAAGTCACTCATTCAGTGTTTACTTGAGTGTCTGCAATAAAGCAACTGCATGTAGGGCAGGACAAACAAAGACAAAATAAAAAGAAACGCCGTTGAAAGGGAACGAATTATCCAACTACGTACGGACGCAAAGTCACAACGAAAGATTGCTGAAACTACAGGAATACCACGAACAATAGTCACCAGTATTAATCAGAGATTTAAAGCTTGTTTGTATGTGGTTTAGTCCATTGAAAAGTTAAATTTGGGGTTGCGTTTGTCAGAGGACGCAATTTTATTTTTTAGATATGAAGGTGGGGTTAGTGTAAAATTAAATACAAGTTTGTGGGGTTGCGACCCTTGTCCCACGGCCGCCATCTAAGAAAAAGAGGTTCAAATGGTTTTTACGGTTTATCTACCAAACTATAGGTCTCACAAAATATTTTAACATTTTTGTTGACAATATAATTATCTACAACGTTTGTCCTGTAACGTTTAGTCGTAGAACCATAAATAAAAACGTTGTAAGCGAACATCCATAAAAATTTGAGAAAAACAAATCTATTTGTCGATATAATTTTTTTTAATCATTTTACAAAAAAAAAAATAATATCAGACCATTTTTATAGATGGTGTTTTAAGGAAGAAATTTTTTTTATAAACATTTTTAAATTTAATTATTAGTTAAGGTTTTACAGCGCTGCGAAACGAATAATATTCTTCAGTATTCATAACTATACATAAATATAAATATTAATGATTTGCTATAATTATTAATCATCGTTTTATTTTTTATGATAATCTTTTTAATTTTTGATAATGCAATATTGTTTTTAATTAATTATTGACTCTTCCCCACCACCTACGAGGTAGAGTCTGGAGGCGCGTTTTTTTTACGTGGTATCCGCAGTAGGCATAATCCACGGTGATTTTCTAAATCACATCTACTCTGTCCTCGGTCTTTTTGATGGATTAGGCTGCGGCTCAGCATCTGGTTGGCTTTTTATGTTAAATGCTTGAGAGAGAACCGGAGAAGAAAGTGGCTTCAATGTCTGCGGTTCATCTTCAAAATCATTTTCTTCAATTAATTTCGAGAGCTCCATTATGTTGCTGCAAGTCTCCCAGAACAATGTATGCACACTGCAGAGCATTTGAGGCCTGCTTTTCGACATCCACACATCGCTCCACAGTTTCCTTTGCATCTGCAGAAAATTAATTTTAGAAGCTCAGGGGGTGTTGGAGGTTTAGAGCTCTGCACTGGCATCAATATTTTTTCACATTTATTCCAGCCCCAGTCTTCAGGATCGTTATAATTACCAAGCCATGACTGGACCTGATGGTAGACTCGGAAGCTGTGGAAGCGAGCTGTATCTTGTGTTAGAGGAAGTGAAGATAAATTAAATGTACTCTTTGTCACTGACATGTCGAATTGTTTATATCTTAGGCTGTCAAGAGAATTATCATGTTTATTACCATCATATAAAAAGATTAAAAAACGTTCACTAATGACAGTGAGCAAAGCAGGGTCAACTCTCTTGTTGAGGAACAACGCCGTTCCACTTGCTAACCCTAGATGTTTCTCATTGAACTCAAGACTGTGTAATTTTTCCTTAAAATTGTGTCCAAAAACATTCAAAATAGTTTTCACAATTTAAAACGTCTTTCACAATTGAAAACACAATAAAATACGTCCGCACGTAGCGAAATATGTAGACAACTGAAAGATGAAAGTCGAAGGTCAACTTCAAAAAAATATAATAATAATAGCAGGCAGATGTTATTTTATTCCTAAACGGTCACTTGGGTGTTTTCTACCTGCGCATTATTCTCGGTAATGACAATCTCAATGATTTGAAATTGTTTTAAAAATCAATAATTCCAAAGTTTTTTGATGGAGTGTCAAATCTAACAATATTGCATTATCAATAATTAAAAAGATTATCATAAAAATAATAATACGTTTAAAAATTATGGCAAATCATTAATATTAATATTAATATTTATGTATAGTTTAGAATACTGAAGAATAGTATTCGTTTCGCAGCGCTGTAAAACCTTAACTAATAAAGAAATTTGAAAATGTTTATAATAACAATTGTTCCTTAAACACCATCTATAAAATGGTCTGATATCATTTTTTTGAAAATGATTAAAAAAAAAGTTGTTACGACCAATATATTTGTTTTTCTCAAATTTTTATGGATGTTCGCTTATAACTTTTTTATTTATGGTTCTACGACTAAACGTCACTGGGCAAAAGTTGTAGAATATTTTATTTTCAACAAAATATGTTAATAATTTATTTTGTGAGTTCTATAGTTTGGCAGATAAACCGTAAAAACCATTTGAACCTCTTTTTCCAAGATGGCGGTCGTGGGACAAGGGTTGCAACCCCACAAACGCTGATTTAACTTAACACTAACCCCCCCTTCACATCTAAAAAAAATTGCGTCCTCTGACAAACGCACGCTAAGCCCAAAAAAATGTAACATTTCAATGGACTAGTTATGAAACCAAAAAGCGGATGAGCAAAGAAGCTGACACGGCGAGAGGAGAGAAGCATTGTGCGATGTGTGCAGCAAAATACTCATGTTTCTGGTCCGGCGCTTCGAAATGATGCAGAAGCTGTTACGGGAAAGAACATCAATCAGTATCGAAACATCAGGCGGATGTTACACAAAACTGGACTAGTGGGACATAAGCCGGGAGAAGCCTTCTATAAGCAAAGAAAACAAGGAAAAAAGTTCTGCTCTTTTTTAAACAGTATGCTAGCAAACCACCGGAGTTTTGGAAGCAGGTTTTATTCACTGATGAATTCAAATTCTGTTTATCTGATCCATCGGACAAACAAAGTATGTGGAGAAAGAAGTACAAAGAGCTCTAGTGCAAGAATTTGATGCTTACAGTCAAGTAGGGCGACGGAGGCATAAAGTTATGAACGTATATGTTGGCAACTGGGATTTGTCACTAATACGTAATAACTGAAACTATGAAAAAAAATGGCTTATCTGAATTTATTAAAACAGAACCTGTGGGCTAGCGTACAGAAGCATGACTATATAGCTTCTATTACTTTAAGCAAGATAATTATTCGAAGCATACCGCTGGAGTTGTCAAGGCTATTTTACAATAAACCTCTCATCCTGGAGACACCAACCCTGTTGTCGAACTTAAGACATATTGAGCAATTATGGGCTATAATAAAACAGATACTAAAAAAGCGAATGACAAGTGAAGGATATCTTAAAGAGAGTTTTGCTGAAGAATGGAGCAAAATAGGTCCAAACATTACACAAATGTTTTTAGAATTTATGCCTAGAACTCTATGAGTAGAGATCATTGCAAAATGAAATGCACCAAGAACTGAATTCCTGTGAGTGAATGAAAATGGTTTGTGTTACTGGACGAATAATTTACCTTTGTCAATTTATGCATGGGTTTATATTTTTTGTTTATTTTCAGAGATGTTAAAATTTTTTAGCAGTAATAAAATCTACAAAAACACCAATTAAACTAATTAATGTACATCAAAAGGCACTTAATTTAGTATTTACACCATTCATTGTTCCTTTTCGTGTCAATGGTCGGTGAACGAATGCTTTTGCTACTAACTGCGTATCTGTTACATTTTAATCATCGGCCAGTTTGTTCGTGTTTCTCCTTTTTCAGTTGGGAATATAAAAAAATAAAACATAGTGTATGTTATCTGGAATACGTTAGCTTTATAACAGAGGTAGAATTTTTAAAACCATTGCAGTATTTTTCGAGGTAAATTCTTACTACGTGAAAAAACGAGCTAACACAATTTTAATAATATTTTAATTGAAAAAGTAGTGAAAATTTATTTAATGCACAATAATTTTACAGTCACACTTTAATATCTTTGGTGTACCATTATTCCTTCTTGATATAATATATTCGTGATATACATATGGATGTATGATATATTTGGTATCTGTTGTTTTTATGTTTTTCAATGTAAATTTTTTTATATTTTTTTATTTTAAAAATTAAGTATAGCTTATGTACACCTGGATATATTACAGTGTAATATTATTCAAAACGGAAGAGTTAGTTTCATGTTTACCTCTTACGAACAAAACAAATCACTGTCTCCCAAACTCTCTCTCTCTCTCTATCTGACTTTAGTAAAGACTGGACGTGCCTTCAACGTTTTGGATGGGCAGAAATATTCACAAAGGTTTTGCCAACATAACATCACCGAAGTTAAAGTTACATTTAAAATCTAATGTAAAATAATTTTTTAGTTTTACATTGAGGAGAAAACGCAGTCAATCTAGCGGAATCACTAACTCGAGAACGTGCTACGTACAACTGATCATCCTTTACTTACACTTTAAGTTGGTAAACATACTGAACTTATTTTAATCATAGCTTAAGATTTCATAGCGACTTATGTTATTGCAAGGGTTTATTTACCAAACTTACAAAAAAATCGTTGTATGATTTTTATTTCTTAGAATAAAAATATAAGTTATCATTTTATATTACATTTTAGCAAATACGTTTTATCATATATTCTGAAATGATAAATAATTACCATAAAAATTTAAAAAAAATTAATCTTGGGGTTATATAAATAAACTCCGTTTGAATTACACCACAATTGATTTTTTTTTTTGAGTTAAATCATAAAAAAATTAAATATGAATTCCTAAGGTAGTACAGTGATTGCAGTACAAAATAAATGGTGAACGCTTTTGCCAGATTAGTACTACCTGGCA
The DNA here is from genome assembly GCF_032445375.1 of Bacillus rossius redtenbacheri. Lineage (NCBI taxonomy): Eukaryota > Metazoa > Arthropoda > Insecta > Phasmatodea > Bacillidae > Bacillus > Bacillus rossius. Next base: position 42,727,482 of record NC_086336.1, read on the forward strand.
TGTTAAAATTAAGCCTAATTCGTATACCATCGTTAATAATAATAAGTTAAAATATATAATTGTTAAGTATACTATTACTTGATTTTTCTAAGGTTATTGAATTTTGTCTAGTGACTGTATTATTATAGTTGCCATTCTTACAGAAAAATAAGTAAATGCTAAACACCAATTATTATTTCACAGGAGAAACTATTAGTAACAATCAGTCTCTATTGATGACAAGGCATTCCATGAAAGTGTGAGCAATGGCGAAAATAGCCAAACTTCTGAGAATTAAATAATATAAACAAAATTTTACCAAAAACTGTTGAAACTAAAATGGCGTCTTTCAATTACAACTCCTTAGAAATAGAAAAAATTATAAAATATAAACACCAGGAAAAATGTATTTCAACAATTCTCATTTCAAATATTAACTTACAAAATACTATTTTTTCCGATACATTACACAAATTTTCATTACATTTCCTAGTCTTTTTTAAAATTTTTGCGCTCTGTGGCGTGCATCTGTCAACGGAACAAAAAAAAAAAGACAGCGCTAATGGCAGAAATCGTACGTTGGAAATGAAAGTAAATGCCCAATTACATGGACATTGTATTTCAGGAATGAGATACGCTTTGTCACGTTAACTCGCCGAGTTTAATCTATCCAGAAGCTGCGGAACGATCGTCAGTACAGTCGTCGCACTATCCTTATCTCCAAGGCGCCGACGGCAGGGTATATACGTGTTCAAGCAGGCACTCGCGAAAGAATCCCTGTTATCAGTCTGAATAAATTAATACTGTTTCCATAGACGGCAAAATACCTGTGTTATTTTGGCTTGTCTCCAGAACTATAAATCACAGGACCCTGGGTCAGTTAAATGTTTAATTGTGATGATGAAATTTTTCTTCCTTACATTAAGGTCCATTGCGAGGTCAGCAAATTATTTGGGTTGGACATAATTCCACTAGAAAACTCGAAACTGAACAAAATAATCTACAGAGGATTTTACCGGCATCTACTTGATACCGTAATATATTGTTTTTCTCATAAAATAAAGGAACAGGACCATCCAGGCTCACTCTTAAAAATATAGAATTTATGTTACAGTGGGTGATGTGTGAAGTAACATTATTTAGAATGTGTAGCAAAATATTCGAGCAGGTTTGCAGAAGGCAAGACGTGAATTAATATTGAAGTGCATTTAATGAAGGTGAAATGATAGGTAGGTTTAGAATCTAAAATTATAGCAATGAAGCAGCCTCTAGATATAAACAGATTTTCACATTACACAACGTATAGCCGAGAACAGTTGAGAAGCCAATAATTTTTAAGGTTCTGAATGAAATTCACAAAATCCAAAAAGTATTGTAGTTTGTTTTCAAGTGTAAAGTTTTTTTTTAATGTTTAATAATCCCTACTCTGCAGCAAAGTATTAAATACTGTGAATAAAAAATTTTCATACGTAATCATACATAACCATTAAATTAATACAAAATCAAAATAAAATAAAAATATGTATTCTTTTAAAGGGAAAAAAATAAATTGGAAGACTTACGCCCGAAAAAATATAATAATTGTGTAAATTAGACTAGTCACGCTATAATATATATTTTTTAAATATGGCTAACAAAAAAAGCAAATAACTAGTTTGGTCAGCAAATTAAATTTTGGATGTGAAAACCTCTGTTAGCTCGTTACGTTGATAGTTGATCGAACATTCTTGTATGACAAAATACCGTCAGATTTGAATCGCTAGTAACTACGAGACTAATAATGCGTCAATAATGGTTGAGTCCACAACGGATGGATCATGTCTGTACGTGTTTGTCGCACAGTGTTTGTTTCGCCTGTGACGTCATCGCCCAAAGGTAGACTCGTGATCGTGATTGTTACGAATTAGCTTTGTGTAAATTTATAAACTGGTGTAGCGTAGAAGCGCATTTAGCTATAACATTGATTCGTGGGTCTTCGTGAAGAGTTTGCGAAACACTACTAGGACGAAAAATTAAGAAGCTAAACTGCCATGTTTATCAAAAACTCCAGCCAAGCACACCACCAAAATGTTCGAAATGGTCATAAATGAGGTGAAACACGATTTGCAAATCGGCGTTTAGATGTTAGATTTGCTAAGTGGCGAAATCTTGTACAGCATGGAGTAGCAACCAAACATATGCCAAGTCGATGCTGCAGTCCTCTGCAGCAAATAAATCGCCAAGTACACCTACATAATACATGTCACGCCAGTTTGCTTCTGTGAGATTGTAACTGTGGCCACGTCGTGAGAACGTCAGATAGGTGATTTGTTGTGCCGAGATAGAAGTGTAGGTAGTACTTATTTCATTAGCGCTGCTCTGACAACCACATTCATAGGTCAATCTCTGGCCGTTCAATCAAGCACAGACACATTTTCTGGTTAACAATGCAGTTGATTCCTTTTACAATGCATTCATTTTAATGATAAATAAATAAACTAGTAATGTGGACTAAAACGCCTTAAATGCTGAAGTATGTCTTCATTTGGCTGGTAGAGCGAAATTGTGATTTTCAAATTTCCATAACAGATAAATTTACCCCAGGCATATTCCAGCGCTAATTATTATCAAATTCACCACTGGGCTTATGAATATGCTTAATTACGTACTCTTGGATAAGATATCATTACTTGGATACTTTCTTCGTAAGGCCATGGGAAGTTGAGAAAATTTTTTTGTAATTATGTATAGGGTAAATCCAGGAGAGATGGACCACCTTTTTTGAAACACTTATAATTTTGTTATTTGTCAAGATATTGGTGAAGTAAATTTCGCTATGATATTCTGGTGAACTATGCATATGAAAAGCAAAGGTATATGTAGAAAATTTACGTTAACAAAGTGAAGAAAAATGTTGAAAAATTTTGCAGTACTGGTCCATCTATACCATATACCTAGGGTTAGATGGACCAGCCTACATGGGAGAGATGGACCAGCTTTGAGAAAGCTATTTAATAATTTATGACTAACTTTAAATTCATATCTAAGCACTCAATTAAACAAAAATCGTTTCTGACGTACAACAAGTCTACAGTGCCTATCCATTAACATGTTATACAAGGTCTTTCTTCTTTGAGATGTAGTTTTTCAAAACCCGTAAAGATTTTAGTTCTTTTTTTCCACATACATCGCACTTATTTTCGTACTTTGTGCAGTTCTCATGCAACCAACGGGAACACACTGTGCATTTAATCCAGTCTTCTGTACTTTTTGTAGTATTGTTGTCCTCATTACACCCAACACATTCATCTTCGTCCCAGTCACCATCATCACTGTCATAATACAAAATTGGCTGAGAAAATCCTTTGGTGTTTGGTTTTTTATGTTTGGTAGGCCTAACAGTCCTAGTTAGAATAGCTTCTTCTCTCCGTCTTTTTCTTTCTTCTTGTTCTTTTATTTTTTCAGTTTGTCATGTTTTCCTTGGGTAATACGTTGTACATTATCCTTAGAATTTAGTACTTTCGAAACACTTGAATTCTTACCACGGGCTGTAGTTTTTTTTGTTAAGATTGGAATAGGTGAGATGTTGTTCAAAATTTTTGTTGGCGTGGGGTTGTCGACCTCTTTGACTCCGGAGACACTGGTGGGCCCTGACGAAGTTCCAGGAGTCGCCAGGCATTCATCACTGATAGGCCTGCATTTTCTACAGTCGCTGATTTGGACCAAGCACATCCTAGCAACTTGCCAAATTGCAGTCTCGTAATTTGCCGCAATGGGTTGTTCCTCATGAACACATTACATTCTTTGTTGTAGTTAGACTTCAAAGATTTAAAAAAGCTTATATCAAGTGGCTGCAAGAAATGGGTCGTGTGACTAGGAAGGCTAAGCAAAATTATATCATTTTCATCAGCGAATTCACACTGCTGCATTGGGAGGAGTGTCCGTCAAGAACCAACTGTACTTTCCCAGCAGGAATTCTTTGCAAAAAGTGATGTTTCAACCAGTCAAATAATAATTCAGAGGTTATGTAAGCAGATTTCACGTTCATTGCAATCATTAAACCCGGAGGCATGCCATCACTGAACTCCTGTTTCTTATTCTTCCCTTTAAAAATGCAATAGGGAGGAATGTAGTTGCCCTCGCCATTGAAACAACATACAACGGAAATGGTTTCACTTTTTTTTCCAGAAGTAACCGTGCTGACATTTTTTGAACCTTTTATTGCAACAACCTCTCCTGGTTTGTTGCTTAGTTGCAACCCACTATCGTCCACAATTTAAATGTGCCCAGGCTTACCTATCAAATCATTTTCAGTCAAAACGTCTTCTAGCAGGTCAAAATACTGTTTTACAACTGTGTTATTCATTCCGAGAGCTCTATTCTTAGAAATACCCTCTGACTTTCGGACTGAGATTTCAGGATTACGAATCAGAAACGTTTGCAGCCAATCATAACCTGCTTTTTGTGCGTCTAGGTCAAAGTTGTGTTTAATTTTCATTTGTTCGGCTAGCTGGAAAGCCATTGACCGCACATAATCCCGCGATGGTGTAAAGCTATGTGTTTGCAGTTTCTGAATGTGAAGTACAATCTTTTTTTTTTTTTTCATTTCCCGTGCCCAACAATGAGGATTTCAAATTACTACAAAAAGTTGTAAAATATTATTAAAGGCTGTACGAGGTAAAGTGAGCACTTCGCAAATTTTAAATACGAACAAGAACACGCGAGTAATACGAACACTTCATGTAACAGGCTCATAAGCGATTATTTATATCCTATTTAAAAGTGGCCGAAAGATAATAATTTGATCGAATGATAAAAGGAGCTATGGCCTCAAAAGTGCTCACTTTACCGCATACAGCCTATATTGTATTTTTGTTTTTTAAGTAGGTCTAACGGAGAAAAGAATTTACCTTAAAAGTTTGGAAATTAACCTAAAAATTACTTAACAATATGTTTTGTGACTAATTTTTTTGTAGAAACGACATTAAAAATCTACAGTATACTCATTAATAATACGTAGGCCCATTTAAAACGATGGTCCATCTCTCCCACGATGGTCCATCTCTCCCACTTTATTTTGGTCCATCTATCCCGATCGATAGGGCCGATAGGATCGATAGGCCGCCATTACGTCCCTGTTGTGCCCAGCGTAGCTACAGAACACTACAAAGATACGTTTAGCTTGTTTACATGTTGTAAGGAATGATGGTTCAAAAATATTGCAAATACTGTCTCTACGACACAACTGCGTTCACATTAACAAAATTTTTGACCTACCTGTTTTCTATTTTTTTTAATATCTTCTCAATTTACTCATACAAAGGAACTAAAACAACACAGCACGCGCAGTACAGTTGCCACGACACATTCCTACCAACCACGGCGCTTTATATTAGCAAGTTCGTGAACTATGCCACCGGTCCATCTCACCCGGTGGTCCATCTCTCCTGGATTTACCCTATGGTTTTTATGTAAAAATCTTCTTAATACCAGAGGATTTATCAATATGATCTTTGCTACCTTCATCGCTCATCTTGTCCCGTGTCAAAAACTGTTGTAGGACGCTCAGAAATGCCATCACCCATCACAAACGTCTAACACCCCACAATGTTACAAGCTCTGCACTGGGCCTCGCATGAGTAATGTTGCAATACATACACTGGAGGGACACTCTATAGTTGAGCTTACATTTCTGACTGGGGCGAGTGTTACTGATGTATACGAGGAGTGTTTTTTTTTTTAAGTAGGCTAAGTATCGTTTTGAAATTCGGCCACTTCAGCGCTGCGGTCGGCATTCCGCGCATGCGGCCTGTGTACCTACATCTTTTGGCAAGAAACAGACAGCATTAACGAAAACATTCGACCGTGTTTACGTTTGTTTGTGAGTACGCATTTAAAATGCCTCCGCCGACTCATAATCCCGCTGACAGTGAAATACACGCTGTGATTCGTTTTCTTGGAGCTAAAGGCGGGAAAGAAGCTGTAATCCATCGTCAGATCAGTAGAGTGAATGGAGAAATTATTATGACCGATGGAATGGGTTAGAGCTTTCAAAAATGACCGCACGCAATTTCAATATGAAGATCATAGTAGGAAATCTTCTGTCATTACTGAAGATTTTTCGTAGGAAGTTTACGAAAAAGTGAAAGAGAAAAGACGTTTCACGATGTATTCTTTATCTGGCATATGCTGCAGTGGTTGTTTAATCAGGCGGTAGAATTCTATGAGAATGGGATTTAAAAGCTGGTTGTACGATACGCTAAGTTTCTTTATATTAATAAAAATTATATAGAAAAAATTTTACGGTTCAGGCTTTAACGTAAAAATAAAACTGTTAAGAAAGGCTGACTTTTATTAAAAACAGTTTAAAAAAACATGTAAGCAAGTTTTTCAGTACTCGCCAGTAATGTGCAAATCTAACCTCGGTAACGAGCTAGCCATATTTTCTCATGTTGCAAACATACTTATAATAGCAAACTCGGACACGAAATTTAACTTAGACTCCTTTAAAATAATGAAGAACGTGATAATTATATACGTGTATTATATATTGTTTTCTCAACTACAGATATTGACGCAAATTACACGTAGTTTCCACAACCCGCCGCTAGAATTCGTTGCCGGAGCAACTACGTAGACCATTAATTGAATGATTTGATTATCACACCGAAATTTGAAACCATATAATGAAAGGCTAGGATAAAAGCTTTTTTTTTTTAAAAAAAAAGGTTGTCTTTAAAGTCGGTTTACGGACGATAGTATAACGCGACAACATCATAACAAAACATTGATGAAATGTTTGCATACTTTTATAAATAAAATTGAATCATTTTTATTGAATTATCATTATTTTGTATGTATACAAAGAAGGAGTGAAATGAAATATACAATTTAATTGATAAATTTACTTTTATTTGGACTCATTAATTCAAATATGTTTATTACTTTAACGAAGAGATTATTTTAACTATAACTTTTATACAGGTTTGCTATTTAACTTCTTCCAATCTGTGTTATTCTGTTAAGGATAGGACGATGACAGGAAAAGTAGGAAACGAATGGGAGTGTTTCAAGTTTAATGTGCATCGAAAAAGTCAAATCGATGGTTGTTCCAATCGAGTGGAAGAGAGATAGATGCGGCGCAAGTGTACAATGAGCGTAACGGGACAATGTGCGAAACGGGACACTGTTTCGTGCGTGCAGCCGGCGTTCATCGATTTATTAGACGTTGTCACGTCATAAAAACCTGGTAAAAAAAACCGGCTTTAGACCTGATCTTGTTAAAACTTTTTATACTAAAAAAAAATTGAACAGGTGGCGGCATTGTGGTAACACATTTCCGTACCACGCGACTTCCATTCCATCCGCGAAACAACTCTAACCAAATGCCTTGTAGCATTGAATATATATAACTTATAGAAGTCGCGAGAGGATAGGATTTATTATTCCAATTTTCGGATCCAAAACTGAGGTAGTTGTTAGCTCCGCCGCTAGACAGCTCTTCTTTCCACAAGAGGGTACTCGTAGTTACCAGCTTCCACGCCAGAGCGCTGTAGCGTCGCTTTTTTCAAGGTCGTGCGCGTAATTCTCTGTTTCACTCTATCGAGAGGCGGTGCCTTTTGTTGAAATCCGAGCGCTTAGATATCGGCGGGCGCAACTGAATTGGAGGAGTACGGCCACCGGAAAAAAAAAAAAAAAAAAAAAAAAGTGCGGTTAAAAGATGCCAACATCAAAAATTAAGTTTTAATAATAAGAAAACTACAGAAATTTCTTAAAGCGTATCAGATTGGAATGTACAGTATAGTGTACATTCCCACTGACATTCGTGGTTCAGAATTTATAAAATGTTGTGTTAACGGAGTGGCGCATTGAGTAAAATGGCAAAACATAATTTGGAATAATTCTTGACAACGTTGAATGATTTTGGTAGCTATGAAACAACTATGGCTGCGATGACTGTTCAAACGCGTGCACGTAATGTTATTAGTAACTGAAACTAATGGTATGATGTCATACTTTGTGGCTATGCAGTTTATAATTTTTTTAACATAAGATGAAGCATTTTTACATAATGTTTTGGTTGTTTCGTTATTCAAAATAAATAATCTTAAACGTTATATGGTGAATATTCCCAGTAGCGAATGACCACAAAAAAAATCAATTTTGCCAACATAGATCTGAAAAGTTAACGATTTACTATGTTAAGTTGCTTATAAATAAAGCACATTTCCCGGATCTCCAAAGAAAATAAGAGTGTTTGTTATAGCATTGAGTTCCCACTCTTTATATTCCTTGCTTTGAGGTTAGATACACAAGTTAAGCCCGGGCTACATTCGCAATAGCAAGCAAACAGCACAGACGCACAGAAGTTCAACATACACTATTAGATATGAGCTGCCACATTGGCAAATAGCACGCGCACAGAAAAATAGCACAGGATCGGCGCACAGAAAGTTCATTAACTTTTAACTTTTAGGTTATTTTCTGTGCGCGACCATGATGGTAGCCAATCAGCAAACAGTTTAAGTACTACTCGAGTGGGCTTATAAAAGAACAATTGTCACGAAAGTATTGGTGCTCTTGACTTGAGTAGTTTGTTATTGTTTTCAAACACGCGATAACATAAAAATGGAAGGCACATTTGATAGCTTTTTGATAGCTGTAATAGAAAGTAAAAATATTTTGTATGACAGGGGATCCGCAGGATACAAAAATGAAGAAGCTAAATTAAATGCTTGGAAGTCTGTGTCTGAATGTGTTAAAGAAGCCGGATTTGAAATAAACAGTGATATATATTTTTGAATGCTCATTGTGTTTTGTACGTAAACTTTGAAATATTTAAAATATTTCTGGGTTTAACGAAAACCGTACCACAATAACAACACACGAATCTAAACAAACGTCACGTATGCCAACTTCAGTGACCAAAATTGTGAACGGGAGTTTTACATTTAAAAAACTTTTTTGAATGCTTCCGGTATAATTTTGTGTTGTGTTGTGCGTGAATGTAGCATCAAGCTCTGTGCTATCTCTGTGCGTGTGTGCTATCTGTGTGCTGTTTGCGTGCTATTGCGAATGTATCCCGGCCTTTATGCTCGTAAAAACGATGCGCAAGTATTTTGAATACAAATATATTTTCTTTTAATAACCGAAAGGTAAATATTATTTCCATGAAATATAATACAATTCTTTAAACACAGACAACATATAAGAGCTATTTTTTGTTTATTATTCCATCTGGCGTGATAAATATTATATTTTAAAAACTGTTTGTGGATTTTTAATATAAAATAAATATTTGTTTATGACATCAATTTAAGTTGTTCAAAAAATTCACTTTGGTATGAATTAAACCAAATTCATGTTATCCAGGGCACAAAATTAGAAACTACCAAAAAAGATTATTTACATTGCTGTTTTGTGTAAATCTGTGCACGGACTTAGTAAGTGACATATTTATAATTCCTCATTTTAGCAACCCATTTTAACACAAGAGAAAAATGATTTTATATTAAAAAATTATTATTTTAAACCATTAATTAGCAGGAAACATGTATGAATAATCTATTTAAATTTGCATTTGAACAGTGAATATTATTTTACAATAATAAATATTTTTATCATCGTATATTACTGATGAAAAGTTTGTATTTCCATCTAATCAGAAGTATTATGACACAGTTAATTAAATTGCTTTACAAGTTTTTATTCACATGAAAATCATTAAAAATTGGTTGGAAAGTTATATAAATATACAAAAACAAATCATTATACATACAATTTTATTATCTTAGTGGATTTAAATTAATGGTGTCCCAGTGACTACTGCGAAGAAAAAAGTCTTGCGAAAGGTTTCCTCGTAATTGAAATTCGTCAAAAAAAACTATCTCTCATTTTTGGTGACATTTCTGACAAGTGGTACAATGAAATTTGAGACTGGCAAATGAATGTTGTGAAGCAATAAACAAAATATCACATTCGTGAACTACAAATGCATAATTGTTTTTATTTTATAATAAAAGTGTATCTAATAACCCGTGGCTTTGCTCACGTAATTTCCGGGTATTGCTGATATTCTACCATTTTAAGAAAATATGTATTAAATTTCAAATATTTTTGAAGAATTATACACAAAGAACTGTCAAGTATAGAACATATTTAATAAATAAAAATATTTTTACGACTTATTTTTAATTGGTTTAGCGTAAGTCTATTTTAACTTTTATTTAAAATTAAGTACCTACCTTATTTTCTATCTCCCGGTTTAGTGACTTTGAGAATATATTTTTCCTTGATGAAATCTTAACTCTTTTCCATCTGACGAAGAAGCCAATTAAAAAATAAACTAAGACTCGCGCACTTATTGTATGTTAAGAATGCCATCGTTTTAAATTACTGTAATTTTTTTAGTTATAGTCATGCTTAGTATAATAACATAATATGCCTTATTACGCATACATTTCAGTATTCATGAAACCAGTGCATTTTTATTTGAAATGTAGAGCAGTTACCAAATTTCTTATCTCGCATATTGATCTTTTGGTATGGCTAGTATTACTTAAACTAAATTTTTGAATTTTCACTGATGCACTGTTTTCCCTTTTCTATGTGATTTAGAAAATATAGCAATATACGTAAACCAATTAAACCAAAATCATCCTGAATTTTTATTACAGAAAAAAGTTAATTACAAAAATTTTTAATGTGCGTATTTTAATATTGAATTTATATATATCTTGCCAATACTGATTTAGTGGGTTATATAATTTTTTTTTATTTTTAAAAATAATATCTACCCCTTTTACTACTTAATAGATAACGTTGAATAAGAGAAGGTTGTTTAAGGTATGTTGATTTTCCTTGCCAATATCTAAAAGTAAATTTGCACAAACGCGAAATATAGTTTAAATAAGTATTTTACTTTTAAAATAAAACCATATTTTGAACGTAACACTGACTATTGGCCCAATACAAAGTTTTAATAGCTAATTTTCACTTCACTCGGGTACAGAATCCCATCATTCAGTGATTTCCGTGGCTAGCTTCTTTTGGGATTTCATCATTCTCAAACGACGGTAAGGGAAGCTCCTCTTCAAGGTCGCCTAACGATGTTGATAAGACCTGCCGGGTAATTTGAATCGTTGGTCTGGGATTTTCAAGGGGGGGGGGGGGTGAAGGATGATGTCACGACTGGGCTGGTTAACCTAGTTCTGCCAAATACCGCCAGGGGCGTATACAGCCGATACCCAGCGATGAAAGCGATCACAGCGGCGGAGCTTGGAACTACAACAATTCTTCTAAGAAACCGGACAGAAAATTTAACCTGGGCTCGCGACTTCTATACATTATATATATTCAATGCTTGTAGCGAGAGCAGAGACGTTACACATCAAGAACAACGCCTCGCGTATTCAGGTCATTCGCCGGAGTCGAATGTCGCACGTCACCTCGAGCGAGCAGTGCTGAAGGACTTGCAGGTACCCGAAGAAGATAGAGAGAGAGAGAGAAACCCGCGTGTTCAAGCGCCCGTGCACGACGTCATGATGGAACACGAAATGGGATCGCAGCTGCTAACTCATCCCACGAGAGAGAACTGCCGCGTAATTTTCGGGGACTCCAACCCCCCCCCCCCCTCCTCATGAAACCCACCGTGCCGAATCGGTATCTCGAGATCTCCACCCCCCCCCTCCCCCCCCCCCTGGTGCTCCTCTCCGCCCCAAAACATTCGGATGTTCGCTCTGCGCGCGACAGAAATTGAGTGGAAGCAATTCTGTCGTCTGGGAGGAGTGCTTCTTCTTCGTCGTCGGGCGGGCGACAAAGGAGCGCTGGAAATTAATCGACACCTGATGCGAGACTGCCGGTAGCAGTTAGTTCGACGAGGGGGGGGGGGGAGTTCGGCGCCTCATCTGGTTCCTGTCTCCGGATCCGTGGAACAAGGGCGTCTTCGAGGAGGACGTACCCTTGGTCGGGATGGGAGGGGGAAAGGGCGGGGGGAGCACTCGGACACCGCACGCTCGCTAATGGATCCGGCGGTAATCAAACACGAGAGGTCGCTCAGCGCCACCCCTGCAATGCTGATGAAACCACCATCACTATCTCTCCTCCTCCAATTCACCAGCCAGGATGGAAACTTCGTACACACCTCGCTTCACAATAGCTGATGTAGTGGCTTGTCCGCACGTACTTGACCAAAGTGGCCTGCTAGGAATTAAGTTGGCCACCCGGCTAGGGCGCCAACGCGCCGTTAGCAAATTGTTCGAGATCTCTTAAAATAGAGTAATTACGAACAGCATTTAAGATCCATGGCACTTGCCTTAACCAGTTTCGTCATTTGTTTGGGAGGTTTGCTTGGCTTCTGGGTTGTAGCCGCGTCGAAGGGGAACATATCGCCGACGTTTCGGTCGACGATGCAGTCACCATCATCATCAGGGAGCAGTTACCCACTGTAGGTTACCTGCAGCAAGTAACTCCAGACTACGGCCGCGAGAGCCTGCGATCTTTGCTAAGTTTCGTCTTTAGCGCGTATTTTTTTTTGACAGTGAAAAAGGTTAAATCCGTTGTTTCCATGGACGTTTTAAGTAACGGAAAATTCTAAACACAGGGTTGCACGTGGTATTGGAAATTTCAGGGAGTATTTATATTTAATATTACCGCATAAAATTACTTGGTCACCGCTCATAGAACATAGAGGCACGTTACCAACGTGTAGACTGTGTTTGTGAATTCCGAGGTCCCCCACATTGATAGAGACAGGTTTTATTCTGTCTTTGCGTCTCGCTAGAGAGCGGGATCATTTAAGAAAGGCACCAACAAACTAACACAAACTAAAAAAAAAAAATCAACAGGAGGAATCAACAGTGGCCTAAAAAAAACTTAACCATATTTAGTGTGGGAAAACTGGATAAACTAGCACTTATTTCGACAGCCTTCCACTGTACTTGAAGCAATGCACCAGGTGAAATGGCTCGTTCGGTGTTCGGGAGAGCGAGGGTTCTATTCCTCGGCTCGTGATCAAGGAATGTTGGTAACCTCAACCAGCTTGCACATTTTTATATAAATTATAGGGAGCGCGTTTGCTTGTAAGCAAAATTTTAGGGTATCAGATACGCCACCGCAGTAATAAACACCTTATGCGCAGCTCAATCAGATGCATGGTAGAGGGGTCTACAGGTTAGCAAGTGACCTACATATATTGACCTCCTCTCTTCTCTTTTTTAGTCGCTTACCGCTGTTTCTGACGCATAATTGTACGTCTAGGAGGCGTCATAGCTGAAGCAATCTGAAATTTTCAATAAAAATAAAGTTTAATCCACTATAACTATGAATGGGCACTTTTTATTATTTATATATGTACTTGACGTAATTAAGAGGGTTACGAATTCAAACTGACGCAACCACGTTCGTCTTAATCTGTACAGGTACTGACGTCAATTTTCAGCCCAAACTGTGACGTTTGTCACGCTGCACTGGCGCCATCTAGCTGCATGAGTCAGAGGCCGTGAGTATTAATGGTGATTTTGCTCTACTCAAGGACATATAAATGAATAGCGGTTGGTACGTAGTCACAGGGCTACAGTCATCACCGAGGCGACATGTTTTCGTTTCATGAGGTGTCAGCACTTACCGAGCTGAAAGACTTTTCACGTCAAAATGAGGGTAAGATAAGTTATGAAGTGCTTTTGTAAAATAACTCTTATTTGAAGATAAATTACAATTTTTTTACCATGGTTTCACGTGTAGTTCGTTGACAGAGGTATTATTATTAACGATGACACACTACGCAGAACATATTTATGTAACTGCCCGAGGTCATTTAAAGAAAACACGGAAAACGGAAACCAGGATTTCCGTTCCAGGATACGAACCAAGATTCTCTGGAGCGAGAGACCAGCGTCTTTACGTTTTGCCACCCTGCTCAGTGTTGATGTCGTAACGAGTTAGCTTTTAGCACGGGAGTTAACTGTTACTGCGAAGAAGAGGTGAATATGCAAATTGGCTGTCGTTCTCCCCAGTACCTGCAGTGTTCTTCATGGATCCCTCTTGCCAGCCTGCAGGCGAGAGGGAGAAAGTAAAAGATAGTGGGCGAAAGAAAGAGAGAATTAAAGAGAGAGAATTATTAAGGAAGATTTAAAAGGGAGAGAAAATTCAAAAGAGGGAGAATTAAAGAGAGATGGAAAGAAAGAAAGGGAGAGAAACGAGAGAAAAAGATGGCGAAAGAGAAACGAGAGATAAAGTGAAAGATAAAGAGAGAGGAAGAGAAAAAGAGATAGAGATAATGATAAAGAGAGGAAGAGGATGAAAATAGGAAGGAGAGAAATAGTCAGAAAGAAAAGATAGAAAGAGAGAGAAAGAGAAAGATGGTAAGCGCGAGAGAGTGGAAGAAAAATTAAATTAAATAGTGGTGAAAAAAAGGACACTTGCGTTAAATGTGCATTGACCGCAATCTCTGGCAGCACAGGGTTGTAGTTTTTGAAGGGTATTTATCTGTTCCAGTGACTGCGAGGACCAACCTAAAGCTCTCCTCTTCCCTTTCATTTTAGGTTTATTATTCGGACGATGGAAGTCGATAAGGTATTTACGGCTGCCACCCCCAACTGATATTTTAAAAGTCAAGGATTGAGCTATGTTAACTTTTTAAATCAACCTGCATGTTATTCGCAAGGCTACCTTTTGAATATTAATGTAATTAGGTTATACCTATCCACGGAATCGCAGTCCTGGTGGCTGTTCTGGCAGGCCATGGCTAGCTCATAAACTTCGGCATTAATCATGTTATTTTACGAGTCGTTGATCATCTGGTTCGGCGCCCACTATCACTATAATACTCCATCCCTTCTAGTCCTCTCCGAGCGGAGACGAAAACTTAAGATATTGTCTTTAAAGTATCCCAATGTTTTATTATTCAAGAATGTCTTATTACAAATAAAATTATTAAAATTAAGGAGTGGTTGTAAAGACCATATGAATTCAGCTGGACTCATAAATGAAAAGAATAAAATGTGAATAAATATATTCAATGAAAATTTAAATACATAATTATGTAAATGTCAATGTTAATACGTAGTTAACAGTTGCTTGAACAAGAGGTGGTATATAATGTGTATCAGAGTAAAATATTTTAAAAAACGAAAGGAATCTAATAATAATATTTTCTTACCAGGTGTATGGTACCTGTGTCTAGTGGTCTAGAGCCGACTTCCTTAGCGTATGTCAGATGCACAATGGCTTACGGTGCGAGGGGTTCTGTTATCGAGTCCCGGGAAAGGTATGGGTGTACCTAAATTTGTAAGTGTTTACATTTGTCAATAATTTGTCGAAGTCAACAAAACGGTCACACGAAATTGTCAAACTATAATAAGTAATAAGTAAATAAAGGGGGATGTTTGGCGGGCTTGTGATGAAATTTACAGGCTAGCCAAAAATTAAAAATTAAAATATATATATATAGACTCGCAGGTCACTTCATATATATATATATATATATATATATATATATATATATATATATATATATACTAGCAGACCCTACAGACGTTGTCCTGTACACACGTCGTTAATTCGAAAATTTAAAACATTCTTCAACAAGCTGTAACAATCTGGACTGTTTTGATGAAAATTATTATTCAAGAGTTATTTTAATATCTAACTTCATTACATGTACACTTATTCAAATTCGACCGATCGGTAGCATGTGAGTATATACTGTGTGTGTAAGTATGCATATACAGTATGAGTGAAGTGAAATGTAGAAGCTGTGTTAACTAAAAAGATGCATCTATTACCACACTCAACGGATGAAATTTGTAGACTGGATAATAGCAGCCACTGTCTATGATTATTGACACGGATATTTCTAGGCGTCACCGAAAATTTTAAGTGAATGAAATGACTGATTACAGGTTGGGATATTATCCGTGGAGTGTGGCAATAACAGCATCGTAAATACAAACTTAAACTTGTTTTAAGTAAAGATAAACAATCTTATAATGAAACTTTTATAACATTTATTTATTAATTTACAAAAACTTAATTTATCTTAATGCTATTGGATGTACAATATTTTTAGTTAATCCTTGAGGTGTATAAACAAACAAATTCGATGGTTTTCCAACTCTGGAACACGCAACATATAATTGACCGTGAGAAAAACACGGATTTTCTAAATCTAAGCCACAAATTGTCATGGTTTGGCCTTGTGACTTATTTATAGTCATAGCATATGCCAAGCGGATTGGAAATTGTAAAAGTTTGAATGGTATAAGCGAATCTGAAGGAATCATTGGGATCCGTGGTAGAAGTACAAACTCACCTTGAAATTTTCCACTCAAAATAGTAGCTTCAAGAATATTGCCCATGATTTTTTTATAACTAATCGCGTCCCATTACATAATTTCGGAGCATTCAAATTTCGAAGCAAAATTATAGGTAAACCAACCTTCAGTCGCAAATTATGTGGTGGCATTCCAAGTAAATCTAATGAATTTAAAAATTCTACAGGATAGTTAACAACTTCATCAGGATCAACAACAGTGTCGATCGATTTAAATGTAGTTTCATTACCAGGCAGTAATTGCTGTATTTTGAAATTGATGGCATCAACGTCTAAATTTTTCGCAGCTAAAATTGCTCGCTCTCGTAGCCATCCATGATTAGTACAATTATTTCTCAAATCTGGAAAGATACTGTTTATTAACTAATCTTTGGTAGCCACCATGTTGCAAAATTTTTCTGGAAGTCGAATATATTGTGTATCTTCATACAATTCAATTTTACCATTGCCAATATCCAACAATTGTTCAGAGAATCTTGACGCTAATGGATCATTTTGAAGTTGAACGCGCATATTAATAGTAAGGCATAATTTCCTGACACTTCGCCATAGATAAGATTCTTTTAAACATGCGTTTATTTCGTCTGCATATGTCGCGCGTGGAATGACTGGTAATGTTTGTCTGAAATCACCAGACAGCAACAATAGAGCACCACCGAAAAGCCTAGTATTATCCTTGATATCTTTCAGGGACCTGTCGAGAGCTTCATGCGAATGCTTGTGGGCCATGGTACATTCATCCCAGATAATAATTTTGCATTTTCTCAAAACTTGAGCCATGCCTGAATGCTTCTTTATGTTACACATTGCTTCGGGATTTGTGTGAACATTCAAAGGTAATTTAAGCGCTGAATGCGCCGTCCATCCACCATCAAGTAACATTGCTGCGATTCCTGATGAAGCAATAGCTAATGCAATATTATTTTGTGATCGGATGCGTGCAAGTATCAATGAAATGAGGAATGTTTTACCAGTACCACCTGGTGCATCCAAAAAAAAGAATCCACCTTGTTGCGCTGCAATTGATACATTAATTTGATCATATACATTTCGTTGCTCAGCAGTGAGCAATTGTTCATTATTGGCAACAAAAGTAGCCAAAGAAGTTCTATCGAAGTGGTGTTCCCGTTGAACATCGCTGTTGATGGTATCTACTGCTGGGCGGTTCGGCGCTGGCATGCCGAAATGGATGAGCGGCATATTCGAAATAAGAATACAAATATGCTCAATAATTATTAATGACTCACTATATATTTCTGCGGAGAATTCGATATTTTGATTTTGATTAGTAATTCTAATCCGATGTAAAATATCCTCACTCATTGAGTCTTTATATTTGTCCCACAAAGCAGATGCTTCAGACGGAAAACACATTGTCAATCTTATTGAAAATAATTGACGAATTTGTTGTGGAGATGAGCTCAGTGCTGCATCTGCAAGTGTGAGATCCCAATGGTTATCATCCTCCAATAAATGTAACTCACGACACGCATCAAAGAAAGTGTCGTATAAAGTACCATTGACTTTTCGCAAATATCGGAAAGATGTTGGTCCAGGAACGTTAACCAATAACAAACGCAAAAAAAAAAAAAAAAACATTCGTGTTGCTTAGGATGAACTGTATATATTCGACCTAAAGTATTTGTCATAAATAGGCCTATGTCAGTGAATCCTGGGACTGGAATGCCTCGTTTCCGTGGTTCCCAATTTTTTGATTGTTTATTCCACGCAAAAAATTTAGGAACATCAGTATACATTAATGTCCTTGCGAATTGACCAACAACATCTTGTCGGCAACAAAGGTTGAAAAATTCAGTAAGAGTTGTTTTTGGAGCCGTTAAAGCTTGTTGTAGTGCAGTCTGTTCTGTAAAGTAAACACGCTGTCCGTTTTCAAGATGCACAGCCAAATGTATAACAGCAGGATCCCTTTCATGTATAGGAAACGTAAAAATGCGCCAAATAGCTTCGTTACTGCTTATGTATCGACCCATTTGATAACGTGTAATTTCGTCATTGTCATTTACATTTTGAACAGCGAATACAGCTTTATCACTGCCCTTGTGAACATACTTACAAATGTATTTTATAGATTTCACTGAACTGCATAGTTCAACGTTTATGTGCGCTTTATAGGTTTTGCACAGCAATGGTGAATATGGAACTACCCAGCGATTATCAATATCTACTGTCACACCGTTTGATAGACGCAATTCATATGATTGACCGCCATTGTCTACGTCTCTACGCCGGTAAGATGGATAACCGTCAATATTGGTAATAGTATCAGATTGGCATGGTTTTGGAAAACGTTTCGTACATTTTCCATTGTCCATACATGGTGACATCATGTTTAGAGTACCACATGGACCATGGATCATATTAGTAGTTACAATGTCAAACAATTCTTGATCAACATTCGGATCTGGAATTTCGGCTGAAATAATTTTGTCGATTTCTTCTCGGCGTACTTTATCCACCAACCAAATCAAAATATGCGCATGAAGTAAACCTCGTTTTTGCCATTCAACAGAGTAAAGCCAACAATGTGTTTCACCAAATACCGAGTGATGTGTAATCAAATTCATCAAAGATTTTAATTTTTGTTTAAAAACACGTGCAGTGATATCATGGCGATGCATCGATGTTTGACCTGGCAACAACAAACTTTGAATTTAATCCCAGTTTGGATTACACGTAAATGTGATAAAAAGATCTGGTTGGCCATATGCACGTACGTAAGTCATGGCGTCTTGAATATACTCTTGCATATGACGCGGACTACCAATGTATGATGATGGGAGAATATATGCGCTACCGATGTTGTTGATGTCATTAGATGCATCTACGTTACCAATAACGGCGTCACGCAAATGAATGTACTCCTCAGCACGAAGTTTTGTTTGATTAAATTTTATATATCGTAATCTCTCACTTTCGATTTTTACGTACATATCGACAATATACTGATGAAATAGCTGTCTGCATCGGAGAATGGTATTGTCTTCATTAGCACGAATCATCAATCGATATGCGTAGAAGTTCATAGCACTAACTTTCTTGATCAGTTCTTCACCTGCAAATAAATATATATATGAGAGATACAGAAATTATTTGAAAAAAAAAAATCTGTAAGATAGTCTATAAGTTGTACCTGTAGTTGGATTCCTTTGTTTAATACTTAAATGGTATCCATCTTCTCCTTCCCAAAATATCAACGGATACTGCAATGCATCGTAAGAACGATGATTGTCTTGAATTATTTGCATCGTATTATCTCTGCGTTGAATGCAAATGTCCCGACGTTCACATGCGTCACCAGCCATAACAACTGCAACTTCATTAATAGTTGGAACATTATGTGCCTGCGTGCTCTCCGTAGGGCACTTTGTCTGCTTTAATAATAATGGCGTAGTTGTCGTTTTGCAGTCTGCTAGAAAAAGTCTTGAACAATTGCAACAACTGGTTATGGTTTTGCAAAAACGTTTCCAAAATGTCCACAATTTCTCGTTCCTCCATCTGCTCTATATAGTTGTAAGCGCAACGTGTGTGTGATTGTTACTCCTCATTGCCCATAAAATAAATTTGTAAAAATTTTGGATCGGCATCAGGCATTGGGAGCAATGAACCAATTTGGTGGTACACTTGACCTTGAATTTTGAATGTAGATTCGAAATTACGACCATCTTCATTATGAACAATTTTTGTTGCTCCAAATGATGTCATTTGGAAGCATGAATTGAATTTACGAATTTTTCGCAAAAACAATTTCGATTGAGATGTGGTGCCAGCTAAAAGTGTTTTTAAAGGTTCCGGCGGTGGATTTAGCGATGGCAGTGAAATTTTTCCAGATGCGTAACATAAACCAGCTGATTCATCTTTGTACTTGAAAGCATGACAATGTTGACACTTTTTGTCCATACTAACAAATCGAGATTAATGCATGTGACGAATAGTTGATTTCAGGATCATATTCAAACGCAAGGCGATTGAGTGATGCTCTTGTCAATGCTCGATCATTTTGCATCCGGCGTTGGTTACGTTCTCTATGTGCATCCGTCGCTTGTTGACGTGCCTCTCGTTGTCTTACTGCATTAGCACGAAGACGTCGAGTGCGTTGTACTGAATTTTCATTCGCACGTGTAGATGCAACTTGATCTCTCAGATTTGCATTATCCGCCGAGTGTTCTTCATCTGTTCTATTTATTCGACGATCATGGACCAATTGCGCGTTCGGAGTACGTCGACCAATATTTCTGGCTCTTCCTCGAAGACGTGGCATTTTTCTGAAAAAAAAAAAAAAAAAAAAACCTGTAAAATAATACGAAACGAATGTGAGTTTTTTTATTGAGAATGAAATTTTAATTAATTAACAAAAAAAATTATTGTAACAAATTTTAGATAAAAAACGTTATTTTCTTGCTTGATAACTTTTAAAATGAATAATTTTTTCCAAAGCAAATAATTTTTAATAGAATTTTTTTCAAATTTTTTTATAGTTTTTTTTATTTAAAAAATGAATAATTTTTACTAAAAATGATTGAAAAAATTCGTTATGGAATCAATAAACTACACAAATAATTTTAATATTAGGGTGGTTGTTAACAAATTTATACGAAATAAACTCAAGTAATCCACAACGAATATGAGTTATTTATTGAAAATAAAATTTATAATTATCACCGAAAACGATTTAAAGTATGTAATTTTTAATATAATTTTTTCTAATTTTTTAATACTTATTTTTATTTAAAACACGAATAAAAAAACAATTTAAAAAAATTATTATGAAATTATAGAGCTACACAAATAAATTTTTTGGTTAGGTTGGTTTGTTATAAAACTCACGTTATAAAATTCTAATTTTTATTAAAAACAATTAAAAAAATATGTTATGAAGTCAATAAACTACACAAATAATTTTTAGGTTAGGTTGGTTGTTAACAAATGTATACGAAATAAGCTCAAGTAATCCACAACGAATATGAGTTTTTTATTGAAAATAAAAATTTTAATTATCACCGAAAACGATTTAAAGTATGAAATTTTTAATAGAATTTTTTTCTAATTTTTTAATAATTATTTTTATTTAAAACACGAATAAAAAAACTATTTTAAAAATTTATTATGAAATTAATGAGCTACACAAATAAATTTTTAGGTTAGGTTGGTTGTTATAAAACTCACGTTATAAAATTCTAATTTTTATTAAAAACAATTGAAAAATATGTTATGAAGTCAATAAGCTACCAAATAATTATTAGGTTATGTTGGTTGTTATAAAACTCACGTTATAATATTCTTATTTTTATTAAAAACAATTGAAAAATATGTTATGAAGTCAATAAGCTACCAAATAATTTTTAGGTTAGGTTGGTTATTATAAAACTCACGTGTTAATTTGATAAAAAATTTATACAAAATATATACTTACTTCAATTCCACCCTAAATTCGCAAAAAGTATCGTTTTTTAGGAACACTTCAAAACTCTTCAAACATCAATTTATATTCATAGTTAATATTTTAATTAGCACACGACTTTAAGCGAACACAATAATAACACAAAATTTCAAATATTTTTCTCAATTTGATCGCAGCACCAACTGTCGGGACAAACTGAAATTAAAATAGAATAATATTTAATATTTGATGCTGGGATGGTAGCGCAGTCTACCGGATCAATTGTAAAACATTCCAAAATTAACAACTACTTATAAATGAAAAATTAGTTAAATAAACATTTTCTAATTTTTATTGAAAACAATTGAAAAATGGTTGGTTGTTATGAAACTCACGTTATAAAATTCTAATTTTTATTAAAAACAATTGAAAAATATGTTATGAAGTCAATAAGCTACCAAATAATTTTTAGGTTAGGTTGGTTGTTATAAAACTCACGTGTAAATTTGATAAAAAATTATTTTTTTGCTTGATAACTTTTAAAATGAATAATTTTTTCCAAAGTAAATAATTTTTTAATAGAATTTTTTTTCAAATTTTTTTATAGTTTTATTTTAAATAGTTTTTTAATTGAAAAAATGAATAATTTTTATTAAAAATGATTGAAAAAATTCGTTATGGAATCAATAAACTACACAAATAATTTTATAGAGAAATGACACACACTCACTATTTGTGTGGCTATGAAACATGATTTTTTTCTGCACTTTAAATTGTAATATACAAAAAGGGTATTGAAAATTGAAACAAATATGGCGACACTATAAACAGTCAGGATCTTTATTTTTTTCTTACTCTCTACTTAGTTCCTTACAATAGCAAAACTTAATGGCTTCTAATAATGCGTTGCAATTTTTGCTTATAAAGCGTGTTTTTTTAGTTTTTCTTAACTCAGAATCGAGATAAAATATCCAATTGTGAATCTAAACCATCCTCGAATCCCCGTGAACTCACACACAAAATTTCATCAAAATCGGTCCAGCCGTCTAGGAGGAGTTCAGTGACATACACACGCACACAAGAAATATATATATATATATATATATATATATATATATATATATGAAGTGACCTGCGAGTCTGCCTGGTGGGCCAAGGGGCCTGAGTTTTATTTCCGACCGGGCAAGGGATTTTTCGGGTGTTTGCTATGTCTCTTTCACCTCCAAGCCGCGGAAGGCAATTAAGGAATCATCCTGCCTCGACAGTAGTATAGGAATGGGGTTCCGAGATCTGGCTTCTGGCTGTGGTGCCGGTGCCGGTGTCCGCCATCTTGGATTGTGACGTCACGGCGGCCATCTTGGATGAGTGTAACGGGACATAGCGTAACGGGACAAGTTTGACCTTGACCCCGGCGGCCATCTTGGATCCGCCATCTTGGATCCGACATTTTGGATGACGTCATTGTGTTCTCGAAAATTCCGGCGATGTGTTTTCCGCCATTTTGAATTATGACGTCACCGTTGCAATTTCCGTTACGGCCGCCATCTTTAACTTTTTTATTTATTATCCGATTTTAATGAAATTTTTTTTAAAAAATATAAAAAAATTAATTTAATAAAAGTTTAATAATTTTTTTTTAAAAATCATACATTAAGGACACGGAGTTTGGAGTCCTTGGTTCGAACCCGACGAGGTCAAAAAAAAATTAAAAATGGCGACAGGCTCCTTCCCCCGTGGTGGGTGCTAGCAGACTGACTCCCACCACTTTTTTTCAAAGCATATATATCGTCATCTAGTATGACGTCATGTCCGCCATCTTGTCTTTGATGCTGGAAGCCATCATCAATGTATCGTCGGCGAGAGTGCGCTGACGTCATGTTAGTTTAGTTCTTATCCGCTAGAGTGCAGTAATCATTTATTACTGTGACACCCGCCATCTTGAAATTTGGCCGCCATCTTGAAAATCCGTAATTATTTAGCTAGAAATTCGGGAAAAGTTCCAAAATTCATTAAATAAATCACTCATTAATTTACATATCGATTCGATCGATTCCCGTCCTCGGTTCGATACCCGATCGATGCAATAATGTTTAATTTTATGAAAAAATAATAAATTCTATAAACCATGTTAAACTTTCGTAAAGAGACTTTAAATCCTCTACTACCATCATCCTATCAGACGTCAAGACTTCCATATTGGAAATTCGTAATTTTAATGCTAGAGATTCGGGAAAAAGTTCAAAATTCATTAAATAAATTTGTAATCTATATACTGACTGATTAGATCGACTAAGGTCCTTGGTTCGATCCCTGGATGATACAAAACAACATTAATATTTTAAAAAAGTACCACTAAAGTGTAAGGTTTGAGAAAATAAAAAACACCGCAAGTTCTTTTAAAAAAAACTTGTATTACATACATACTACACTACTACAAGTACAAAAAAAAATACACTGACAAATTAATAAAGCCTTTTTGGATTTCTCGATTGAAACAGTCTTCTTATTGTACGGACTAAGCCTTTTACATGACTTTAAATGTCTATCCGATCCAGTCATCACCGCAGCCAGAGACGGACTGAAGTCCATATCACTTATATAGTCTCATTAGCCGGTACAACACATGAGCCGAAACAATAACCTTGTTCATTAAACGTGAACTAAACTTTCTCGGAGCATTTTTTATAATGATGATGTAATCTGTCGAGACGTGAAATTAGTTTATTACATTTTATACACTGAAACAGTATTCTTTGAGCATTATTCTGACAGCTGCTCCTTTCATGTCTGCGCGCATTTGAAGTTCTAGTAAATGATGCGTCACAATATTTGCATTGACGCAATGTACACTCTTCATGAATTGAAGTCTGGAATGCAGATGGTGAAACTTCAGCTGATGATGGAACAGCACGTATCGTTGTCTCCTTTGCAGTTGGTATCGGGATCTCCACCGCTGTCGTGGTCTCCTCTGCAGTCGGTATCGGGATCTCCGACTCCATCATCGTTGCTGTCATCGAGGTCCCCGCTGCTGTCGGTAAACAGTCTATTCCGGTCGACATAACTAAATCTCACGAAACTTAATGGAGAGAGCACGTCCGTACTGCACCGCGGCCAGAGGTGAACTGCGGGTCCAGTCGTCTGAACCTCGCTTATATACCTGTGGTCTTCTGGTATACTACATGAGTCAAAATATTGTCTGTATTTAAAAATTTTTATTAGGTACCTAAAAATTGTAGAAATAAAAACACACGAGTTCTAGTTTTACACATTTATTTACAAAAAATTCACAAATACATATTAGGTTAAGGAATCAAGCATTTTCACAAGCAAAGTCTTTAATGCCGCACGAACTGACACGTCGACTCCGGTTCCAACTGGTTTGTCGACTCCGGTTCCAACTGGTTCGTCGACTCCGGTTCCAACTGGTTCGCAGGCCACAGGATCAGGAACACAGGTTTCCAGCTGGTCATCTTCTGCGACGTTGACAACTCCGACAAGACATGGTTGGTGACGTCTGTGACCACGTCTACGCCTGGGCTTTGGCTCAGTGCTAATTGGGACAGATTCACTGTCTGAACTGCGACGACGAGACACACACCGTTTAGGCGTCTGCGTAGAAGCATCACAGGTCGCAACAGGTTGCAACACGCTCATGTTAGGTGTTGCACATGCAGACGAGGCGACTACCTCAGCGATGCTAGCAGGAAGGATTGTGTGTGGTCTCATGTGATAGACGGCACAGTTTCCAGGTTCGCAACAATCTACCAGCTGCTGAGTCGGTTCGTAGGACACAGGAAAGTGCGCAAACCGCCAATGCTGAGCGCCTCCATCACAGGTTTCTGTATATGTACGTAGATACCCGGAATCCCAGTAGCTGTACTCGACACTGCTGAAGCTAGGTCTTGCGCTCACGTACACGTTAGCAGGATGAAACGTAAACATCTTCTTGCAGGTCGAACGTCAACTGAAGACACGTACGTAGGTACGACATTTATATATGCAGGCTCCTACTAACATTGTGTGTGCCATTTCTGCATTAACTGCGAGTTTGTACAGGCAGAGACACGTTCAAACTTGTCACATGGCTGCATGTCGTATATTGCACTAAGCTTGCGCAGGGAAGGACAGCCGTAGTCGGTCTGTATATCTACGATGTCAGCTGCTCCGTCGTCACACAACTTGCTCAGCCATTTCTTCTGTTCAGGTCCGGCAACGTAGATTATTTCGTTTTGAACTAGTAAATCTCCAATAGTGTTTTTCACTTGGTGGTACGGAATTTTTCCTTCGTCCCACTCCAGGCCATGATAGTATTTACATAGCCATTCGTTCGACCGTTTACTTTTTTCGTCTAGTAGTTTCCACGGATACGGAGGTCGGAAGCTGCGGGTTCGAGTCCGGCCGTCGTGAGTGACGGCAATTTCCTTGAGCACGAATCCATTTTGACTCTGGAAACCTTGCAGGTTGCAGTACATCTTGTCGCTAGCAATGCTCGGTCGTAACTAAATTATCATCGAAAACGAAACAGTATTTATGTCAGAATTTTCACAAGTTTGTCTCGACAATTGTACGAAGCAAGCCGATCGTGAAGTATCAGACAAAAAGCATAGGTGTTTGGTGGAATATTTCCGCTAGTCGTTATCTCGATCCTACAGTCGATGATGTTTGAATTTATTCGATCATCCTGTTTGGAAACGTCAAACACCATTAACGGTGCCTTGTTCTTGAAACTGTCGGGACTCAGTATCGGTGACTGTCTCCGCCCATAGTAAGCTTGCTGAAACTTGGCATACATTTGATATGCTAGAAGGAATCTTCCACTTTCAAAATCCATGTTCATGTCAACGTACGGATAACTTTCGCTGTTTAAAAATATTTTTACATTGCGTATTTGACAGTTATCGAATACGGAGCGACTTACTCCTGCATTGAGCTGTCTTCCGGTCTGAAGCCCGACGATGATGTATCTTGGTTTTTCCGTAGCGAAGCTGGACTTTACTATCCAATTGATACGCTGACTATGAGGCAAGCCAGGATAAGTTTCCAGGCTCCAGGATCGGAATGGCACATCGAAGTTCTTGCCATTTTCTATGTTCTTCAACATCTTGACTCGTTCAACGGTGCTCACTTGGATGTGGGGCAGCATCCACTCGATAGACTGTAGTGTTAGCGAGACATCTTGAGGGTTTTCTGCAGCGGCGACAATTGCATTAATGTGCGTGTTGGCTAGAAGCAGTACGAGCTCTTGTTTCGAATTAATGATTATATGCTTGTAGTCCTCAGCGAATCCGAGAAGCATGGACAGAGGAACACAAACTTCGAACTTCCCTTCGGCATAAACCGGAAGCTTATATTCATCCTCGAGAGCCCAACCGGCCATCTTTGCAGCAGACAGTTCATTTGGCGTGAGCGAAAGGTAACTTTTCATAGCAGATGTTATGCCTACATCTCTCGTCTGGTCTACCTCGACGCCATTGAGTACATATGTAATGCGCTCGATTAGGTGAAGAATACCATTGCAGGATATTGATGTCGTTGTCGGGTGCGTACCATCCGCTTTTGTCAGCGTGCCTCTTATACGTAGAAATGACTGCGAAGGTAAAGTACAAATATCTTGGTGCTGTACAGCAATGCGTACTTCCGATGGTAGTGCGTACGGTCCGAGCAGGAAAGGCTGGTACTCGTGCAATTCCATTTTCGTAATGCTGTCATCAAAAATGACCGGATCTTCCACGTTGAGGATTTCGTCTTCCATATTTATTCGGCACTTGCCCAATACTGAGAAGATACTTTATGTTGTCAGGTGTTAATGCACCGATGTCTGGTAGAGAACTGTTCTTATTCACGGCAATACGATTTCTTTTATAACTGTTCGGTGTTACAAACTTTATGCCCATCGCTTCAAGTGCAGACGTAATGTAATTTCTTCGTCTTGAAAATTCACCAATCGTCCTCGCTGGTCAACGATTCGGACGACGACTTCGTGTGCGCACTTCACGACGACTGGAACGTAAATGATACTTTGCGGTACTTCTACCAGTTTATATCCTGGCGGGACCATCGGCGAAAACTCGTGCAGCATGTTGCTTAGTCTTCCGTTGAGATACGTTCCACTTGCCAAATTACAGTTTATTCTTATGACATTCACAGGCAAAATGTTTACTACGCGTGTAGATTCGTACGTTCTTCCCGTATCATAAACCTTTGATTCGAATCCGAGCATCGTACCTATGGTGCCAGGTTTCGTAAAGTCGACATTTTCACTGCATGTTAGAATGCTTTTTTGAGTGTTTGGATTTCCGCGCAGTTGAAAGTCTACATCCTGTGGTAACATATCCCTGATGTAATTTGCAATGTCGTCAATTTCGTAAGATCCAACAGGTAACCGTATTTCATGAGCGGTCCCATCGCTTTTCAGGAAGCAGATCTTGCAATTTTCTTCGTCGATATTAGGTATGGCATTATACGTTTGAAAATCTACGAGTCCGATACACCATTCCCCGTCTAAATCCAGAGGCGGGAAATGAACCGCCCGTAGCTCAGATGCGTGACCTGTCAAGGTAAGTGTTATCGACATGACTAATAAATTATCATCACTGCACAACCTTTAAGTAGCAATTTTTATTTGTCAGCTAATTTTTGTTTGTTAAAAAGCGAAGACACAAGTGTCCGCAGTTTGTTTGATTAGGCTTCTGTTCCGTTTCGTAATTGTAAAACAATGTAGTGGACCGACCCAGGTACTGTCGCAGTTCTGGCGGAGGCCGTAAATTTCCAAAACTATCGTAGTACTCGGCCATTTTTCCAGACTTTATGTACGCCACCCAGTGCGTGCCGCGACCCGTCGACGTGTCTAAATTAATTATGGCGCACTCACGTGTCTTTGGCTTGCTGGGCAAAGTGTCTCGCATAAACACGCCGCGGAAATTTGGTATTTGCAGTTTGCGTGCGTACTTTATTAAATCTACGTTGGTGAGTGGTCGTTTCGGCAATGAACTTAGGATTTTTTCATTCGTTTCTTCCTCATGCCTCGTCCTGTCTTGTGAGGTTGCAAGTACAGTCCTGCGCCGTTTTTTTTACCGATGGCAATGGCTTCCATGCTGGCATTGTGTCGCTGTGCTTCTTTTAACTGCTTGCGCTCATTCTTCGAAGTGTTGACTGCCCGCACTATACCGCTCGTTGCACCGATAAGGCCGCCGAGAGCACCCAATGCAGGCAAAAGCAAAGGAAGAAATCCTCCTATAATCTTCTTGTCGAGAGTCTGTAATTTTTGCTTGGTTTTTTGCACGCCTGCACCGATCTTGCGTTTGGTCTTGCGTGAGTTAGTCTTTGACTTGATGGAGCTGGCTCGACGAGCACCCAGTCCTAATTTCGTCTTTGCCTTCATGATTTTAGATACGCCCCACGCTGCGATTTTCTCTCCTAGTCCCGCGTTCGACGATTTGCTTATATCTTCGGCTTCCTGTGCCAATATCTCGTCGGCCCGGTGTCTGGATTCCAGGTCCTTGCTTAATGAATATGCGATATCGTGCTGCTTGCACTTTTCGTCGAGTGAATTAATGCCCACGTCACCGCGAGCTAACCTTTTCGCTAGTTTCGTGCCGGGGCCGCAGAATCTGTAGCCGGGAATGTGTAGCTCGAATGGTAGGTTGTTTATCAGCGAGTTTACGAGCCCCGCGCCGATGTGTTTTTTGTTCTTACCTCTTCGAGTCATTACGCACAACTGACCAGAAAGTATAAATACGCTTCTTTTATACAAATACTTTAGTACAATGCAGGTCGTCAAGCAAGACGTGTGTTTTCCCGTGCGCATTACGCAAGACGATGTATTTAGTGCACGTGAATCACGACATGGCTTACTGTTGCCTTCTGCCATACGTTGCATAATGGCGGGCCCGTCAAACTGTGGCAAGACGTGTGTTTTACTGAGTTTACTGGAGGAGCCAAACGGTCTTCGGTTCGAGAACGTCTACTTGTATTCCAAGTCGTTGCAACAGCCAAAGTACCAGCGCCTAGCAACTGTTCTACGATCTGTGGATGGTCTGGAGTATTTTCCGTTTAGCGATAATACCGATGTTGTACCTCCAAGCGAAGCAAAAGCCAATTCCGTGTTTGTTTTCGACGATGTAATGTGCGAGAAACAAGGCATAATACAAGAGTACTTTTCCATGGGCAGACACGCCAAGGTAGACTGCGTTTACCTGTGTCAGACGTACAGTCGTATTCCAAAACATCTCCTACGAGACAACGCAAATGTCATAGTTTTGTTTCGCATGGACGAACTTAATTTACGCCACGCTTATGATGATCACGTAAACACCGACATGACGTTCCAGGAATTCAAAGACATGTGCTCCTTGTGTTGGAAACACGAGCACGGATTTCTGGTCATCGTAAAGGACTGGCCGCTATATAAGGGCAGGTACAGACGAGGTTTCGATCAGTTTATCGCCAAACATGAGTCATAGCATTTCTAAATTTGGACGCAGCAGTCGAGACTTACGTACTGCTCTCAAGTCTCATGACAGCGATATCCGCAAATACATTTCGCTACTGGCTCAAAAGGTGGAAAGTGTGAAAAACGAATTACTAGAGTATCTCGTTGCCATCGACCAGCGTGTGGAAGCCTCGGATTCTCGCATTCGCGACATGATCGAAGTATCGAATGCTCAAAGACGTGACGATCTGAGAACTTTTCAAAGTAGTCTGAAAGCATCACTATCTCACTTGCCAACAAATTCAGATTTAGCCAAACACAAGAAAGAAGTTTCTGCGATCGAATAAAAAAGTATATAAGGAGGTATTGCAATAAGTTTTCAGCCAGTACAATGTCGGACCTGGCCAGTGACCTTCATCGAGCTATACAGTCTGTTCGTGAAAAATATTTACTTGCTAGACGAACCAGACTTGCACGTGAGATGGAAAATGAGGAGATATTTAAACCAATCACTAGTCGCCTCGACGAACTTAAAAACAAGGAAGAACCAGCCATCATTGTGAAGACAGAAGTTGAAGATGAAATGCCGACTGTAAAGAAGAGAAAGTATGAACGGGATCGAGAAGAAGAGGACTTAACAAGTACAGAGACCAAGCACAAGAAAAAAATACCGAAAAAGGGACATCAAGTTAATGCAATGGTCCGACCATACCTGATATCGTTTACGAGCCGGAATAATGACACGACCTACGGAGTGTACAGAAAATATAATAAGTGGTTCCTCGGTGCTAAAGAAATAGACTTTCTACCAGGAAACATCGTACGCGTAGCAGAGTACAACACGCGCGGGACTCCGGGTCTGTACGAATTGCTGTTTCGCAGGGAGCCTAAAGGATATTCTCACAAAGACTTACAAGAGTACAAAAAACTGCTAGAGCTTACCAACGCACATTTTCGCGATAACGATCCAGATAGTGGTGTATATAAAGACGTAGATCATGAAAAAATCGACATTCTCGCTAATCTCTTCAGTGAACTAACAATACATGGCGTAGGTTTAAAAAAGCTAGAAAGTGGTCAGATATTTGACTATGTATATTGGGACGACCCTAATGAATTAGTTGATCGCCTTAGAATTCTACATGCTTCGCTTAGCGTAGGAAACTATTCGCACATCAACGAAATAGTCTCCATACTTGAAGAACTGAGGGAAGCCGGCTACATACAATGAGTCGAACCGGAATCGCTCGCGAACTTCATGCTCCTGCTAGACGGAAATATCTTCGTCGCAAAGTCATAGTTCGTGGAATTGACGATTTATTCCAGGCGGACCTTGTTGAGATGATACCGTATTCCCGATTGAATAAAGGTTTCAAGTACATGTTGACAGTCATCGATGTTTATAGCAAGTTCGCTTGGGCTAGACCTGTCAAATCAAAGACTGCAGCTGACGTAGCCAAGGCCATGAACAGTATTTTGCGTGATGGACGTGTACCGTCGCACCTGCAAACGGACCTCGGGAAAGAATTCTACAATGCAACCTTCAAGGCTTTGATGAAGAAGTATGGCATCAAACACTACTCTACATTTAGTAACGTCAAAGCCTCCGTTGTCGAAAGGTTTAACAGAACTTTGCGTTCCAAGATGTGGCGACAGTTCACGGCTAACGGAAATTACAAGTGGCTTGACATCTTGCCGAAACTAATAAGCGAGTATAATTCCACGGTGCATTCTACCACGAAAATGAAGCCAAAGGACGTAACGGACAATCGCTTGCTTCAAACAGTGTTTTCCAACACGAAGAAGAAAGATCCACGAAAGCGTAAAGCTAACGTCGGTGACATTGTGCGAATCTCCAAGCAGAAAGGTATCTTCGAGAAAGGTTTCACTGCAAACTGGAGTCCCGAACTTTTCCGTGTGACACATGTTCGTGAATCAGAGCCTAGGACCTACTACCTCGAAGATTTGGACCACAAACCTATCCATGGAGGCTTCTATGCCGAAGAGATTCAGCCTACATTGTATCCCGATACGTACTTGGTGGAGAAGATTATAAAACGAAGAAATGGACGGTCCTATGTCAAGTGGTGGGGCTTTCCACCTCGCTTTAATTCGTGGGTGGCTGATGCGGAAATCGAGAAATCCAAAAAACTTTAGTAATTTGTCAGTGTATTTTTTTTTGTACTTGTAGTAGTGTAGTATGTATGTAATAAAAGTTTTTTTTAAAAGAACTTGCGGTGTTTTTTATTTTCTCAAACCTTACACTTTAGTGGTACTTTTTTAAAATATTAATGTTGTTTTGTGTCATCCAGGGATCGAACCAAGGACCTTAGTCGATCTAATCAGTCAGTATATCGATTACAAATTTATTTAATGGATTTTGAACTTTTTCCCGAATCTCTAGCATTAAAATTACGAATTTCCAATATGGAAGTCTTGACGTCTGATAGGATGATGGTAGTAGAGGATTTAAAGTCTCTTTACAAAAGTTTAACATGGTTTATTGAATTTATTATTTTTTCATAAAATTAAACATTATTGCATCGATCGGGTATCGAACCGAGGACGGGAATCGATCGAATCGATATGTAAATTAATGAGTGATTTATTTAATGAATTTTGGAACTTTTCCCGAATTTCTAGCTAAATAATTACGGATTTTCAAGATGGCGGCCAAATTTCAAGATGGCGGGTGTCACAGTAATAAATGATTACTGCACTCTAGCGGATAAGAACTAAACTAACATGACGTCAGCGCACTCTCGCCGACGATACATTGATGATGGCTTCCAGCATCAAAGACAAGATGGCGGACATGACGTCATACTAGATGACGATATATATGCTTTGAAAAAAAGTGGTGGGAGTCAGTCTGCTAGCACCCACCACGGGGGAAGGAGCCTGTCGCCATTTTTAATTTTTTTTTACCTCGTCGGGTTCGAACCAAGGACTCCAAACTCCGTGTCGTTAATGTATGATTTTTAAAAAAATTTTATTAAACTTTTATTAAATTAATTTTTTTATATTTTTTAAAAAAAATTTCATTAAAATCGGATAATAAATAAAAAAGTTAAAGATGGCGGCCGTAACGGAAATTGCAACGGTGACGTCATAATTTAAAATGGCGGAAAACACATCGCCGGAATTTTCGAGAACACAATGACGTCATCCAAAATGGCGGATCCAAGATGGCGGATCCAAGATGGCCGCCGGGGTCAAGGTCAAACTTGTCCCGTTACGCTATGTCCCGTTACACTCATCCAAGATGGCCGCCGTGACGTCACAATCCAAGATGGCGGACACCGGCACCGGCACCACAGCCAGAAGCCAGATCTCGGAACCCCATTCCTATACTACTCTCGACAACATAGGGATGTCACGGCTGTCAACACGTGCTCACGTGCCTCTACTTACGACCCCCCAGTAATGGGCTTGAACTACTCATCATATGATATCTATATGGGATCACCCTTGATACTAAGCACCAACATAGTGTGGCTCAGTTTCAAGCAGTATACTCTTAGTATATGGCTGTGCCGTGTAACCAGAACTTTATTTTGGTATTTAAAAGTTCAAAACACATTTATATTTCAGTCAACGTACTTTATTTATTCTATAGTTTTAATTACTAAACGTTCTTAGCATTTAAGGGGTATTTCCCATTCCTGGTCATTATTTTATTTTGACGTTTTAAATGGTCTTACTTGTAGGTTGGTTGACAAAATGAAAACAAAATTTTTGTTGGCAATACGTTTTCCACAATTGTCTGCAAAGTTAAATGTTTAACATTTTTGTGCAATATAGACAAGGAGAAACAAATTGCATAAAAAACCAAACATTTTATTGATCTCAAGGTAATACTGGTGACTACTGCGTGGTAGGTTTCATATTTCTTCTAGAAAAATCTATTTAATTTTACCTTTTAAAATCATTAAAATTCTTAGGATTTTTAAAGACTAACTAAAATGTCATAAATATTTCCTGAAAGAAATTCAACCACATCACAATAAAGCCAGCAAAATGTACTTAAAACTAAAAAGATTCAGTTATATTTATTTATTACATTTCATTATATTTATCCATATTGTAGAAAAAACTTTAAAAATGCAACTTTGCAAGCGAAATATGAAAAAAAAGTATGTGAAAGTTAAGTAACTCAAAAAGTTAACAAGTTTAACGTTGTGGAAAGTAAATATTAAAAAAAAAGGACCTGGAACGGAACATACACCCTTATCGAATATTTCTGGGGTTTGTGGACCCCTCACACACAATCCCTTCTTACTATGGTTTCAAACATTCAGAAGCAGCCAAGGGTCGCTTCATATTCGTAGATAGAACTTAATAAATGAGGTTGTGTGAGTACTACAGTCATTGGCGGATCGGGTGGTGGGGTCATAGCGGCATGAGTAACACCCTCCCCCCCCCCTGCCCTTCTGACCAATGAATAATTTTTGTAGTTTCTTCTAATTCCTAATCATAGTTTTCCAAACATACTTATACATTTTTTTAGTGCAGTGCTATAGATAATATGACTTTTTGAATCACAACTAAAACGCACCAAATATTTCAATTCTAAATGTAGCAATATTTGTACTAGAAACATTAACTTCGCCCTCCACTGACCCACATTCTGGATCCGTCCTTGACTACAGTCGGTCCAAAGTTTGTCTTTCAACCTTACGGTTTGTCATAATTGATGTGTTTAGTCCCAAAAAATAAAATGTAATATTAAATAACACAATGGCAAATGCTAGTCAATATTCCACGTCAAAATCAGCGCTTGTATTATCAATTTTTAACATTTCATACGTGGAAATAATTTGGTTTAGAGATAAATAAACGACCACGTTTTAACATGTAAAATTTATAGGGACTGAAAAATGCTGATATGGAGGTTGAAACGGCACTGCTACATGGCGGGAAAGCTTATGTCAGTGACGGTCCTTTTTTTTTTTTAAAAAAAAAAAATACGAACCTATAGGATCCATTTATATTCATTAACGGTCCCTGCAGCGCCAGACTTGTTTGGCAGCAGGGGCTATTTTTCAACGACCAGCTTTGAAACATGCGCATGTTATGTCCCCACGAATGTGATTGCGGTGTGACTATGTAGAAGCGTGTTCTGCATTTTCTAGTCGAAAATGTCATGCACACAAGGGAAATAAAATGATTGAAAGAACCTATAAAGCTAAATGTGTAGCATTATCTGAGTGTGATATACTATATCCGACGTGAAAATTTAAACAATGGTGTGAGAGAACCGACTCTCTACGCTGTAAGTAACTATCTGAAAAATAACATACATTTGTATTAGCGTAAAAATAAATGAACAGTTTAAGAAAAATAATTTAATAGGGAATTCATAACATTCGTATGTCAAGTCTCCTAAACAACGAATATGTTTGAAATTTTGAAGTAATACTTCTTTAGGAGCGTTATGAAAAAAAAGAGTGAATATTTACGATGTGCGCGCAGCATTCTACAAAAATTGACGAAAAAAATAATGGCTTCATACAAATAAAAATTATACATACGCTTTTAAAAAGTATAATTTAGTGATTGAGTTTGAATACGGGACGATATAATAAAAAAAGTATTTATTGTGGATATTAGTGGTATAAATTGTGTTTATAAACTTTTTAAGAGTATTTTTAATTGTGTTTGTATAATTTAAGTTATTTATATTTATTGAATTGTAAATTATAAAATACAAATACTAATTTATACATTAATTTATAATATATCATTAAGTAGAATTAATAAATAAGTGTAAACTTCAAGAATAATATTTTTTTCATCATTAATTAATATTATTTTACCAAATTAAATAATTTATTCTATACACGTGCTTATATAAGTATTGAAAACGGAGTATTTATTTATCTTTTAATTTGGTCAAATTTAGACTTTTCTAACTGTATTTGAAATATCATTCCAGTCTTTTTATTATTTTGTTTCTATTAATTATTTGTAAGCAAAATTAAAGTTAGTTTTTTATTCTATCAAGTCAGTACAATTTCTCTAACGCGCGTGCATTATTTTTACATGTTTAGAAACAATACCAAATTATTTGCAGTGTATATCAACAGCAGCAAATATTATTATTTTGTTCAGAACTTTTATATTTTAGTAATTTTATTTTATATTACGTGCAGGCTTGAAAGCTTTTTCTGGTCAGAACTTTGGCTGTTAAGTAATTGAATTGATTATGCTAAGAAACTGCAACCGCATTTAAACATTTAAGTACAACCGTGTTGGGCAAATGGCAAACAATTGTAAAATATTTCTGGATACAACACGGGGTGTTTTTTTTTCCAGTTAATATTAAGATCTAAAATTTGTTGTTAAAAATGTTAAATATCTCGCAGTTATTCAGCAGAAATGGAGCATGTTACTGCAGTGGTAAAGGAAAGGACTGTCGTAGCCGGGAATCCACGAAATCTCCAATGAATCTATGCTATAGACAACGGCAGATTCCTTTCCCCATGTTTTTTTGCAGCCTCTAATGCACCGTGGCAAGAGGTCCACCTAGTCAGAGGTGTATTTGTGTTGGTGAGGCGGGATGATAGGTGCGACGCTCGCTGGTGTTTCTAGTGTGGTGTCGCCTCTAAGCACAAGGCTCTGAACTGGCACGCAGTTTTCTCGTCGAGTATAGGGCAACCATGGGATTTGAGCATTGAGCACAAAATTAAATGGCAGGGGAAGGGAAGTTAAAGGTTTGACGCAAGTCACTTGAGTGTTTTCATGAATCTCTACCAGGTGTTTCATGTCTAAAAATCGTTCTGAAAACACTAGCTTTAGCCAATTTCACCCTCCTAAAAACACAGTTTTCCGTTAACAGATAACCTTAATGGATATCTTGAGCATTTTTAAAATCGCGTGGTATCCCTCATCCATATTCTGCTCAATGGTCCATTACTTACCTGCATTTAAGAAAATGTCCAGCTCTGTGATGGACCATGTCACACTCACGACCCGAAGACGCAACCCGGGTTATTCCTCTAAGGTCAATGAAAATAATGGACTTGGAACACCCCTCCTCTTGCAGTCGTTAAAAAAGGCCGTATCATTTGATCATTCCTGAATTGTTAAGCTGTACATAAGTATATGCTGGGACCAAGTGATGACCAAGAATGTTCTTTGTATAGTTCCATATCAAACGAAAACTACACTGTGGATTTTTTCCCATAAAAATCACGTGAATGCTATTGCACATTTGTTGACGAAATTTTATACTCATAAGTAAAAACTATTAATATTTTATTTAGTATTAGTTATTAAAGTGATTCAAAATATATTAAAAAAGTTATGTCATCCAACATTGTACAAGGTTTTCAGTTAAATGTAAAAAAAAAACTATTCGGAAACTCAAGGTCATATATGTTTATGCCACATTTTTCTAAACAAAACCATGTCAATGGACGGGTATGATCATGTAGTGGAATTTGGTTCAATTTGC
Source organism: Bacillus rossius redtenbacheri (assembly GCF_032445375.1). NCBI lineage: Eukaryota > Metazoa > Arthropoda > Insecta > Phasmatodea > Bacillidae > Bacillus > Bacillus rossius. The sequence continues at coordinate 42,765,058 of NC_086336.1, forward strand.
AGAAAACTGTTAATAAGTTACGTGTGACACTCCGCGAAATAAACACAACACATTATTTATTACGTTCCGTCCTGAAAACCATAACGATAAACCTTATAAAACCTCCTACTTGAGTGACTTGCATTTTCATGGCATTATTTTATTTTAAGGACAAGTCCTAAGTATGTTATGCTATGTGAGAATTGCTAAATGTGTATTAATACGAATTTTCGTCATTAGATGTACATACACTCTATTTCATATTTCTTATTTACCAGGAACAATTTAAAGATAAACCCTTTATGCTCGACTTTTTGCAAAATGGTCACTCAAGATGTTCTATTTCTGTTTTTTATATGTATATATATTAATAATCGAAACTAAAAATCCAGTAGCCGGACTGAGCGAGCATTAAATATTCTGAAATTGTACCCTGACGAAATAAAAAATAATCTAAAACCACATGGTTCTATGTCATAATTTTTTAATGTTTAAATTTTGTAATTATATTACATGTGGACATCTTAGAGCAGTATGTGACGTAACACTTCTTTTTATCTCTTGTTGCTTGTGTTTTTTTTATAGATCATTATTCTGATTGTAAAATTAATAACAGTTTCTCTTCTAGGTCTTTCCGCCACTGTCTCAGACTCGCCACAACTGAAGTGCTTTCACTTCAGAAAGTAGAAATTTCATGAGAATGATAAGCTCTAGCATAATGTCGATGCAATTTAAATGTTTAAAATGATGTTGTTTTGAGTTGTAATGAACTCTAGAACACTATTCAGTTAAACTGTCGCGGTATCATGCGCGAGGAGTTTATGTTTTGTGTTTATGATGCCGCCAATGAACTCCTGAAACAATGGAGGAGATATAGAGATAGAGGGAGGAAGAGAGAGAGAGTGAGAGAGTGAGAAGCAATCAGTGCACCTGGAATGAAACACTACTCGGTACAAAGAGTTTCGGGTCGATGAATGGTTTCTAGGAATCATGTGAAACGGACTGAAGATGAAGATGATATCCTGGAGGGAAAAACAATATCGCCAAGTTTGTTCTTTCATAATCTTTCTCTCTGTGAAACAGCGGCTGTGAAGATATTGCAATGAAATCTGGGATTTAATATCCACGTGCATACATAGTGGGCACAATACCTTACTGTTTATATAAATAATATTGCGTAAACTTACCGGAATATTTATGAATGAAGAATTGCTGTGAAAATGAGGTGAAATAACAATTATTAAAGTACTATGTCATAGTGATAATTTAAATGAAAGCTATATGTTTCTATTTAAAATGAGATAACGACTACTAACAAAAATTTAATCCAGGAAGGTAAACCCCTTTGTTTCGCAGTACATTAAGTTAAGCGTACCAGTTAAATAAGCTTAATTCTTCAGACGTTCTCCCGATGAAGTTAATATATGGCCTACACGGTATTAATATTAATAATCAAAATAATAATTTATTGCTTAAAATTAAGTTCATAATTTGAATTACCCTGGTTATGCGTACACTCTAATGATATTTAATCAATGTACTAAAACGAAACCTTCTGAATAACTCCTGTAATTCTATTAGTTTTTAATAGGTAGTGGGTTTGGTAGTGGAAGAGCTAAACTACTTACAAAAAAACTACTTAGAAATTTCTTGCGAACCTCCGCTTGGTTGTTTTGTAAAATATAAATGATATTGATTTTTAATTAATTTTTTTCAGTGACAAAACCAAGCATTATTTTTTTATTTCAGGTCCAAGCTGTTCGGTTCTTACATAAATTATGCTGGTAATATTTATATCTACTTAGTAATAAAATATTTTTAAACGGTAAGTGTGTTTGGTGAAATTAACATATTAAATCTCCTAACAACATGTGAATTAGTTTTTTCAATTTCATGCCCAGTGTAGTTTTCTTAAATAAAAATGCTGGCCAAGTAAGTTGCTAAAGCTGAAGTGGGGTTCTCAGGTGAATCTCAATCAACGTTTGACCATACTTTGTTGGAAAAAGATGTTTTAATGGTCGACAGTAAACATATCGATGTGTTTTTTAAGCACGCAAATATATAGATGTATCACATGACAAATATCGTTTTTTCAAGTTTTTAAGTAGTTTTCTACATATTTTCTCTGCCTTGAAAAAAAAATGTTTTCGAAGGTAAAATAAACTGGTAAATAGTAATTTGTTATTAATTATTTCTTTTTTAATCTCTCAATGCACTTGAAATTTAACTTCATTTAAGTAGCGTGGGCTCAGTTTCCCGTATTTTCAATGAAAAGGGTTGAATTCAAACATTAAAATACGGGAGAAAATGTATTTATTCAAATAAAAAAGACTGGAGTCACTAATTGCATTAAACGTCTCGCCAAGTGATGTTTAAGGTAAAATAATGACATGCAGAAATCTTTCTATGGAAGATTTTGAAAAGTGAAATCTACATGTTTTATATTTGTTTCCCCTTTTAATCTATTTTAAATGAAATGAGCTTGATTTTTAGTCCTTTTGCATGAATGCATCTGTCTCGAGAAAATCTCTCTGAAATTGGTCGCGAATTTTCTCGCAAAATTGCAATAAGATGTTTTGAAAAGAGCATGTCTTCAACGTTTGATTTAAAACGGCGCTGCTAGCTCAGTGTTCTCCACTTCTTTTAAACGTCCGTGAATATCAAGAATCATTGCAAAAGAAGAAAGCGCCTGCTTTGAATACTAGCTTCAGCGACAACTTTCTGCTGCTGTAGAGCTACATAAACATTGAAACACTTACAAAAAGTTCTTATTACTAAAAGCTGTCGCGATGACAGCAAAATTTCACTTATTCTCAACTGGTAGTTCAAAGGAACATAAAAATTAATATATATTAGATCTAAAGTTTGTATGGTAAATTTGTTTTACTGTGCGATTGTCCGAGGGTTATTAAGATAATATAATTATATTTAACAAACCTTTGATATATATTTTGTTATTTCACTTACCTTACTCCGGTTACTACAAGGCAAATATCAGTAACCTCGATCGAGCAATGCAAGCTTCATAAATTGAAATCAGCGCGATTCAGTATTCTTTTAAACCTCGAAATTACCAAGATGCTCGTGATATTTTGTGAAGTTATAGATTTTAGTAATATTTTTTATTTAACTTATTGGTGGGGATATATATGACATGTAAGTAAACTAACGAGGTTTCTCCAGAGAATGAAGTACATTTCAGATTATTTTTAAGATGGCAAATCTGGAACTGTTAACTTAATTGTTTACGTACAAAACCACCTAGCCAGAACGAAAGACAGATGCCAATATAACTCAAGATGTTTATATACTTATTTTATAAATGTGAATTAATTATGAATTAATTTTAATTCAATGACACATCTTTGAAGAATGGCATTAACTGGTAACCTTTTGCGGCTGTATGGTAAGTAGTTAAATATTTCATCCATAACGAGCGTATTTCGGAGGTCAAGTAGTCAGAGTATGTACGTGACTGCTGTCTATGGATTATTGATTCCCTTTTCAGAGAAACGTGGCAGGTGTTGCCGTAAGAGGGTAGGTTTCCTAGAGGTGCTCTCGTTTCCTCCACACATTTATTTCATCTCTTATAATCTTCTTTAATCGAGGTCGGCTAAATTTTAAAGCTCTTATTCATATACACCAACCTCGGGTATTTTTGTAGGACTAATTATTTTACCAACAATTCCATCCAAACTCATAGCCATTTTGCACAATTAAAAATATATAAATTTGGTGATATTTTCCGTGAAAAATATTTTGCAGTGACCAGATTTTTTGTGTTACCTTTTGTCTTTAGGCCCGAGACAGTTAAGGGTCCCGCCTACTTGGGCACATATGCGGTGTACATAGCTTCAGAAGAAACCACGTGATTTGAAAACCACTCATATCAGAGTAGGGTCTGTTTACGAAAAAAATTTAAAAACATGCTGAGGGCAGATGGGCTGTTCTGTTTTGGTATTTCGTTTAAAAAAATTGTATTTTTAGGAGAGTGAATAAGGCATAAACGCGTATTTTCCGAGTTATTTATAGGCATGAAAAACCTGCTAGAAGTTCCATTACACCTTTATCTTCATTTATACGCCACCTAACGATATGATTATCGCTCAAATTTCAAAGTTGTCCCATGCACGACGAGAAGACTGCGCGCCAGTCCAGAGGCGACACCGCGCTAGAAAAGCACCGGCGAGCGTCGCACTTATCATCCCGCCTCACCAACACACATACAGCCCTGACTAGGCGGGTACCTTTATGACTAACTGGCCTCGAAAGTCTGTGGTCTAAATAAGTTCACTTTTTTTTTTTGAGTTCCCGTCGTCATTTTCGAAATTAATACAAGAGCCAGGCACATATCAGTTAATTTCAAACGATTTACAAAAAATTTTTAAAGATTTTTCCCCCCTGTAGAATAACCATTAATTTAATATGTGAAATGTAGAAAATTAAAAAGTTCTTATTATTAGCATTTACAAAAAAAATCCTTGTAATCTAAGAATAATTTACATTTAAAATTAAAATGATTAAAAAAATATATAAACAATTCTTTAATTGGCTATGTGAGAAGAACCATGTCTTCATTACAGCGTCTGCTGACAACACTTTCTCCACGTATGCGAACAAAGACGGCTAATGCACGACCTGATACTATTTATTTTTTAAATATTGTTAGAGTGCGTCGCTAGTTGACCATAACTGGTCTTGATGTTTATCAGTGACCACAAAATTATGTCAATAACTTGTTAATGTTTTAGCAACACTATATTAAAAACCTGTTTTGTATTCATCGCAAATCATACGGCAGGATAAACATCTACGTAATATTTTTTGCTAACCATAATATTTTGTTGCATATCAATCGACGTGGACGTTAAATATATGAACGAGCGCGGTCTGACGTGAATGTGAAGTAAGCATTATATCTGAAGGGTGTCGTCTAGATGAAAATATTTTACGTCTTTGGGAACCTTAAAGGCAACACTGCCTTGTTCACTGAATGCCGCGTCGCCGCTATGCGAAATTATTTCTAATGACTTGCAGTGCAGTTGAAAAAAAAAATGTTAACATACATCTCACAAACTTAATATTTTTGGTTGTAGGGGATATATACGAAATAGATTTTTTTACTACCTCAGAAACATTTTGCAAGTTTTATATCGACAACATATTCCGTTGATCCTGCAAAATAAAATTAAATAGCAGTGAGGTCATTTGGAGACATTGCGTGTTGGTTTAGGAAACAGGGAGGACTCTGAGAAAACCCTTCACCACACGAATAACATCCGCCACGTTTAGCGCTCCCTGAAGATTCCATGTGCAAACCTCCAAACTTTGATGGGTGGGGAGAAGGAGAAGTGATTTTTACCCCTTTTTGATGCGTGACATCTTAGCTCTCGGTATACGGCATTTGGTGGGAGTAATTTCGCCATTGGAACGGAAGTTACATGGGACGGAAATGTGTTAACACGGTGCTGCCATTTGTGGCTGAGGGCCGTAATAAAAGTACACAATTCCAAAGGGGAAACTGTATATTATTAACTTTTTAATGAAATTATAACAAGATGGGCAGTATTTTAATAAGATTCCTTGTCGAAGATCAGGTCCAAAGCAGGGGTTTTGTATATTTTCAAGAATTTTTCGCCTTTATCGGAGCAGTTTTTATTATATGATTGAACCTTTCGCTCTGCAAATCGAATGATTCGATATTCGACGTAGCTGTTCCGGCAACGAAGTATAGCGACGGGTGCTGAAGCTACGCGTGATTAACAGCAAAATCAAAATACTAGTAGATATTGTATAGTTATTTGTTTCTGCTGTTTACTTTTCATTTCACACTTTTTGCAGTCTACAAATAATTTTTCAGCCCATCCGGCCAACATTCCCCCTTCCCCCTTCATCAAATCCAAAAAAAAAAATTCGCGATTTAAATCTGAAATTATAACTAAATGGCAAGCTGCTAAAAGAACAGAGCAAGTTTTCTTGAAGAAAAACTGCAAATGGCTTCAAGGCACAATGGAAATACCCCTTAAAGTCACTAATGCAGTTGTTGGCCGTCCGAAAAAGCCTTGTCCAGAAATATATTTGAAAACACAATTTCCGTATATTTATCACGCTCGGCATTATTTTAAAGAAATATACTTTTTTTTAAAAAATTTCGTAACCGAGTTTGGCATTATAATTGTCTTTGCAAACATCACAACACACCAATTTGCTCGTTACCCAGGTCAGATGTTACACATCTCTGGCTAGTACTGAGCTGCACGCTCAAAAATGTTTTTAATAATATCCTCGTTGGTCATTTTTTTTTTCATTACTAACGCTCCAGCGACTGTCTGACAAGTTCGATCATAATTTTAACTATTTAATTTCACAACCGAACTGTGCTACGAAATTTAAGATCCACTCAACCAGCGTGCCTCCAGACAGAGTGAACGCCTTCTGAAGTAAATGGAACGTTTTAAAATTAGCGATTTTTTTTTGCAAACAGCGACGAAGTGTTTGGGCAATAAACTCTTCGGCGACGACCCGACATTGTTTGCCACATGGATGTTGGCAGGAATGGAAAAGGGGGAAAAAAATCATACTGTCGACGATAGAAATGAAAGACTATCCCACGGGGAAGGGAGGAAAAAAAATTTTTCATTCGAAGAATAGCGACACTAATGACGTCATGGGGTGTGGAAGAGTGTGTGTGTGTGGGGGGGGGGGGGGGGAAGAAGCGACAAGCCGGTAATTGAAGTATCGGAGTTTACTGAGTGCGCGTGCATTTCTATCCTTCGTTCACAACCCCTCCCTCCCTTTTTTCCCTCACTTTCGCAAATGACCTCAATTCCCATGAGCCACTGCGTTGCGCGGACGGCAGGGGTTTGTTGTTGTTGTTGCGAGTCCACGCGGTGCTGTCCCGCCAACACAATTTCGGTGGGCGGCAGGTTCCGAGGGACAAACGGAACGCGCTCCCCAAAACGATTAGTCCGCGGTAGCAATAGTGCCCCTACCCCCACTACCAATTGAGTGCGTGTCAGTTCTAATTGGATCTAGTGGATGAGCGTCCTTTCACTTGTAGTCACGGCCCTATGCTAGTCGCACCGGCGAACGAGCACCCTCTTTTCAAAAAGGAATTTTGGGGGTTGGACTTTTTTTCTCGAAAAACATCAACCCCACATTTTTTGTGAAAGGGGAAACATTTTTCAAATTTATTATTTTTTCTTTTAATTTGTAGTGCTGGACAACAATGGAGACATTCAGGCCATCAGAATAACAGAATGTATGCGACGAAATCTTTTCATATGTTTGGGTATTCAGTTCACTTGAACAAATAAAAGTTCTTTAAATTATTTTAAAAAAAAATGTAAATTTTATTGCTAAACGGCTTATCTTAGTAATGAGGGTCTTATATGGATGGTCTGGAATTAGAACTTAATAATAAATTACCTCAATGACAAAAAAAGTAAATACGAGACCAAACTTCAGTTGTGACGAGTCTGAGACAATGACCGAAATACACAATGAGAAATAGTTATTAAGCAATGTATTTGCTTAAGAACTAGCTGCAATAACCGGCGTTGCCCGGGCTGAACACAGGGTGTAGTTAGTGATTGTCTTCTTAATTTGAATGTCAAGTGTGAAAATTAATTTATATCAGTTTCAGATCCCGACAGACGTTGTTCTGCCAGTTTATATATAGTTATTTACCTGGTCTGTATGTAATTTAGACTTTATATAGCAATATAGAAAAAAAGGTGAAAAATAAGAGATTACTAATATTGAAAGGATTCTATTATCTAGCTAATGCTCGGCCTGCATTGCAATGCCTCATTCAGTTTTGTTTTGCAATATGTTTGAAGTAGTTCCACATATACAAATCATCTATCCATCTCTCTCTATATATATATATATATTTATCTCTATCTACATCTATACATATCTATGTATCTCCCTATCTCTATTTATCTCTTTATATGTACATATATACTTCCCACTATCTTTATAACTTCTATATATGTCTCTATATAGCTCTATACATCTATAGGTATATCTCTTTATCTAACCCATTTCATTCTCTATACCTCGCTCTATCTTAACTAATCTCTCCGTCTCTATCTCACTCTATATATATATCACTCTATCACTGTCTCTCTTTTATATTTAAATAAATTGTGTCATGCGTGCGCACTTATACAACAAAAACAGACAAAGTACCGCTATATAAAATGAAATAAACATATTTTTTGACACGATTCGTGCTCCAACTATTGAAAAATAGTTATACCATCTCAGTAACCTTCATGGGCATGCGCATAACAAATCACCAAAATTTCATCGTAATCGGATGAATGGTATAGGAACGCATACGGCACAAACAACGACATGACAAACGCATCAAACGATGGTGCGTTTAAAATTCAAGGCAAATATATCTATTGACGAAGTTAAGAACAAAACTGTTATTAGCGCCTTTATTTTGCTAGCCGCTGCGAGCTTCACTAAGCGGACTGGTCTCACCAAGGAGAAAAATATTAATTTGCCAGACCTTAATATGTGTATGATCGTGTGTCAGACATAGAGAAATGACACTCACTCACTATTTTTATGTCTATGACCTATGATTTTTTCTGTTATAAAATGAAATTATCACTTTTTCACTCCCTTAGGGATGGAATTTCATATTAATATTGGGTATATGTGTTAATCCAGGTTATAAGCTAGCTGTAGGGAAAATTTCATTCAAATCAATGCAGTAAATTTAAGTGAAAGATTAAAAAACATCCATCCATACTTACAAACTTTCGCGTTTATAATATTAGTATAATGATCTATAAAAGCAAACCAGCAACATGAGATAATAAAAGAAGTGTTACGTCATATTGTGTGTCACAATACAAACATTAAACTCTTATGTTATAGAACCACGTGGTTTGATATATTTTGTAATAACTTCTGGTTAAAATTTCAGAACATTTAAATTGCTCGCTTCAACCTGCTAATGGATTTTTAGTTTCGGATTTACAAGTTTCAATGCCATGTATTGTACAGCTAGTGAGGAAATCTCGCATCAATACAATCATATTAAGCAATTATTACATAGCAAAACATACTTGAGATTTGTGTCCTTAAACGAATATAATACCATGAAAAATAAAATTAACATCACGTAGGACGTTTTACAAGATTCATCATCATGATTTTAAGCGCGGTACGTAGAAATTAATATATATGTGTTGGGCGGAGTGTTGCACGAAACTTATTAACATTTTTCTGAAAATTAAAAAAAAAATCCATTATATTATCATTGAAGGTTCATTAACATATTTTTTTTTTTTTTTTAGAAATAAATGTGGGCCAAACTTAATTTACTTGTTTCCAAGAAGTTAGTGTACATTTAACTACCAGGAATTAAACAAAATATTTGGAATTGGGAGCAGAGAAATAATACTATTTTATAAACAATGTGATTTGAAACGAAGTGGAATGTACGAAGAAGCTGATGACTGTCGTTATACGGAGTAAAAAGAAAAAAGAATGTTACGTCGAAGTTGGGTGTAGTAGGGAAGCCTTCTTTTCACCGACGAGAAAGCCAAATGCCTGATCGTGCATCTTCGGTTTTTTTTGTTCATTGTAAAATGTTAGGTTAACTACATTATAAATACTTTAAAACATTGTGAACGGTTGATTTGGTTAGGATAGCTACATTAAATATACTGTGAAATCATGTAAACGGTTTCCTAGCCCTGGAAAGCTACATATTAAAAAGTTATTTGCTAAGCAACCATAAAATGATTTTACAGTATTTTTAATGTAGCTATACTTACCTAATATAACCAACCATACACGCAGTTTTAAAGTATTTATAATGTAGCTAACCTATCCGAATCGACCGCAAAAGTTAATGCCACACCGGTTTGTACAGTGAGATAGAACGGGGGGGAAAAAAAATCGAGCATGAACTTCGGGGCACTTCGGGTGTGGCTGTCTCGTCTGTGAAATGAAGGCTTCCCGGGTGCAGTAGCAGCAGGCCCAGTTCAACTGCTTGATGAAGCGACCACCGGCAGCCATTTCTAGCCGACGACTGACAGGGCTGTCTTCACCGCCAAGGCGGACTCAAGCGCCGAGCACCTGACCGTGTCGAGGGGGAAGCCTAAGATGTCCATCAAGTTCTGTCCCTGCCCGAACACGCCCGAATATTCACCTTCGGCCAACCTCGGGTTTATTTATATATATTTATATTTCCCTGTTTATTTTAATGTAGCTATACTAAACTAACCAACCGTCCACAGTGTTTTAAAGTGTTTTAATGTAGCTAACCTAACCGACCAATTTTAATATTTGAATTCATTTTTCCCTGCGCAAAAATAAAACGTATCCCGAAGTTGGCCGAAGGTGAATATTCGGGCGTGTTCGGGCAGGGACATAACTTGGTGGATATCTTAAGCTTCCCGTGGCGAGGAGTGCCAGGCGACCGAAGGCCCGCCCGCGACCTCCTGTGGTTGGTGCGATGATACGCAAACGCGCACCAATGGGAAACACGCTCGCCGGCAGCGCTCACCGGCGCTGGTCGCGGCGGAACTAACTGCTGCAGAGAGCGTGGCGTGTTAGAGCATCTACTGCGAAGGCGGGCAACCAGTGAGATAACGTCAATAGTCAGAAACTTCAGTTATTACACTTGGTCACAAATCACCTTGTGGTATAAGTAAAACATACCTATTAATTGACTTTCAACCATAACTAAATTTTAAGGTAAAAACGTAAGGATAAAGGTTTTTTTTTGCAATTACTATAGCCTATTTAACATGTGTAATTTAAAAAATTACTTCCAATCAAAAAAGCACTAAAGCAGAAGTGTTAATTTAATTTTTTGGGTATCTGATGTACAAGTGAACTACAACAACTCCACACGAGATACTAACATTACAGCTTCATTTCAACGTGACATCCGAGTTGGAATGATACGTAGAAAGATGCAAAAACAAGAGTAGTATATAATAGGGCATCCGAGGACTGGGTTCTGGGTGAGGTGCCGAGGTGCCGACCGCCATATTGGATTGTGACGTCACGGCGGCCATCTTGGATGGTTGTGACCTTGACCCTTGACCTTGACCTTGAATTTGATCCTCAAAATGTGTCAAAATCCGCCAAAATTGGGCAAAATTTGCCCAAAATTCCTCAAAATTTCCATTTCTGTGGAAAAACATTCCGCCAAAAAATCTCAAAAAATTCAACAATTCAAAAATTCCCGTTTTCGAGAGAAAAATTCCCGTTTCGAGGGAAAATTTCCCGTTTTTAGTCCTTAAAAATCCCAGCGACTAGAAATGTCCATATGTAGGCTTAAGCATCCATCTCTACAGCCTACGATAAGCCTCTGACGTCATCATGGATTATGACGTCACCGTTGCGATTTCCGTTACGGCCGCCATCTTTAACTTTTTTATTTATTATCCGATTTTAATGAAATTTTTTTTTAAAAATTAATAAAAAAATTACTTAGTAAAATTTTAATAAAATACTTATAAAAAACAAACATTTACGACACGGAGTTCGAAGTCCTCGGTTCGAACCCGACGAGTGCAAAAAAAATTAAAAATGGCGACCGATCCTTCCCCCGTGGTGGGTGCTAGCAGACTGACTCCCACCACTTTTTTTCAAAGCATATATATCGTCACCTAGTATGACGTCATGTCCGCCATCTTGTCTTCGATGCTGGAAGCCATCATCAATGTATCGTCGGCTAGAGTGCGCCGATGACATGTTAGTTTAATTCGTATCTGCTAGAGTGCAGTAATCATTTATTACTGTGACACCCGCCATCTTGTCATTTGACCGCCATCTTGAAAATCCGTAATTATTTAGCTAGAAATTCGGGAAAAGTTCCAAAATTCATTAAATAAATCACTCATTAATTTACATATTGATTCGATCGATTCCTGTTCTCGGTTCGATACCCGATCGATGCAAATAATCATAATTCTTATGTAAAAATACCTAAAAAATGACAGGTTTGAAAATAAAAACACTGCAAGTTCTTTTACAAACATAATATTTATTACATAATTTCTATTTTACTACAGGATCACCTGCGAAGGTTAGCAATCTTATAATCATTTAGGTCCGCATAGGCGTGAAATGACTAATTCTTAGCTCCAATCGGTTTATACAAGACAGAGTCCAGCCAGATCCTTTACAGACATAGTCCTCCTCTTCTTGACAGAGTTTCTGGATACCTTGTTTAACAGTTTGCTCGAAATCGTTAGAACTGTAAATTACTGCAGCCGATGTCTTGAATGCACACTTCTTCACTTTGTCATCGAACGGATAAGGCTTTCCATATATACAGTCCAACCACAAGTTATATTTCAAAGGTCCGTTTGTTGCTACGTCATCAGTAAGCTGATTGATTATGTCCTGTCTGATATCATCAAGAAAATTACAAATGTCCTTTGACTCACTTAACGTACTTGGATAATAGTAGTCTTTCAATGTTCCACGAAATGCAGACTGCGCCAAGTAGAAGCCATTATCGTTCACTTGTAATGCTCCGATCACAGTCTTATGTTTATTTTCATGTTCAGATGCCACAGCAATCGGTTGCTGCACATCAGTTTTTTTACTTGTACGCTCACGAGTCACCAATCTAAACTCAGGAGTCGTAATTGCTGCAGGTAGTTCAGCAGTAGGCGCACGGACTTCACCTTTACAGTTTATCGAATGTTGGCGCAAATTATCAATTCGAGTAAACCATTTATGACACTCGTCACAGCGAAACTTCATGCGAGAAGGACTCTTCGTACATTTACTCCTCTCATGTCTCCGTACATCATGTGCAAATGCAAACGTCATGTCGTAGTAGCCACAAGGATGCCTAGTTGAAGACAAACCCGAACCAGATGTCGCTGTTACTGCAACTGAATCATTTCCAGGCATACTCTTATGCACATCAATGCATCGTTGTTGTATAGAAACCTTTACTTTCTGCCGCACTGCAGGTCCTTTACATGTCTCCAAGTGATGCTTCAAATTAGCATTTCTTGTAAATTGCTTGCGACACTTAATACAACCAAACATTTTACGATAAGGGTTCTTGGCACATTCTCTCTTCTCGTGTCGACGAGCATTGCTGATGTTTGAGAAAATCTTGTCACAGTAACGACATCGATGTTCGTTAGTTGACGATTCGCCATCCGTTGAAGTCTCCATCGAGGGCGAAACAGCGTTCGTCGAGGTTTCCTGTACAGTCAGCACTACCGGCATTAAAGTCTCTTCTGCTGGTGGTATCACATCTGTTGAAATCCCCTCCAATGTTGACGTCATCGTTACCAACGGGATCTGCTCCTTCTCCGTCGTAGCTGTCGATAAGGTTCCCGTAGTCGATGGTACAACCTCCGAGTTCAACGTTAAAGACGGTAAAGATGCCATCGAGTTCGCAAGAACAGGTAATTACGCGATTTATGCACCAGATTAAACAATCTAGGTGATCCTTACACCGCCGTCGTCAGAAACAAACTGAGCGTCCTGCTGTCTAGGACACGCTTATATACATGCACCGGATGGAATAATACGCTAGTCAAATCAAGAACAATTTATTATAATACTAGAGTCAAAACAACATTAAAAAATAGAAGCACCATAAAAAAAAAGGAAGCACACTTGGAAGCACCGACAACGAAAAGGCAGCACATTTGGAAGCTCCGACAACGAAAAAGGCAGCACCATCATCGAAAAGACCGCACATTTGTCATTGGCTCCAATATTCATTGGCTCCAATATTCATTGGCTCCAATATTCATTGGTTCCATCAGTCTATTGATTCTATCAGTCTAGTGACTCCAACAGTCATTGACAACAACGACCTTTTTCTTCATCAGCTCCAATGATATTTGGCTAGAATGCTACGAGTCTAAGAGACCATGAGGCTACAATTCTACGAGTGTACAAGACTCCTCCAACTACATTCAAGTGTATAAAGCTCCAAATGCTCCAACAGCTCCAACACGCAATGTACGCGCAATACATGTAATTTACACACAATAAATGTAATGATTACACAGTACACACACACAGGAAACGGAACGTACACACAGTACACACAGGAAACGGAACGTACAAACAGTACACACAGGAAACGGAACGTACACACAGTACACACAGGAAACGGAACGTACACACAGTACACACAGGAAACGTAACGTACACACAGTACACATAGGGAACGGAACGTACACACAGTACACACAGGAAACGGAACGTACACACAGTACACACAGGGAACGGAACGTACACACAGTACACACAGGAAACGGAACGTACACACAGTACACACAGGAAACGGAACGAACACGTAATATTCACGCAATTGACACACAGTACACGCAGAGTACACGCAATTTACGCAAAGTACACCCAATGTACGCAATGTACGCAATATATATGTAATGTACACACAATGACTACGCTTCGTTCGCGCAGGACAAGCATTTAATGAAAACGAAGCACGTTTGGACGGAAATTCTATAAAACGAAAGCTCATTTAACGAAAAGGAGGCGCATTCTCTCGTTCATTCAACTTGGTAGGATACGATTTTTAATGATAAGTTAGGATATAATCTCTCTATCAGTCTATGAATCCAACAGTTTATATTTCCATTAGCCATCGACTCCAACAGTCATTGACTCCAACAGTCATTGGCTCCAACAGTCATTGCCTCCAACAGTCATTGTCTCCAACGGCCTTTTGGTTCATCAGCTCCAATGATATTTGGTTAGAATGCTACGACTCTAAGAGACTATGAGACTACAATTCTACGAGTGTACAAGACTCCTCCAACTACCTTCAAGCGTACAAAGCTCCAACTACTTCAGCAGCATTATGTTATAATAGTACAAGGCTACTTGACTACGAAGCTACAAGTCTACATGGCTCCAATTGAGGCATCTGTCTTCGTCTGAATTTTCTCTTTGACTCCAACTCCGCCCGCCAGCATCTCTTCGATCTGCACCTCGATTATGTTATAATAGTACAAGGCTACTTGACTACGAAGCTACAAGTCTACATGGCTCCAATTACGGCATCTGTCTTCGGCTGAATTTTCTCTTTGGCTCCAACTGCTACAGCAGCATTATGTTATAATAGTACAAGGCTACTTGACTACGAAGCTACACATCTACAAGGCTCCAATTATCACATCTGTCTTCGTCAGCATTTTCTCTTTTGCTCCCACTGCTCCAACAGCATTATGTTATATGATTCCATGGATACTTTGTTACGTAGCTACAGGTCTACGAGGTTCCAATGCATCATGTTTACGAAGCTTCCAGAACACAGGGTTACGAGACTGCGAGGCTACAGGACTACGAAGCTTCCAGGACACGAGGCTACATGGCTACGAGACTACATGACTCTAACTGATTACAATAGCACCACTCAGTGGTGAGAGTTAGGTTATCTCATGCAAAAGTACTTTATGCATGTAGTTCTGCTTTTCAACAACAGATGTCGCCACATGTTGCTTGCAGGTAAATAATATTTAGTTCTTTTATGCGGGATGCGGGATGCTCACTAACGATCGCAAAAGAAGGATGGCTTCGCTAGACTCCAAGGAAAAGGAAGTTCGTCTTGCATGTTGGTGCTCCACAGATGTCTCATGGCGTAATATTAATTTGACTGAGTAATGATATTTGTCAATTCCACCTGATAAAAATATTGCAAGTTTTGATTAAGTAGCAGAAATTCACTTATTAAATATAACCTTAAATAAATTAACATGACTCATTACATAGAAAAAATCCTTCATGAAGAGATCAATTGCTCATCTGTAACCAGAAGCACTTGCAGAAAACCATCAAAATATTGCCAAGTATAATCAGGAGCACACGGAGAAAACTATCATAATATTGTCAAGAATAAACGGGAGCACACGGAGAAATCCACTATAATATTGACAAGAATAATCAGGAGCACACGGAGAAAACTACCATAATATAGTCAAGAATAAACGGGAGCACACGGAGAAAACCATAAAAATATTGACAAGAATATTCAGGAGCACACGGAGAAAACCGCAGCAAGTTTTCTTTGATATCATTATATTTCAGGAAAAAAATAATACTAAAAAATAAAAATAAATTAATAAAAAAATTGAAAAAAATAAAATAAAAAAATACATAAAATTCTGCTAGCTTGTGAACTTCTCATTGTTGAACAAAGATAGAGTTCTAGTACAAGCCAGAATTTTATGTATTTTTTTATTTTATTTTTTTCAATTTTTTTATTAATTTATTTTTATTTTTTAGTATTATTTTTTTCCTGAAATATAATGATATCAAAGAAAACTTGCTGCGGTTTTCTCCGTGTGCTCCTGAATATTCTTGTCAATATTTTTATGGTTTTCTCCGTGTGCTCCCGTTTATTCTTGACTATATTATGGTAGTTTTCTCCGTGTGCTCCTGATTATTCTTGTCAATATTATGGTGGATTTCTCCGTGTGCTCCCGTTTATTCTTGACAATATTATGATAGTTTTCTCCGTGTGCTCCTGATTATACTTGGCAATATTTTGATGGTTTTCTGCAAGTGCTTCTGGTTACAGATGAGCAATTGATCTCTTCATGAAGGATTTTTTCTATGTAATGAGTCATGTTAATTTATTTAAGGTTATATTTAATTAGTGAATTTCTGCTACTTAATCAAAACTTGCAATATTTTTATCAGGTGGAATTGACAAATATCATTACTCAGTCAAATTAATATTACGCCATGAGACATCTGTGGAGCACCAACATGCAAGACGAACTTCCTTTTCCTTGGAGTCTAGCGAAGCCATCCTTCTTTTGCGATCGTTAGTGAGCATCCCGCATCCCGCATAAAAGAACTAAATATTATTTACCTGCAAGCAACATGTGGCGACATCTGTTGTTGAAAAGCAGAACTACATGCATAAAGTACTTTTGCATGAGATAACCTAACTCTCACCACTGAGTGGTGCTATTGTAATCAGTTAGAGTCATGTAGTCTCGTAGCCATGTAGCCTCGTGTCCTGGAAGCTTCGTAGTCCTGTAGCCTCGCAGTCTCGTAACCCTGTGTTCTGGAAGCTTCGTAAACATGATGCATTGGAACCTCGTAGACCTGTAGCTACGTAACAAAGTATCCATGGAATCATATAACATAATGCTGTTGGAGCAGTGGGAGCAAAAGAGAAAATGCTGACGAAGACAGATGTGATAATTGGAGCCTTGTAGATGTGTAGCTTCGTAGTCAAGTAGCCTTGTACTATTATAACATAATGCTGCTGTAGCAGTTGGAGCCAAAGAGAAAATTCAGCCGAAGACAGATGCCGTAATTGGAGCCATGTAGACTTGTAGCTTCGTAGTCAAGTAGCCTTGTACTATTATAACATAATCGAGGTGCAGATCGAAGAGATGCTGGCGGGCGGAGTTGGAGTCAAAGAGAAAATTCAGACGAAGACAGATGCCTCAATTGGAGCCATGTAGACTTGTAGCTTCGTAGTCAAGTAGCCTTGTACTATTATAACATAATGCTGCTGAAGTAGTTGGAGCTTTGTACGCTTGAAGGTAGTTGGAGGAGTCTTGTACACTCGTAGAATTGTAGTCTCATAGTATCTTAGAGTCGTAGCATTCTAACCAAATATCATTGGAGCTGATGAACCAAAAGGCCGTTGGAGACAATGACTGTTGGAGGCAATGACTGTTGGAGCCAATGACTGTTGGAGTCAATGACTGTTGGAGTCGATGGCTAATGGAAATATAAACTGTTGGATTCATAGACTGATGGAGAGATTATATCCTAACTTATCATTGAAAATCGTATCCTACCAAGTTGAATGAACGAGAGAATGCGCCTCCTTTTCGTTAAATGAGCTTTCGTTTTATAGAATTTCCGTCCAAACGTGCTTCGTTTTCATTAAATGCTTGTCCTGCGCGAACGAAGCGTAGTCATTGTGTGTACATTACATATATATTGCGTACATTGCGTACATTGGGTGTACTTTGCGTAAATTGCGTGTACTCTGCGTGTACTGTGTGTCAATTGCGTGAATATTACGTGTTCGTTCCGTTTCCTGTGTGTACTGTGTGTACGTTCCGTTTCCTGTGTGTACTGTGTGTACGTTCCGTTCCCTGTGTGTACTGTGTGTACGTTCCGTTTCCTGTGTGTACTGTGTGTACGTTCCGTTCCCTGTGTGTACTGTGTGTACGTTCCGTTTCCTGTGTGTACTGTGTGTACGTTCCGTTTCCTGTGTGTACTGTGTGTACGTTCCGTTTCCTGTGTGTACTGTGTGTACATTCCGTTTCCTGTGTGTACTGAGTGTACGTTCCGTTTCCTGTGTGTACTGTGTGTACGTTCCGTTTCCTGTGTGTACTGTGTGTACGTTCCGTTTCCTGTGTGTACTGTGTGTACGTTCCGTTTCCTGTGTGTACTGTGTGTACGTTCCGTTTCCTGTGTGTGTGTACTGTGTAATCATTACATTTATTGTGTGTAAATTACATGTATTGCGCGTACATTGCGTGTTGGAGCTGTTGGAGCATTTGGAGCTTTATACACTTGAATGTAGTTGGAGGAGTCTTGTACACTCGTAGAATTGTAGCCTCATGGTCTCTTAGACTCGTAGCATTCTAGCCAAATATCATTGGAGCTGATGAAGAAAAAGGTCGTTGTTGTCAATGACTGTTGGAGTCACTAGACTGATAGAATCAATAGACTGATGGAACCAATGAATATTGGAGCCAATGAATATTGGAGCCAATGAATATTGGAGCCAATGACAAATGTGCGGTCTTTTCGATGATGGTGCTGCCTTTTTCGTTGTCGGTGCTTCCAAATGTGCTGCCTTTTCGTTGTCGGTGCTTCCAAGTGTGCTTCCTTTTTTTTTGATGGTGCTTCTATTTTTTAATGTTGTTTTGACTCTAGTATTATAATAAATTGTTCTTGATTTGACTAGCGTATTATTCCATCCGGTGCATGTATATAAGCGAGTCCTAGACAGCAGGACGCTCAGTTTGTTTCTGACGACGGCGGTGTAAGGATCACCTAGATTGTTTAATCTGGTGCATAAATCGCGTAATTACCTGTTCTTGCGAACTCGATGGCATCTTTACCGTCTTTAACGTTGAACTCGGAGGTTGTACCATCGACTACGGGAACCTTATCGACAGCTACGACGGAGAAGGAGCAGATCCCGTTGGTAACGATGACGTCAACATTGGAGGGGATTTCAACAGATGTGATACCACCAGCAGAAGAGACTTTAATGCCGGTAGTGCTGACTGTACAGGAAACCTCGACGAACGCTGTTTCGCCCTCGATGGAGACTTCAACGGATGGCGAATCGTCAACTAACGAACATCGATGTCGTTACTGTGACAAGATTTTCTCAAACATCAGCAATGCTCGTCGACACGAGAAGAGAGAATGTGCCATGAACCCTTATCGTAAAATGTTTGGTTGTATTAAGTGTCGCAAGCAATTTACAAGAAATGCTAATTTGAAGCATCACTTGGAGACATGTAAAGGACCTGCAGTGCGGCAGAAAGTAAAGGTTTCTATACAACAACGATGCATTGATGTGCATAAGAGTATGCCTGGAAATGATTCAGTTGCAGTAACAGCGACATCTGGTTCGGGTTTGTCTTCAACTAGGCATCCTTGTGGCTACTACGACATGACGTTTGCATTTGCACATGATGTACGGAGACATGAGAGGAGTAAATGTACGAAGAGTCCTTCTCGCATGAAGTTTCGCTGTGACGAGTGTCATAAATGGTTTACTCGAATTGATAATTTGCGCCAACATTCGATAAACTGTAAAGGTGAAGTCCGTGCGCCTACTGCTGAACTACCTGCAGCAATTACGACTCCTGAGTTTAGATTGGTGACTCGTGAGCGTACAAGTAAAAAAACTGATGTGCAGCAACCGATTGCTGTGGCATCTGAACATGAAAATAAACATAAGACTGTGATCGGAGCATTACAAGTGAACGATAATGGCTTCTACTTGGCGCAGTCTGCATTTCGTGGAACATTGAAAGACTACTATTATCCAAGTACGTTAAGTGAGTCAAAGGACATTTGTAATTTTCTTGATGATATCAGACAGGACATAATCAATCAGCTTACTGATGACGTAGCAACAAACGGACCTTTGAAATATAACTTGTGGTTGGACTGTATATATGGAAAGCCTTATCCGTTCGATGACAAAGTGAAGAAGTGTGCATTCAAGACATCGGCTGCAGTAATTTACAGTTCTAACGATATCGAGCAAACTGTTAAACAAGGTATCCAGAAACTCTGTCAAGAAGAGGAGGACTATGTCTGTAAAGGATCTGGCTGGACTCTGTCTTGTATAAACCGATTGGAGCTAAGAATTAGTCATTTCACGCCTATGCGGACCTAAATGATTATAAGATTGCTAACCTTCGCAGGTGATCCTGTAGTAAAATAGAAATTATGTAATAAATATTATGTTTGTAAAAGAACTTGCAGTGTTTTTATTTTCGAACCTGTCATTTTTTAGGTATTTTTACATAAGAATTATGATTATTTGCATCGATCGGGTATCGAACCGAGAACAGGAATCGATAGAATCAATATGTAAATTAATGAGTGATTTATTTAATGAATTTTGGAACTTTTCCCGAATTTCTAGCTAAATAATTACGGATTTTCAAGATGGCGGTCAAATGACAAGATGGCGGGTGTCACAGTAATAAATGATTACTGCACTCTAGCGGATACGAATTAAACTAACATGTCATCGGCGCACTCTAGCCGACGATACATTGATGATGGCTTCCAGCATCGAAGACAAGATGGCGGACATGACGTCATACTAGGTGACGATATATATGCTTTGAAAAAAAGTGGTGGGAGTCAGTCTGCTAGCACCCACCACGGGGGAAGGATCGGTCGCCATTTTTAATTTTTTTTGCACTCGTCGGGTTCGAACCGAGGACTTCGAACTCCGTGTCGTAAATGTTTGTTTTTTATAAGTATTTTATTAAAATTTTACTAAGTAAATTTTTTATTAATTTTTAAAAAAAAAAATCATTAAAATCGGATAATAAATAAAAAAGTTAAAGATGGCGGCCGTAACGGAAATTGCAACGGTGACGTCATAATCCATGATGACGTCAGAGGCTTATCGTAGGCTGTAGACATGGATGCTTAAGCCTACATATGGACATTTCTAGCCGCTGGGATTTTTAAGGACTAAAAACGGGAAATTTTCCCTCGAAA
The DNA here is from genome assembly GCF_032445375.1 of Bacillus rossius redtenbacheri. Classification (NCBI taxonomy): domain Eukaryota; kingdom Metazoa; phylum Arthropoda; class Insecta; order Phasmatodea; family Bacillidae; genus Bacillus; species Bacillus rossius. The sequence continues at coordinate 42,786,274 of NC_086336.1, forward strand.
CGGGAATTTTTCTCTCGAAAACGGGAATTTTTGAATTGTGGAATTTTTTGAGATTTTTTGGCGGAATGTTTTTCCACAGAAATGGAAATTTTGAGGAATTTTGGGCAAATTTTGCCCAATTTTGGCGGATTTTGACACATTTTGAGGATCAAATTCAAGGTCAAGGTCAAGGGTCAAGGTCACAACCATCCAAGATGGCCGCCGTGACGTCACAATCCAATATGGCGGTCGGCACCTCGGCACCTCACCCAGAACCCAGTCCTCGGATGCCCTATTATATACTACTAACAAGTTGCGTTTTTTTTTGGCCAAATTTAATTTGGATTTTTAGTCACTTAATAACTTAGAAAAGAAAAATAAAAAACAATTTTTTACATTTATCTATGATTGACAGTCACATTTATGAAGTGAAACTTCTTTGGGCGCGATATGAGTAAAATTTTAAGACCGAAATTTAATGCAACGTCTTCGAGAAACATTGTTGTGAAACCTTTTTTTTTTCCTGTCATATTTTTAACTAAGTGTAATAATTTTTTGTGAGGGGTCTGGGTGAGGGAAGACTCTAAGTGCGTCCCAGGCCGAAGCCTATACGCCTAGTCATTCTGGGTTTCAGCCATGCAGAAAGGATAGCATGCATCGTGTGCTGTGTTCGGGGATTGGCCAGCCATGGCAGCAATCGGTGCTATGACTAACTCACCTATCTTAAACTCTGGACTATTAACTAGTTAAGGTGGACCCAGGTATAACCTGCCTAAACACTGGGAAAATCCTGGGCTCATTCATGTGGGGTAAAATAGTGTTAGCACTGAGCAGGTAGGTTCAGTACAGGACAAGAAGGATGGTCCAGAAAGAAGAGTTGGTCAGGGGCAGAAAGGTTTCTGCCATGCTGGGGTAGGGAGCTTGGACCTTTCGCCCCGCACTGGTGCTTGTGCGCATCTGGATGTGTGCCAGTGACTCATGCGCCCCTGGCGGCTGATGCGCGTGTGCTCATAGATAGAAAAAAAAACGTGTTCAGCGAGTATAAGATATGTGTATTAACGTACTTACGTTAATAAATCGCGGACTGATGCGTCGGGTCTCACTCCATAAGGGTTGGAGCGTCAGGTCACCTGGCTCCAGTTAGAAGGCTGTCAGCAATTTGCGAAAATTATCCAGCCTGTCATTGAATAATCATTGCTCCAGCTTCCACGCTTCAGGAGCTACGAGTTAATTAATGAAAAATGCCTAACCGCGAGTTGGTGCATCAGGTCTCACTCAGGAAGGGATAGAACTGCAATTTGACTTGTCGCGAGTGGGCATGGTTTAAACCCTGCTTGATTATGGCCTATAGGCTTTGGCCTGAGACGCAATTAATCTCCCTAACACGTACCCCTCTCAAATACACTTAGTTTTTAGTTAGGTTAGGGAAAAAAAATCCGCTCTGCTGTTATTGGCGGTCGGCTGTCGTCTCTCGGGGCGCGCGCATCTCTCCTGCGGGCTGTTGGTCGTTAGTGCCCTGCGACCTTTCGAGTTACCGAAGGCTGGCAGTGCGCGGGGGATTTGTGAGCCACATGGTGGCGACTTAGCAGTGCCATCTGCTACCGACCGCGTCCCGCGGGTGGCGGATACGGGATCCCAGCCCGAGAGTTGCAATCTCGCTGGGGTGACTGTGAATAACCAATAGCAGTCCGCGGACCAATGGCCGGCTTGGTGGAGTCGTTATGATTATCGGTGGTGAAAGACAGCCTGATGAAGATCGGCGCGCTGCTGTAAGCAGTTTCGTCGGCGAAGGCACTGCAGGGGAGCTCGATGTGCCCTGGTAGCGAGGTGTAGACGAACTGCGGGCTGGAACCTGCGGAGCTGCGGAATGCTGCGCGCGCAACGGAACTGAAAAGCATCGGAACTCTGAACGTAGACTGCCCTGGGGGGGGGGGGGGAGGAAGTGCGGAGAATATGTTGTGGACGGTGCAGAGAACTAGTCGGGTCCTGTTCACTTGAGCGGGCTCCACGTGGTGGCTAAACCCTGCCATGATGCAGGGATAGGCGGGTCGCGCCTGCGCCTGACGCCAGTCCGACTTGCTGGCATCCAGTAAGGGAGTATTTGCGCAGAGGGCAAGACAAAGGAGTTTGAGATTATTGCGGTGCACCGCGCCACGGACCATATTCACAAGAAAATGGTGTTCTTCAAGTACGCATTTTTTCAATTACTTGCATTGTTAAACAGTGTTAACGTATTTTTTTTAGCTGTGATAATACATAATTTTAAGTGAAACTTCTTTGGGCACGAAGAGAGTTATATTTCAGTTACAGTTCCAAGGCCGAATTTTAATGCAACATTTCCCGTGAAACATTATTTTGAAACGTTTCTGACGCCAAAGAAATATTAAGAGAGCACTTACAAGTTGAGTTTTGATTTGCTAAAGAAGTTTTTATTGTATCAGGTGTACTGAGTTACACGCTCTCTCTTTCTCTTTTTATTACTAATTATAGCAGTTTAGCTAACAATGTAAGAACAACAAGAAAAATAATGTGAGCGAATTTTTCAGTACTTGCCAATGATGTGTAAACATTTAAACTCGGTAACGAGCAGATTCGTGTGTTTTCATGTTGCAAATAAAATGATATGAAACTTAGACATTAAATTTTACGTAGAATTATTAAAAAAAATGCTGAGCGTGATACATATACAAAAACTATTAATTTTAGGGGAAAACAAGAAAAATAATTCCCTTTTTTAAAACCTAACTATTATTCTGCTTAGCAAAATGATAACTTAACCAACCCAACCCAATCTTACCCAGGTTATATTAGGTTTTTATTTCATACAATTTTTCTAGACTCTGTGCATTTGATGCGTTTCGGGTAGATTTGGAACAGTTATGATGCATTTCGTGAGCTGGTACAACCAAAGTGTCTTAAAAAAACGAAAAAAAAAAACTACAGTTAGCGCATTTATTGCGCTGCAGTTAGTTTCGGAACAGCTACGATGCTTTGGTGCGAACCGAAACGGAACCATCCCAATCCAGTCGATTAAATAAGAAAAAAATATTAAAAATAACCTGGGAGATCCTATCAATAAAAAAATGTACTTAATTTTCAGGGTTAAAAGTCACAGGTTGGAGCACGAAACGCAAAATAAAAAGTCTATGCGGTGACCATACCTGCTTTTACTTGATTTTATTTTGAAAAACTATTAACTATGCCCTAGTCTTAAATTATTTTTCTTCAATTTCCATTAGACTGGAAATCATTTTAGAAATTAGGTGTTTTGGTTTCTTAAATATATATTTAGTTTAGCACCACTGCATTGAATAAAACATTACTTATGCGAAAATATAAAAAAAATCACTGAATCTAGAAAATATATTCACGTGCTTTTGTGAAATATAAAACCGTTAGTATTTTTCTCACTAAAGATGGAACTATAAAAAAAACCTTTAAGCCTCTATGCAAAACTGTGCAACGTTAAAACCTAACGTTTAATCTTCTCTCAGAGATTATAGTGCAGGAGTTACCTTGGAAAATAGCAAGTAAGCTATGCCTCAGGAGAGAAGGAAGTATGGATTATTTTTTCGGCACTTAAGCAGGTGCTCGTGGAGTTAAAAACTTGAGAACGGCTTGGGAAGAGAGTGCTTTTCCACCGAAAGCAATATGCAGATTTTTTTTTCTTAATAAAGTGCTTATTATTTTTTTTTTCTGTTATGGAAACCAGGGTAGAAGACGATGAACGTTATCACTCGCGGCTTGATGACGCCCCTCGAAAAAAAAATGCTTATCACCTGTGCCTGTTCACGGACTTTTTCTGGCGGCAGTTCCCGTATCTACTTCGAATCTCTTTGCTCTTAACAGCCTCCTTCACCTGGAGCACTGCTTATCTCTCTCTCTCTCTCTCTATCTCTCTCTCTCTATCTCTCTCTCTATCTCTCTCTCTCTATCTCTCTCTCTTTCCCTCTTTCTTAAAAATTCTCTCGCTGGGGTGCTCGGTACGCACGAAAATAAAAAAATAAACAAACAGTAAACACTCCTAACGGTGGAGAGGAGAATTATTGCCCTAAGGAGTAAAGAAAAAGCTCTGTTAAATTGCTACCACCCTTCTCCTTCCCTCGTATATGAGCTACGGTGGATTTGAATTTTTAATGGCCTACGGAGTGCCGTGAAGAACGGGTCTCCAGCAAAAACTTCTGGAAGCAGCGATCGTGAAGGCAGGTAAAATTAATCTTAGCAAAATGCACATTAATGGGAGGGAAAACAAATTGGTTTACAAAAAAAAATCGTTCGCCAAGAGCAAAAGTGCGCGGAAAGAAAGGAAAAAAAAAAACTCTCCCATGTATTTTATTCAAGTTTTTGGGCCAATTATATTAACCATTACTTTCACATAACGTAAACTTTATTTAAAAATAAACATATACATGTACATCACTGTTTCCAGTGATTCCAGACGGAGACAACAAAATAAAAATGTTACTACTGAAAACTTTTGCCTTATGCACAGCATACTCTGTAATTGCACACAGAATGTTTCCAAACAACAACGACAAAAACCCAGCAGGCGATTCTTTAAGCGAAAATGTTTCGAAAACCTACTAGCCACTTTCTACTTAACTTAATTAGTAAAAAAGTTGAACATCCTAATAATTAAAATTTATGTTACACGTTTTCAAAGGAAAATAGGGAAGTATTTGCAGCTATGTAACAAACAGCTGAATATTTCTTATAAGAGTGATTTTTCACCTGTGCATTCTTGGTTAAAAATATAACTACACTTAGCTTACAAAAAAAAGTTTATATTTTTTACGATTTTCTTCCAACCCTAAGCAGTAATTAATTTTCAACAAAATACTACCTACTAAAAGAAAAACCAAAGATAACAAGAAATTTGCTTGGTCGAAAGTAGTAGGCTATATAAATGGGCATGCAGGCACAATGTATTTCTTATGGGACTGGGACATTGTGGTGGATTGATGGGGTGGCTTGCCAATCGTCAGGACTCGACAATGTTTGGGACTTTGGCGGCCAACATGGATGACACCACGTCCGCCATCTTGGAATCGGCTGTTTAGAAATTGTAATTATTAAGCTAGAAATTCAGAAAAAATTTAAAAAAAATTACATTAATTTGAATTAATTTGAATTTGCGGCCCAAATGTTTTGTTCACGTGGTGCTGTGCTTACAGATACAAGTCATAGAAGTGAGAGGTTTTTTTTAAATTCAGGGGGTTCTGCTTTATCCCCCGATCTACGTCTCTGCTTACTGTACACTTATTATTCGCACGGAAACAAATGTATTCACGACAGAAAGAGTTACAAAATATTGTTTTCTCCTTTAATACATTATAATATTAGAATATTTTCTTTATTAATTTGTAAAAAAAAATTAAAAAAATGTTTTAATAATGTAAAGACAAATAACACACAATAAACACCATTAGATAACAATTCTTAACTGGATAAAAAAATTGGTCGTCTGTTAAGTCGGTTTACGGACGATAGTTTAACGTGACAGCGTCATAACAAAACATTGATGAAATGATTGCATACTTTTATGAATAAAATTGAATATTTTTTATTTTAATAATAAAAGACTAAATACTTGAAATTATACTAGTAATCAGATTTTTAAAATACAAGAATATTTAACCTTTACTGCCGAAATTGTTTTTGTAATAAGCAATGAAAACAACATTAACTTTTCACTTCACTTTATGAACACTCGACGAAACAGTTCACGTGTAGATGACTTGTAATTAATTTTAAAAACTGGCGTTTAGCTATAAAGTTTAAATATAATTATGAACAAGTTTTCATATAAATAAACAGTAATCAAATATCTATCATCAATTATATGAATCACCATAATTTTTTAGTCAGTTGTAACATAACCTATTATTACTGCACTCGCCGACAGCGTAACGGAACACAGCGTAACGGAACAATGAGCGTAACGGGACACATTATAAATAATAAGTTATTTTATTATTATAATTTTACAAATAATGTAATCATTAAATTAGAATAAACATTCAGAATAATTTTTGATATTAAATATTAATTAAAATACATTGCAATTATTTTACTAAATTAGGTAATTAATTTTATACATCTGTTTATATTTATATTAAATACCGAGTATTTATTAATATTTATTATTAATTTAAATTATACTTCACCAACGTTATTTATTAAATCAATTCAGTACTTTTATTATTATATTTATTTTAATTACTTGCATTTAAAATTAAAGTTAGTTCTTTATTACGCCAAAAGTACATGCGACCAATTTTTTTTTTCCCATTAAAACATTACATGTGTAGGTGTTGTTTTTGAATCAGACGTTGCTTTATGCGTGTCATTAAGTTGAGATTTATAAGAGAGTATTTATCCTTTATTTGGCACTGAATTTAACTCTCGACATAAACCATCCACAATCGACTTTTACGTACACATGAGGCCTTGCACCGAATTCCTATTTTCGAATAAATTTGCATGTCGTCACACACTTTTAGCGTGGAGCCCGCAGTTCAACCGACATTTGCTTGCGCTCACTTTCCAATACCGCCGCCTCACAGCGCTGTCATCGCAGAGCCATTTTGCTGTGACGTCACTTACCCACGAGTTACAAACAGAAACAAATAGAAAGAGAAACCCCATTTAAGAAGTAAACTGCAACAATAAAAAACTATCTTAAATTAATTTTTTTATTAAGTTAAGAAGGCTTAATGCATTAACTTCACCATTAAGTCAATAAATAATTTAATACCTCTGTATCAAACTCAAACAATATCGAAATATTTTAACTGTTATTGCATCTTGCCTCTGGAACGCCTCGACCAAATTCTCAACACGCCTTATTACTGTCTTATAAAAAACATTGACTTTCGAAATTCAGACACGTAATCAAGAGAATAGTGAATAATGTGTGTGTGTGTGTGTGTGTGTGTGAGAATGAATGATAGTGTAATGAGAACTTTAACCATTAATTATTTTTTTAATATTTGTTTATTTTAAACAATACTTTAAATGGTTTATTTTATAACTAACGTTGTATTTTATTTGTTAGATTATTCATCAGTAATTGCTGTAATTTGTTTGTATGTATTTCATGTCTGATTGCTAGATATCACTTATAATGAGTGATTTATGTCATGTGTCATAAGTCGTGAATAAATAATATCTTTACCCATTAGCAGAGGAAGTATGACGATCTTAATCACTCAGTTAGATGCAAGACATGTTAATGGACGAATGTTAATAAAAACCAAACAATTATTGCATTTAAACGTAGCCCTTCTTAAGAGCGATTCTATTTTTTTTGTATAACTCAACAGCGCACCAGATTGTGTTCACCATGGGGCATTATTTTGACCGTTCCGTTGGCGAATAAGGCTATCAGTGGTCACAGCTTGGGCGATAAATCACAGGAATGTCTTCCTGCAGACCTGAGGTTCAAACCCTGAAATACTTCAGAGGAGAGTGCTGCTCCACTCGTGATTGAAAGGTTCCGTTATTGATATTTGCAAATTATGACATACGAAATGGATAAATAATTCCCTCAAATAAAGTACACCAAATTTTAGTAAATGCCTCTAATATTAAATGTATTAATTTTTATTAATAATGTAGTAACAGGAAGTGTAAATCGTTGAATAATTTTCTCTCCACCAGTGTCAAATTGTTGAGATAAAACTATTTTATCACTACAATTAAAAAAAGACGTGAGCGAGTATTTCAGTACTCACCAGTGATGTGTTTAAATTCAATCTTTGGTAACGAGCAAACCCATGTGATTTCATGTTCTTCAAGTTGAAAATAAACTTATGCGGAACTCGGACACGCGATTTAACCTAAAATTCTTAAAAATGACTCCGAATGTGATAAGTAAAAATAATAAGTTTTCAAATACAGAAATTTCTGGACGCGAATCACTTACATAATTCCTGTGCCCACCACTAGATAGCACTGCCTGAATCGTAACGTTGCTTGCCGCCATCAAACGCAGACAGCAAACGGCAGTGCGAAACAACCGGGAATTTTAAACTCCGGCCTTGGACCTGATTTCCGACCAAGAATTTTTAGTAAAATACTGCCCATCTTTTTAATATTCCCTAAACAGTTAATAATGTAGAGTTTCCGCAAACGTTACAAGTAATACTTCCATTAACATTACTAAAACATTAACCTGAAACCTTTAAAAACTCATTTTATAACACTACTTTATATATTTGTTTTTGCTTAAACGATTTAATTCATACTGTAAATACTTTCTACAAACAAACCTTAAGTTATTAAGTTGATCAAACATTATTGTATAAAACATTATAATGTTATTAAAAAAGTATTAAAAAAATTCTCTGGACGATATTTAAACCCCGCCCCTTGTGATTACAAAGTGCGTGCTCAACCGCTATGCTACTTTTTTTTTTAATGTTTGGCTTGCTGGTGATATTCATCTCCAACCAGACAATTTAGCGTGACAGTTTTATTGACTTTGCCAAATCGATGAAAAATTTGGACATTTACAAATTTACACCCATGCCTTATACGGGATTCGAACCCAGAACCTCTCGCATCGTAGGCCAATCTGCATCTGACTACGCTACGGAGATTCGCCTAAACCCCTTGGGAAGCTAGGAGAATGTGTGTTAAAATGAGTCCGATGCCAGATTCCTTATTTATTTTAAAAACTTGTGATTACTTTTTTTTATAATGACTATTTAAGTTTACCAAATTTGTACCAGGATAATTTCACTATCATAAAGTTTCATTTGGCACACCAATACCTACTTTTGGTAGGTCCCCCAACTGTTCATGAAAGTGACTACATACGGGTTTATGTTGCTACACGTGGGTCAGCCATCTTTGTAAAAGAAAAACCGTTCATCGACTTCCATTCCATTTTCACGAAACTAATCCTACCAAATGCCATATACCGAGAACTAAGATGTTAACACATGAAATGTATTTAATTAATTCTAAGCGCTGTAAACTTTAGTTTAACAACAGTTCTTTAAAATCCCCACGGATATCAAAAGAATAAAATTTACTGTTACTTCAGTCATTAGTTATTACAGCAGTATTATTACTTTGTTTATTGCTTTATCTTTGATACTTTAGGCTGTTGTTTATTATAATTTTTTTTTGTTTGCGTATGAAATTTGATTTGACGTCCAGTTTAAATCACACAAAACCATTTCCATTGAAACGTGCACGCCGACGGTGCAGACTAGTCAAAGAGTTCAGGGAAATCCTCCGCCAGGCCTTCTTCGATCGGCCAGACGGACTAAGGTCTAAGTTCGCAGAGTCCGTGAAGTGGTTTCGACGGAATTGCGGTTCGATGGGGAATTTGTGTGCGCGCTGCGGAGTAGCGGAGACTCGGGCTTGGCTGCGTGCCCGAGTGGCTTATGAATGGATTTCGGACGATGCCAGTGGGAAAATGTTTGGGGGGGGGGGGGGGGGGAGTAGGGCGTGGGAGAAGAGTCGGGGATAAAGTTTCGGCGCCGCAGATTGTCTCTCCCCTTCTGTTCCACACCGCATGCGTACACTTTCTTAGGCAAATGAAAGTCACGGAAAAAAAACCACTGCAGTTTCACTATTCCAAACTCATGTTTTTCTCCCTTGCACTCTGGAACGTTTAAAAAATAAAATAATTTTCACGCAATTAATTTTTATCCATGTAATTTTATTTTCTGTGTCTTTGCATTCTACGAAAATGAATTCTGTGAAGACACGTGATAATTGATTTTTAATTTGAGAACCGACTGAAAATAAGATATATTCCGAAAATCAGTGCCTAGGAATTAAATCAAAATGGTACGTAAATTCACAGTGACTTGTATTCCAGCGGGGAAGATGTTGGGACGGTTCCTCACGATGAATCGTAGCAGATTGCGTTGAAATGTTCTTGTTTAGCATATCCGTCTCTCATGACCTCACTGTTGACGTTAAGCCCAAGTAAACCCAACCAAAACCAGTCTATAACAAATTCTCATGTCCTTGCTTACTGTAGTAAGAGAGAAAGGTGATCAGATGGTCATTTGGTTTTATCGGGGTACTTCCATTGACCTCCCCCCTCCTTTTCTTAATTCGCTCTGACGATGCTCCTATTTATTTCCGCAAATTCCTTGAATAATTTCCTAGCGGTTTCATCTCTGACGACCTCGTCAAAAAATTTTAACTCCTTAAATATATTTTTTTTTAATAAACCTGAGCTAGTATTTCAATACTCACAACCTCGGTAACTCGCAAATTTATATGTTATCATATTGTTATTATTGCAAATTAATTAATAAAACGAGGCATTGACACGAAATTTAAAGTATAATTTTTATAAAATAATGCCGAACCTGATTAATATACCGATAAATAAAATATTAGCTTTTCATATTCCAAAATTTATGGATGCGAATCACACACTTACTTCATGCGCCCGCCACTATAATTCGCTGTTTGAATCGTAAACATTGCTTTCCAATATCATGCGCAGAAAGCAGCATGAAATATGGAAATATTTAACTCATAGAAATGGCACCGATGAAAGCGAAAAAGACGAGATTACTTTTAAATTACTGCCAATCGTCTTACAATTTATCAAACAGTTAATACTATAAAGTTTTGTCACACAGGATAGAATTTTTACTTTTAAGAAATAATAAAAATTTTAAACTAGTAGTTTTTAAAACAGTTATTATAACACTAAGGATATGTTTGTATATTTATTTATGCTTAAATGACTGTAATATGTCTGTAAATATTTCCTAAGAACAGTTGGACCTTATTAATCTGTTTCAACATTATTATATATTATAATTTTACTAAAAAATTCAAATACATAGACGTGTATATTTATGTACGCTCGTGGGCAGATATACTACTTACATGGCGTAGTAAAAAAGTAACTTTAATTTTGCTTGCAAATAATTATTAGAAATGAAATAATAAAAGGACTGGAGTGATTATAAATACTGTTGTTGAAATAGAAATTCAATTAAGTTAACAATTTCGTAAGAGGCCATGCCCTTGAAAATGGACTCGGGATATTGCGCCTAACGCTTATTGATGGCAGTTAGTGTTAAATGCCGAGCGTGTAACTTAATGTTAGCTATATGGACTTAGAAGGTATGTTTACCATGTGATGTAGCTACTGTTCCCCCGATGATAATTTAGAGTTCCTCTTATGTGTGTCTTCCGAGTAAATGAAATGTACTTTGGTATATGTAATCATGGTAACTTGTGAAGATTGCCTTCTTCATATAACATTCTAAAGTACACACAGGTGCGTTAGTAGTGAAACTTCACAGATACGAGGCATACGAATTTTTTTTAGGATACTCTAATATTTAAAACACTCGTAATCACGCGTTGAAAGTAGACTTTTACTAGTGTCTGTCCATGTATTCCATGGAATATAAACAATTGAATAAATGGGTAGCTATATGAAAGCTAAAAATATTATTAACAACCCTTTGGAAATGTCTATACATACTGTATCACAAATTTAATGCTAACACCGGATCCAAACTCAGAGTTGCGAGGTAAGAGTTACGAATTACGAAGTTGCGAAAGTATGTGAAAATAAGCAAAAGTATGAGAAAGTATGTAAACGTTTACAAAAATATTTGAAATTAAATGAATACATAGACGCTGTTGCTGTAACCAGTAACCCCGCGTCATCGAGAAATATTCGTGTATCACGCCATCGAGAAATCAATCACCAATATCTCTCTCTTTCTTTCTCCCCTCCACGGCAACGTTAGAAAGTAACGCACACGTTAAACGCGAGTACCTCGTGTAAGAAGCGTAACTTCAATAACTTCCAAAAATATTTTTAGTTACGAGATTTGTACCACGACCCTTGAGGTTATCAAGTGAGCGCTCTACCGCTGCACTATTAAGCCAATTGAGAATTTAGGAGGACGATGTGTGTTTGTAAACAATTCCAGTTTTCTTTCGTGTTTTAAAACATGTAATTATTTTTTTTGCTATGGCAATCTCAGTTTACCAAATATATTCCAGGATAGTTTCACCATCACAAAGTTTCAGTTTGAAAACCGATACATTTTGTTTGTCCCCTAATGTTTATGAAAGTTACTATAAAGGGGTTTATGTTGCGAAACGTAGGTCCGCCATCTTGACGAATTCGACACCGTGGTCACGCATTTCCGTTCCACGCGACTTCCGTTCCAGTCGCGAAATTTACTCATACCAAATGCTAAGATGTTCACACATCAAGAAACTATGTGAAAGGTATGTAAAACATTTTCTGTTATGTGTACGATGCAACGTTCTAAGTGCAATCGCGCGTGATTTAGGTCAGGGGCTACTTAGCTGAGCATTGATTTCACCAGCGCAGCGGTTAGAGTGGTCGTAGCGTTGCTCCATTCATTATCCAGCGGACCAGGAACACGTGATGTGTTATTTTATTCCCGTGTCTACGTGGGCGTGTGTTTGCAGGGGCCGTGTCCGACTGGGTTCAGCAAATGGTAGAAAGGGAGTGGCGTCTGTGTTTGAGGTCGTGGAGGGTTGGAGGGACGTTGGCAGGCGAGGGTTCCTCTGGCGGCGGCTACTAAAACCACGTGCGTGCGAGGACAAAGCGACGTGGTCGAATGGGTCACACCGCGCTGCTAAAATGGCACCCGACGGGGCGTGGGATGAAGAGGGGGTTCTCTACAACCCACGTCGGGTCATTAGCTCGCACAGCCGCCGCTGCCCCGGCACTTTAACGACGTTACGTTGACCGTCGCGGAAGGGAAACAAAGAGAAGGTACACCCTCCCCTCTCCGCCCCCTGAGATACATGGACTGCGCTTTTTTTCTCTGTCCTCAACCCGTTAAGCTCCCAGTACATCTGCTCTTTTAATTCGGACACTGCATTAAAAAAAAATGGTTTGGAAACTGCCGTGCTTAAATTTAATGGGCGGTAGGGAATATCAAAACAAAAACAAACAAGTAAATATTTGTCCGGAAACTTATTCCTGTACACTTAGCTAAATGCGCGATCAGCATCACTCTCAAATTTGAAATTTGCGCGCACTAGACGCCACTCCAGGCGTCGAGAAGAAGCGCAATCGCAGCACAATGAATTTTTGAATGCTCCGCTAGAGTTATCCGTGTGAAGTAGCAACGAAACAGTCTGGTGCGCAGCACGGTAAACGGTTGGTTGTGTTATGTTTATACGTTTGACTTCGGGCGAATGGTGTTGACGGTTTGAAGACTACTGTACTGCCATTACAGGCGTGACGAATGGCGAAGGCATGGCAGACTCGACGTTCTATAGGCGATTGCCGATACGCGCGTGGTTTCAGGGTTGGGTGAAGAGGACATGCAGCAAAATCAGGAATTATTCACCAAAGGCGCTTTCACAGCAGAGGTGTACCGAACGGGAAGGTTGGAGGGAGATTGGACATCACACGTGGTGACCAGCGACTGCGTGAAACAGTGTCTTATACCATTGGAGGGCGGCATTTGCATGTGGGCGAGGCTGACTCGAACCGTCTTCTCCTGGCTCACCGCGGCGCGTGAGGCTGTGACCGCGGTATCGTCAGCCCGTGGAATGGCGTCTAATGCGTGCGAAATTCATATTTGTCTTTATCTTTGCAGGGTTACGTTTTGAAACATCTGTTACTTTAAAAGAAACTGCTTGATTTGGCATTCCCTGCCCGCCAATAAATTTGTGCCCAGGAATTTGTGAACACCTTGTCTAAATGTGTGTGTGAATGTATATATATACACTCACACATCAATACAAAAGTTATTTGCACAGCGAATACAGTCAAGCATGCCGTAGCCAAACTAAGCTCCGATTCCCAAGCGAGAATTAATCTCCCTGAATACTCCACGCAGAACGCATTGTTGGCATGAAACTATCGGAAGGGGATGGATAATCTCATCTGGGAGGGATGATATCGGACGAGGACGAAGTGTTTGTAACGATTTTTTTTTTTTTTACATTTTAAAACGAAAAACCAGTTTCACTGCCATGGACAGCGATGCGCCTGAAGTGGGTTAGGGAATAAAAATAAAATAAAAATATCTTCGAAATTTCCGATCTTCTTTTAGAGTGCAGAATATAAATCCTCGTTGTCCTTTGGGGATTTGAAGTTAACTTTTTCTTTGTAGTTGTGCAAAATATAAAAATTTCTTCAGCTTATTTTAAAATCGGTTTATTTCCTGCACCATACATGTCCCGGGTAACTGCAAACACACTTGTTATACGTTGCGCTGGAAACATGGAATGAAATAAAAAGACTCCTTGCTACTGAAATATGCATTACGTACAATCTCTACTTATCTTACACTGTTAAAAATTTCCACATAAAATTAACAAAATTTACAAAGAACATTCGTTTAACATTATCCAGAGTTATTCACTAGTGTACGGATGTCTTCGTAAATTTACGAACACTCATTTTACTTACTTTTAACACGAACTCACTATGATCATCTTTGACTCATAGCAAAATCACTCTTTTTCCCTCTTCTTTTCACGTGCTTTTTCTAACTTGTTTACAAAGGAGCATACAATTCGGAAGTCAAAATCTGGTGGAAATTCTACGAGTATTCAGTCATCATGAACTACGAATAACTCTTCGTGGATCTGAAGTTCATTCGGCTGGAAATTTACTGTAATTTTTAACAGCATAGCTCTTACCCGCTTTTGCGCCTGGCTCAATAATTTTTTTTTGTTTGTCCTTTATTTGGCACTGAATTTAACTCTCGACATAAACAATTTTTACGTAAACATCAGGCCTTGCACCAAACTCCTATTTTCGAACAAATTTGCATGTCGTCACACACTTTTAGTGTGGAGCCCGCAGTTCAACCGACATTTGCTTGCGCTCACTTTCCAATACCGCCGCCTCACAGCGCTGTCGTCGCAGAGCCATTTTTCTGTGACGTCACTTACCCACGAGTTACAAAAAGAAACAAATAGAAAGAGAAACCCCATTTAAGAAGTAAACTGCAACTATAATAAAACTAGGTTAAATTATTTTTTTTATTAAGTTAAGAAGGCTTAATGCATTAACTTCGCCATTAAGTCAATAAATAATTTAATACCTCTGTATCAAACTCAAACAATATCGAAATCTTTTAACTGTTATTACATCTTGCCTCTGGAACGCCTCGACCAAAATTCTCAACACGCCTTATTACTGTCTTATTAAAAACATTGACTTTCGAAATTCAGACACGTTACCAACCGAATAGTGAATAATGTGTGAGTGTGTGAGTGAATGACAGTGTTATGAGAACTTTAATCTTTAATTATTTTTTTAATATTGGTTTATTTTAAACAATACTTTAAATGGTTTATTTTATAACTAACGTTGTATGTTATTTGTTACATTGTTCATCAGTAATTGCTGTAATTTGTTTGTATGTAATTTCATGTCTGATTGCTAGATATCACTTATCATAAGTGATTTATGTCATGTGTCATAAGTAGAGAATAAACAAATAAATAAAATCTTTACCCAGTAGCAAAAGAAGTATGAGGATCGTAATAACTCAGTTAGATGCAAGACATGTTAATGCACGAAAGTAAATAAAAACCAAACAATTATTGCATTTAAACGTAGCCCTTCAAAAGAGCGATTATATTTTATGACGTGACAACGTTTAATAAATCGATGAACGCCGGCTGCATGCAGGAAAAAGTATCCCGTTACGCACATTGTCCCGTTATTTATGTCCCGTTACGCTCATTGTATGCTTGCGCCGCATCTATCTCTCTTCCACTCGATTGGAACAACTATCGATTTGACTTTTTCGAGGCACATTAAACTTGAAACACTCCCATTCGTTTCCTACTTTTCCTATCATCGTCCTAACCTTAACGGAATAACACGGATTGGAAGAAGTTAAAAAGCAAACTTGTATAAAAGTTATAGTTCAAATAATCTCTTCGTTAAAGTAATAAACACATTTGAATTAATGAGTGCAAATAAAAGTAAATTTATCAATTAAATTGTAGATTTCATTTCATTCCTTCTTTGTATCCAAACAAAATAGTGATGATTCAATAAAATGATTCAATTTTATTCATAAAAGTATGCAATCATTTCATCAATGTTTTGTTATGACGTCACGTTAAAGTATGGTCCGTAAACCGACTTTACAATCAACCAATTTTTTGTATAACTTATCAGCGTACCACATTGTGTTCACCATGGGGCATTATTTTGACCGTTCCGTTGGCGAATAAGGCTATCAGTGGTCACAGCTTGGGCGATAAATCACAGGAATGTCTTCCTGCAGACCTGAGGTTCAAACCCTGAAATACTTCAGAGGATAGTGCTGCTCCACTCGTGATTGAAAGGTTACGTTATTGATATTTGCAAATTATGACAGACGAAATGGATAAAGGATTCCCTCAAACCAATTACACAAAATTTTAGCCAATGCCTCCAATATTAAATGTATTAATTTTAATTAATAAAGTAGTAACAGGAAGTGTAAATAGTTGAATAATTTTCTCTCCACCAGTGTCAAATTGTTGAGATAAAACTATTTTCTCACTACCATTAAAAAAAAAAATGTGAGCGTGTATTTCAGTACTCACCAGTGATGTGTAAAAATCAAACTTTGGTAACGAGCAAACCCATGTGTTTTCATGTTCTTCAAGTTGAAAAAAAAAACTTATAATGCGGAACTCGGACACGCGATTTAACGTCAAATTCTCAAAAATAACTCCGAATGTGATAAGTAAAAACAGTCAGTTTTCAAATACCAAAATTTCTGGATGCGAATCACATACATAATTCCTGAGCCCACCGCTAGATAGCACTGCCTGAATCGTAACGTTGCTTGCCGCCATCAAACGCAGACAGCAAACGGCAGTGCGAAACAACCGGGAATTTTAAACTATTTGGGACAGCTCCGGTTTAAACTCCAGCCTTGGACCTGATTTTCGACCAAGAACTTTTAGTAAAATACTGCCCATCTTTTTAATATTCACTAAACAGTTAATAATGTAGAGTTACCGCAAACTTTACAAGTAATACTTCCATTAACCTGAAACCTTTCAAAACACATTTTATAACACTAGTTTATATATTTGCTTTTTTGCCTAAACGATTTAAATCAGACTGCAAATACTTTCTTCAAACAAACGTTAACTTATTAAGTTGATTAAACATTATTATATAAAAATTTATAATGTTATTAAAAAAGTATAAAAAAATTCTCTGGACGAGATTTAAACTCCGCCCCTTGTGGTTACAAAGTACGTGCTCGATCGCTATGCTACTTATTGACGTGACAACGTCTAATAAATCGATGAACGCTGGCTGCACGCATGAAAAAGTGTCCCGTTACGCACATTGTTCCGTTTCGCTGTGTCCCGTTACGCTCATTGTTACGTTACGCTGTGTCCCATTATGTTCATTGTACGCTTGCTTCGCACCGACAGAAGTGAAAACTTAAAACTTTGTTTATAAATGTGTAATATGAAATAATTTCTATGTCAAATGTACGTAAGAAAATGAATCTGATTACTAGTATAATTTCAAGTATTTATTCTTTTATTATTAAAAAAGTAGCATCAGTCGGCGAGTGCAGTAGGTAATAATAGGCTATGTTAGATATTTGATTACAGTTTATTTATATGAAAACTTGTTCATAATTATATTTAAACTTTTTAGCTAAATGCCAGTTTTTAAAATTAATTACAATTCATCTACACGTGAACTGTTTCGTCGACTGTTTATAAAGTGAAGTGAAAAGTTAATGTGGTTTTCATTGCTTATTACAACAACAATTTCGGCAATAAAGGTTAATGATTCTTGCATTTTAAAAATCTGATTACTCGTATAATTTCAAGTATTTATTCTTTTATTATTAAAATAAAAATGATTAAATTTTATTCATTAAAGTATGCAATCATTTCATGAATGTTTTGTTATGACGTCACGTTAAACTATCGTCCGTAAACCGACTTTACAGACAACCAATTTTTTTTTAATGTTTGCTTGGTGGTGATTTTCATCACCAACCCCCTTTATTTACTTATTATTTCTTATAGTTCGACAATTTATTGTGACAGTTTTATTGACTTTGCCATATCGATGAAAAATTTGGACATTAACAAATTCACACCCATGTCTTATACGGGATTCGAACCTAGAACCTCTCGCACCGTAGCCAATGTGCATCTGACTACGCTACGGAGATTCGCCTAAACCCCTTGGGAAGCTAGGAGAATGTGTTTTAAAATTAGTGCGATGACAGATTCCTTATTCATTTTAAAAAATTGTGATTACTTTTTTTATAATGACTATTTAAGTTTACCAAATATGTACCAGGATAGTTTCACTATCATAAAGTTTCATTTGGCACACCAATCAATACTTTTGGTAGGTCCCCTTACTGTTCATGAAGGTGACTACATACGGGTTTATGTTGCTACACGTGGGTCCGCCATCTTTGTAAAAAAAAACCGTTCATCGACTTCCATTCCATTTTCACGAAACTAATCCTACCAAATGCCGTATACCGAGAACTAAGATGTTAACACATGAAATGTATTTAATTAATTCTAAGCGCTGTAAAATTTAGTTTAACAACAGTTCTTTAAAATCCCCACGGATATCAAAAGAATAAAATTGACTGTTACTTCAGTCATTAGTTATTACAGCAGTATTATTACTCTGTTTATTTCTTTATCTTTGATACTTTAGGCTGTTGTTTATTATAATTTTTTTTTGTTTGCGTATGAAATTTGATTTGACGTCCAGTTTAAATCACACAAAACCATTTCCATTGAAACGTGCACGCCGACGGTGCAGACTAGTCAAAGAGTTCAGGGAAATCCTCCGCCAGGCCTTCTTCGATCGGCCAGACGGACTAAGGTCTAAGTTCGCAGAGTCCGTGAAGTGGTTTCGACGGAATTGCGGTTCGATGGGGAATTTGTGTGCGCGCTGCGGAGTAGCGGAGACTCGGGCTTGGCTGCGTGCCCGAGTGGCTTATGAATGGATTTCGGACGAGGCCAGTGGGAAAATGTTTGGGGGGGGGGGGGGGGAGTAGGGCGTGGGAGAAGAGTCGGGGATAAAGTTTCGGCGCCGCAGATTGTCTCTCCCCTTCTGTTCCACACCGCATGCGTACACTTTCTTAGGCAAATGAAAGTCACGGAAAAAAAACCACTGCAGTTTCACTATTCCAAACTCATGTTTTTCTCCCTTGCACTCTGGAACGTTTAAAAAATAAAATAATTTTCACGCAATTAATTTTTATCCATGTAATTTTATTTTCTGTGTCTTTGCATTCTACGAAAATGAATTCTGTGAAGACACGTGATAATTGATTTTTAATTTGAGAACCGACTGAAAATAAGATATATTCCGAAAATCAGTGCCTAGGAATTAAATCAAAATGGTACGTAAATTCACAGTGACTTGTATTCCAGCGGGGAAGATGTTGGGACGGTTCCTCACGATGAATCGTAGCAGATTGCGTTGAAATGTTCTTGTTTAGCATATCCGTCTCTCATGACCTCACTGTTGACGTTAAGCCCAAGTAAACCCAACCAAAACCAGTCTATAACAAATTCTCATGTCCTTGCTTACTGTAGTAAGAGAGAAAGGTGATCAGATGGTCATTTGGTTTTATCGGGGTACTTCCATTGACCTCCCCCCTCCTTTTCTTAATTCGCTCTGACGATGCTCCTATTTATTTCCGCAAATTCCTTGAATAATTTCCTAGCGGTTTCATCTCTGACGACCTCGTCAAAAAATTTTAACTCCTTAAATATATTTTTTTTTAATAAACCTGAGCTAGTATTTCAATACTCACAACCTCGGTAACTCGCAAATTTATATGTTATCATACTGTTATTATTGCAAATTAATTAATAAAACGAGGCATTGACACGAAATTTAAAGTATAATTTTTATAAAATAATGCCGAACCTGATTAATATACCGATAAATAAAATATTAGCTTTTCATATTCCAAAATTTATGGATGCGAATCACACACTTACTTCATGCGCCCGCCACTATAATTCGCTGTTTGAATCGTAAACATTGCTTTCCAATATCATGCGCAGAAAGCAGCATGAAATATGGAAATATTTAACTCATAGAAATGGCACCGATGAAAGCGAAAAAGACGAGATTACTTTTAAATTACTGCCAATCGTCTTACAATTTATCAAACAGTTAATACTATAAAGTTTTGTCACACAGGATAGAATTTTTACTTTTAAGAAATAATAAAAATTTTAAACTAGTAGTTTTTAAAACAGTTATTATAACACTAAGGATATGTTTGTATATTTATTTATGCTTAAATGACTGTAATATGTCTGTAAATATTTCCTAAGAACAGTTGGACCTTATTAATCTGTTTCAACATTATTATATATTATAATTTTACTAAAAAATTCAAATACATAGACGTGTATATTTATGTACGCTCGTGGGCAGATATACTACTTACATGGCGTAGTAAAAAAATAACTTTAATTTTGCTTGCAAATAATTATTAGAAATGAAATAATAAAAGGACTGGAGTGATTATAAATACTGTTGTTGAAATAGAAATTCAATTAAGTTAACAATTTCGTAAGAGGCCATGCCCTTGAAAATGGACTCGGGATATTGCGCCTAACGCTTATTGATGGCAGTTAGTGTTTAATGCCGAGCGTGTAACTTAATGTTAGCTATATGGACTTAGAAGGTATGTTTACCATGTGATGTAGTTACTGTTCCCCCGATGATAATTTAGAGTTCCTCTTATGTGTGTCTTCCGAGTAAATGAAATGTACTTTGGTATATGTAATCATGGTAACTTGTGAAGATTGCCTTCTTCATATAACATTCTAAAGTACACACAGGTGCGTTAGTAGAGTAACTTCACAGATACGAGGCATACGAAATTTTTTTAGGATACTCTAATATTTAAAACACTCGTAATCACGCGTTGAAAGTAGACTTTTACTAGTGTCTGTCCATGTATTCCATGGAATATAAACAATTGAATAAATGGGTAGCTATATGAAAGCTAAAAATATTATTAACAACCCTTTGGAAATGTCTATACATACTGTATCACAAATTTAATGCTAACACCGGATCCAAACTCAGAGTTGCGAGGTAAGAGTTACGAATTACGAAGTTGCGAAAGTATGTGAAAATAAGCAAAAGTATGAGAAAGTATGTAAACGTTTACAAAAATATTTGAAATTAAATGAATACATAGACGCTGTTGCTGTAACCAGTAACCCCGCGTCATCGAGAAATATTCGTGTATCACGCCATCGAGAAATCAATCACAAATCTCTCTTTCTTTCTTTCTCCCCTCCACGGCAACGTTAGAAAGTAACGCACACGTTAAACGCGAGTACCTCGTGTAAGAAGTGTAACTTCAATAACTTCCAAAAATATTTTTAGTTACGAGATTTGTACCACGACCCTTGAGGTTATCAAGTGAGCGCTCTACCGCTGCACTATTAAGCCAATTGAGAATTTAGGAGGACGATGTGTGTTTGTAAACAATTCCAGTTTTCTTTCGTGTTTTAAAACTTGTAATTATTTTTTTTTGCTATGGCAATCTCAGTTTACCAAATATATTCCAGGATAGTTTCACCATCACAAAGTTTCAGTTTGAAAACCGATACATTTTGTTTGTCCCCTAATGTTTATGAAAGTTACTATAAAGGGGTTTATGTTGCGAAACGTAGGTCCGCCATCTTGACGAATTCGACACCGTGGTCACGCATTTCCGTTCCACGCGACTTCCGTTCCAGTCGCGAAAATTACTCATACCAAATGCTAAGATGTTCACACATCAAGAAACTATGTGAAAGGTATGTAAAACATTTTCTGTTATGTGTACGATGCAACGTTCTAAGTGCAATCGCGCGTGATTTAGGTCAGGGGCTACTTAGCTGAGCATTGATTTCACCAGCACAGCGGTTAGAGTGGTCGTAGCGTTGCTCCATTCATTATCCAGCGGACCAGGAACACGTGATGTGTTATTTTATTCCCAAGGCTACGTGGGCGTGTGTTTGCAGGGGCCGTGTCCGACTGAAAATGGTAGAAAGGGGTGGCGTCTGGGTTTGAGGTCGTGGAGGGTCGGAGGGACGTTGGCAGGCGAGGGTTCCTCTGGCGGCGGCTACTAAAACCACGTGCGCGCGAGGACAAAGCGACGTGGTCGAATGGGTCACACCGCGCTGCTAAAATGGCACCCGACGAGGCGAGGGATAAGGAGGGGGTTCTCTACAACCCACGTCGGGTCATTAGCTCGCACAGCCGCCGCTGCCCCGGCACTTTAACGACGTTACGTTGACCGTCGCGGAAGGGAAACAAAGAGAAGGTACACCCTCCCCTCTCCATCCCTGAGATACATGGACTGCGCTTTTTTTCTCTGTCCTCAACCCGTTAAGCTCCCTGTACATCTGCTCTTTTAATTCGGACACTGCATTAAAAAAAAAAATGGTTTGGAAACTGCCGTGCTTAAATTTAATGGGCGGTAGGGAATATCAAAACAAAAACAAACAAGTAAATATTTGTACGGAAACGTATTCCTGTACACTTAGCTAAATGCGCGATCAGCATCACTCTCTAATTTGAAATTTGCGCGCACTAGACGCCACTCCAGGCGTCGAGAAGAAGCGCAATCGTAGCACAGTGACTTTTTGAATGCTCCGCTAGAGTTATCCGTGTGAAGTAGCAACGAAACAGTCTGGTGCGCAGCACGGTAAACGGTTGGTTGTTGTATGTTTATACGTTTGAATTCGGGTGAATGGTGTTGACGGTTTGAAGAAAGTCTGGTACGTAGTACAGTGGATGGTTAGTAGTAGCGCGTTTACACGTTTGACTTCGGGCGAATGGTGTTGACGGTTTGAAGAAAGTCTGGTACGCAGTACAGTCGGTGGTTAGTAGTGGCACGTTTATACGTTTGACTTCGGGCGAATGGTGTTGACGGTTTGAATAAAGTCTGGTACGCAGTACAGTGGATGGTTAGTAGTGGCACGTTTATACCTTTGACTTCCGGGCGAATGGTGTTGACGGTTTGAAGAAAGTCTGGTACGCAGTACAGTCGGTGGTTAGTAGTGGCACGTTTATACGTTTGACTTCGGGCGAATGGTGTTGACGGTTTGAATAAAGTCTGGTACGCAGTACAGTGGATGGTTAGTAGTGGCACGTTTATACCTTTGACTTCCGGGCGAATGGTGTTGACGGTTTGAAGAATGTCTGGTACGCAGTACAATGGATGGTTAGTTGTGGCACGTTTATACGTTTGACTTTGGGCGAATGGTGTTGATTGTTTGAAGACTACTGTGCTGCGATTATAGGCGTGACGAATGGTGAAGGCATGGCAGAATCGACGTTCCCGGCAATTGCCGATACGCGCGTGGTTTCAGGGGTAGATGAAGAGGACATGCAGCAAAATCAGGATTAATTCACCAAAGGCACTTTCACAGCAGAGGTGTACCGAACGGGAAGGTTGGAGGGAGATTGGACATCACACGTGGTGACCAGCGACTGCGTGAAGCAGTGTCTTATACCATCGGAGGGCGGCATTTGCATGTGGGCGAGGCTGACTCGAACCGTCTTCTCCTGGCTCACCGCGGCGCGTGAGGCTGTGACCGCGGTATCGTCAGCCCGTGGAATGGCGTCTAATGCGTGCGAAATTCATATTTGTCTTTATCTTTGCAGGGTTACGCTTTCAAACATATGTTACTTTAAAAGAAACTGCTTGATTTTGCATTCCCTGCCCGCCAATAAATTTGTGCCCAGGAATTTGTGAACACCTTGTCTAGATGTGTGTGTGAATGTATAAATATATATACACTCACACATCAATACACAAGTTATTTGCACAGCGAATACAGTCAAGCATGCCGTAGCCAAACTAAGCTCCAACTACCAAGCGAGAATTAATCTCCCTGAATACTCCACGCAGAACGCTTTGTTGGCATGAAACTATCGGAAGGGGATAGATAATCTCATCTGGGAGGGATGATATCGGACGAGGACGAAGTGCTTGAGTAGTATAGGATAGGGCATCCGAGGACTGGGTTCTGGGTGTGGAGCCGGAGCCGGTGTCCGCCATATTGGATTGTGACGTCACGGCGGCCATCTTGGATGAGCGTAACGGGACACAGCGTAACGGGACACCGCGTAACGGGACATAACGTAACGGGACAAGTAGATCACTGCAGCCACCTTGGATCCGCCATTTTGGATGACGTCATTGTGTTCTCGAACATTCCGGCGATGTGTTTCCGCCATATTGGATGATGACGTCACCGTTGCAATTTCCGTTACGGCCGCCATCTTTAACTTTTTTATTTATTATCCGATTTTAACGAAATTTTTTTTAAAATTTATAAAAAAAATCCAATAATAAAATTTTAATAAATTATTAATAAAAAATGTACTTTTACGACATGGAGCTCGGAGTCCTTGGTTCGAACCCGACGAGTGCAAAAAAAAAATAAAAATGGCGACCGATCCTTCCTCAATGGTGACTGCAGACAGACTGACTCCCACCACTTTTTTTAAAGCATATATTTCGTCACCTAGTATGACGTCATGTACGCCATCTTGAAATTTGGACGCCATCTTGAAAATCTTTATTTATTATCCGATTTTAATGAAAAAAATTCCAAAATTCATCAAAAAATTAACGTATTTGAATTCTGTTTGATTATATCGATGTACGTCCTTGGTTCGATTCCCGGCGAGAGTAAACGGTCGATCCTTCCTCCATGAAAGCTACCTAGACTGATCTACCACCAACAATACCAAGGTATATATCATCAACTGGTATGACATCATGTCCGCCATCTTGTCTTCATCCGCTGGAGACAACCATCTTGTTTTCGTCTGCTAGAGTGTGCCGATAACATGTAGTATAATTATCTGGTCACCATACTATTGTCCTCAACTGTTGACACTGAACATTGACCTTGAACTTTGACCTTGACCTTGAACTTTGACCTTGACCTTGAACGTTGACCTTGACCTTGAACTTTGACCTTGACCTTGAAATTTGACCTTGACCTTGAAATTTGACCTTTACCTTGAACTTTGACCTTGACCTTGAAATTTGACCTTGACCATGAAATTTGACCTTGACCTTGAAATTTGGCCTTGACCTTGAAATTTGCCCTTGACCTTGAAATTTGACTTTGTCCTTGTCGACCATCACGGACCCGACATTTTACGTTCAGTAGATGCTACCAGGAGCTACCACCTGCTGGAGTATGCCATCTTGTGTGTGTACTCGTATTATAGAGTACATTTCCATCTGGATAATTTTATTCTAACCCGCTACAGTGCAGTATACATTTATTACTGTGACACACGCCATCTTGAAATTTGGACACCATCTTGAAAATCCGTAATTCTAATGCTAGAAATTCGGGAAAAAGTTCAAAATTCATTAAATAATTCACTCATTAAAGTAATGATTGATTAGATCGATTCCCGTCCTTGGTTCGACCCCTGACCGATACCAAACAACTTTAATTTTAAAAAATACCACAAAAGCGACAGGTTTGAGATAATAAAAACACAGCAAGTTCTTTTAAAAAATACTTTTATTACATACATACTACACTACTACAAGTACATAAAAAACACAGACAAATTACCAAAGCCTTTTGGATTCCTCGATTCAAACAGTCTTCTTATTGTACGGACTAAGCCTTTTACATGACTTTAAATGTCTATCCGATCCGTTCATCACCACAGCCAGAGACGGACTGAAATTCATAGCACTTATATATAGTCTTATTAGCCGGTACAACACATGAGTCAAATCAATAACCATGTTCATTATACGTCTCGGTGCATTTTTTATAATGACGATGTAAACTATCGAGACGCGAAAATAGTTTATTGCACTTATTGCACTGAAATTGTATTCTTTGAACATTATTAGAACAACCGCTTCTTTCATGTCTGTGAGCATTTGAGGTGATAGTAAATGATGCACCACAGTATTTGCACTGATGCGAAGTACGCTCTTCATTAATTGAAGTATTCAATGCTGATGTAACTTCAGCTGATGGTGGAACAGCACATATCGAAGTCTCCTCCAGTGTTGTCAGAGGCGTTGCCAACGGGATCTGCTCCAACATCGTCGGCGCCGAGGTCATGATTCCCGTAGTCGATGGTACATCCTCCATCGAGTACGACGTTAAAGTCGGTAAAGATGCCATCGAAGTCTCAAGAACAGGCAATTACGCGACTTATGCACCAGAAGAAACAAACTAGGTGATCCGTACACCGTCGACGACAGTAACAAACTGAGCGTCCTGCTGTCTAGGACTCGTTTATATACATTAACCGGTTTGAATAATACGCTAGTCAAATCAAGAACAATTTACTAAAATACTAGAGTCAAAACAACATTAAAAAAATAGAAGCACCATCAAAAAAAAAGGAAGCACATTTGGAAGCACCTTCAAAAAAGGAAAAACAATAGGAAGCACCGACTACGAAAAGGCAGCACATTTGGAAGCACCGACTACGAAAAGGCAGCACATTTGGAAGCACCGACAACGAAAAGGCAGCACATTTGGAAGCACCGACTACGAAAAGGCAGCACATTTGGCAGCACCGACAACGAAAAGGCAGCACATTTGGAAGCACCGACTACGAAAAGGCAGCACATTTGGAAGCACCGACAACGAAAAGGCAGCACATTTGGAAGCACCGACAACGAAAAGGCAGCACATTTGGCAGCACCGATAACGAAAAGGCAGCACATTTGGCAGCACCGACAACGAAAAGGCAGCACATTTGGCAGCACCGACAACGAAAAGACAGCACATTTGGAAGCACCGACTACGAAAAGGCAGCACATTTGGCAGCACCGACAACGAAAAGGCAGCACATTTGGCAGCACCGACAACGAAAAGGCAGCACATTTGGAAGCACCGACAACGAAAAGGCTGCACATTTGGAAGCACCGACTACGAAAAGGCAGCACATTTGGAAGCACCGACAACGAAAAGGCAGCACATTTGGAAGCACCATCATCGAAAAGGCAGCACATTTGGAAGCTCCATCAACAAAAAAAAAGGCAAAAAGGAAGCACAATTTACGAGATCTAAGTCTTAGTTAGAAATAAGAAAACAAGAAATAAAAACATTAAATTCGTATAATTTAAATTATTTATTTTATTGCTTTACATTATACAAATGCAAGTAAAACAAGCCATTATTGTATGTAGCCAGCATTCCTCAGTTCCTTGAGTATGAAGGATATTTCTTTGATGCACGAATAGTTTCCTGCACAAAGCGAACCATGTAGAAGTCTTAGCCGGTCAACCAATATGTTTGGATCTTTCCACGATGTGTAATCAATCTCTTCTACCACCATCTTCCTTGCACCTTTATAAATATTATGATCTCTGGTGTCTTCCGTTTTACCACCAACCTCAGGGTAACTTTCATGTTTGAGACGGTGATCATCACAAGCTTGATCAGATTTATTTAATATATCACGTCGTTTCCACCGTTTCGGTCTCAGGACACCGCCACATTCTTCGATCTTGGCAGCTTTAGGTGCTTCATCATAGTCTATGTCTTTGTCAACAGCCTCAGAGTCACTGTAACAATCACCGTAGAAGGAATCGTCTTCACCCAATTTACCGTAATAATTCGATGATGATGATGTTGAAGTGTCTTCATCGTCTTCGTGCTTCCTTTTTAGGTGTCCATCATTTTTACAAAGTAGGAAAGATCTACTTGAATTCGGCTGGAATATATTCTCACTTTTCACGTTAAGGATTCTTCCATTGTCTTCATTCTTCCGTAAATCATCAACCTCCTTCAATTTAAGTTCTTTGTCAAGATCGGAAGAGCCAAGAAAATTATTGTCGTAATGCAGATCACTCTTCCTTAGGCTAGTAGATTCATCGTTGTCCTCTAGCTTGTACGCAGGCTTGGCGCTACAAGTTCTGCCATGTCTTTTTAGGCTCTCTCTCCGCGTAAACGACTTGCTACATCGAACACAACTTATCATATTGCGCAGTGGATTTTTAACACAGTCATTCTTCTCGTGTTGTCTTTTATTCTTTCTCAAGATAAACTCTTTACTGCAAAACTTACACCTATGTTCTTTCGATACAGCGTCAGATCCCAAATCAGAATTCATATTAGTTACTGAGACTAATGCCAGATACCAATTGAGTGTTTTAAATTAGATCCAATACTTAAATAGAAATTTTTTCATATTTCATCAGCGAGAATTAATATATCTCATGCAAAAGTACTTTATGCATGTAGTTCTGCTTTTCAACAACAGATGTCGCCACATGTTGCTTGCAGGTAAATAATATTTAGTTCTTTTATGCGGGATGCGGGATGCTCACTAACGATCGCAAAAGAAGGATGGCTTCGCTAGACTCCAAGGAAAAGGAAGTTCGTCTTGCATGTTGGTGCTCAACAGATGTCTCATGGCATAATATTAATTTGACTGTGTAATTATATGTGTTAATTCCACCTTATAAAAATATTGCAAGTTTTGATTTAGTAGCAGAAATTATCGAATTAAATGTAACTCCAAATAAAATGACATGGCTCATTAGACAAAAAAAATCCATGCAGAGAGCGGTTTCTCAGAATAGTCAGAAACACTTGAAGAAACCACAGGAATGATTGCAAGAACACGGGAAAACCCATCAAAATATTGACAAGAATAATCAGGAGCACACGGAGAAAACCATCAAAATATTGACAAGAATATTCAGGAGCACTCGGAGAAATCCATCAGATGTCTAGTTAGGTATAATCAGAAGCACCCGGAGAAAACCACCATAATATTGTCAAGAATAATCAGGAGCACACGGAGAAAACCACCATAATATTAACAATAATAATCGGAAGCGCACGGAGAAAACCACCATAATATCGACAAGAATAATCGGAAGCACACAGAGAAAACCACCACAAGTTTTCTTTGATATCATAAAAATACAGAAAAAAAATATTTAAAAATAAAAATAAATTAATCAAAAATTTTAAATGACAAAAAAAAATTTAAAAAAATAAACAGATTCTGCTAGCTTGTGAACTTCTCATTGTTGAGCAAAGATATAGTTCTAGTACAAGCCAGAATCTATTTATTTTTTTTAATTTTTTTTTGTCATTTAAAATTTTTGATTAATTTATTTTTATTTTTAAATATTTTTTTTCTGTATTTTTATGATATCAAAGAAAACTTGTGGTGGTTTTCTCTGTGTGCTTCCGATTTTTCTTGTCGATATTATGGTGGTTTTCTCCGTGCGCTTCCGATTATTATTGTTAATATTATGGTGGTTTTCTCCGTGTGCTCCTGATTATTCTTGACAATATTATGGTGGTTTTCTCCGGGTGCTTCTGATTATACCTAACTAGACATCTGATGGATTTCTCCGAGTGCTCCTGAATATTCTTGTCAATATTTTGATGGTTTTCTCCGTGTGCTCCTGATTATTCTTGTCAATATTTTGATGGGTTTTCCCGTGTTCTTGCAATCATTCCTGTGGTTTCTTCAAGTGTTTCTGACTATTCTGAGAAACCGCTCTCTGCATGGATTTTTTTTGTCTAATGAGCCATGTCATTTTATTTGGAGTTACATTTTATTCGATAATTTCTGCTACTAAATCAAAACTTGCAATATTTTTATAAGGTGGAATTAACACATATAATTACACAGTCAAATTAATATTATGCCATGAGACATCTGTGGAGCACCAACATGCAAGACGAACTTCCTTTTCCTTGGAGTCTAGCGAAGCCATCCTTCTTTTGCGATCGTTAGTGAGCATCCCGCATCCCGCATAAAAGAACTAAATATTATTTACCTGCAAGCAACATGTGGCGACATCTGTTGTTGAAAAGCAGAACTACATGCATAAAGTACTTTTGCATGAGATATATTAATTCTCGCTGATGAAATATGAAAAAATTTCTATTTAAGTATTGGATCTAATTTAAAACACTCAATTGGTATCTGGCATTAGTCTCAGTAACTAATATGAATTCTGATTTGGGATCTGACGCTGTATCGAAAGAACATAGGTGTAAGTTTTGCAGTAAAGAGTTTATCTTGAGAAAGAATAAAAGACAACACGAGAAGAATGACTGTGTTAAAAATCCACTGCGCAATATGATAAGTTGTGTTCGATGTAGCAAGTCGTTTACGCGGAGAGAGAGCCTAAAAAGACATGGCAGAACTTGTAGCGCCAAGCCTGCGTACAAGCTAGAGGACAACGATGAATCTACTAGCCTAAGGAAGAGTGATCTGCATTACGACAATAATTTTCTTGGCTCTTCCGATCTTGACAAAGAACTTAAATTGAAGGAGGTTGATGATTTACGGAAGAATGAAGACAATGGAAGAATCCTTAACGTGAAAAGTGAGAATATATTCCAGCCGAATTCAAGTAGATCTTTCCTACTTTGTAAAAATGATGGACTCCTAAAAAGGAAGCACGAAGACGATGAAGACACTTCAACATCATCATCATCGAATTATTACGGTAAATTGGGTGAAGACGATTCCTTCTACGGTGATTGTTACAGTGACTCTGAGGCTGTTGACAAAGACATAGACTATGATGAAGCACCTAAAGCTGCCAAGATCGAAGAATGTGGCGGTGTCCTGAGACCGAAACGGTGGAAACGACGTGATATATTAAATAAATCTGATCAAGCTTGTGATGATCACCGTCTCAAACATGAAAGTTACCCTGAGGTTGGTGGTAAAACGGAAGACACCAGAGATCATAATATTTATAAAGGTGCAAGGAAGATGGTGGTAGAAGAGATTGATTACACATCGTGGAAAGATCCAAACATATTGGTTGACCGGCTAAGACTTCTACATGGTTCGCTTTGTGCAGGAAACTATTCGTGCATCAAAGAAATATCCTTCATACTCAAGGAACTGAGGAATGCTGGCTACATACAATAATGGCTTGTTTTACTTGCATTTGTATAATGTAAAGCAATAAAATAAATAATTTAAATTATACGAATTTAATGTTTTTATTTCTTGTTTTCTTATTTCTAACTAAGACTTAGATCTCGTAAATTGTGCTTCCTTTTTGCCTTTTTTTTTGTTGATGGAGCTTCCAAATGTGCTGCCTTTTCGATGATGGTGCTTCCAAATGTGCTGCCTTTTCGTTGTCGGTGCTTCCAAATGTGCTGCCTTTTCGTAGTCGGTGCTTCCAAATGTGCAGCCTTTTCGTTGTCGGTGCTTCCAAATGTGCTGCCTTTTCGTTGTCGGTGCTGCCAAATGTGCTGCCTTTTCGTTGTCGGTGCTGCCAAATGTGCTGCCTTTTCGTAGTCGGTGCTTCCAAATGTGCTGTCTTTTCGTTGTCGGTGCTGCCAAATGTGCTGCCTTTTCGTTGTCGGTGCTGCCAAATGTGCTGCCTTTTCGTTATCGGTGCTGCCAAATGTGCTGCCTTTTCGTTGTCGGTGCTTCCAAATGTGCTGCC
This sequence comes from Bacillus rossius redtenbacheri, assembly GCF_032445375.1. NCBI lineage: Eukaryota > Metazoa > Arthropoda > Insecta > Phasmatodea > Bacillidae > Bacillus > Bacillus rossius. Next base: position 42,817,689 of record NC_086336.1, read on the forward strand.
TTTTCGTTGTCGGTGCTTCCAAATGTGCTGCCTTTTCGTAGTCGGTGCTTCCAAATGTGCTGCCTTTTCGTTGTCGGTGCTGCCAAATGTGCTGCCTTTTCGTAGTCGGTGCTTCCAAATGTGCTGCCTTTTCGTTGTCGGTGCTTCCAAATGTGCTGCCTTTTCGTAGTCGGTGCTTCCAAATGTGCTGCCTTTTCGTAGTCGGTGCTTCCTATTGTTTTTCCTTTTTTGAAGGTGCTTCCAAATGTGCTTCCTTTTTTTTTTTGATGGTGCTTCTATTTTTTTAATGTTGTTTTGACTCTAGTATTTTAGTAAATTGTTCTTGATTTGACTAGCGTATTATTCAAACCGGTTAATGTATATAAACGAGTCCTAGACAGCAGGACGCTCAGTTTGTTACTGTCGTCGACGGTGTACGGATCACCTAGTTTGTTTCTTCTGGTGCATAAGTCGCGTAATTGCCTGTTCTTGAGACTTCGATGGCATCTTTACCGACTTTAACGTCGTACTCGATGGAGGATGTACCATCGACTACGGGAATCATGACCTCGGCGCCGACGATGTTGGAGCAGATCCCGTTGGCAACGCCTCTGACAACACTGGAGGAGACTTCGATATGTGCTGTTCCACCATCAGCTGAAGTTACATCAGCATTGAATACTTCAATTAATGAAGAGCGTACTTCGCATCAGTGCAAATACTGTGGTGCATCATTTACTATCACCTCAAATGCTCGCAGACATGAAAGAAGCGGTTGTTCTAATAATGTTCAAAGAATACAATTTCAGTGCAATAAGTGCAATAAACTATTTTCGCGTCTCGATAGTTTTACATCGTCATTATAAAAAATGCACCGAGACGTATAATGAACATGGTTATTGATTTGACTCATGTGTTGTACCGGCTAATAAGACTATATATAAGTGCTATGAATTTCAGTCCGTCTCTGGCTGTGGTGATGAACGGATCGGATAGACATTTAAAGTCATGTAAAAGGCTTAGTCCGTACAATAAGAAGACTGTTTGAATCGAGGAATCCAAAAGGCTTTGGTAATTTGTCTGTGTTTTTTATGTACTTGTAGTAGTGTAGTATGTATGTAATAAAAGTATTTTTTAAAAGAACTTGCTGTGTTTTTATTATCTCAAACCTGTCGCTTTTGTGGTATTTTTTAAAATTAAAGTTGTTTGGTATCGGTCAGGGGTCGAACCAAGGACGGGAATCGATCTAATCAATCATTACTTTAATGAGTGAATTATTTAATGAATTTTGAACTTTTTCCCGAATTTCTAGCATTAGAATTACGGATTTTCAAGATGGTGTCCAAATTTCAAGATGGCGTGTGTCACAGTAATAAATGATTACTGCACTGTAGCGGGTTAGAATAAAATTATCCAGATGGAAATGTACTCTATAATACGAGTACACACACAAGATGGCATACTCCAGCAGGTGGTAGCTCCTGGTAGCATCTACTGAACGTAAAATGTCGGGTCCGTGATGGTCGACAAGGACAAAGTCAAATTTCAAGGTCAAGGGCAAATTTCAAGGTCAAGGCCAAATTTCAAGGTCAAGGTCAAATTTCATGGTCAAGGTCAAATTTCAAGGTCAAGGTCAAAGTTCAAGGTAAAGGTCAAATTTCAAGGTCAAGGTCAAATTTCAAGGTCAAGGTCAAAGTTCAAGGTCAAGGTCAACGTTCAAGGTCAAGGTCAAAGTTCAAGGTCAAGGTCAAAGTTCAAGGTCAATGTTCAGTGTCAACAGTTGAGGACAATAGTATGGTGACCAGATAATTATACTACATGTTATCGGCACACTCTAGCAGACGAAAACAAGATGGTTGTCTCCAGCGGATGAAGACAAGATGGCGGACATGATGTCATACCAGTTGATGATATATACCTTGGTATTGTTGGTGGTAGATCAGTCTAGGTAGCTTTCATGGAGGAAGGATCGACCGTTTACTCTCGCCGGGAATCGAACCAAGGACGTACATCGATATAATCAAACAGAATTCAAATACGTTAATTTTTTGATGAATTTTGGAATTTTTTTCATTAAAATCGGATAATAAATAAAGATTTTCAAGATGGCGTCCAAATTTCAAGATGGCGTACATGACGTCATACTAGGTGACGAAATATATGCTTTAAAAAAAGTGGTGGGAGTCAGTCTGTCTGCAGTCACCATTGAGGAAGGATCGGTCGCCATTTTTATTTTTTTTTGCACTCGTCGGGTTCGAACCGAGGACTCCGAGCTCCATGTCGTAAAAGTACATTTTTTATTAATAATTTATTAAAATTTTATTATTGGATTTTTTTTATAAATTTTAAAAAAATTTCGTTAAAATCGGATAATAAATAAAAAAGTTAAAGATGGCGGCCGTAACGGAAATTGCAACGGTGACGTCATCATCCAATATGGCGGAAAACACATCGCCGGAATGTTCGAGAACACAATGACGTCATCCAAAATGGCGGATCCAAGATGGCTGCCGTGATCTACTTGTCCCGTTACGTTATGTCCCGTTACGCGGTGTCCCGTTACGCTGTGTCCCGTTACGCTCATCCAAGATGGCCGCCGTGACGTCACAATCCAATATGGCGGACACCGGCTCCGGCTCCACACCCAGAACCCAGTCCTCGGATGCCCTATCCTATACTACTTGCTTGTAACGATTTTTTTTTTTTACATTTCAAAACGAAAAACCAGTTTCACTGCCATGGACAGCGATGCGCCTGAAGTGGGTTAGGGAATAAAAATAAAATTGCCGATCTTCTTTTAGAGTGCAGAATAGAACTCCTCGTTGTCCTGTGGGGATTTGAAGTTAACTTTTTCTTTGTAGTTGTGCAAAATATAAAAATTTCTTCAGCTTAGTTTAAAATCGGTTTATTTCCTGCACCATACATGTTGCGGGTATCTTCAAAAACACTTGTTATACGTTGCGCTGGAAACATAGAATGAAAAAAAAAAGACTCCTTCTTGCCACTGAAATAAACATTACGTACAATCTCTCACTCTACTCATATTACACTGTTAAAAATTTTCTCATTAAATTTACAAAGAACATTCGTTAGACATCATCCAGAATTATTCATTAGTGTACGGATGTCTTCGTAAATTTACGAACACTCATTTTACTTACTTTAAACACGAACTCTCTGTGATCATCTTTGAAATCGCTCACAGTAAGATCACTCATTTTTTTTCTTTTCACGTGCTGTTTTAACTTGTTTACAAAGGAGCATACAATTAGGAAGTCAAAATCTAGTGGAAATTCTACGAGTATTCAGTCATAATGAACTACGAATAATTCTTCGTTGATCTGAGATCCGTTTGACTGTATATTTACTGTAATTTTTTAACAGCGTAGCTCTTTCCCGCTTTTGCCAGGCTCAAAATTTTTTTTTTGTTTGGCCGATTGTGCGAGTTCGAAATCGCAGGTGATTTATGTTGTCCCTGCGGTCAGTTCGTCCGGCGTGCAGGGCTTTGTTCCAAAAGTCGTAAATACGGGCAGCAGTCCCTGCCCATTCATTATCACCTGTCTCATATCCGACTCATTGATTATACTCTCGAAGGCCAGATGAACGCGGCCAGTGGCACGGAAATGCCGGAGGCTAGCTCCTGTTTGGTTGTCAACTGAGCCAGCTGTGACTGAGCGGGAAGTTAAAAAATTAAATAAGATCACGTTTGCCTGGCACAGATAAACTTGTTTCCGTGGATATTTTGAAAACACTTACTCAGTAGAGAATATTTTGCTTGCAAGGTTACGTGGGGATTGATTGTTTGAAATCAAAATGATTGCAGTGTTTATGGTTATGTTTCGATGATTAATATGATGGGCCTTTAATTGAATGCTTTAAGTTAGTTATTAGTATTTCTGTTCCTTTGCACAAGACAAATATGTAAGTATGTATATATAATTACTTTTTTGATTTTTCTTCTTCTGCACGAATCTCGTTCCGCCATATTTTTAGCTATGGTTTGTTGACGTTAAATCAGCCAATCACAAAGTGTGTCTTTATGAAGCACTTCTGAAACCTTTTTGATTTGAACGAGAAATAACCCTGATTGGAAGACGTTCAGAATAAATGTAACCAGTTGCTGATTTATTCCAATGCAGTAGTTCAAAGTGCCGTGTTGGCCCAGAACATAATTTTTACCTGATAGTTAAAGTTTGCAGCTCAGTTTTGAATGATTGTTGCTGGTTATGTGAAACTGTTTGTTATGGATGTAAATCATCTTTGTAATTTTAATAAGCCACATTCATGAAATTAAGTTGTAAATTCTTATGCTAGCGCGTCATTTGTACGTTTACCGACACATTAATGTCTCACTTTATCGGTTATATAATTTAATCCAAAATAACTTCTCCAACATTGTATTGATACTCTTAAAATTAGTTTCTCTGATTTATATTAAAGTAACGCGTGGATAAATACTAAATGTAAATCAAAGTAAATATTTTTTCCCTTCACATTATTCAAAGTGGTCCAGTTATTAAACATAAGAACAAAACTTTTTGGAATAATATATTATTTAGGTAAAACATGTTTAAAAATCTATATTCTTTACAATGTTAATATATTTGTCTAATTGTGACGTGTAAATACAAGTTAGTGACGAAAACAGTTTCAATTTTTATGGTTGATTATACCGTGTAAATACACGAACTCATATGCCTGTGGTGATCCATTCTTCAAACGCGATTTTGAAATGAAAGAGGCAAGGGTTTGGATCGAAATTATTGAGCACGAAAAACATAAAAATTTCTTTGACCTCGAAGATTATAGTTTACTTTGGAGCAATTTTCCGCCCAACTCAGCACTCATAGATTGAGTCATTTCGAAGACTTATCTGAGTCGTCAAATTTTGTGTCGCCGACTGAGCGTAAAAGGTGGGTGTCCATATGTTGTATGTTATCCTATGCGGGGCATCGTTATGTACCACCCTGAGGCACGAAACGGTAACGATGTTTTACTTCCCACCGTTTCATTCACCCGTTACAATGCATCCGTATAAAAAAAATTGTCAAGTCCCGTAGATACACCAGAAGGGCAGTTTATCAGTAGCCTTGGACGCAGATCAACTTGCAGCGACCGCCTTCATTTTGACGTGACAACGTCTAATAAATCTATAAACGCCGGCTGCACGCACGAAAAAGTGTCCCGTTACGCACATTGTTCCGTTACGCTGTGTCCCGTTACGCTCATTGTTCCGTTACGCTGTGTTCCGTTACGCTGTCGGTGAGTTCAGTTATAATAGGTTATGTTACAATTGACTAAAAAGTTATGGTGATTCATATAATTGATGATAGATATTTTATTACAGTTTATTTATATGAAAACGTGTTCATAATTATATTTAAACTTTATAGCTAAACGCCAGTTTTTAAAATTAATTACAAGTCATCTACACGTGAACTGTTTCGTCGACTGTTTATAAAGTGAAGTGAAAAGTTAATGTTGTTTTCATTGCTTATTACAACAACAATTTCGACAATAAAGGTAAATTATTCTTGCATTTTAAAAATCTTATTACTAGTATAATTTCAAGTATTTATTCTTTTATTATTAAAATAAAAATGATTCAATTTTATTCATAAAAGTATGCAATCATTTCGTCAATGTTTTGTTATGACGTCACGTTAAACTATCGTCCGTAAACCGACTTTACAGACAAACAATTTTTTTATATACACACCTTAAGCTTAAAAGAAGAAAGAAGAGAAAGTCACCTCGTTGGAGGATATCAAAAGTTTTTATACGTAGGGAGCTGTACGTTTTTTCAGGTAGTGAGGGGACTGTGCAAGAACCTTTTAGAGAATGTAACCGACGGAATACGAATTTTTTTTTTTTTCTGTGTTCAATTTCGCCGCAAAATGGAGAAGAATGACATGCCACCCGTACACACTGGTTTTTTCGTCGAGCCGTGACTTCCTGAGATGTGACGGCGAAAGACCGACAGAAGATGGATCGAGCCCCGTTGCGTTTATCCTCGCGTCAAGTTTTTTCAAGCAACGCTGTAATAAGTAAGGATAGGAAAAATTCGCGGGTTCATTTCGCGACAGGCTAAAATACAAATAGTTACACCTCAGTGCTGCCTCTGCTATTGGCTCACAACTCACCTGGATGACTCTGGGCCAATTAGAAACGCCCGACGAAAGCTTTATCGTATCACAACCTGCTACGTTGGGACGTCTCACAAGACGGCAGCCAATGGGTGGGTGGCATTTTACCGAGTGTACGTAGAACTATGGAGTTCATCCTGCAGGTCCATTGAACCCGCAAATTTTTCCTATCCCTAGTAATAAGAGTCCCGTCCACGCATTCACATTTCAGCTACGCAATGCGGCTACGTTACGGTCGTTTGCAACACGTATATACTCACCTTAAAATGCGTACAAACAAGTCACCAAGGTCAACGAGTTACTCGTCAGCCCTGATATCCCCCACAACGCATTACGGTAAAGAGATTGGAACTGAAATGCCCTACATTGGTCTAAACAATGTGTAAACATTGAACATTTTTCCTGCGTTAAGGCAGAGATGAAGGCTTAAGAAATTTTCAAAGGACATAACATAAGCGTCTTTGACAGTATTATGTTTTAGTAGCCATTCCCAAAAATTACTTGAATATGAAATGCTATGACTTAACATGGGAAACTCTTTGTAGCAGAGTCGCTTTTAGCTTCAGATAACAAATTTAATTATACATAGTGTCCATAAAAGAATGTCTCATTTTCAATGGTATATTATATTTTAATTTAGATATTTACTACAAATTTCCAATATATGAACTTTTATCTATACGGTACACTTCCAACCTAAAGTTCAATTCTTCCCACATTTTGATTAACACGTCCGGAGCAATGGAAGCAATAGCCTCTTTAATTCTGTGTCTCAACTCTGGCAAATCACTAGGTAACGGCGGAACGTAGACCCGATCTTTTATAAAACCCAAAAGGAAAAAAAAATCGCAGGGTGTTATATCAGGTGAACGTGGAGGCCAGCGAAAATGAGCTCTGTCGTCTCGACCATTACAACCGATCCGACGGTCATAGACTTCAACGTTCAACCACTCTCGTACAAAGAGATTCCAATGGGGAAGGCTGAAATTACAGATTCACTCTTAGCAAATAGCTTTACGCTCAGGAGTCGCCATATTGCGTAGTTGGCGCTGCAAGCGAGAAAACAGCAAATCAATACTCGTGCAAGCGCTTGACTAAAACTGTTTGAGTTACTTTTTAATTGTGACCTTGAACCGAAACTATAAAACGCTTACAGCTGATACTATTAAAATTTATAACTGGAACATTATTTTATGGACATATTGCATACGCTTTAGTAAAGCCAAACTGTGAAAATGAAAAAAAAAATGGGTAAAAACGGTTGAAACTAAAACACGGTACTTGGGTTCCTTTATCTTCCCCTTGGCGTGAAGAAAATATTTAGAATTTTTAATCAACCTTGATAAAAAAAAGCCACATCCCAATGTGTTTGAATTTTATTTGAAGGCAACTGAAAAATCACTGCAGAATCACCTCTCCTAGTCAAGCCATGGCGATGGCTGGTGATCCACCCACCAATAGGGTCATGTATTTATTTTCCGCGAAAAAAACGCTTCTTAGACTGCAATAAGGTATGCCCGCAAAGCGCTTTCATCCTTGCCGTCTGCGAGATAAGTCATTGCTAGAGACCTGGAAAATTCGCGGGTTCATTTCGTGTTATGCTAAAATTCAAATAAAATAATTATACCTTAGTGCTGCTTCTGTCATTGGTTCACTGTTAATCTGGAGGACTGAGGGCCAATTAGAGACCCTCACTCATAGAAGTGTCGAATCACAGGCCACCCAGTCGAGACGACTCACAAGTCAGCAGCCAATGAACAGTTGGCATTTGCCCGAGTGTGTAGATGATATCGGAGTCTATCCTGGAGGTCATAGAACCCGCGAATTTTTCCGGTCTCTAGTCATTGCCCTATTTGGCCGAGCCTCTGTGGACGCGTTTGCTTCCGCACTGGATGCACTTGAAAGAACCAGCCACGAAACACAGACGATGCCATAGTGTTTTAACACGCATTAGGCCTCGAGCTATTTTAGAGTGAAAAAAAATACATGGGCCTACCCATAAAATTATTAATCCTTCGGGGAGTGTTAAAAAGAGCTCGTGGTCAGAGCCATGCATTTTTTTTTCGCGAAAAAGATTTCCAGACCAGCTGTGTGTTGAAACTTTGCAGCATTGTCCGTTTTTTCGTGGCTGGCTGGGTTCATTCCAGGATAATGTCCACTGTCGGCACACCAATCGTAGCCACCCAGTTGTGAATCAAGCGCGTCCTGAATGCCAGGGTCTAATGGGGCATCTCCTGCAGACGGCCGCTAATTACAAGGGAACGCTCGTTTGTGCGGGCGTATCTTATTGCAGTCTAATGAGCGAGCTGTTTTTTTTCTCGCGAAAAAGACACGCCGGTACTCATAGGTAGGTATAAACTTGCAATTCGCATTATTAACGGGAGAGATGCTAAGAAGCATTCTGTAATAAATATTGAATGTGCGCTCATTGGACCATAACTTATGAGTAGAGACCTGTAAAATTCGGGGATTTATTTCGCGATACTTTTGACATTATTTTGCTTCAGTGATTGGGCCACAGTTTATCCGAAGGACTCTGGGCCAATGAAAAATCTTTAACAGAAGAAATAGCGAATCACGATCAATCCAGTCAACAGGTGTTACAAGTCGGTAACCAATCAGCAGATGTAATTGGCACGAGTGCATAGAGGATCATGGAGTCTATCCTTTAGGGATTTGAAACTGCGAATTTTGGAGGTCTCTACTTATGAGGTTTTGAGGTAAAGACATTTTGAACAGCTGATCTCAGAAACGGACGGATGAGGCCGGATGAACGCCGTGCCAGTAAAGCGTGCGATCGTGTGTCTTGGCACTGAATTGTTGGTCGGCCAATCAAAACAATCGCTGCATTCCCGCTGCGCCGCTGAACTGTTCCACGCCTTGTCGCCCCGTCGGTCCGCGGAGCGATCTCGCGCGCAAACAATCCGGCCGACAGCGACGGATCGATGGCCGTTAATCACCGCGCACGGCCTTCGTCAGTCGATTATTCACAATCGAAACGACACGTCGTTCGGGATCGATTTCGAAATTTTTTTTTTTTTTTTTCGAAATAGCAACTGCAAGAGCCAGAGTTTTAAATAGTCCTTTACGTTGCACAGTTCTTGCATCAAGAATGCTCGTCCCAGTTTTTACGAACTCTTTTAAGTATAAGAAAAATTCTCAATCATCTAAACTGGTCTCTAAAACATGAGATCAAAATTAATGTGGAATATACTTAAATATATCATAATGCACAATCTAATGCCATAAGTGAAACGAAGAGAGATATAAGGTAGCAATTAAAAGTATTCTGTTTTAAATCAGATTTTTTTTTTCCCATTGTTCCGCTCTTTTGTACGTTTGAATTTTGTTTGTGGGTATAGATATAACAAAAAAAAGTTATTTCTTTAAATCATCTTTTAACCTTGAAAAACAAAGAAAAAAACTTATGAAAACTTAACTATATGTGTATGTATTTCGTTAAAAAAAATCCTATTTTAAACGCTAATTTTTCAATAACATTTCGATTTCCTGTGGAACACGTGTAGTAAATATTAAAATATATAAATTTTTCTGTTAATAAACAATATAAGTTGTAGGACTATATTCTTTAACATATTTACATCACTCTCATAAACTCATTACGATTGATTATTGGGGCACAACTTAAATTCAACTAAAATTATATAATATAATTTTAATGTATTTGGTATTTAAATAGTCAATTTTGTATCAAATTAACATTTGTTTTTAGTATTAATGTGGCCTGATTCGTGTTTCGGTCACTAAATGAAACAAAGAACTTGAAAGAGTCTGAACAGGTTTTAAGTGCAAACATTCTGTTGGAAGCTGTTCCAGTTGAAGCGAAGAGTGGCCGATAGTGGAGGAAGATGGCCAACTGAAAAAAGAGAGATAACTATTTGCAAGGGGGGGGGGAGCGGAATAGTTAAGGTCAGTGGAAGGGTGAATGCCAGATGACTGTGGAAGTGATAAGATGTGCCGCTAGGTGAAGGGAAGGATAGTGAGAGGAGTGTGGCTGTTGAAAAAGGGGGGGGGGGAGGGATAAAGCTGGATGCTATTGTGATGGTGGCGAATTGGCAGCAAAGGGGAGGGGAAAGGACGGTTGCTTTTGTAAAGGAAGAAGGCTGCGAAAGGAAGAAGAAAAGATGGTCGCTGCTGTAAAGGAAAATGGCTACGAACGGAAGGAGAGAGGATGACTGTGAACGAAAGGATAAAGGATTGTTGCTGGTTAAAGGATAATAACTACGAACGGTAGGAGAAAAGACGGTTGGTGGTGTAAAAGTAGGATAGCTGCGAACAGAAAGACAGAGAATACGTTTGCTGGTGAAAAAGGAGGATGGATACGGATGGAAAGAGAACGGATGGCTGCGAATGGAAGGAGAAAGAACGGTTGCTGATATAAAGGAGGATGGCTACAAACTGAAGGAGAAAGGGTGGTTTTAATGTAAAGGAGGATGACTGCGAACAGTAGGAGAATGGATGGCTGCGAACGGAAAAGGGGGGGGGGGGGGAGTTTGCTGGTGTAAAGAAGAATGGACCGATGCTGGCACAGAGGAAGAGGATGGCCGCTCAGACGACCTTGCTGGCGGGGTCGAAGCCTTCCGGCAGGCTGACGCGGTCCGCGAAGGGCAGCGACCGCAGCCTCTTGACCACCTTCTGCGCGCGCAGCACGAGCCCCACCTTCCTCATCATCTTCAGCAGCCCTTCCTCGCGCGCCATCTCGATGTGCTGGGGCGAGCGCTCGTCCTCCGGCTCGTCGAGCACTCTCCTGCACTGCAACACGAGGATGCGTGGTCACACGATGTTTCCCAGCCGAACTGAACACTCTAACAATCCCTGCACCTTCTCCTCTTTGGGCAAGCACTCTCCTGCACTGCAACACGAGGATGCGTGGTCACACGATGCTTCCCGGCCGAACTGAACACTCTAACAATCCCTGCACCTTCTCCTCTTTGGGCAAGCACTCTCCTACACTGCAACACGAGGATGCGTGGTCACACAGTGCTTCCCGGCCGAACTGAACACTCTAACAATCCCTGCACCTTCTCTTCTTTGGGCTAGCACTCTCCTGCACTGCAAAACGAGGATGCGTGGTGACACAGTGCTCCCCGGCCGAACTGAACACTCTAACAATCCGTGCACCTTCTCCTCTTTGGGCAAGAACTCTCCTGCACTGCGACACGAGGATGCGTGGTCACACAGAGCTTCCCGGCCGAACTGAACACTCTAACAATCCCTGCACCTTCTCCTCTTTGGGCAAGACCTCTCCTGCACTGCTACACGAGGATGCGTGGTCACACAGTGCTTCCCGGCCGAACTGAACACTCTAACAATCCCTGCACCTTCTCCTCTTTGGGCAAGCACTCTCCTGCACTGCAACACGAGGATGCGTGGTCACACAGTGCTTCCCGGCTGAACTGAACACTCTAACAATCCCTGCACCTTCTCCTCTTTGGGCAAGCACTCTCCTGCACTGCTACACGAGGATGCGTGGTCACACAGTGCTTCCCGGCCGAACTGAACACTCTAACAATCCCTGCACCTTCTCCTCTTTGGGCAAGAATTCTCCTGCGCTGCGACACGAGGATGCGTGGTCACACAGTGCTTCCCGGCCGAACTGAACACTCTAACAATCCCTGCACCTTCTCCTCTTTGGGCAAGCACTCTCCTACACTGCAACACGAGGATGCGTGGTCACACAGTGCTTCCCGGCCGAACTGAACACTCTAACAATCCCTGCACCTTCTACTCTTTGGGCAAGCACTCTCCTGCACTGCGACACGAGGATGCGTGGTCACACAGTGCTTCCCGGCCGAACTGAACACTCTAACAATCCCTGCACCTTCTCCTCTTTGGGCAAGCACTCTCCTGCACTGCAACACGAGGATGCGTGGTCACACAGTGCTTTCCCACCGAACTGAACACTCTGACAGTTCTCCTCCAGTCCGTTCTCCTCTTTGGGCAAGCACTCTCCTGCACTGCAGCACGAGGATGCGTGGTCACACGGTGCTTCCCGACCGAACTGAACACTCTGACAGTTTTCCTCCAGTCCGTTCTCCTCTTTGGGTGAGGAACACGTCCGAACTTGAATCCTTTTGTCCGAGTTCTTTTACCAGATGGATTATTTCCGCGGCAGACTATGTCCACGTGCAATGTTCGTACAGTCGTGGACAGTAATGAAGAAAGACCAGCAAATACGCATTGATACAAGTACCAGTTTGAACCCATTACACTTGTTCATAAATATATCCATGGTATAGTGTTACTTATTCGGCTCAAAATATATTATACATTTGAGGATCAAAATTGTAACATAAAAAGTGACGAAAAACCTTTTTGTGCCATGGAGCACTTAACTTTTAAGCATTGCAAAATTCGTTGCTCTCTGTTTAACCATAACAGCAGATTCTCACAACAACAATAATAACAACAATAATAATTTTTTCAACTAGAACCAAACTCTGGTGAGGGTAAACTAGGAGTTTTGATGTCTTCTGTTACTGTATCCTATAGTTATTATTTTTTTTTTGCCATCTTAACTTAAAGTTATTAATTTTCCTGAGGCAATCGAGGTTTATATCTATCGTATATCGGTTCAATGTACACCCAACGGCAGTATGACACTGTTTAACGCATTTCATCCTTAGATTTCTGTGTCCACTTAAATGGGAATTTACTATCTTTCCAATACGCAATATCAGCTACCAGTGCTGCACTTGTTTCTGTGTGCTCTGTTGCCCGATATACACAATTGGGCAAAATATTTTCAAACAAAACAGTATTGCAGTGAAAATTTTATAAAATATATCTTAAAAATCATAGTTTGTTAAGTAAAATTTGTAATGAGAATTCTGGAAATTCATTTTTTTCTGTTGTATTTCATTAAGAGCATCATCTGATAATATTCGTTATTTATTTATATGGAGTGGTTATCAAAAGTTGACATCTTTCATTTAATTGCATTTTTCAACAATTGTTTTATCTAATTTAAAATTAAAATTATTTGCTCTTTTCAGCATTGTACATAATTTTATGGAATGCTTCGTTATGAATAGTGACGGACTGCTACAAATAGTTTCTCTAGTGCAAGAAAAATCGGCTTTTAGTTTTGAATTATTTTTTATCAGAATGACTACCACTGTGATAATAATGTAAATAAACACTAATTTCTAGTCTTAGTAAAATCAACAAAGAGTTAAATTAAAAAATTGATTGTCTGTAAAGTCGGTTTACGGACGATAGTTTAACGTGACGTCATAACAAAACATCGATGAAATGATTGCATAATTTTATGAATATAATTGAATCATTTTTATTGAATTATCACTATTTTGTATGGATATAAAGAAGGAGTGAAATGAAATCTACAATTTAATTGATAAATTTACTTTTATTTGCACTCATTAATTAAAATATTTTTACTACTTCAACGAACAGATCATTTTAATTATAACTTTTATGCATGTTTGCTATTTAACTTCTTCCAATCTGTGTTATTCTGTTAAGGATAGGACGATGATAGGAAAAGTAGGAAACGAATGGGGAGTGTTTCAAGTTTAATGTGCCTCGAAAAAGTCAAATCGACGGTTTTTCCAATCGAGTGGAAGAGAGATAGATGCGGCGCAAGCGTACAATGAGCGTAACGGGACAAAGCGTAACGGGACAATGTGCGTAACGGGATAATGTGCGTAACGGGACAATGTTCGTAATGGGACAATGAGTCATCCTTTTTCATGCGTGCAGCTGGTGTTCATCGATTTATTAGACCTTGTCACGTCAAAAATAACAAACGTATTATGATTAAAGGTGGCGCAGACATCTGGCAACAATGCTCGCTATTTACGCTGCAGTCCAAGCGTGAGGCAGACCGCACAGGTACCTCCTCGATGAAGTCGAGGACGTCGTGCATGTCGCCCGGTCGGGCCACGCCCTCCGCCTCGTCGAGCGCGTACAGGGCCTCCACCTTGCGGCCGTGGCGCGCCAGCGACCTGAACAGCAGCAGCAGCCCGTTCAGCTGCCAGGCGGCCAGGCCTGCGCCGTGGGCCTCGTCGGCGCAGCGGCGCGCGTCGGAGATGGCCGGCCCGTAGCGGCCCGTCAGCGAGGCGCACATCGCCAGCGTGTGCAGGTGGTAGCAGCGCTCTGCCGGGCTGGTCGCCGACCGCAGCATCTTGCGGGCCACCCCCGTCACTTGCCTGCAAGATGGTCGGCCCACGCGTACAAACATTGCCAACATCCTTTCCTTGGCTTCTGGGTGCAGACAGTGTCAATTAATAGTCTGACTCAATACTTAGTCTACCTGATGATGGCAGCTGCAATGACTGCCGAAACGTCGCAAGACTATTACCTGACACGGTCTTCACCCAGAAGCCAAGAAAATTGCAGACATTGGCCGTGAAAGCCTGCGATATTTATTGCATACATCAATAACACAACTCCTTTAGGTTGGTCATCGTCATTAACATCTTCCTGCCGATCCTCGCTACTTGCCTGCACCCTACACATGTGCATCTCAAAATGATTGTCAGCCTTTATGGTCAAATCAACTATATCCTTCAAGCATTGCCAGAATGAATAACGTTATCGTTCTCAAAATCTTTTGGGTGATTCCCATGGCTGCACACGTGTATTTTTAGAAGACGGTCAGCCCATACCAACAAATCAATGGGACACCAATATCACCAGCATCAGTAAGGGAAACCTTAAGTTTAGTTGCAGTTCTCAGCATCTTCCATTAAATTCCCGTGACTTGCCTGAAACGATGCGCATGTGAATTTAATGATGATATCCAGCCAATACCAACGAAGCGACGAGACGAAAATCTCCAACATAACATGTTAGTCGCCATCCTCAACATATTCCGGTTAATTCACACGACTTGCCTGCACCGTCAAGCACGTGTATTTCAAGAAAATTGTCAGTCCTTATTGACAAATCAACAAGACAAGCATCGCCACTATCAACACATGCACTCTTATGGAATGGTCGCTGTCCTCAGCATCTTGCAGATGATCCCTGTGAATTGCCTGCAATGCTGTGCGTGTGTATTTTCAAGAAGATCGTCAGCCAACATGGTATAAACAAAGCGGTACAAACGCCACTCTTATTGGTTTGTCACCATAATCACCATCTTCCATGTGATCCCAGTAACTAGGTTGATACAACACACACGAACGTTTCTAGTAGATGGTCGGCATAAATGGGCACATCAACGAATCAGACATTGTCAGCATTAATAACAGCACTCAGATGTTCCTGTCTATCCCCATGACTTTACCTATAACACCACACATGTTCATTTATGGAACATGACCCTCCCATACAGACATATCAAAGAGACAGTCAATGCCGGCATCAGTAGCAGCATTCCCACAGGTTGACTTACCATAATCAAAATCGTTCGAGTATAACTACTAATATTAACTTCATTAAGGTGGATGCATGGTCCATACATACTGCTCATACAGTTAAGCGCACAGTGCCAAAATATTCAGCATGTAGAAGCACGCTAGAGATGTTCACCAACACCAATGTCTTTCTTCAGGCGGACCATGCAAATTTACTTCTATGACATGCATATACATTTCATAAAGAAGGCCAGCCCATATAACCTCATCGACTTCGGTAGTAGATACACCAAGTAGCAGAGCCAGACCAAGTAGATTGATGTCCGATGCATCTTCTGGCGGATCCTGATAACTTGCTGGCAGGCAAGATGGAATGTTAATACAGATGTTATCTCAACATTTCTGGAGACTGGATGGGACTGCGAACTACCTCAAGAGATTTTACAGACAAATGATGCTATATGCCCTGGTCACAAAGAAGGGCGCTACTAAGATTCGAAAATAAACTACTAGACAATGTAAGGAGAAAATAGTCTTGCTTGGAATTGTTCTTATTCACCATTCATTAGAGCAAGTAGTTTCATGTACAGATTGTCTCAGTTCTGAGATTTTAAAATCTAGCTAACCAATTAGGCCTTTTGATCAAAAAACTAAAATTCACAAAGTGCCTGTTTTTTTTACTTAAGTGCAGTTCTTTTAAACAATTTTGAAATTACCGCCTCACACTAAACTATTACATAGTTTCTGCGAGTAAATTTATTTTATGCAATCATGAATAACCCTATTATTTATCTAAATTAAAAATAAAATCAAACATGATTTACTTTTCGTGAAAATATTTGCACGGCTTACGAGTTAAACATTTTTAAAGGATAACTTTTACTATTCGTAGCTTAAACGAAAACTAATTTCTAACTTAGTAAGGTATTTGCTACAATAAGCCATATTTTCAAATAATGCTAAGTTAGCATAGTAAGGCTAAAATGTTTGTACAGTATGAGTTAACCGTTAATAGGGTTATTTATGACTATAAAACCAAAATTTGTAGTAACAGTACGTAATAATTTGGTACAGGATGGGGATTTTAATACTAAAATAAAAAAATATTTAAATCTCAAAAAGTACCCTTTAAAAATCTTTTTGATAAGAAACATTATCATTTGGCCTGTCATCGGTTCTCGGTTTGTCGTTGAGTTCTGGGACACACTATACTGACGACTTATTCAGTAAAATACAACCAGCTTGGATGTTAAAAGCTTTCAGATCAATATTGTGTACAGTAAAGTTGTAATTATTTTTACTGCAACGAGCAATTGTGTGTTTTTTTTTCTCGAATGCTGGATTACTAGAGACAGAAAAATATTCGCGGATTCATTTCGTGATATGCTAAAATTAAAAAAAAAAATTATACCTTTTTGCTGCTTATGCTATTGGTTCACTGATAATCTGGAGGACTATGGGCCAGTTAATGATGGGTCGTTACCACAACGCCGAACGTACAATAACGCCGAATACCATAACGCCGAATGCCAAATTGACCGCAACGCCGACAGCTAGAAAACTGCTGTGTACCACAACGCCGAAATACTGTAACGACGAAAAATTTTGCTGCGGGAAGGGGAAGCCATCGGAGCAAAATGAAAAACCACTGAATGAATTTGTGTGCTAACCTTACCTTACCTAACCTTTGTGGTAGTCCTGCAATGACATTTCTCGGCTTTAATGTATTTCGGCGTTGTGGTAATTCGGCGTTGTGGTACACAGCAGTTTTCTAGCTGTCGGCGTTGTAGTCAATTTGGCATTCGGCGTTATGGTTTTCGGCGTTATTGTACGTTCGGCGTTGTGGTGCGTCCCCGTTAATGACCGTCGTTAAAAGAAATATCGAATCTAGAGTTACCCAGTTGAAATGCCTGACAAGTCTCACGGGGTCAATTAACGGGTGACGTTGGCCCGAGTATGCGGAGTATATCCTGGAGGCGACTGACCGACGGCGCGGTACCTGCAGTTGATGAGGGGCTTGTTGAGCTTGTCGAACGCCGCGTCCACCTGGCTGCGCCCGGCCACCGGCAGTCCGAGGAACAGCCTCGTCACGCGGTTCTCCTGCCCGCGGGCGAAGTGCTCGTACGAGAAGGTCTTCTGCCTCAGGTAGACCCTGCCGGCGACGTCGAAGGCGGTGCCGAGCAGCTGCTCCCTGTCGGGCACCCACTTCACCGTCTGGGCCTTCAGCCAGCCGACGGCCACGTCCATGGCCCTCAGGAACACCTGCGGGCGGGGAGCGTAGACAACCTCAACCACGACTGAAGATCAAGGCCCTCAGGAACACCTGCGGGCGGGGAGCTCAGGTGACCTCAACCACGACTGAAGATCAAGGCCCTCAGGAACACCTGCGGGCGGGGAGCGTAGAAAACCTCAACCACTACTGAAGATCATGGCCCTCAGGAACACCTGCGGGCGGGAGCGAAGGCGACCCTCAACCACGACTGAAGATCAAGGCCCTCAGGAACACCTGCGGGTGGGGAGCGGAGGCGACCTTAACCACGACTGAAGATCAAGGCCCTCAGGAACACCTGCGGGTGGGGAGCGGAGGCGACCTCAACCACGACTGAAGATCAAGGCCCTCAGGAACACCTGCGGGCGGGGAGCGTAGACAACCTCAACCACGACTGAAGATCAAGGCCCTCAGGAACACCTGCGGGCGGGGAGCGTAGAAAACCTCAACCACTACTGAAGATCATGGCCCTCAGGAACACCTGCGGGCGGGAGCGAAGGCGACCCTCAACCACGACTGAAGATCATGGCCCTCAGGAACACCTGCGGGTGGGGAGCGGAGGTGACCCTCAACCACGACTGAAGATCAAGGCCCTCAGGAACACCTGCGGGTGGGGAGCGGAGGCGACCTCAACCACGACTGAAGATCAAGGCCCTCAGGAACACCTGCGGGCGGGGAGCGTAGACAACCTCAACCACGACTGAAGATCAAGGCCCTCAGGAACACCTGCGGGTGGGGAGCGGAGGCGACCTCAACCACGACTGAAGATCAAGGCCCTCAGGAACACCTGCGGGTGGGGAGCGGAGGCGACCTCAACCACGACTGAAGATCAAGGCCCTCAGGAACACCTGCGGGCGGGAGCGAAGGCGACCCTCAACCACGACTGAAGATCAAGGCCCTCAGGAACACCTGCGGGTGGGGAGCGGAGGCGACCTCAACCACGACTGAAGATCAAGGCCCTCAGGAACACCTGCGGGTGGGGAGCGGAGGCGACCTCAACCACGACTGAAGATCAAGGCCCTCAGGAACACCTGCGGGCGGGGAGCGTAGACAACCTCAACCACGACTGAAGATCAAGGCCCTCAGGAACACCTGCGGGCGGGGAGCGTAGACAACCTCAACCACGACTGAAGATCAAGGCCCTCAGGAACACCTGCGGGCGGGGAGCTCAGGTGACCTCAACCACGACTGAAGATCAAGGCCCTCAGGAACACCTGCGGGCGGGGAGCGTAGAAAACCTCAACCACTACTGAAGATCATGGCCCTCAGGAACACCTGCGGGCGGGAGCGAAGGCGACCCTCAACCACGACTGAAGATCAAGGCCCTCAGGAACACCTGCGGGTGGGGAGCGGAGGCGACCTTAACCACGACTGAAGATCAAGGCCCTCAGGAACACCTGCGGGTGGGGAGCGGAGGCGACCTCAACCACGACTGAAGATCAAGGCCCTCAGGAACACCTGCGGGCGGGGAGCGTAGACAACCTCAACCACGACTGAAGATCAAGGCCCTCAGGAACACCTGCGGGCGGGGAGCGTAGAAAACCTCAACCACTACTGAAGATCATGGCCCTCAGGAACACCTGCGGGCGGGAGCGAAGGCGACCCTCAACCACGACTGAAGATCATGGCCCTCAGGAACACCTGCGGGTGGGGAGCGGAGGTGACCCTCAACCACGACTGAAGATCAAGGCCCTCAGGAACACCTGCGGGTGGGGAGCGGAGGCGACCTCAACCACGACTGAAGATCAAGGCCCTCAGGAACACCTGCGGGCGGGGAGCGTAGACAACCTCAACCACGACTGAAGATCAAGGCCCTCAGGAACACCTGCGGGTGGGGAGCGGAGGCGACCTCAACCACGACTGAAGATCAAGGCCCTCAGGAACACCTGCGGGTGGGGAGCGGAGGCGACCTCAACCACGACTGAAGATCAAGGCCCTCAGGAACACCTGCGGGCGGGAGCGAAGGCGACCCTCAACCACGACTGAAGATCAAGGCCCTCAGGAACACCTGCGGGTGGGGAGCGGAGGCGACCTCAACCACGACTGAAGATCAAGGCCCTCAGGAACACCTGCGGGTGGGGAGCGGAGGCGACCTCAACCACGACTGAAGATCAAGGCCCTCAGGAACACCTGCGGGCGGGGAGCGTAGACAACCTCAACCACGACTGAAGATCAAGGCCCTCAGGAACACCTGCGGGCGGGGAGCGTAGACAACCTCAACCACGACTGAAGATCAAGGCCCTCAGGAACACCTGCGGGTGGGGAGCGGAGGCGACCTCAACCACGACTGAAGATCAAGGCCCTCAGGAACACCTGCGGGCGGGGAGCGTAGACAACCTAAACCACGACTGAAGATCAAGGCCCTCAGGAACACCTGCGGGCGGGAGCGAAGGCGACCCTCAACCACGACTGAAGATCATGGCCCTCAGGAACACCTGCGGGTGGGGAGCGGAGGCGACCTCAACCACGACTGAAGATCAAGGCCCTCAGGAACACCTGCGGGTGGGGAGCGGAGGCGACCTCAACCACGACTGAAGATCAAGGCCCTCAGGAACACCTGCGGGCGGGGAGCGTAGACAACCTCAACCACGACTGAAGATCAAGGCCCTCAGGAACACCTGCGGGCGGGGAGCGTAGAAAACCTCAACCACTACTGAAGATCATGGCCCTCAGGAACACCTGCGGGCGGGAGCGAAGGCGACCCTCAACCACGACTGAAGATCATGGCCCTCAGGAACACCTGCGGGTGGGGAGCGGAGGTGACCCTCAACCACGACTGAAGATCAAGGCCCTCAGGAACACCTGCGGGTGGGGAGCGGAGGCGACCTCAACCACGACTGAAGTTCAAGGCCCTCAGGAACACCTGCGGGCGGGGAGTGTAGACAACCTCAACCACGACTGAAGATCAAGGCCCTCAGGAACACCTGCGGGCGGGGAGCGTAGAAAACCTGAACCACTACTGAAGATCATGGCCCTCAGGAACACCTGCGGGCGGGAGCGAAGGCGACCCTCAACCACGACTGAAGATCATGGCCCTCAGGAACACCTGCGGGTGGGGAGCGGAGGTGACCCTCAACCACGACTGAAGATCAAGGCCCTCAGGAACACCTGCGGGCGGGGAGCGAAGGCAACCTCAACCACGATTGAAGATCGCAGGCTTTTCGCGGCCACCGTCTGGGAGTTGCTTGGCTTCTGGTTCGTAGCCGTGCCAAAGACGAACGTATCACCGAGTTTCTAGGTCGCTGTTACCTACTGAGGTTATTGCAATTTTTTTTTTACTACAGCCCCTCGGGGGAGCTGAATTGTTGCCCGTTGGAAGGGCAGCCCATTAGGATTTTTCTGACAGTAGTGTTTTTGAAAGGTTGTCTGAATTGTTGCTCCTAGGATGGGCAGCCCTTCAGGATTTTTCTGACAGTGGTTAGTTTAGGTTAGGTCAGGTTAGGTCAGGTCAGGTTAGGTTAGGATATGTTAGGTTAGGTTAGGTTAGGTTAGGTCACTTTACAAACTAACCGCTGTCAGAAAAATCCTGAAGGGCTGCCCATCCAAGGGGCAACAATTCAGACAACTTTTCAAAAACACTTCTGTCAGAAAAATCCTGTAGGGCTGCCCTTCAAGGGGGCAGCATTTCAGTCGCCCCAGCCCCTCCACGCTGAAGTCAGTCTCTCACAGCCGAACTGTTTGTGAGCCCTCATAACAAAAATGAGAGTGATTTTACGGGAGATTCCTTAAGTTCCAGGCCGAAACCTATACGCGTTTCGTGGTAAAGTAATAATTGCCAGAACCCCTGACTTTCGTGGGCGAGGGCTCTGTGGCCCGCGCGTATTGAGGTTGTTGCAAGTTTTCCTGCCATTTTATAACTCTCGCCCGGAAGAGAAGAGCTGTTTCCCGATTGGTTGCAGCTAGGTAGAGCCTTGCTTTCTTCTGGTGTGGCTTTAGACGGTTTGGCTAACCGGAGCTGGGCTTCTGTGCTTCGCTGGGAGTGCTGGCCGATCAGTGGCCTCTTCCCCTTCTGGTTGGCTGGGCTGTTTGGCCAACACCAGAGGCGAGCTCTCTTTCGTTGGATGCAGAGCTAGGTTTTGAGGATTTCAGAAGAGTGGAACCTATTTTCTGCTACAATTTAGCAATTAACTTCGACGGAAATTTAAATGATATATTCACCTTCGATGCTGCTACAACCCAAAAGACAAATAATTCCAACATCACGACCAGTTGTTCAACCCGAAATGAGACCTAGCGATGTTTCATTTTTAGCGTAGGTAAGTACTGACTAATGTTAGTACCTACTTACTTATTATCATAACAAATCAACCTAGTTACTAACATTTACAGTGCGATCGACAACCTACTGACAAAATAATACGAAACGTAGAAAATTGTGCAAATTTTTTCAAAACGAATGCGTACGTTTTTGCCAGTGTGATTGAGAATTTGATAAATATTTCTAGCAAATTATAGTTGTTAATGTTTTACTGCAATGATCATTAATATATTTCATAAATAGTTTCCAACGAGAAATATAAAATAATTTTATTTTTGTGTTGGGAAAAACCTAACTTATATTTGAGTATACATTTTAACCCCAACTTGAATAGATAACACCATAATAAAGGATATTTTGACTACGTTTTCGGTTATTATGACTGAAACCATAAAACCTACAATAAAAATAAAAATGGCTATGTAATGTACAAAAAACTTTCATGGTATACCCCACTTCGCCTGATTTAACTAACTTGGAAATTTTTCACTCCCCTTTGACACCAATAAATCAACAACCCCTCGATAGATTTATTAACGGTTAGAAAGCCATATACGTACTTATATACAAACGCCAATTCGCTCAAGTTGATTTGGAGACCTCACACTGTTCATTCGAAAATTATGCGAAATAAGTTTGGTATCATTACAAGACAGATGTTTTGCCAGGAGATTTATTTGCATTATAAACCACATCAGAGGAGTTTCACTATAAAAATGCATAAATTTACAAAAAAGAACGGAAGTAATCTCAGATAAAACATTTGGACGCAACAATTAATTGGAAATTGGTTCAAGAGGAATGCTGTATATTTACATTAATAAACGGGTTGAATAATCCTCACGCAAGATACTCTTGAAAGTAAATGGCCGTAGAAGGAGAATGTACAACAAGAGAGCCACCGAAAGACTATCGTCAAATCTTTTCAACAAGAAGTGTTTTGTGTAAGGAAAAAATGCAATCAAACTTGAATAAAAACGTTAATCTAACCGCCCGTATTCGTCGTTTCCACGTCAGCGAGATAATGGCCACCAAGGAATAATATTTTTTTGTTAAGATTGAGTAATTTTACATGTTTTATTTTATATTTACCTTGATGTCTTTTGTGTCTTGAACACTTGTCACTTTATCAACGACCTCTACTGCATATTTCTGAGCTTCTTCGATTTTCTTTGCAACCAGATTCCGAGTGACGGTCCTGCAAGGTCGTTCGTGCCAGCGGGTGATGGTGTAAAGTGGCCTTATTGTCTCCATCATTTCCTTAAAAACAAAGTAAACAAATTATTTTATCATATGTTCACTTTTAACAGCTATGTTACATACAACAGCGCATATTA
Organism: Bacillus rossius redtenbacheri; assembly: GCF_032445375.1. Classification (NCBI taxonomy): domain Eukaryota; kingdom Metazoa; phylum Arthropoda; class Insecta; order Phasmatodea; family Bacillidae; genus Bacillus; species Bacillus rossius. Next base: position 42,841,022 of record NC_086336.1, read on the forward strand.
TTTTTCTCTTTACTTTTGAGTAGCATTTTTTTAGAATCTGTTTTGAAAAGCTCATAATCTATTGGTTTCATCTGTTTAGCAAATAAAATAAGAAGAAAAAAATTAATCTGCAAATTATTGTTGAATTGAGTTTTATATCGCAACGCTACTTTTTGCTTAATTGTTCCATATTTATGTCCTAATGCGGCAACTAGGAACACATTTAAAAGCTACTCACATAAAATAAATATTGATTGTAATGATTAGCACAATGGAAATTAATAAATTACTTTGTGATACATATTTAAAGTTTTAATGTCTATTTATTAAAGAAAATTAAAAACGATACCGTAAAATTTAATGGAAGAGTGATTTAATAAATACATTTTATTTTGCAAAAACTTATGAGCCTAAGTTAAAATTATACTTTATAAATGTGAAACAAATGTTGTTTACGCAGGCAAGCCCAAATGAAAATTATTGTTAAGGATTGTAAACCTACGGAAAAATTGATAAATCGTGTAGAGCTACGGTAAATTTAATATTAACACGTGATGGTCTTCGTGAAAACTATTGTTAAGGGTTTACGCCTACATGCCAGTTTTTGAAGGGGAGTGTTAGGCAATTAATAAGCCATCTTAATTCCAAAAGATTTTTGACCATGAGTATTTTCATAATTTTTTTTTTACAAAATTGGCTCTGTTAAAGCATAGTTGCTACTAGTATAGGTTGACTACTTTCATAAGTTACCCTGGAGAATTCAATTCAATTAAACACAATTTTATCATATTTGTATGTCTCTTGATATGTGATCCTACTTTAAGTACTACGACTACCT